>NC_141056.1:59995110-61195110 GCF_041138505.1 Cibotium barometz
TGTGTGAGCATGTGAATGTGTCTGTGTGTGCATCTTTGTGTCTATGTGTGTGCATCTACACACGCAAATATGTATACGTGTGCATCTATGTATACATGTGTCTATGTGGGTGTGCAGATCCATGTGTGCACTCGTGTACTTGTGTATGTGATTTTGTGTATGTGTGTATATATATGTATATACTTATGCGTGTGCATATGCATGTATGTGTGTGTGTAAGCTCGAGTGTGTGTGTGTGTCTTCATGTGTGTCCATAAATACATGTGCGTTCATGTGTGTGCATGTATACATATGTGTGTGTGTGTGTGTGTCTTTCAACAGAGACACAATCTCCCATGCATGCACACACAAACATCCTATCTTCTCACATGCATGCACATACACGTGTAATATACCCCTCTCTCTCTCTCTCTCTCTCTCTCACATACACACACACACACCCCTCTCTTATGCATACACATGCACATGCACTCTCTCTTCACACCCCCTCAAACATGCATAGAAACACACACACACATTCTCTCTCTCTCTCTCTCTCTCTCTCTCTCTCTCTCTCTCTCTCACACGCGCACACACACACACACACACACACACTTGCATGCATATGTGTGTGATTATGTGTGCACATATAAACGTGTGTGATTGTGTAATGTTGACTTTATTCGTCGTGCAAGTGTCTTGATTGTACATATGTGCTAGTGTGTGTATGGTGTGTGTGTACGTGGTGTGTATGTTTGTGTTTGTGTGTATCCATGTGCGAGTGTGTGCATATACATGTGTGTGAGCATGTGAATATGTCCGTGTGTATACATGTTTGTGTCTATGTGTGTGCACGTGCACATGCACGTGTGTGTGTGTGTGTGTGTGTGCATGTAGCATATGTGAATGTGTATGCG
Organism: Cibotium barometz; assembly: GCF_041138505.1. Lineage (NCBI taxonomy): Eukaryota > Viridiplantae > Streptophyta > Polypodiopsida > Cyatheales > Cibotiaceae > Cibotium > Cibotium barometz. The sequence continues at coordinate 59,996,007 of NC_141056.1, forward strand.
TTTCCATCTATGTATACATGTGTGCATGCATGTACTTGTGTATGTGAGTGTATATATGTGCTTGTGTGCATATATACACATGTATGTGTATGTGCAAGCTTGTGTGTGTGTGTGTGTGTGCATATCTCTATGTGTGTGCACGTGTGTCCATACATGTTTCTGTGTGTTTGTGTCCGTGTGTGCGCATCATGTGTGCTTGTGTGTGTATCATGTTTGTGTGTATGTGTGTGTGTGTGTGTGTGTGCATATCTATATATGTGTGTGTATGTGGAAGGGTGGGAAATTTTCTTTCTAATGTATTTTATATATATATGTATATATAAGAAACTCATTCAATGGCAAATGACTTGATGGTGACAATTAATTGTGAGCCCCAATGCATCTAGGCGTGTGGGAAAGAAACTCCCAAAGCTTGTCTTCTCTGCTCCTTTCTCCTTTTCAAAAATTCTCCCTCTCCTTTCTCCACATAAAAGGGGTAGGCACCCTTTCTTTATCTTGTATAGATATAAGTATTTAGACATCTTGTCAGCCCAAGGGTTAGGCATCAGATATAGTGTGGACAAGTCATAAGACCCAGACCATATAAGCCATCCCTCAACTTTAGAAAAACTCATAAGTGCGGTTGGGACCTCTTGTTTGCAACATGCATGAGATTAAGATCTAGAGTGCTACATAGCTATGTGCATGTCCCAAATGTGAAGCTAAAGTCTTTAGCCTACCCCTCAAAAAGTCAAGAGGAAGAACAATAGGAGTGACTTCAACCACCTGCAAAAAAAATTACAAGACCACTTCCTTAGAAGACCTCTTTGAGGCTATAAAGTTAGGATTATGGCACATTTGTAGTGCATTCTCCACCATGAGAGCTCTACCATGGCATTGGAGCTCTACCATAGGGTTGGGCCATCCCAATGGTCTTAGCTAGTAGTTAGCTTACTGGTTAGTTGGGCCAATGACGACCATGAGGTATGGGTGTGTGCTATGGGATGCACATGCCTTGTGAGTACACAATTTGCTAGGGTTGTGCTGGTGTCTAGCTCAGTGGGTGGCTTACCATTGTATTTGGTTTGGAGTTTATGTTTGGTGGGTGTGGCGAGTGTTAGCCAAGCCCCTATTCGTTTCCCTTATTTGGTTTCTAGTTTGATGGGTGGCTTATTGTTGTATTTGGTTTGGAGCCTACGGTTGGTGGTGGGTGGCAAGTGTTACCCCTATTCATTTCCCTTGTTTATTCCTAGTTTACAATGGTTCATGTGTGTAATGTTGTTGTGTTATGGGTGCACTTCTTGAGCCATCAAATGTGAGTTGTTGGCCTTGGGTGGACACTCAAGTAGGTGGATTCTTACTTGGGGTGTTTCATTTAGTATCAAAGCATTGTCCCAATTTCCCATCATGTTGGGTGGCCCATCGTTTCTCGCTCTGAGAGCAACTCAAGAAAGCTTACAGATCTTGAACTTAATGGAAAATATTTCAAAGCTCATTTAGATCAATAAGGACCATCTCTGGTTGTAGCTAGCCCCTGTATCCCAAAGGAGATTAAGAGACTACGAGGATAGGACCACCAGTGTCTTGTCCCAGTCTATGATTAAATTGGTCATCAATAGGAGTAGTTTCCATTTCTTTATCAAGAAAATGGCACATTTTTAGCATTGGTTTATGTTTATACAATCTCTTTAAATCCATGATTAACCTAGAAATTATGGCTAAATCCTCTCCTCTAATTTTTAAAAGTTTTATGCGTTACAGACATTTTGGAATTTTTTCTAGAGTTTCCCCACTCTGTTAAGTATAAAAAATCCAAATTTTACCAAGTTCCAAGTGCTTCTCATGACATAAAACCATATATCATTTCTACACTAAAACCATCCCACATAATCTATAAAATTTAAGTGTACAAGTATGTGATGGTGTTGAATCACACAATCTATCACAAAGTTCACTAAATAAACCGCAAGAAAAATAAAGAGAATGTGGGGGAGAGGGAGAGCTTCAAACCCTAGCAAGCAAACACACGCACGTAAGAGAGAGCAAGACACAAGAGAGAGATGGATAGCTGAATTTTCTTCTATCTTCTTCTTCTCTGCTCAACCAAGATAATATAAAGATAAGAGTACACACTATATGGGTTAGAACTCAACTACTACAACATACAAGGGTCGATCCATAATGTGAACCTGACTAAATAAGCTGGCGCTATAACTATCCAAAATGGCTGTCACATAGCCTGTCATCCCACTAGCCACATATCACCCATAATCTCACCAACCATGCCAGTGGTGTAGATGCGAAAGCTATCACCCAAGCGGGTCATAACTGTCCGCCTGTATAGTAGCACTAGTTGAGCTCGATATCTCAATACTGCCCCTCGAGCTGAACTCCACACACTGCACTCCAAGTAGGCTCCTAAACCTGTGGAGCTTCTCTGTGCCCAATGCCTTCGTGTAAGATGTTAGCTACCTGATCCTCTATACTGACATATACCAGATCTACATCTCTTGCTAGAACCTTCTTCCTCACAAAGTGATAATGCACCTCAATGTGCTTTGTTCTAGCATGATATACTGGGTTACTAGCCAATTGTATGCTGCTCATGTTGTCACAATATATAACAACAACTGCCCTATCCACAGGCTCTCCCATGTCACCAAGTAACTTCTAAAACCAAGCTACCTCACAAGCTGCCATAGCAGCACCCCTATACTCTGCCTTTGTACTCGACAAGGCAACTATTGGCTACTTCTTACTGCTCCAACTCACAGCAACACTCCCAAATGAGAACATAAAACCATTGGTAGATCTCCTATCTACAATACTACCAGCCCAATCATCATCTATGTACCCTTGCAACTGTATCTTTGTACCAGCCTCATAGAAAAGTCCATAATCAACTGTGGACTTTATGTACCTGAGGATTCGTCTAGCTGCATCCAAGTGTGGCTTCCTAGGGGCCTGCATAAACTGACTCACAAGTCCAACAACATAGCTCAAGTCTGGCCTCATAAATGTTTACAGCCTGTCATACCATACTTGGACAACATGTCCAAACCATACGGCCTCTGCAATAGCAAAATGCAATGAGGTGATCTCACCACCTCTATGCCTAAGAAATATTGCAGCTCACCCAAATCCTTCATCTCAAACTTCTGCTTCAAAAGCATCCTGACATCATGTATGTTTGCATCACTATCACCGGTCATAATCAAGTCATCCACATAGATGACTAATAGCGTGATCCCTCTATCTGTCTTTTTCACATCATATAGTAAAAAATTTACGTTGGATATCTGAACTCCAATGGTAACAAGATACTCCCTGATCTTGTTTGACCATGCTCTCGGTGCCTGCTTCAAGCCATACAAGGCTTTGCGTAACCTGCACACAAAATCTGTGGATGTGCATCACTCTCATAACCTGGTGGCTGCATCATGTGCACTTCTTCTTACAAATCAACATGCAAGAAAGCATTCTTTACATCCATTTGATGTAAAGACCAACCCTTGCAGCCATAGCAATGACAGCTCTCACGGTCGTCATTCTTGCAATCGGGCTGAATGTTTCCTCATAGTCTATGCCATAAGTTTGCGCATAGCCCTTGGCAACCAGTCTTGCCTTGTACCTACTCCATTGAACGATTAGCATTGTGCTTGACTTTATACACCCACTTACATCCAATTGCCTTCTTTTCCTTAGGTAAAGGCACTAACTCCCATCTTGCATTTGCATCCAATGCTGCCATCTCCTCATCCATGGCATCTTCCCATTTCTTATTTCCAATTGCCTACTTAAATTAAGTGGACTCAACCTCCTGTATTGCTTTTACCATGTAAGAATAATGATGGGCTGTATATCCATCATATCTCAATCCGTCAATAGGGTATCTAACCCTCATAGACCTGCGTACACCTGGATCACTACCAGGTGTCCTCAAAATAGCCATGGTTCTCCTTACACCAGGAGTAACTATAGAAGAAATGATAAGCTCCTCATCAAGGCTCTGCTCAAAGCCACTAGAGTCACCATCAACATATGAGTGACCTACTGCTGACAGATCAGGCACAAAAGGTTGATCTAACTTTTCCTTCTCTTTTTGTGATACATGTGTACCTGCATCATTCCTCAACTTGCCTGACCATGGGCTAACATTGGATCCACTGCTCGAGGACTCCCCAAGTCCACTTAGCACCTGTGATTGCTGCTCTACATGTGGTGTAACATCAGCACTTCTTACATCTGCATCTTTTGTTGCCTTCATTATTGGTGCATACTAGCTACTCATTACTGGTGCCTTCATTACTGGTGCATACTAGCTACTCATCTCATCGAAGACAACATCTCTTCTTACTTGCATCTCACGAGTGGTAGGGTTATAGCATCTATAACCTTTTTGCTCCATAGCATAACCAATGAAGATGCATTTCTCTGCCTTTTAGATCCAACTTTTTTCTCACTTCATCATCAGGAACATGTACATATGCAGTACAACCAAGCACTTTCAAGTGAGACACATCCGGTCTTATGCGTGTAAACTTATGTTCAGGAGTCATACCATGAACAGTTGTAGTGGGTGTCCTGTTCATAATATACACAGCAGTTTTTGCTATTGCTTCTGCCCAAAAGTAATGTGGCATATTCTTTTCAGCCATCAAGGCACGTGCCACTTCTACAATGTGCCTCTTTTTCCTTTCTGCAACACCATTCTATTTGCGGAGTGTACCTGCATGTAAATTGCCTCTTGATTCCCTGCTTTCTTAGGAAATCGCTAAACTCATTGGAGAAATATTGTCCCTCACCATATGATCTTAAGCATTTTATTTGCATGCCTTTTGTCTTCTCAATCAAGGCTTTAAATCTCTCAAAGTGAGCAAACACCTCACTTTTCTCCATGAAATAAACCCACACTTTCCTAGTGTGGTCATCAATGAATGTAACATAGTACCTGCAACTTGCAATTGTTGTAGTCTTGGTCGGTCCCCATATATCTGAATAATGTATGACATCCAATGGCCTTGCACGACATGCTTTTCATGTGGGAAAGCATGTTTGGCCTGCTTACCAAGCTGGCATGCTTCACATACTTTATGCATACTATCAATATTAAACTTTGGCAAACCTGCAACAATATTTTGGGCCTGCATAGACTTCAGTCGTTGTACATTCACATGACCAATGCGCTTGTGCCATATGTCAATATCTGCAATGACACCTGTTCTATGCGCAAGCATGGCTGCCTTTATCTCATGCATGTTCACATCTAAAGTAAACATCTTGTAATTTCTGCTGCCCTTTGCAACCAAGCGACACTTATTTTTGAAGTCTTCCACAAAACATCCTTGAGGATTAAACCTCACTTGCAGAGCTTGCTCAACCATCTTTCCAACAGAAACCAGGTTCTTTGTAATATTCGAAACATGAAGTACATCAGCCAAGTACTTCATTTTGCCATCCTGCATAGACAATGGCACTTTACCAACATGCGCAATGGGATGCGTAGTATCATCACATGTGTCTACATAACCTGGTTTTTCCATTTTTTGCATATCTCTAAACCACTCAGCGCATGACTGATCATGTAGTTAGAGGTGCCAGAATCCACATGCCATATATCTTGAGATCCCGACACATCCCCTATTACGGAACTAAGCATGTGCTGCATCACAAACAATTCCTCACTTCTATCAACACCTGCATGTTTGCTAGATGATGCATATTGCCTTGCTGCAACTTCCCACTTTTAATATCATTCTGTAACTTCCCACTTTTAATATCATTCTGCTTTTTATAGCAGTCCTTTGCCATGTGTCCTGGTTTGCCACACTAATAGCACTCTTTGCTATTTGCATTCTGATTTCTGGGGGCCAACCACCTCGGCCTCTCTTTGGCTCCCCCCCCGCCTCTAGACGGGCCTCTTCCACCTGTGTATGATTGCTGTTGTGAATCATTGGACTATTGTTGTCCAAAATTTTGATTTCCTTGTCGACCACCACCTTGGCCTCGACCGCGGCCTCTACCTCTGTCTTAATTAGAGTAGAAGGCTTGTTTCGATGTGTTCTTGCTTTGTGAAGAAGAATCCTCACCTAAAGCCTTTTCTGCTATGATTAGCATATATATCAAGTCCTGAAAGTTGGGAATATTCTCCCTAACTACAATGGAGGTCTTGAATGGCTTGTACTCTTTGCCAAGCCCATTCAGACAGACACGCACCAAATCATCATCCTCCACTGATACATTGATAGACCCAGGGGATTCAACAATGCCCTTGATCTTTAAGACATATTCATTGATGGACATTATTTTCTTTTCCACAGTATGTAACTCTTGCTTTAACTATAACTTCCTTGCCTTTGTGTTAGTCTGGACATCTGAACCAGATTCTGCCATGCAACTACTGGAGTGTTTGCATCCTGTATGTGTCCTATCATAGTGTCTGTGACACTAATTGAAAGCCAGTAAATAACTTTTCTTGCACCCTAATTCCAATCCTTGAATGCCTTTATATCTGCAGGAGTGGCATTCTCCTCAGATAACTCTGGAGGCTCCTCATTGTCTCCTACATAATCCTAAAATTCTTTACCCATTAGGAAATTAGTCATTCTGAACTTTCAGGCATGGAAGTTATTCTTATCCAGCTTCTCACTAACAATCTGATTAATTCTGTTAGATATGTTTTCCTACAGCAATCAAATAACCTGCAAACAGGCAACTTCTCTATGCAACCTGCAATACAGCAGTATCTACTGTAGGGCAACGGTACTTCAGCACAGCCTGTGTGTCACCAAATGTGACCAGAGTATAGGTACATACACCTAGTATCAACAATACATGTGCAAACCCTGTCTGCACTTACAAAATGCACTGCTATAGTGCAATAACCACATTTCGAGCAGAAACAGTTCTCTACTAGAACTTCCAGAAAACTACCAAAAATACCCTGCAGTGACGAAACGAGGCCCATAATGTGCCCAAAACGCGAATCTGGCCAAAATGTTTTTGTCCAATGGAACATTATACCTACCCTGTAGCTTCGCTCCTCTCACGAAGAAAGCTCCTCAATCGGAGATGTGTAGCTCCCAGAGCTAATGAGGGGGTGTTGTACCTAAACCAAGAAGGGGAAAGAGATGATGGTGCTCTTACCCGTGTAGTACCGTTTCTTTCCTTGCTTGTTCTTACCTCTTGCTTGCATCAGCTCTCACACAAACTAGGCTTTGATACCATAAAGATAATGTGAAGGGAGAGGGAGAGCTTCAAACCCTAGTAAGCAAACACACACACAAGAGAGAGTAAGACACAAGAGAGATGGATAGCTGAATTTTCTTCTATCTTCTTCTTCTCTACTCAACCAACATAACATAAAGATAAGAGTACACACTATATGGGTTAGTATACTCAACTACTGCAACATACAAGGTTCGGCGGTCCATAATGTGAACCCGACTAAATGAGTTGGCACGATAACTATGCCGGTCTCTAGTAATCCAAAACGGTTGTGACACAGCCTGTTATCCCACTGGCCACAAATCACCCATAATCTCACCAACCATGCCAGTGGTGTAGATGCAGAAGCTTTCACCTAGGCGGGTCGTCATCCGTTGTAGCACTAGTTGAGCTCGATATCTCAACAAAAAATGCATACTTTCACCGCCATCACAAGAGTGGTTTATGTAGTTTTACATAACGCATGTGCAAAAAAATAATAATTGGTTTATGCATGAAATTTAATCAACTAAAAAGAGTGGTTTAAGATCAGGGGGTTAACCTCTAAGAAATTTTATGTATCACATACGTTCAAGGGGTATTTAAAAACCCCTTACACTTACATACTTTTATGGATAAAATGACCCTTTTTCTTCGTAAACTTACGATTTTTTTTCAAAATTGGTTAAAAACCCCTCTTGTAATGTAATTCTGTAACTTTTTTGAATTAATATACCTCTCCTGATGAAATCACGTATTACAATTACATATTTTTAGGTGAACCATCATAGTTCTCCTTGAAGGCAATTCGGCAAAGCATCATCAATCTATTTATGTTAAATAAGAAGAAAGAAGTGTGCTCTTGACTCTCGAGTGTTTACATAAGCAAAGAGCACTCACCATGCATACACGATCATTTTCCAATTCCCAAGCCAAGAGCACACGTCTTTCTTCTTATTTAACATGAAAAAATTGATGATGCTTTGCTGAATTGCCTTCAAGGAGAACTATTATGGTTCTCCTGATGATGAACTCACATGCTCAGGGGGTTCACCTAAAAATATGTAAGTATAGCACGTGAGTTCAAATGAAGGGGTTTTTTAATTCAAAATTTTAAGATAAATTTATTAGAATACATTTACAAAAGGGGCATTTTAAATCAATTTTGAAAAAAAAATCCGTAAGTCCATAAAGAAAAAAGGGTCATTTTATTCATGAAAAATTCACAGGTAAGGAATTTTTAAAATACCCCTTGAACGCTCATGATACATAGGGTTTCTTAGTAGTGCACACCGTGAGCTGCCCAGATAGACCTGTTGTACAACAAAATATTATGGTTTGAGCCTGCTTGTTTTGTAACAAACTTGTAATGGTTTCTTGGAACGGGTAGTACCTGGATGGATATAAGCAGCAAAGGAGAAATACTTAGATATGTATGGATTAGAGGATAAGGAACAGAAGGGATAATTGAGTGAGGAGTTCATGAGCTGAGCTTTTTCCAAGGCATGACATTGTACTATGAATTGTTTAAGCTAATATACTGAAGAATGTTACATGGGTTGGTTTCTATCTTATCTCTACCCTACTCTGCATAGCTCTGTCTATCATGCATCCATTATGTGTTAAGTGCATTCGGTCTCGACATGAACTCCTATCTAGAATCATGATAGACCTAGGAACTAATCTTCTTGTAGTCACAATTAATTCCCCAAGATTAGGCAGACATGTAGCTCCACATGCTAGTGTTGGCTTATTGCATTGGGCACAGTTGCATTAGTTGCCACTCTTCTGGAGGTGACTAGGTGGTCTAGAACCACGTAAGTGCCGGATATTTACCAAACACTGAAACTTTTGGGGCAATCCTACTGGGGAATGGTACACCAGGAAGGGAAGTAGGAAGGTAGAGGATTTAATTCTAAGGTCAATCCTACACAAAAGGTCCGAATAGAAAAGCTAGACGGGGTAGTTCAAGAAAGAAGTGCGAACATACTTGTGTCAAGTATGTTCACGAGAGAGTGTACCGCTGCAGATAGTCCAAAGCTCCAGGGAGTGAAGAGCAACTTCATCATCTAAGAAGACTTCCAGAAGAGATTCCATGCTAGCAAGAACGTAGAATTAGGAACCAGTGAGAGGAATCAAGAAGGAAGACGATGACTTGTTCAAGGAATTCAGCCCGCTAGCCCGCTGGAAGGAAGAGACAAGGAAAATAAAATAACAGGCACAATAGATAAAGGTAGGCAGAAACAAATGCACTTTGTGGTGGAGATGATCAATCTCACCCACAACCCTTATTGCATATCAAGAAATACCTTTGGGATGGTAAAGGCTGCTAAATCTAGAAGGAGAGTGGCCTGGCTAAAGTACTATATCACAATATGAAGAAATAAATAGGGAAGCTCAGCAAGCCCAATACAAAAATGTAGATTGGCCCATATCTGATGGCTCTGTTTAAGGGGAATGCACTAGCAAGAGACGAAAAAGTTAAGGAGAAGGGCCCAAGGGGAATGCGCTAGGAAAGCCTTAGGACCAGGCAACTTCCAGACAGGGGAAAAAGCCTCAGGACCAGGCATCTTCGGGATTGGGGAAGAAGAGAACATTTGAATTTGGAGAGACAAAGTCTAGTAGCAAAAAGGAGAAGATTGCCAAGGATGAGACTAGTAGGACAATAGAAGCGGCAACAAGAAGCCACACTGAAGGAGGACTTGGCCGATATAGGCAAGTTAGTATTATCCCAAAGAGTAGCAGCAGTAGGAGGCTACCTCCACCGCCAGCTTGTAGCTAGATACGCAGCCTTAACAACCAAGTCTCTTTGCACCCATGTCTGCCCAAACTTTGCAAGCACAAGCAAGCTTTCCAGACACCATTGAGACGGAATGGGTGCAAGGATCCGTTGGTTACCTTCAACATTGCATGAATGATGGGCTAAAGGAGATGACAAAGCTACAATCAGTCAAGGGAAAGGAATCTGCCCTGCAAAAAAAAAGGTGATAAGCCAGTAGGAACCCCTGCAACAACAAGAGGAGTTGCGTAGGAGAAGAATGAAAGCGATCCGACTAGATGAAATTCAAAATCAGATCCAAGAACTCCAGCAGGCCAATAAATATATGAAGATGGACATGGAGAAAATGAAGGAGATGATGGCCAAGAAAGACAAGGAAATTGTGCAAATCTAGGAAGAACTGGATAGGTCCATAGAACTTATCAAGCTAGAACAAAAGCAAAAGTTACTTTGACCCATGAAGAGCATCTCAAAATCATAAAAGATGTCCAGGACAGAGCTGACAGGGATAAAGTAGAGCTAATGAAGGTAGAAGCTAGACTGGCAGTTATGGATGTAGAAGAATTTCCAAAGGTGTACAACTTGGATGCAGAAAAATGGAACAGTGGGAAGGTCATGGAGTGATGGATGACCTTAAGGAGGTGTGGGGAGCATATCTAGAAAATCTAACATCATTAATGCAAGTCCCCCACACCTTCTTTGCAAAAAATTGGCTCCCTATACCAGTCAAGAGGTGGAAATCGAAATGGGGGGTCCGAAAATCCAAATCCAGCCCCGATAATAGTTCCAGAGCCAACAAAGGCCTTGGAAGCACCAACAACCGGCCAAGTAAGCAAAGAAGCCAGTAACAGCAAAGTTGGCACTAGCAGAGAAGAAGAGCTGCATAAGGAAAACGAACAACTTGCTACGGCAGCGGCATTGGCAAGAAATTGATGTCTAGAAAAAGAGATTTACTGCCTTGAAGGGACAAGGAAAGAAGCTAGCTACATAATCAAAAGGAAAGGGGAAAGAGATCGTTTTATGAACAGGATCAATAATGGATCTCATCCCCGACAATGACGTAAAAGAGCGTGCATGGGCTGCCATAAAGAAAGTGGAAGAGAAAGAGAACGATGAGGCTGCACGCAAAGTCTAGATCGAAGAGCTAGAGGCACTTATCGAGGAATTTAAAGAACAACAAAAAAACATGGTAAGACCATCAAGGCCTTCAAAAAGGAACTAGAGTCAACTACACTTACAAGAGTGACTAGAGGAAAAGGTGGGAAGATTAAATGAACGGAATTTGTCTTTGATGATAGCTAATGCTGACCTAAAAAAGAAAGAAGATCAGATGGAGGCTATGAAGAAGGCACATGCGGAGGAAGTAAAATGTCCAAGGACAAAATGCTTCAAGACTTCCAAATCTGGGCCAAAAGAGAAAAAGGGGCAAGGGAGGACCTGCAGAGAAGAGTGCAAGAAGAAATGGGCCAGAAAAGCCTAAGTGTCACTATAACACATCGGGAGCATAGCAGCGTCTTTTTGTCAGGATGTCGAGGATTCCATTCGCTGCTCCGCAACATAATTTTGCTGCCCAATAGCGCTTATAGCAGTAAAATTTTGTTGCTCCATAGCGTTTATAGCAACAAAATTTCACAATTGGGCAGCGCCTGTAGCAGTGAAATTTCAGTGCTACTGTAACTTTGTTGCTGTACAGCAAAATTACATTGCTATTTTTGGTGCATAAAATTCCAGAGAGCTATTGGATGCTGAATTTTAAAAATACATGTCACATACACACACAAAATGATGTATGGTTTTAAAAAAACATCCATTAGAACCCTTGGAGCCATGTTTCGAGCAAAAAAAAAGATAGTTGAAAACTTTTGAGAAGCGAAACAATGTCAAGATCATGAATCTATCCCATCTTGTAATAAATCCATATGTGTTACTTCATCAATTTCTATATCTAATGGAAGCTCAATGAAAAGATGGAGTTCCATATCATATCAATATCACTATCATGATCCAATGAAGCATTGTCATGATTGATAGGTGACTCATCATCTTCTTCGGATTGATGTTCCTCATGCTCTTGATCGGCCCCATCCAAAATGTTGTCTTCTTCCAATGAGCCGATTTGAGGTAGTACTTGCACCTCATCCAGAGATTCGGCCTCCACATCTTGATCTTGAAAGATATGTTTTGAACGAGGAAAAATTGTATAACATACCACCACTTTGGATCAGTTTGTTTGGCATGAAATACAACCTAATATCACAAAGCAAAGGGATTACACTTTTATTATACTACATTAAGATTTAATTTGGTATTGGTTGGGTTACTAACTTGTTGACAGTGTTGAGGTAGTACAAAGGTATCTTTCTGATCATTCCAAAACTTAGTGGAATCAATGAAAGAACCCATTTGGATGTTTCTTCACGATTGCTTGAGAACCTTTGTATATCACCTTGAACCATTTGACATCAAAGATGAATAAACTAAATGCTCTAAATCCAACCTCAAGAATATCCTGAATAGTTTCACAAAACTATTGTCTTCTATGACATTGGTATCATGTCTACTAGCTCGACTTTCTTGCTCAGAAGTTGCCATCACACCACAATCAAATGTGTTTCTTTTAGAATCCACATGCTCCGTGCAAAATCTCCTTCCCTTTGACCATATTGCATTATATAGTTTGTACTAACATTAAACAAAAGCATGACATTTAGTATAGTGCATTAAACAAGGTATATACGTGAGATAGAGATGAAGAATGTACTTACTTGAGGGTCACATCCTCTTGCATACTCATTCTCTTCTCTTGTAATCATCTCTCCATTTTGCGATGCCATCAATATTGCCATACGAAGCCATTCTATATTGATCACATTTGGTAGAAGTTCCAAGCTAGGCAGGAATGGCAAGCATCTATTTGCTCTTCTGAAAGCTCTTCTCTCATCCTTTCATCTATTGATTGCATCCTTATATCTCCCAATCCACTTCTCTATAATGTGACTATCTAGAATGCAGAATTTGTGGCGTAATGCTTCATCCAGTCTTCGTTGCCTTCCTTTTTGTGAGGCTTATTAGTTAGTCAGTCATCCTCCTCATTGCTCCACAATCGTGGCATGGAAGGATCTATGCGAGATAGATGTTTTGAGATATACACAAGAGACTCTTGCATCAACCATCCATCTACCATGCTTGCTTCTAGCCTTGCTCTTTGTCTCACAAAGTCCTTTAAGGCTTTCATGAACCTTTCAAGGAAAAACATCCATTGAACACATGAACAACACCACACAATGCCACTTTATCACCCAAACGCACCACAAGATGCAATTGGCTAGTGAGAATTGTTCTAGGAAAGTTGTCCTCGATCATACACACTGCCTCAATAGCATTGAGATGAGCCATCTCAATGGATGTAGGATCTATCTCCTTTAAGGATATGTAAGTGACGAGGCTCATCTTTAAATTTTGGCCATTGATGCTCCACATGTTGCCATGCGGGTGAATCAACTGATCCTTATGATGCAATCAGTCAAGCGATGAGTAGCATGCCATGTCATGAGTTCTGCAATCCCCTTACATTTAAACATGTGTTGGATGCAAGGAATCATAGGGAAGTGTCTCAAAACCTTTCGGGGAACTTTATCTCCTTGCAAATCATACCTATAGCAGCTCTCCCCACATTGTAGACATTGTGTTGCATCTTTATTAACCCCTCTCTATAGCATGCAATCATTGGGACATGCGTGTATTTTGTATAATCCATACCTATCATAGAGAGCATTTTACACCACCCATCTCGTGAGTTTGGTAATGGATTTTGAGGGGGAAGAATCTTCTTGAGAAGCCTACAACAAAACATAAGAAATCATATATCAAAATATTAGCAAGGAGAGTATATAGAACATGAAACATTTTCTATTTGAGAGAATAGAATGAGGTGGTCTTACTGAAGAAGACTTGTGACACTTGCATCACTCCATCTATAAGTTGTTTGCAAGTTCAAGAGCTCCAACTTTGCTCACAATGTGGAGTACGAACATCCTTGATACAAAGGGGTGCTTGCCTCTCTATACAAGGTTTTCTCCTCTTCCTGACATTGGAGCTTGCTCACTATCATCTATGGCCTCCCATCCAAACAAGTCATTCACCATGTCATCCATGATGAGATTCTCTTCCTCTCATGTGGCAGTGGTGGAGGCACCTCATTCATTGGGTGGGGAAGATGAGTCTCAGTCATGTTTTCCATATGAAGCCTTGCCATCTTCCACACTCTACCCGATGTCACCGAATGGTGTGGAATGTTACCTAGCACTCTCCTATGGTTCTCCTCCATGATGTCATCATCCACACTTGGTCGTGCCACTGCCTCATGAAGACCATATGTCCGGACATGCTCAATTGTTATATGACATTATCATATATATTGGCCCTTACATTCGATCACACACATAACGAATTGTTTCTCTTAGCCATGACTTGGAACTAACTTTCTGCCCTTGATGATCACTATCAGACGTCTTTAACCTGGCCAAAACTGATTTAGGGTTTATACAAAATACACAACATCCAGAACTCTAAACAAAAAAACTACCCAGGGTTTCACTATTGCATAGCGCATACAACATCATTTTTTCGTTGCCCAGCACATGAGTCATTGCTCAGTATAGCGAAACTAGCAGTGAAATTTCACTGTTGAGCGACGACCTATGAACTGTGTCTTTTGCCTAAATCGCCGCTGAGACGGGTGTCAATACCTATCTACTTCCCCTATCCTGAACATGCACAGGCTATGCCTGTAGCCCAGCTATTTCTCCCACCACAACTCTTCTCTCGGGTTTTGCATCAATCAACTCTCCCTCTCCAAGGTAAGCCCTCTTTCTTGATTTCTTCAATCTTTAATTGAAAGCTTCAATCTTTTCCTTATTCCAAGCTTTAATGGAAAGCTTGTTCATAGCTCAATGTGAACATTTCTTTCCCTTCATCTCTCTTTCCTTTCCCTTTCTCCCTTCCCCTCTCTTTCCTCTCCCTTGTCCTAACCCTAGCCTAATGTATAGAGCTCAAAAAAATATCTTTGATGGAAAGCTCTTTATCAAAGCTTTCTATTAAGCACTCTATGCATAGAGCTAGGGTTTAGGCTTAACATAAACTAATTTTTTCATTCACTTATGCATTAAGAGTAGGGTTTAGTGTGTACTCACCTCTTTTTGCTCTTTTTCTTCTTACTTACTAATGTGTTAGTGAGGACTAAATTTTTTATTTATTATGTTTCTTTTTCGTAGGTTTATTCAAGTAAACAAGGTTTTGCGCATAGCCTCTCATACGGTAAGTCGTCTTTCTTCATTTTGGCTTATGCTTCTTGTCTTTGTGTTTTTGCACCCTTGGGTGTTGGGAATTAGGGTTAGGTCAATAGGCCTCTTACAATAGGGTAATGCATAGCCCTTATGTAATAGGGCTTATGCATAAGCCCTATGCAATAGGTTTATGCATAGGGCTTATACAATAGCCCTATGTAATAGTTTTATGCATAGCCTTATGCATAAGGCTTATGCAATAGGGCTTATTAGGAGTGGTTATCTGCGAGTTGGTGGTTATAGTGGAGGGGGAGCCCTCGATCTTCTCACTATCCTTCGAAAAGATGCAGGGGAGAAGAGAGCTCTTGCAAGCACACACACACTCACAAAACCCTAAAAGAGAACACACAAGGTGAGAGGCTAAAAATCTTATTCTTCTTCACACAACACTCAACACACCATATACAAAGATAAGAGCACACAATATGAAAAGGTACTCAACCAAATACATACTAGGGTTCTCTATAGTGTGAACCCAACTAAATGAGCTGGCGCTATAACTATGCCAGTCTCTAGAATGGCTGTCCACATAGCCTGTCATCCCACTGGCTGCATATCATCCATGATCTCACCAACCAGGCCAGTGGTGTAAGTGTGGGGCCTATCCCCCAGGCGGTGGGTCATCTTAGTGTCCACCGCCTCACTAGATGAGCTCGATATTTCAACACTCCCCCTCGAGCTCAACTCCATCTCATGTACACCAAGCGAAGCCCTGAATCTGTGGAGCTTCTCTGTACCCAATGCTTTGGTGAAGATGTCAGCGACCTTTGACATAAACAAGGTCAACGTCTCCTACCCAAAACCTTCTCTCTGACAAAATGGTAGTGGACCTCTATATGCTTCGTGCGAGCATGAAAAACTGGGTTTGTGGCCAACTGTATACTATTAATGTTGTCACAGAAAATGACAACTTGTCTATCCACTGATAGACCCAAATCTGCAAGTAGCTTTCTCAACCAAGCTACCTCACATGCTACCATAGTAGCACCTTTGTACTCGGCCTCTGTGTACTAGATAGAAGAAGCAACCGTAGGCTGCTTCTTGCTGCTCCAAGTCACAACAGCACTCCCCAAAGAAAACATGAAGCCACTAGTGGATCTTCTATCTGAGATACTACCAGCCTAATCAGCATCTGTGTACCCATGTACACATATCTCTGTCCCAGTTTCATAAAATAGTCCACAATGTAAAGTAGAACTCACATACCTCAATATGCATCTCAATGCATCCAAATGCGGCTTCCAAGGAACCTGCATAAACTAACTCACCAACCCAACAACATAGCTCAAATCTGGCCTGGTAATCATTATGTAGATCAAACTTCCTACTATGCGCCTATACATAGTAGGATCCTCCAAAATCTCTCCTGAATCTGCACTCAACTTGCCATTTTGATCCAATGGCACGGAGATAGGCTTACAGCCTGTCATACCATACTTGGACAACATGTCCAAGCCATACTATCTTTGCAGTAATCTAATACCATGTGGCGCCTCTATCACTGTGTCTCACATACAGCGTGAAATTTGCATTGGCTACATGAAAGCCAATACTGACAAGATATTCAAAAATCTTGTCAGACCATGCTCTTGGTGCTTGTTTTAAGCCATACAAGGCTTTGTTCAACCTGCAAACATGCTTGGGGGGGGGAGGTGACTCACATCCTCATAACCAGGTGGCTGCAACATATACACCTCTTCCTGTAAATCCCCATGCAAGAATGCATTTTTTACATCCATCTGTGATGTAAAGACCATTGCTTTGATGCAGCCACTGCTATCACAACTCTCACTATTGCCATCTTGGCAACTGGGCTGAAAGTTTCCTCATAATCAATGCCATGTGTCTACACATATCCTTTGGCTACCAATCTAGCCTTGTACCTGCTTATGCTTCCATCACTGTTATGTTTTACTTTGTACACCCACTTGCATCCAATGGCTTTCTTGCCTTCAGGCAATTGCACTAAATCCCAAGTCTCATTTCCATATAGTGCATCCACTCCTCATCCATAGCTTTCTCCCAACACACATTTACAACAGCCTCATCAATGCATGTGGGCTCTACAACCTGCACAACTTTTGCCATGTATGCATGGTGGTGTGCCACATAACCATCATAGGTAAACCTCTGCACAGGATTCTTCACTCTCCTAGATCTTCGTAGCTTTGCATTCATGGCTTCCATAGCCTTCTTTACACCAGATGTTCTCATAGCTGGTATCCCAAGATCCTCATCAAGGCTCATCTCTGAGCCACTAGACTCTCCATCAACATGAGAATACCCTACAAAAATGTCAGGCATACTAAGGGGCTCAACCACTTTCTCTTTGCCTTTATGTGATGTACTAATCACATTTGCAGAACTAGTATTATGATGCAGCCTTCCACTCCATGGTCTATCCAACTGAACCACTAAATGAGGACTCTCTTAGTCCACTCAAAGACTGTGATTGCTGACTTGCATTTTGTGCAACCACATTTCTACTCACATCAGTCCCAACAACTTCTTTTTTCGCAGCATACCAGCTGCTCATCTCATCAAAAATAACATCCCTGCTTACCCTCAACTCACGTGTATAGCAGGGTTATAACACATGTATCCCTTTTGCTCAAGGGAATACCCAATAAACGCACATTTTTCAGCTTTTGGATTTAACTTAGTTCTCAGCTCATCAGGCACATGCACATATGCAATGCATCCAAAGACTTTCAGATGAGACAAATCAGGTTTTCTGCCAGTAAACCTCTCCTCTGGAGTTACATCATGTATGGTTGTAGTTGGAGTCCTGTTTATGATGTAAAGTGCTGTAGAAACAGCCTCAGCCCATTAGCTATGCGGCATATTCTTCTCTCCCATCAATGCTCGCGCAATCTCAGCAATGTGCCTGTTTTTTCGCTCAGCAACTCCATTTTGCTACGGAGTGTATCTACATATAAATTGTCTCTGAATACCATTCTTCTACAAAAATTCAGAGAACTCATTGGAGAAGTACTCTCCCCCTCCATCTGACCTTAGGCACTTTACACGTTTCCCTGTTTGCTTTTCAACCATAACTCTGAAATTTTGAAAATGAGTGAACACCTCACTCTTCTCCTTCATGAAGTATACCCACACTTTCCTTGTGTGGTCATCAATAAATGTCACATAATACTTGCAGCCTCCCATAGACATGATCTTTGTAGGACCCCATACATCTGAATGTACAACATCTAGTGCATTTCTACTCACATTTCTGTCACGTGGAAATACATGCTTTGTTTGTTTTCCAAATTGGCATGCTTCACATATTTTCTGCATACCTACAGCCCTGTCACAATTCCTTTAGTCTGCATAGACTTCATTCTCTACACATTCACATGTCCAATTCTTTTATGCCAAATGTCTGTGTCTGCAACAATTCCTGGACCATTTGCAAACATCGCAACACTCACTTCAGGCATGTTTACATTCAATGTAAACATTCTGCCCACTCTGTTGCCTTTTGCAACCAACCTGCACTTGTCTTTAAAGTCTTCAACATAACAACCATCAGGGTTGAACCGAACCTGCAAACCCTGCTCAATCATCTGGCCAACTGAAACCAGATTCTTTGTAATGTTCGGAACATGAAGTACATCTGCAAAGTACTTCACTTTGCCATCCTGCATAGACAATGGCACATCTCTAACATGGGCAATCGGATGAGCAATGTCATCCCATGTTTCCACAAAACCTGGTCTTTCAAGGTTTTTTATCTCCTTGAACAACTCCCCATGACTTGTCATGTGGTTCGAAGCACCTGAATCAATGTACCATACATCATCTTTATGTGCTGCTTCAACATTTTCAGACATGGCATTAACAACATGCTGCATAACAAACAACCTTTCATTATCCTCATTGTTTCTGCTCGAGGATGCATAGTTATTTTGCTGCAATTTTCCATTTTGCATGTTAGCCTGCTTCTTATAACAATCTGCCTGCACATGTCCAGGCTTACCACAATAAAAGCATCCACGTGTATCATTCTACTGCCTTTGCCAATTTCCACGACCTCTTTGACTCCCCCTGCCTATGAATTGGCCTCTTCCACTTGCGTGTTGTTGTTGTGAATTCTGGGACTGTTGTTGTTGTTGCTGCTGGCCATAATTCTGATTGCCTATTCGGCCACCTCCTTGGCCGCATCCACGACCTCCTCTACCTCATCCTCTTCCTGAACTTGTGTAGAAGGCCTATCTCTGAATTGTTTTTGTTTTGTGAAGACTGTTGGTCTTCACCAAAGCTCTTCTCTTCTCTGTTAGCAACATAGACACCAAATCTGTGAAATTGGGAATGTTTTTCTGAGTCTGAATAGACGTCTTGAACGCCTTGTATTGTGGCCCGAGACCACGTAGACAGACTTCCACCTTATCATCATCATCTACTGAAACACGAATAGATGCAAGGGATTCCACAATACCCTTGATCTTTAATGCATAATCATTCACAGACATACTCTTTTTCTCTTGAGTATGATGTTCATTGTTCAACTGTATCTTTCGTGCCTTGGTATTCGTTTCATAGAGTTTTACCAAGGTGTCCCACGCCTCCTTGGGGGACTTGGCATCCTGTATGTGCCCAATCATGGTGTCCTATATACTGATAGTAGAGAGCCAATACATAACTTTTCTAGCTCCTTGGTTCTAATCCTTGAACTCTTTCACTTCTGCAGCAGTCGGATTGATCTCCGGTATCTCCGGTGTCTCTTCATGCTCACCTCCTATGTAGTCCCAGTAACCTTTTCCCATTAGGAAACTTGTCAACTTGAACCTCCAAGCATGGAAGTTGTTCTTGTCAAGCTTCCCAGTAACAATTTGGTTTATGCCATCATTTGACATCCTTCCAGACACACAAATTTACCAGAAACAGCACTCTGGTTTGTCCTACATAAACTGCTGTATTTTCTGCAGTAGTACTGTACCAAATGTCACAACCAGTGACATTTTCTGCAGCAGTACTTACTACACTCAAATGTCAGAACCAGTGACCTCAATGTGCATACACCCAATGGCAATTGTTTGACCTCCTTGTAGCACATACAATGTCTGCACAACCAATGTGTCTTCTTGTAGCACATACAATGTCTGCACATACAATTGTTTGACCTCCTTGTAGCACATACAATGTCTGCACAACCAATGTGTCTTCCTACAGTTCTTAAAACAGAGTTCTGCATAGAATCGATTACTTACATACAGTGCTCGAACTCACCTGCTTTTCGAAAAACAGAGGTCCTAACGCACCTAAAACGCATTTTCGGCCCTGAAAAATTTTATCTGATAGGACAGAATAGTTTTCCTATAGCTTTACTCTCGCGAAGAAAGCTCCTCAATCAGAGATCGTTTGTCAGTGCCTCTCGTAGAGAGCTCCTGAGACAAGGGTGTAGTCGCCAACACAAATAGGGAAGAGTAGATAAAGCTCTTAGCCTCGTACGGCTTCCTGTGCTTCTCTTGCTTGTAGCTTAGCCCTTAGCATGAACCAGGCTCTGATACCATGAAAAGATGCAGGGGAGAAGAGAGCTTGAGCTCTTGCAACAAGCACACACACACTCACAAAATCCTAAAAGAGAACACACAAGGTGAGAGGTTGAAAATCTTCTTCTTCTTCACACAACACTCAACATACCATATACAAAGATAAGAGTACACACAATATGACAAGGTACTTAACCAAATACATACTAGGGTTCTCTATAGTGTGAACCCAACTAAATGAGCTGGTGCTATAACTATGCCAGTCTCTAGAATGGTTGTCACACAGCCTGTCATCCCACTGGCCGCATATCACCCATGATCTCACCAACCATGCCAGTGGTGTAAGTGGGGCCTATCCCCCAGGCGGGGGGTCATCAGCGTCCACCACCGCCTCACTAGATGAGCTCGATATCTCAACATCCTTCTCTTGTAAAAGAGGAGTTGCCTTTGGCTTTAATAGTGGGGAGCCTATGAAAAGTCCTTAGAAGCTATCATCTGAAAGCCCTACTTGTCTAAGCAGTATTATAGGAGGTCTTAACAACGTTCTAATATAACATGTTGCCTTTATTATGTCTAAGCTTGTGTTGTTATTTTATGTTGGTTGTCTTGACATTGTCGAGGTAAGCTCTCTTATTCATTCAACCTCATATTTATTGCACCCTTGGGTGCCAAGTTTGGGATTAGACTTATGCATAGAGATATGGGGCATTGTTATATGTCATTTAGAATGCTGTTTATGTCAATGACATGTTAGGAGTGGTTATCTATGTAGGTGGTTATAGTAGAGGGGGAGCCCTCGATGTTCTCACTATTATTCTCTTGTAAAAGAGGAGTTGCACCTTTGGCTTTAATAGTGGGGAACGTGTGGAAAGTCCTCAGAAGCTATCATCTGAAAGAGGCATTGTCCACCCTACTTGTCTAAGTAGTATTGTAGGAGGTCTTAACAATGTTCTAATATCACATGTTTTATTTTTTGTCTAAGCTTTAAGCATGGCGTTTGTTAGAGCAATCGTGTTTTGTTGCCTCATGCATTTATGTATAGGCAATGTCAATCAACCCCTCACAAGACCTTGATGTGGAAAATCTGCTATCTATTATAAACGAACAATATGGGCAGCAAGCTTGGTCTCAGTTTACTCAGATGACACAGGTATAGTTCCATCAAATCTTTTCACATACACAAAGTTAATCTTTTATACATTCTATAAGTCTTATTTTTTAATCTTATATACAGGAGGGCTTACAATTGGGCTAGTCGACGCCATGGGGGAAATCTACCCCACTTGGCCATTTAACGCCATGGAAAAAATCTACCCCACTTGGCTAGTCGGGGAAGAGCACGCCTTTGATAGGTACAGGGCCGAGTGGTGCAGGCCCATCACGATATGGTTGTGATGAGCCTACACCACCTTCCTCGACTAGACCCGCCCCGCTCCCTGATGTCCGTCTTCACCACAACGATGACGTAGTAGGGAGTCTGGGGGGTAGTAGACGTGCTCGTGGGGGAGTAGGCTTCTTTTGCTTTGGCAAAAGTAGCACTAGGTCTCTGGATGTGTCTCCCCAACAAGGGGGACTCTTCATCTACACATTATGAGCCAGCCCCTAGGAGACCCATTCCACCATTCGATCCACGCACCCTACCATACAAAGTGGATGTGGATGGTGCCCTCGTGTTGGATGCATGAGGAAAGTAAGTCATGAACCGCATGCATGTACTTGCAAACCTAGATTTCATGAACTTCTTCAAAAAGTGGAAAGCACAAGATGAACTTTCAAAGTAATACATCATTGATGTGCTTAAGTCGGAGTTCCCTGTTTCACATGCGGGTCTTTGCTTCTCCAAGGAGTGGATGAAGAGGCAAATCAAGCTTTTTCTCTTTATTAATAGGAGAGAAAATATCAAAAGAGCAGCAAAGAATAACTTAGAGAATCCCAACATTTGCATGACCGAGGAGTGGAGGCATGCACGTAGCTTCATGAGAAAGTAACCAGGTGCTTTTCAACAAGCAGCGGCAAGTGCTTCCCGACTACGGAAGCGAGGGGCTTCACACTTTGGTTCTGGTAGAAAATCCTCCTTTATTTCTCGTTTCGTAAGTAATCATTTATTTTCTTCTTTCATTTTGTTTTATAATATTATTTTTTCTTTAACTAATTGTATATTTTCTTAATTGTTTTTTGTAGAGGGAGATTGTTGAGCGTGACCTTGGGTAGACCCATTTCTAAATTAGCCTTCTTCTTCGCGAAGAGGTTTTTCGAGGACGGTAGAACCAGAGTAATTAACGCACTTACGGACGTCGCATCGTTAACTCTAACCTTTACGTTTACGGGAGAGATAATTAATGACGACAGTTAGTGTGTTTTTTTTTTTCAAGGCCGTAACGTCACGCCCGGTCGCACCTTCGACGTGGCCGCCTCAAACAACGGCAATGCGGCAGGATGGTAAGGACATTGTTGCCACTGTGGTCTTCTAAAATAAGGGGTGACATGGCGAGTATACATAAACGATTGGGAAGAAGAAGGAATAGCGAGCTGCCTTCGGTCATGCAAAGGGGAACCGCGTCCGCGAGTCTGCGGGAATTAGGTGGGGGAGCGGCGGCTGTGGATCATGTTATGCCGGCGGAAGGATCGCGGGCGGGTGGACGCAAATTTGTGCGTGCGAGGATACAGTACGCGCCAGAGAAACTGTATCCCACCCTGATATCCATGACGGTAGGCACAGGGCAGCCTTGGCTGGTGTACCTCAAATTCGATGGAACCATGGTGGCTTTCCATTTCGCGTCGTCCACGTGGCATAAAGTGCGCTTCTTTGGCGTTGCTGGGCAGCAGCGAATCAGGAAAGGGTGGTCAGCCGGTCGTAGGATCTTGCTTGAGCTGCAGGATAACATCCATGCCCCGATCACCATGAAGCTTTGGAATCCCGTCACTCATTCCTTATTAACGCTGCCCCCTTTCCAAGCCATCCGCAACTACGCCACCTTAGCTGTTTCAGGAGACAAGGTGGTCGCCGCAGGCGCCGATGAACTCCATACATACACCTGGATTGAGGTCTACAACCTCGGAGGCGACTCCTGGCGCGTTCTCAGCTCTCTCCCGCGACCTTACGCGCTACGTTTGGACGACATGGTGGAGTACAAGGGCTGCTTCTACGCCTTGATCGTGTTCCCTGGCCATCACATGCTCGAGATCCGATTTCAAGAGCCTCACTTGAACATCTGCGCTACTCCCAAGGTGTGGAAGCCCACCCTGGTTACCTGCCAAGGCTCCCTATACCTGGTAGGAGTCAATTACGACGACGATGTCGTCCGCATCTGGAGACTCCGCGACGAAGTGCAAAGCTGGCAGCAGGTCTTCAGGCCGGTCAGTCCTCGTGAGCGAATCGAGAGGGAGCTCCTCTCGGTTGTGGGCGTCGGGAAAAGCCTCGTCCTCTGCTTACAGAACCACGAGATGATGACCTTCGACCTCACCGCAGGGTCGTGGGGTTGGCTGCCATTATGCCCACAGCCCAGTCTGCACGCCATCAAATGGGAGCCCGGCCTCGATGAATAGCCAGCCTAGTCGCGCCTGCTCACTCCGGCCACAACGTGCCTGCAGAGCACGGGGGCCTGCGGCTCCCCACAGCTCTCGTGCTGTACTTTTTGCAAACATATCAAGCTTAGCTCCTTCGACAAAGCATACGTATCCATGCAATAACACACTATGTCCGTGAAGTACAAATTGCCTTTTTTTAAAGGGGCAAAAGGAAGGGAATTGAAGATCTCCCGCGCCCAAGTTCTTGGCCATCCCTTAGGTGAACTTTTACGTTGTTTCAAAAGCAGTGTGTAAAGGCCCATGTTATGAGGTTATCATGGTTTTCCATCCCACATGTGACAATTAATAAGACGAAAAACATATATGTTTTATGAGTAAAATCAGTTGTATACATCAAAAAGTATTAGTATGTTCCTCTAAGAGTTCTGTGTATAACCCATGATAGTTTCCATGAAATTAACATGTGTAGACCAAGCATGCCATTCCAATTCTAGTGACATGGATAGTGCTTATTTGCGAGTCTTGTATCCCTATTTTGTATGCTATGTTTTCTTCCCTACCTTTACTTTAATGATGATCTTACATCGTAGCATGCTCACCATTTAATGTTATTCTCAAATATTGCACTTGTTTGCGACCCTCACTTGTATGCTAGGTGCAAGATCGTCTTATACATAAACCATTGTATCTTTTTACCTATTGGATTTGTTCATTGATGGTGTCACCAATAGACTTTTCTTTATCTTATCTTGAAAGGTTCCATGGTTGGAGAGAGAGAGAGAGAGAGAGAGAGAGAGAGAGAGAGAGAGAGAGCACGCTCATATTTGATACTTTCTTTTGTACAAGTTTTCCTTGTTTAAGGAATTAGAGAGGCCATTTGAGGACCCCTTTCTGAGACCATAAATCTCATAATGCACATGAAAACCCATTTCTATATTTTAAAGGTTAATTATATATATTTTGTCAAAAAGTATAAAATATAAACTCTCTCTCTCTCTCTCTCTCTCTCTCTCTCTCTCTCGTAATAGAAGCTATATTACCAAAAATTACTTTACAAATGGCCACATGGTGATGTACTAGTTAATTTCCCTCACTAATTACGCCAAACCACAGGTGTAGCTCAGAGTACCCTCATCCAATATATAGCCATGTCATTCTCCACCAAATGAGTTGACTACAAGGAAGAGACTACCACAATAGTAGCCCTTTTATACGACCTATGTGAGCTATAATACCAACTTTTGCATCAAATATGAAGGCATTCCTAGTTAACCAGATATGCCACAAACGTATCCATCTAAAAAAATGAAAGAAGACTGAATGTTCTGGGTTATCCGGTCTATTTGAAATCTTGCCAAAAATCTAGACTTTAACCTTTACGGGCCCATCTGTCAACGGAATCCATACGCGAGAAAGGAAATCCCACACCTTCTTTTCCACCGGATATGAAATGAAAATATGCGAGCATGTTTCCAAGTATGTAGTACAAAACACACAATTAACAAAAGCAATCGGCCGCTTTCGCAAACAACTGGTCCTCCAGTGGTGGTAGGCCTCCAACTAGCATGCGCCATAGGAACACCTTCCCTTGATATAGAATCTTAAACCACCAGCCCTGTAAGATTACTTCCTTCCACCAAGCCCTGTTTTTCTTGATGTTCCATACCCTATTAGCCTGCTCAGTGATCTAGCACTTATCTTCCACCATCATATGGTACACTTGATTTGTTGTACACAGGACAATATCCCGAGGCTTTCAAAATGCCCAATCTAACTAAGGTTGCTAATCCTCCAACTTAGGAATATCACTAAACGATGTAAGTCCTGTTCTCACCTTCTCCCATAACTATACATATCCATGTGAAACTTGAAAATATTGATGGATTTTTCAAAAAGACAATAACTGGCCTCTATGTGGCAACAAAGCATCCATAATTCTCACTAGTCCCAATCTAGCCATTCTATTGAATTTTGGCTGCTTAACAAAGTTTGCCAAGCCACTCCTGAAGTCGTGAAGTAGCCAACACCTCACTTGCCATAGAATTCAACTGCAAACTGCTAATCTGAAGGCTTCCATTTAGTGTGTGCAAACACCTCCTTCCATGAGATCATCAAATGAGAAAGGAGAGGTGAAGCCACCACAAAAAACTTGTTGGGAACCATTCACTATATCCCACCATGTACCATCAATCTTAGTATTACCATGCACAAGTGCGACCTCCTCTATGAGGGCCTTAGCCATTACCACCCATGGCTCTTGAGATACACATATATCTTGCAATAAAGGCCATCTCTCCTAGCAACCATATGTAATCTGGCATCTAATAAGGTTGCCCCTCCACTCCTCTTTTTGGAGTAGTAACATGTTCCTAAGAAATCCACATCTACCTTGGCTTATTTCCTTCTCTTTTCCATAACATAAATCTAATTGGTTATTGTATCTGATGCAAAGTTTTTCCTGTCCATGATAAAACCTTTGAGCCAAACATGCATAGGCCAACCCTGAGATTTTCAATACACAAACTTATCATTTATCCTTGCAGAAATCCATGCCAACAAAGCCTGTGAATCAACATCAACTCTAATCGGATAACCCAAGTGGCATGTGATGCATCCCCTTTGTATGACTTGTCCATTCCGTCCCAAACCAAGCAAATTGCTCTCAGTATAGCTTATCAGAGTAGATTTTAATGTATGACCCTGAAGTAAGACCAAAAGTATCCTAAACAACCATAGCCTTCTGAACATTATCTCTTTGAGCCTTAAGGAACATGAAAGAATCATCTGCCAATGCTTGGCCGACCATCTGCTCTCCGCTTAGAAGACTAAGCCTACGACTTCACTGTCCTCCTCTAGCTTATCCAGTCAAGATAAGATTGGATGTGTAACAATTACAAACAAGATAGGGCTAAGTGGCATCCTTGCCTAACCTATCTCGTCAAATGAATGGGTTCAGTCACCCCATGGCATTAACCATAAGCCTAGCCACTACATGTTGGCTAATAGTATAAATAAAAGAAGACATGAAAGGGCCAAATCTCGTAGCCTGCACAAGCTGTCAAAGAAAAGACCAACTAACCTGATCATAAGCCTTTTTAATATCTAGTTGTAACCACCTCTTTCCTCAAAGCCCTTGCATAATCAATTCTAATTTTTACATTCAATATATTATGCAAAATATTTTGACCTTTAATAAATCCATATTACCTTGGATGAATTAAAGTAGGAAGAAATCACTGCAATGTGTTGGCCAAGACCTTTGCAAATATGTTATACATGGCCCCCATCAATGTGATGGGTCTCCATTGATGTAGATTAACTGGGGATGAAACTTTAGGCAATAAATGTACAAGCCCAATCTTCCAACTCGCATACATGATACATGTATTCCACACGTCTTGAAAAATAGAAGCGAGAGGGACCTTCAACTCATCAATATACTTTGTGAAAAGCTCATTGGGGAGTCCATCCCATCTCAGACTTTTCCCTTTAGGCAAATGCTTCAACACATCTTCCACCTCATTTGCAGAAATATCTCTTTCCAATTTATTTGCAAAAACATCTGATACCTGGTGACAAACCAGGTGAAACAAAGACTCTCTACAATGACATCAAGAGATATGACCTCCTACGAACCCAATAAATGGTGATAAAAGTCCATACACACATCTAGAACAGAAGTAGGATCAATACACAATACTCCTTGCCTACAATTTTCTCATGTGCATGCTTTTGCTAAAAACTAGCAAAGAACATATGTGACTAACAATTATAATCCATTAGGGCATCTATTCGAGCCATAAGTTTTTTTATATTGAACATACAACACTCCCAAGATGACACCCCAATAGAGATTACATGGCCTCAAAAGCTTTGTAAGACCTGCAACATAAACTGTGATGGAAAACAATATGCTCCAAGAAAGTCTGGTCAACCTTAAGAGGAGCCTTTCCCAAAGCATCCACATAATGGCTATGCATCTCCAATACAAAAGGGAAATGATCTGACAAAATATGATTATATTCCACTTGCATGGACAATATCTCTGGCATAAACAAATCATGCTAGAAAATATACATTCAGTATAGATGAGCTCTTATACCCACGTACTGTTGAGAGGCATATGTACAAATCCTCTCTCATGCAGGTGTAGTGTTGAGATTCAAGCTCAATGTCAGTGTGAGACAGCTATGCTATGTGCTGGCATGTTAGGTAGGAACATGTGTGAGACATAAATGACCGTGTCCAGCTGGTCATAGTGTGTGGACATTAGCTAGTGTTAGATGTGTGTGGACACAACTCATTGTGTGTTGTGTGTATTATGGATTATGGCTTTATGCATTGTGTGAGAAGGGAGATGGCTTCCCTCTATGGTTAGGGTTTGCAATATACATTAGGGTTTGCTCCTGTGTGTGTGTCTCCTCTCCCTCTACCTATTTTTCAACATGGTATCAGAGCCTTGTGCTGTCTATTAGGGTTTATGAGTGAGTGAGAGAAGAGGGAGAAGAAGCTGTGAAGAGAAGCTGTGAAGCTTACCATTGAAGCTGTGAAGCTTGGAGCACACCGATTACTATCAGATCTGAGAGCTTGGCCTACCGAGTAAGGTCTTCTAAACATCCTTGAGCGGATTGCAGATGATTCAGGCAAAAACAAAGCAAACTAGAGCAAATCAAAGCAAAGAAAAATTTTGGTTTTTTGGAAGCTTTCCATTAAAGCTTGGAAGCACTGATGTATGGTGGAAATACATGTAAATCTGGCAAAACAAACATGTATCTGACAAGGAGGAATGTATTGACAACTCCTACGCAAGTCCTACTGTGATTTTGGAGCAATTTACATGCATTTGAATGAGTGAAAAATTCTGGTTTTTGAGCTCTCACAAAACAGAGAAAAGCACTCAAAATTTGATGCATTTGGAGAATGTTTTTGGCAAAAATCAAGGCATTGACTAGTTACACACTTTCCTAGGTGTGTTGAGCACTTGATTACCTCATCAATTATTATTATAATCACTCCCAAACCCTTGTAGAGCAGGCGGCGCAGACTGCACAGAGAAACAGGGCAGTTTTTTTATCATTTTGGTGCGAGGAGATTGATTACTACTTGTGTACTTGATATATTTCAAAATTGATTTAGCAATTGGCTAATACACACACTTGAGAAGAGGGCTACATGATTGGATTGAACAATTATGCCTAATTGAGCTGGGAATGAACTGATTAAAAAGCCTGTCTACTGGTTGCCGAGAATCAGAGTGAGTTTAATCGAGCAATTAATCTTTGGTCTTAAACAATTGGACAAATTCCTCTTACATGGAGTTAGTGAACATCATTGCTAAGCTAATGAATGCCTGGTTGCTCAATTTGGACAAATATTGAAGAATTTAGAGCAAAATTACTACTGGTTTTTCTGGTTTTTCCCAAAACAGAGAAAGGGGTTTTCAAAAATTGATATGTACACATGTCAGATGGTGTTGATACTCTACATTGAGGTTGTTTAGGTGTCAATGCAAGTTACCCATACTTGATTGAACCACTACATTGTGATTTGGAGCCTTGGAAGGCACATCAAAGCAGGGTATCTCGGACTGCGTGAGCCAGTTCATTTTGGATGCATACAGGTTGATTTTCTACATCAAATTTGAAGATTGGTGGTTACTTTGGAGTATCTGGAACACTCATTGGAGTGTGGTTGAGCTGAGGAAGGCTCGGTTACAGATTTGGAAGTGTACGCAAGGTGTTTTTGCATTGAGCAAACATGTCGGATAATCCAGTACAGATTGTTGGCTGGATAGGAAGAACTTCCAGGCATGGAAGTACAGGATCAAAAGTTTCTTGAAAGGAAAAGGTTTTTGGAATCTCATTACAGGTGCTGAGCTAGAGCCTGTACTACCCCGACAACCTACACAGCAGGCAGGTTATTGCTCATAAGCAATGGTCAAAAAGAGCATTCAAAGTGTTGCATTATCTATCTATATGTATTTCAGATGCTATGCTCATACACATACATGATGCTGAGAATCCCAAGGATGCATGGGATACATTGGTGAAGTTGTTTAATATAGACACAAGTGCTCGCAAGTCTCAATTGCGACAACAAATACATAATGTGAAGAGGAATAGAAGGAGCATACATGATTATGTGCAAGAAATAAAGAAGTTTGCAGATGCATTGGCAACAATAAATGCCCCCATTCCTGATGATGATTTGGTGGATATTACCTTGCGTGGTCTTGGAAAGGAATATAAATCTTTTGATACATCTATCTCGGTTTGGAGTACAGGTTTACCAGACTTTGATGAGTTGGTTTCACTCTTGTTGTTGAGGAAATCAAACTCAGTGATTCCTTTCTGGATGCATCTACTAGCCATGATGATAATGGCAGAAATCAGGCTTTCTATTCGCAGAGAGGATTTAGAGGCAGGGGGAGATTCACATCACGTGGCCGTGGTGGTAATGGTCGTGGATGGCAGGACAGGTCATAACAACAGAATTTTCAGCCCACATATGGTGCTAGAGGTGGTCGTGGATATACACCTCAAAGAGGCAGAGGTAATCCTCATGGTAGAGGACATTGGCAAGACCAACAAACATCTATGCAAGATGTGGAATGCCATTATTGTGGAAAATTTGGTCATATGGCGAGAGATTGTTTTCGCAAACAAAATGATTTGAGAGGGGGTAGAGCACAATGTGGTGGACATTATGGTGGACATTATGCACAACATGGTGGTGGAAATTATGCATCAAGTAGTAATGATGGCAGCGCAAATCATTTGTTTGCCATGAAACATGTTGTGGGATCTATGATGATAAATGTTGAGAATGATGATACATGGTATATGGACTCTGGAGCATCAAACCATATGACTTGTCATGGTGAATGGTTTGAGCATATGAAGCCTATGGATGTGAAAGGCTATGTGAAAACATGAGATGATACTCAGCATGCCATTACACATGTTGGAAGTGTACCATTGGTTATGCACAATGGTCAAACAAAATCTATGTCAGATGTATTGTATGTGCCTTCTATCACAAAAAGCTTGGCCTCAGTTGGTCAAATGGTGAAACAGGGATTACAAGTTTGTTTCAACGAGCATGGTTGCTTTCAAACATGGATGTAGAATCATTGCTAAAGGCAAGAAAGAAGGCAGGTTGTTTAAGTTGGATGCTGGAATTCCTGAGTTAAAATCATCCATGTTCTCTAAAAGCAGAAATTTGGTACAAGACATTGATATCTGGCATAAGAGGATTGGACATGTCAATATACAAAGGTTAAAGAACATGCAGGCAAGAGGCATCGTTAGTGGGCTGCCTAGATTCAAGTATGATGGGCATATGCATGTTTGTGAAGCCTGTCAGTTTGGAAAGCAGGCAAGGTTGCGGTTTCCTAGAGAAGGAAATATGAGTAGGAGGCCACTTGAGATAGTACATAGTGATGTATGGGGTCCTGCACAAAACCCATCTATCAAAGGCAGTTTATACTATGTGACATTCATTGATGATTTCAGCAGGATGACATGGATATACTTTCTCAGAGAGAAAAGTGAAGTGTTGGAAAAGTTTATGGATTTCAAAGCTTTTGCAGAAAAGCAATATGGCTATTGGATTAAATGTTTGAGGACAGATGGAGGTGGTGAATACACCTCAAATGCTTTTGAGCATTTCTTGAGAAAGCATGGAATAAGAAGACAATTGACTTGCAGGTATACACCTCAGCAAAATGGTGTGGCTGAGAGAAAGAATAGAGTCATATGTGAAGTGGCTAGGGCAATGCTCAATGAAAAGAGCATGCCAGATTATTATTGGGTAGAAGCTTGTGCTACAGCGGTGTATATATTGAATAAAACACCTACAGCAGCCATTCATGGAAGTACGCCAGAGATGCGGCTTACAGGTTTTAGGCCAGACATTGGACACCTCAAAGTATTTGGATGCATAGCTTATGTACATGTGCCTGACGAGAGAAGGAGGAAGTTGGATCCTAAGGCAGAAAAATGTGTATTTGTTGGATATGCACAGGATCGAAAGGCATACAAATGTTACAATCCACAAACTAGACAAGTGGTCATCTCACGAGATGTGATGTTTGATGAGCTTGCTAGTTGGTACAAAGCAAAGGATGAGGGTGTCATTGAGTCACTTGAAGCTGATGTGCCTGTGAACTTGCCACAAGCAAGTTCTAGTTCTACTACTATGTCTGGGCCAGCAGAAGCTGAGAGTAGTACTGTACGTCCATGAGAGTGTGAGCACTGGGAGTAGTGCTGTGGATAAAGGAAAGAAGAAGGTTGAAGGCATTGGAATTACAGGTTATGAGTCATCGAGTTCAGAGAGTTTGGATGAGGAGCTTGGCATACCTGTTTTACGCACACCTGGTGCTAGGCAGGATAGATATGTGCCACCACATGCTAGAGTGACAGGTGTTCAGAGTGATCCGCAGGCATTGCGGAGATCCCAAAGAGTCAGATATCCCGTTGTCAGATTGACATATCAAGATTTTGCTATGCATTATGCATATATGACATCTATGGTGAAGCATGTGGAACCTACATGCTATACCAAAGTTGTTGGAAAGCATGTATGGGAGGAAGCAATGGATGTTGAGATGGACGCATTGGTTCATAATGACACGTGGGATTTGGTTGCATTACCACAGGATAAAAATGTCATTGGTTGTAAATGGGTTTACAAAGTGAAATGCAAATCTGATGGTTCCATTGAACGACATAAAGCAAGATTGGTAGCTAAGGGTTATGCACAAACCCAAGGTTTGGACTATGATGAAACGTTTAGTCCAGTGGCAAAGATGGGAACAGTGAGAGAAGTCATTGCTATGGCTACAGCTAATGGTTGGAAAATGCATCAAATGGATGTCAAAAATGCATTTCTAAATGGAGATCTACAAGAAGAAGTGTATATGGCACAGCCAGAAGGGTATGTACACCCAAGATACCCCACTCATGTATGCAGATTGAAAAAGGCACTATATGGTTTGAAGCAAGCACCTCGTGCTTGGAGTGATAAGATGAGTAGATATCTTATCTCCCTTGGATTTCAGATTTCTACCGCAGATTCTTCACTCTATGTGAAGAAGACAGATCATGGGATTGTTTTACTTGTCATCTATGTGGATGACTTGATTATCACAGGTGATCATGGTGCAGATGCGATGCATGTCAAGAAAGCATTGAGTGGGCAATTTGACATGAAAGACCTTGATGAGTTGAGATACTTTCTTGGAATTGAAGTGATCAAAGACCATGCAGGTACATGGTTAGTACAGCGCCTATATGCATTGGATATGTTGGCAAAATATGGCATGACAGGGTGTAAGCCTATGAGTACACCTTTGGGCAGAATGTGAAGTTGCGAGCTGATTTTGGTGAGGAGTTGGATGATCCATCTATGTACAGGAAGATGGTTGGTAGTCTCATTTACATGACTATCACACGCCCGCCCGCAGGGATCTCACTGACGTAAACGAAAACATATGAACATGTTAATAACATATGTTAATAACACAAAAAATCTTGTGATCACATGTTATATTCACAAAGCTTTCACAAGGGCCTAAAAAATTATCTTTGTCATGCATAAAAAATCTTCTTAGTTGACCACTGACCTGCTATTATGTGAAGATGGTAACATGAGAACATGTGAATAGCTTATTCCCATGTGTAGCCAAGCTTTTAAGGGGTTTCCAAATGGCAAGTGACCTATTATTTTGTGAACGGTAACATGAGAACATGTGAATAACTTGTTCACATGTGTTATTATCACAAAAAAACTTGTGATCACGTGAATATTAAATTCCTGCATGCCCGGATTTGAGTTATGCTGTGGGGCTAGTAAGCCAGTTTATGCAGAGCCCCAGAAAACCTCATTTGGATGCAGTGAGACGCATTATGCGATATGTTAAGACCACTGCACATTATGGTCTACTTTATGAGAGTGGTAAAAGCTTGGATATACATGGCTACACAGATGCTGATTAGGCAGGTAGCTCATATGATAGGAGGTCTACTAGTGGTTATGCTTTTACACTTGGAAGTGCCGTGGTGAGTTGGAGTAGTAAGAAGCAACCTACAGTTGCTTTATCCAGTACAGAGACTGAATACAAAGGTGCAGCCATTGCTACTTTTGTGAGGCAGTATGGTTAAAGAGTCTCTTGGCAGATTTGGATGAGCTTATTGATGGCAAAGTTGTCATTCATTGTGACAACATGAGCAGTATACAATTGGCAAAGAATCCAGTATTTCATGCAAGGACCAAACACATAGAGGTCCATTATCACTTTGTCAGAGAGAAGGTGCTGGATGGTACAATTGATCTACAGTATGTGAAGACTGATGAGCAGGTGGCAGACATCTTTACAAAGCCATTTAGCAGGGAGAAGTTTGAGTACTTCCGTACTATGTTGGGAGTACATGGGATAAGCTTGAGGGGGAGTGTTGAGAGCCTTAATATCCCAAGCTCATCTACATCTTCATCTATGGCAGTACATCATGAGCTTTAGAGGGGCTGTTGAGATTCAAGCTCGATGTCAGTGTGAGCCAGCTATGCTATGTGCTGGCATGTTAGGTAGGAACATATGTGAGACATAAATGACCGTGTCCAGCTGGTCATAGTGTGTGGACATTAGCTAGGGTTACATGTGTGTGGACACAACTCATTGTGTGTTGTGTGTATTATGGATTATGGCTTTATGCATTGTGTGAGAAGGGAGATGGCTTCCCTCTATGGTTAGGGTTTGCAATATACATTAGGGTTTGCTCCTGTGTGTGTGTCTCCTCTCCCTCTACCTATTTTTCAACATGTAGCCATGGCCACATATCTTGTTTCAAAACTTGATTGGCAAACGCATTCCAGCTGAGCCTCTCTAGCCCATCCAATATAGTGTGAGGTGTAGAAGCATGCTTTGACAATTTACATACATTAAAATCACCCAGCACAAGGCCAAGCTTAGCGTTGCACAAACACAATAAATCGTCCCATAACTGATGATGTTGTGCAACACCATTAGGCGCATACAACCCCACAAAACATAATGTTTCATCCATAAACTCCACTTCTACTGGAAGCTCACGGTTGGCCTTCTATAAAAATAAACTTGAGAGGAATACTCAATGTTCAAAATAGATGAAAAGCTTATGCACACAACTCAAGAATGGGTTAAATCTCCCCCAACATGAGAGTGGCTCACGTCCTCTTCATGGTGTATTTAAATATATTTCCTTGTACAAAAAGCAAGAGCCAAAAATACATGTAGCCAAAAATATGGATCTCTACTTTGGGCTTGCATAAGCCTAAATACAAAAGTGTGAACACTCTCTAAGGTTCACTCATGAAATAGAACTAATGTATATCAAAATGTTGCACACTAATGTGCACATAAAATATCACTGCCATTGCTGATCATAAATAATAGCCATGCGCCATATGTCAATAAATTTCCATCGCCAATGGATCCATGCACATCCCGCACAGTAACCTTGCCACCACTGATCTACACTGACATTTACAATATAAGCTCAAAATATGTGACAAGTTAGAGGTGATTAGTCTCACTTGCACATAAAATAAATATCCATCAAACAAATCCATAAATGCCAAATAATTCGAATAATTCCAACATTTCTCCGTGGTGAAAAACAACCCCTCAGTTGCTAAACATACAATACCTCAAAGTTGGTACCTTTGTATATTGAAACAACTACGTGCAATACCTCAATTCGATCACCTTTGCATGAAAGAAAATATCAAGTTCAAAATATCCATCACAAAAAATCTTATTCCACAATGTCAAAACCTCGTGCAATACCTCAATTCGGTGACCTTTGCACATAAAATAACCATGTGTGATAGCTCAAATCGGTGACCTTCACACATACCAATGCTAAATACCAAAATAAATTGCCAATCATGTGATACCTCAAATCGGTAACCTTCACACAACTACAGTGGTCTCAATACCAAGTGTAAAATTCACTGCAACTGTCTGTGAAAGGAGTCAATCAGGGTAGAGTGTGTAACAAGGGCATGGTGTGGAATCCACTAAGATTCTTCTACAGGATGATTCTTGTACTTAACTAAATACTTGACATAAACATTGCCATTACGAGTTGTAGTTTGCTCACGATCAAGAATTGCTTCATGAACTAAAATTTCTCTATCAGCCTCTAGGAGAGGTGGGTCATTCATAAACGGGGGTAAAAGGGGGTGTACCTTTGAAGGGCAAAATAGACTAATGTGAAAGGAATTATGAATATTTTAATGGTCAGGAAGGGACAAACGATAAGCATTGTTATTGATCTTAGCAGTAATTCTAAAAGGCCCATAAAATTGTGGAGATAATTTAATGGCTGGATGTTTTCTCAATAGACTTTAATCTATGCTTTTCTATGTGAAGCCAAACTAAATCATTTTCTTCAAAAGTCTTTGGTCTTGTATGCTTGTTACCCTATCTAGTGTAACCTTGTTGAGCCTTAAGAACAGACTCACGAGCTTCGACCAAAATACAGTTATGAGTCACAACAAAATCATCGGCCACCGCTAAAACTCTATGAGAGAGTCTAGTAAGTGGAGTTGGAAGT
Organism: Cibotium barometz; assembly: GCF_041138505.1. Classification (NCBI taxonomy): domain Eukaryota; kingdom Viridiplantae; phylum Streptophyta; class Polypodiopsida; order Cyatheales; family Cibotiaceae; genus Cibotium; species Cibotium barometz. The sequence continues at coordinate 60,032,935 of NC_141056.1, forward strand.
TTCTTACCATAGACAATCTCCAAATAAGCTTTTCCCGTGGTAGTATGAGGTGTGTTATTATATGAAAATTGAAAAAGATGCAAATACTGATCCCAATTTGCAAGAGATGAAATAGTGTAAAACCTTAAAAGATCTAAAATAGTGATGTTTGTGGCCTCACTTTGTCCATTACTCTCTGGTTGATGTGCAGAACTAAAATCAATCTTAGTGCCTAAGTTTGAAAACAATGCCATCCAAAAATGATTACAAAAATGAGAATCATGATCTGAAATAATGATTTTAGGTAAATCATGATTTGTGAAGACAGTTTTGATAAACAATTGTGCACTATGTGAAGCATTCAATGTTTTATGACATGTAATTAAATAAGATTGCGTACTAAACCTATCAACAATTGTCCATATCATATCATTTTGAGAAAATGTGGTAGTAGGTAAACCAATTATAAAGTCCATAGAAATTTCTTCCCATGGTGCCGCGGGAATAGGTAAAGGCATGAGAAGCCCATACTATTTTCCTTGGCGTCTTTTAACTCATTGACATGTCACACATTGCGATATAAAAGAAGAAAAATCATGTTTTAATTGTGGCTACTAAAAATATTCTTCTATGATACGAAGAGTGGTGAGAATCCCATGATGACCAACATACGAGGGATGATGCATCTCTTCAAGAATAAAAGATCTATAAGGAAGTGTAATGCATAAACGCTTTTGAAAGAAATGGAAACCATCATTATATGCATAATCATGAAGAGGCAACCAATTATTAGTTTCTAACTTGTGCCAAACATCAAGAAAATCACGATATGTAACATATGAGTCATGCATATCATGCAAAGAATGAATGCCAAGCATTGAAATGTTAGTAATAGAAGGTCCTCGACTAAGTGCATCAAAGGTCCTCGACTAAGTGCATCAGCCCCACTACATTGTCTTTAATAGGTTGATATTGGATAAGAGGATGAAAGCGCTGAATAAAAGGTGCCCATTTAATGTGGCAGTCTGAGATAAGAAATTGATTAAGAAGATATCTAATACTTTGTTGGTCGGTCTTAATCATAAACTCAGAACCCATAAGATAATGTTTCCACATGCGTAAGGCATGGACAATAGATAATAACTCCTTGTCATATGTACTATACGAAAGTTCAGAAGGTGTCAATTTTCTACTCTCATAAGCCAAAGTATGTCCATCCTGCATGAGGACAATACCGATTCCTAAGCCACTATCATCAATGACTACGAGGAATAATGGTCGAGTAAAGTCTAGAAGTTGGAGAATAGGGGCATGAGTCAACAAATATTTTAGTCTATCAAATGATTTTTGTTGGTTTTCACCCCATCGAAAAACTAGACCTTTCTTAAGAAACATTATCAAATGAAGTGCTATCAATGAGAATTTACAAACAAGCTTCCTATAAAAACCAACCAAACCAAGAAAAGATCTAACTTCTTTAACACACGTTGGAGTAGGTAAAGTCTCAATGACTTTTACCTTTTTTGGATCAACTTTGATACCTTCACTTGAAACAATGTGGCCTAAGTACTCAATTTCATCTTGGAAAAAGAGACTTTTGTCTCGATTAGCATAAAGTTGATTTTCTTTAAGAAGATTAAACACTAATGCAAGATTCTCTTCATGTTCTGCATGATTCTTACTAAAGACAAGCAAATCATCAAAGAAAACAATGACGCAATGTTGATGGTTAAGAAATAGATGATTCATCATGCATGCAAAAGTAGCAAGTGCATTGGTTAGACCAAAAGGCATAACCAAAAATTCATAATGACCAGTTTGTGTACAAAAAGTAGTTTTATAAATGTCAGAACTAGTCATTCAAACTTGATGATATCCAGATTTCAAATCAATTTTACTAAAGATAGATGCACCTTTAAGCTTGTCTAGCAAATCATCAACACGAGGGATGGGATATCTATTCTTAACTGTGACCTTATTTAGAGCTATATAATCAATACACATTCGGTAAGTATTATTTTTCTTTTCAACAAGAAGAAAAGGTGCACCAAAAGGAGAACTACTAGGTCGAGTAAGTTTCTTGTCTAATAATTCGCTAATTTGGCGTTCTATTTCTTTTTATTGAAGAGGGTTTGTATGATAAGGAGCTCTATGAGGTGGTTGGCTACCCAGAATAATCTCTATAGTATGGTTTTCACGATGTGAAAGAGGTAAGGTAGGAGGTAAATCGTCTGCAAAACAATCTTGAAACCTAGCCATGAATGCTTGCTAAGGAGTGAGATTATTTTCATATGCTTGCACTTCATTAACTAAAATCATGTATGCACGTGATTGCTTCCGAAGTGCACGTTTAGCTTGGGTATGGGATAATAATGGATACATCTCAAGAGAACGATCACCAACTAATTGCATGAGAGTACCATTATATGTGAAATCCATAGTATGCATGGAATAATCAATATGTGGATTGAATTCATGTCTAAATGGCATACCAAGAATGATGTCACTAGAATGTAAAGGTGCGATGAGAAAGTTTCATTTTTGTTTATGAGGTCCAATAGCAAAATGACAGCTCTCACGGTTACCATTCTTGCAATCGGGCGGCTGAATGTCTCCTCATAGTCTATGCCATACGTCTGCGCATAGCCCTTGGCAACCAATCTTGTCTTGTACCTAATCACTGAACCATCAGCATTGTGCTTGACTTTATACACCCACTTACATCTAATTACCTTCTTTTCCTTAGGCAAAAGCACCAACTCCCATGTTTCATTTACATCCAATGCTGCCATCTCCTCATCCATGCCATTTTCCCATTTCTTATTTTCAATTGCCTGCTCAAATTAAGTGGGCTCAACCTCCTGTATTGCTTTTACCATGTAAGCATAATGATGGGCTGTATATCCATCATATCTCAACCTGTCAACAGGGTATCTAACCCTCGTACACCTACGTACACCTGGATCACTACCAGGTGTCCTCAAAACAGCCTTGGTTCTCCTTACACCACGAGTAACCATAGAAGAAATGCCAATCTCCTCATCAAGACTTTGCTCAGAGCCACTAGAGTCACCATCCACATATGAGTGACCTGCTGACAAATCAGGCACAAAAGGTTGATCTACCTTTTCCTTTCCTTTTTGTGATACATGTGTACCTGCATCATTTCTCAACCTGCCTGACCATGGGCTAACATTGGATCCATTGCTCGAGGACTCCCTAGGTCCACTCAGCACCTGTGATTGCTGCTATACATGTGGTGCAACATCAACACTTCTTACATCTGCAACATCAACACTTCTTACATCTGCATCTTCTGTTGCCTTCACTACTACTGGTGCATACCAGCTACTCATCTCATCGAAGACATCTCTGCTTACTTGCATCTCATGAGTGGTAGGGTTATAGCATCTATATCCTTTTTGCTCCATATCATAACCAACAATGAAGATGCATTTCTCTGCCTTTGGATCCAACTTTGTTCTCACTTCATCAGGAACAATGTACATATGCAATACACCGAAACACTTTCAAGTGAGACACATCTAGTCTTATGCCTGTAAACTTCTGTTCAGGAGTCATACCATGAACAACTACAGTGGGTGTCATGTTCATAATGTACACAGCAGTTGCTACTGCTTCTGCCCAAAAGTAACGTGGCATATTCTTTTCAGCCATCATGGCACGTGCCACTTCTACAATGTGCCTGTTTTTCCTTTCTATAACACCATTTTGTTGCAGAGTGTACCTGCATGTAAACTGCCTCTTGATTCCCTGCTTTCTCAAGAAATCGTTGAACTCATTGGAGAAATATTCTCCCCCACCATCTGATCTTGGGAATTTTATTTGCATGCCTTTTTTTTCTCAACCAAGGCTTTAAATCTCTGAAAGTGAGAAAACACCTCACTTTTCTCCTTCATGAAATAAACCCACACTTTCCTAGTGTGGTCATCAATGAATGTAACATAGTACCTACAATCTGCAATTGTTGCAATCTTGGTTGGTGCCCATACATCTGAATGTATGACATCCAATGGCCTTGCATTGACATGCTTTTCATGTGGAAAATCATGTTTGGCCTACTTACCAAGTTGGCATGCTTTACATACCTTATGCATACCGTCAACCTTAAAGTTTCGCAAACCTGCAACAATATTTTGGGCTTCCATAGACTTCAGTTGCTGTACATTCACATGACCAATGCGCTTGTGCCATATGTCAATATCTACAATGATACCCGTTCCATGCGCAAACATGGCTGCCTTTATCTCAGACATGTTCACATCCAAAGTAAACATCCTACCATTTCTGTTACCCTTTGCAACCAAGAGACACTTATTTTTGAAGTCTTCCACAAAACATCCTTGAGGATTAAACCTAACTTGCAGACCCTGCTCAACCATCTATCCAACAGAAACCAGGTTCTTTGTAATAATTGGAACATGAAGTACATCAGACAAGTACTTCATTTTTCCATCCTGCATAGACAATGGCACTTTACCAACATGCGCCATGAGATGCGCAGTATCATCACCTGTTTCTACATAACCTGGTTTTTCCATTTTCTGTATATCTCTAAACCACTCAGCATGACTAGTCATGTGGTTAGAGGTGCCAGAATCCACATACCATATATTTTGAGATCCTGACACATCCCCTATTATGGAACTAAGCATGTACTGCATCACAAACAACTTCTCACTTCTGTCATCACCTCCATGTTTTCTAGATGATGCATAGTTTCCTTGTTACAACTTCCCACTTTTAATGTCATTCTGCTTTTTGTAGCAGTACTTGGCCATGTGTCCTGGTTTGCCACTGTAATAACACTCTATGCTATTTGCATTTTGATTTCTTTGCCAACCACCTTGGCCTCTTTAGCTCCCCCTGCCTCTAGACTCTGCCTCTAGACTGGCCTCTTCCACCTGTGTATGATTGCTGCTCTGTGAATCATTGGACTGTTGTTGTCCAGAATTCTGATTTCCTTGTCGGCCACCACCACCTTGGCCTCGACCATGGCCTCTACCTTTGCCTCTACGTGAATTAGAGTAGAAGGCGTGTTCCGATGTGTTCTTGATTTGTGAAGAAGAATCCTCACCTAAAAATTTTTCTTCGATGATCACCATAGATATCAAGTCCCAAAAGTTGGGCATATTCTCCCTAACTACAATGGAGGTCTTGAATGTCTTATACTCTTTGCCAAGCCCATTCAGATAGACACTCACCAAATCATCATCCTCCCCACTGATACATTGATAGACCCAAGGGATTCAAGAATGCCCTTGATCTTTAAGGAATATTCATTGATGGACATGCTTTTCTTTTCTACAATATGTAACTCTTGCTTTAACTGTAACTTCATTGCCTTTGTGTTAGTGTGGAACATCTGAACCAGATTCTACCATGCAACTGCTGGAGTGTTTGCATCCTCTATGTGTCCTATCATAGTGTCTATGACACTAATTGAAAGCCAGTACATGACTTTTCTTGCACCCTGATTCCAATCCTTGAATGCCTTTATATTTGCATGAGTGGCATTCTCCTCAGATAACTCTGGAGGCTTTTATATTTGCATGAGTGGCATTTATATTTGCATGAGTGGCATTCTCCTCAGATAACTCTGGAGGCTCCTCATTGTCTCCTTCTACATAATCGCAAAATCCTTTTCTTGAATGCCTTTATATTTGCATGAGTGGCATTCTCCTCAGATAACTCTGGAGGCTCCTCATTGTCTCCTTCTACATAATCGCAAAATCCTTTAGAAAATTGGTCATTCTGAACTTTCAAGCATGGAAGTTATTCTTATCCAGCTTCTCACTAACAATCTGATTAATTCCGTTAGACATGTTTTCCTGCAACAATCAAATAACCTGCAAATAGACAACTTCTGTATGCAACTTGTAATACAACAGCATCTCCTGTAACTGTTGCATAGTCGCAATACTTCAACACAGCCTGTGTGTCACCAAATGTGACAAGATTAGATGTACATAAACCCAGTATCAACTATACATGTGCAAACTCTGTCTACACTTCCAGAATGCACTGCTTCACTACAATAACCAGATTTCGAGCAAAAATAGTTCTCTAGCAGAACTTCCACAAAACTACGGAAAATACCTTGCAGTGATGAAACAGGACCCGTAACGCACCCGAAATGCAAATCTGGCCAAAAAAACTTTGTCCAATAAGACTTTATATGTGCTATGTAGCTCCGCGCTTGCGAATACAGCTCCTCAATCATCGGAGATGTGTAGCTCCGATTGAGGAGCTACAACACCCCCTCAGTAGCTCCCAGAGCTACTGAGGGGGTGTTGTATCTAAACCAAGAAGGGAAAAGATACGATGGTGCTCTTACTCGTGTAGTACCACTTCCTTCCTTGCTTTTTCTTACCTCTTGCTTGCCTCCTTAACTCTGACACACGAACCACGCTCTGATACCATAAAGAGAATGTGGGGGAGAGGGAGAGCTTCAAATGAAAGCAAGCAAACACACACACACACAAGAGAGCAAGACACAAGAGAGAGATGGACAGCTAAATTTTCTTCTATCTTCTTCTTCTCTACTCAACCAACATAACATAAAGATAAGAGTACACACTATATGGGTTAATAATCAACTACTACAATATACAAGGGTGGATCCATAATGTGAACTGGACTAAATGAGCTAGCGTTATAACTATGCCAGTCTCTAGTAATCCAAAATGGCTGTCGCACAGCGTGTCATCCCACTGGCCGTATATCACCCATAATCTCACCAACCACTCCAGTGGTGTAGATGCGGAAGCTATCACCTAGGCAGATCATCAATGTCCATCGTAGCACCATCGTAGCACTACTTGAGCTCGATATCTCAACACTGCGTGGCAAGCATTGGAAGCTATGAAGGCAAAGGAAGTGGTACACAGGTAAGAGCATTATCATCTCTTCCCCTTCTTGTTTAGGTACAAAACCCCTGGGGTAGCTCCAGGAGTCACTTATCTTTGATTGAGAAGCTATATTCATAGGTGTGGAGGTGCATGGGTGGTGCGCAATACTTTGTACTATACTTTGTATTGTTTGGTGGCTAGATTCGTGTTTTGAACATGTTTCGGTCTTCATTTGGTCCACAAGGTGTTTGTAGGCAGTTTTGGGACATTCAAGTTTAGAGTTGTCTCTGCTCAAAACTTGGTTATTTTCGTGCAAAAATGCATTTTAGGAGTTTAGATAGTGTTTGCACATGTATTACTAATATTGGGTGTATACACATGTACGTTGGTCACATCTGGTGACATATAGGTTGTGATGAAGCTGCCTACTGCCGTAGTCATCACAAAAGATACAGTTGTGTTACAGGTTATGTTAACCACATTGGTTAATATAAATCTTAAGCATGGTTATGTTTCTTGTAACTCTTTTTATGTAACCTCACTAAGCACTTCATGTAAAAGATATATGGGATGGACGAGCTTACAACTTGTGTAATACATAGCCTCAGGATTAAGCCTAGGTGTACATAGAGCTAGGAAATCATTTTTGGCCCCCTACTTATTAAATGGGCAGCTGAATATTGTAAAAAGAGAGCTCATTTTTGGCCCCCTACTTGTTAAATGGGCAGCTGAATATTGTAAAAAGAGAGCTCATGTATATAAGTGACTTATGAAATATGAAAAGGGACAGTCCCATTATAACAATTGATTTTGCCTTATCTCTCTCTCCTCACACTCTCTTGTGGCTATGGTGGTAGGCTTGTGTGGGTTTATGCTTGCTTACTTGATTGTTGTTATGTGCATGTAGGTGATGGATTCTTGTCTTTCTTCCTCTTCTCCCTCTTCTTGTCTTCTTTCTCATATCACTCTTGCACACATGAAGGCATAGAGTAGAGGTTGAACTCTCCATAGTTCTCCTCCTCTTTGCTCACTACCTAGCTTGTGAAAGCTCCATTTGAGTGACACAAGTGGAGGTGGAGTGAGCCCCTAGCGGCCTCACATAGGGGAGTTAACCCTCATTAAGATTATCTAAGTACTAGTCCCCGAACTAACCCCTACATGGTCTTCCTTCTCTTCCTCTCTTTGTGCAAGGTAGAATGTTCAATTTGGTGAATATCTTTGGTGCCGTTTGTCAGGATATGCATTTCGCTTAGGGTCCTACAAGTAAGTGCCTAATCTTGCTCTTGAAGTTCACTAATTTTGTTTCCTTGAACATTAGCTAAAAATTAAATAAGTATCTTAATAATTCAATTAATCTTAGGGCAATAGGTTTAGTCCAGCATTCTAGGCATCATTGGTGGATAGCTTGGGGCTAGCTCAAGCCATCCATAAAAAGAAAATCACAAAAAAAATATTAAGAAAAACCCAAAATCCCAGAGATCTGAGGAGGGACGCTAATCACATTTTTGTCTCATTTTCAAATCTTCTTCATGGATATGAGCAGTGAGCATTCAAAGGGAATAAAGTGCATTTATAGGGGCATAAAGGGCATTGAAGAGGGGTACAATTGTACAATATGGAGAATATTAGAGGGTGGCTATTAGGAGACATGTCATCCCTGCACATTTAGGAGATATGCCTAGCCCAATAAGCATACACTTGTTCCTTTGCAAGCATACGCCCGTTCCTTCACAATAAAATGCCCGTACCATCTGCTAAGCCATGCCCATGCCTTCCTTAAGCAAACGTTTCTTCAAAAGTGTATGCCTGTACCTTCTCTAAGAGAATGATCGTACCTTATCTCATATACGATTGTACCTTCACCCCCCAAAAAAAAAAACAAAAAATGTTTAGAGGGAGATCCACACCATCACTTTCCACATTCATGCACCTACGTTCAGGGAAATTAGTGGGAAATAACCCTCTATTCGATGACACAAAACCTTCCTACACTCAATCTCTTGTGAGATTGGACCCTTCAGTCAACACAGTGTGGAGTCAAATGGTCAAACGGTGTTATTATTTGATAGCACTAGAGTGACAAACATCCTAGCATGGGGGATGCACTACCCTTGACCTAGAGGTAGGAGGGTTGGTAGCCTTGTGCATGGGAAAACCACTGACCCTCGACCAAGACCCAAAATTCCCTACACACTCACAAAGAAGTCTTGCTCTGCAAGGCTCAAAAAATTTATCCTGGGAAACGCACCATCAAAGGATCCACATCCCACGGAAAGGGGCATGGAACGCTAGTCAGAAAGAGAGGCCACACTGCCACTAGACCACAAACTGAGAGAAACCCGATCCAGACTAATCCAACCGTTTGGGGGGGCATGCCAACCACTAGAATGCAAGATGCATAATACCAAGATCATAGGTCTATGCCCAACCTAGGACAAGAACCCACTCACCAAGGACTAGAAAACTCCTCTCAAAGAAAGACATGCCACCTTGAACAATTCTATCAACATGTAGCACCTAGGTACCAGCAATACCCACCTCGTGGAATGTATCCTAGATACCACATGAGACTTTATAAAATTCAAACTGGTGCATCATTACATCGAGGACCACCGATGGTACACTATCCGCCTGGCCCAACTCCCCAATCCACACCAGCCCTAGACATAGCAGGATTGACTCCGAAAATGTTGAGGATAGCCATGGAAATAGGGAGGGGATAGCTGCAAGAATAACACCACCAACGCCAGCTCAGCCGACACAGTGGACCAGAGAGGAGAGAAATAAATCTACCCACATTTCTAAATTGATTACCAAATTTGATGGAACCAGAGATCCCATGCCACACCTCAAAATGTTTCATTAAATTTGTGAGGCATTTGGCCACGTAGATGTCCACGTTAAGATGAGCGCCCATGGCCTCACCCTAGATGGAAAAGCAGGGCATTAGTTTCGATCATTAAAGGTAGAAAATAAAGTCACCTTTGAGGCCTTGAAAGAGGCTTTCAAAGTGGGATACTCATGCCACACACAAGGAACCCGATGGATCCCAATTGAACAATTACACAACGTAAGACCAAAGGATGGAGAATCCATCCGGGACTATATCAACCGGGTGTGATACCTCCATTCACATTGTAATGACAAAGACAAGTTCTTGGACAAAATATTGATTGGGAGGTTCCTTGAGGGTCTTGAAGATGTACCCTTTCACAACTCCTTATATGCTCTAGCCCACACCTCATTTGAGCAATGTTGCAAGAGTGCTATGGACTTTGAGGACAGTTTCAAAGGAACTCGTTCTCGAGAACTGCATGAGGGCACATCTGAGGCATCCTTCAAAACTACCAGCACAAGATCCGAAGGGAAAGGGAGAGAGTCCTCTTTAGGACAATAGGTGGAACAGCTGGAAGCAGCCTTGTTGATGCAGCAAATGACCCAGCATTGGAGAATAGGCCAAGGCTGGGATCAAGTTGGGCAACCCCATCTTTACCCAAAGAGGAAATTTGTATGGCGCCCGATGATTTATTGAGCTAACAGTACTGGCATGGAGTGCTCGTATTTGGGACCTCAACTCGCTCTCTACTGTGCTTACTGCCAAATGTTGGGAAATCCTGAGACCACGAATTACTACCACCAGAGAGCTGTATAAGCACAAGTCCTACCCCAAGCCTTGCTCGCAAACCCAAGACAATTGCTAGCCTTTCCCCAGCACCAACAGCACTACAGTTAAGAATGTAGATCTAAGGAGGCTCAAATCAAGTGATCAAAGACATGATTAAGGAGACTAATAAGGTGATTAAAAAAGTAAACAAGATGTTAACAAAATGGTATGCTCACAAAATGTCACATAATCTCTTGCGTTAAAGTTAATCCACGTACATCCTTTTATAGCTCTCATGGGGCTCGCAACACCCAAGATGTGTGCACCCTAGTGCCAACCATGTGTCCATAAATTCTCACACTACATGTGCCTCCTTGCACTTTCCATGTGCTACCTTTTTTACCTTTGACTTCACCTTTTACAAATGACCATACAATTTAACCTTTGGCTTTGGACCTTAGTCTATTCTTTTTTCTAATGTGCATGCTTCTCCTTTTTGCTTATGTAACTCACTCCATACCTTCCTTGTGCTCCATGGCACCACATTTCTCAACACCCCCCTTGGTGCCACATTTTGTAGCTATACTCAAGGGGCTCGGATGTGAGGATTAAAAATTTCATTTCCTCCCCCCCCCCCCTAATTCTAACTTGGCTGAGTGACTCAGAGGCTCTTGTTTGGCTTGGACACTCTCTAGCTCAAAGGTTACTTGGAGGTGGTTTGTTTTTCACTCCCCCTAGGTGCATCTTTGGCTACTCTTAGGTGGTTGAGTGTTACAACGTTTGATTTTTAGGTTAGGGTAGTGGTATGCTGCTTATGCTTCACGTACACTTGCAAAGTCATTTGGTTACGGTGTCTTTACAAAGAATTTTCTTTTCAATTTTAGACTCCCTCTTGCATGCTTATATTGGCCGCATTTTACATCCACTTTTGACTAATGGTCACACATACATTTGGCAGCGAAAATTACAAGGGTTACTTGAAAATAATTTATGGATGATGATAATGTCGTTGTTGTGACCCGTGTTGGTGTCGATGTAGCTCTTGGTGTACCCAGCCAAGGTGCAAATGAACGATCTCATTAAAAGCCATATGCGATTGTTTTTTATCTACAGCATGTGAACAAGCTCTTATTGAAGGCACGTTACACTAAACAAAAGAAACTAAGGTTTTCAAACCACGAAGACCTTATATTTGGACTGTTATGCCGATTTGACTGTCCACCTGTGATCTTTTTCCTGAACCTCGTCCTTCAGTTAACTCTTCTTGTGTTTTGTTGTTTCCTTTTCACCTGCTCAATTTTGCACATTGGTGTGCATCAGTGCAAGGAAGAACTACTGCTAGAGATATCTTGCTTCTCCAATCATTTGACGTCGTTGAGGTGCTAAGGATGCTGCTTGTGTTTATTGGAGGTCCCCTATCGGTCGTTTTCTCTAGATGGTGTTTTTACACGCTTCATATACAGAAGCCATCACTGTTGTTTAGCGCACAATGGACAGGCTATGAGCTACAAAGAGTAGCTAAATACTTAGTGGGAGACAGAAGTGAAGATGCTTAGTCTGCGTGCCACCTACAGTGTTGAGGGGCTGCTGCTCTGCACGCCACATACAGGGTCGAGTTGAGGAGAAAAGATTTTGAACTTCTTGACAAGCGAGGCCACGGCTTATATTTTGCCGCCTACTATGCTGCTTTTCACGTCGCTGATGTAGTAGATTGAGATGCCTTCAAACTTATGTTGTGAATGCAGCCCACAATACATTTTCTTTCAACGCACATGACCTCTTCTCTCTTGTATTTATTGCTTGATATACCTGCAGCTGCGACTTGCTTCTTCTAGGCTGTGAACCTCTCTATTTCAGCCTTCGCACAAGACCTGAACCTGCTTATTCTATAGACCTCTGATGAGCTTGCCCTCTCTACATGTCAGAAAGTCAAGGCTGGGAGAGTAAAAATGCCTGGGAAGTTACATCCATTAGACAACCCCCAGATGAAGTGGGAATGCATCACTATGGATTTTATTACTAGAATACCTTCAGTGCAATCAGGTTACAACTCCATTTTCGTGGTAGTTGATAGACTAACCAAAGTTGCCCATCTGATTCCAGTAAAAGAAACCTACACTACTGCAGTGGATGTGGCCAGAAGAGTGTTCCTCAAGGAAATCTTCAGATTGCATGGCCTACCCAGAAGAATAGTAAGTGATTGAGACCCCAAATTCACGTCAAGATTTTGGACTGCATTTTTCAAAGCAGTAGGAACTTTCTTGGATCTCAGCACAGCTTACCACCCCGAGACCGACGATCAAACAGAAAGAGTAAACCAAGTAATCGAAGATATACTGCGGTCATGCTGTGGTGGCAGGGAACCCAAGAAGTGGCTAAGTTATCTGTACCTAGTCGAGTTCGCCTACAATGCTTCTTATCACCGAAGTATTGGGATGAGCCCTTTCAAAGCTCTGTATGGACAAGATTGCGTAACTCCATTAACTTGGTCCGACCCATTGATTAGGGTTGAGATGTCCAAATGACAGATGCTTGATAACATGGAGCAGTAGATGTAGTCAATTTGCAAAGATATAAAAGCTGGCTAGGATAGACAGAAACAATATGAAGATAAGCAGAGGACAGACAAAAAATTCGAAGAAGCAGATATGGTCTTCATTCGAGTACACCCCAAAAGAAGTTCTCTATCTCTTGGGAAGTATAAGAAGTTATCCCCCAGATATTGTGAGCCATATCTGATTACAAAGAAAGTAGGTGACTTAGCCTACGAACTTCTTCTGCCTCCTCATCTCAAAGTACATAATGTATTTCATGTCAGCCTACTTAAAAAGTATGTACCAAGCCTAAATCATGTGCTTGACGATGAAATCTTAACTTCTTCAACCCAAGGGCAGATGGAACTCTAGCCTGAAAAAATCCTTGATGTTCAAGAGAAGGTTCTCAGGAATAGAATTCTGAGAGAAATATTGGTTAAATGGAAGTTCTATCCTTTTGAAGATGCCACATGGGAGAAAGAAGCCGAACTGTTTTGCGGGATTACCCCTGTTTTGCGAGATGAGGACATCTCGCAATTTTCAAGTGGGAGAGAATGTAAGATTCCTCCCCAGCCTCTCAAGAAGTCTAGTATCTTCCCCTGTAATCCAATCCCTCTTCAGAAATATAAAAGATCTTATTTCTACCTGTTTTGGTCTAGAGAGAGAAAATCTTCTAGAGAGAGGTGATTCAGTTTTTAAATATTTTTGGATGGAAAAATATCTCATCTTATGAAAATAAATTCTGCCAAAACAGAAGTTCAAAAAGAATTTCAGAAGGTGCATTAGAAATAAATTATAATCTGTTCAAAAGGCCTTATCCTAAGGGTCCAGATTTTCTGAAAATTTTAAATTAAGGTTCTTATGGACCAATAAGATTAATCCAAATGTAGGGAGGAGGTTAATTGAAGAAATAAAGAAAGTCCCCCCAAAAATAAGTAAATACTCACATAAGATGAAGAGTGGACTAAGGATCAAAGGAAATACTTTAAAAATGAATTTTTGACACCTCAGAGTGGCGATTCCCCGTAGGCACCTTTTTCCCATCATTGCTTTTGAATTTTAAATCAATAAAATTAGATATTTCCTATCTCCTCTCTCCTAATTCAAAACTGGATCCAAAAAGTAAGCTAAACTGATCCAAAAATGGTCAAAAATTGACCAAATTGATCTGGAAAATTGGTCAAAAATTGACCAAATTGATCTGAAAAATTAGTCAAAATTTGGTCAAAAAATGACCAAATTGATCTGAAAAATTGGTCAAAATTTGACCCAATTTGGTCAAAAATTGACCAAATTTATCTGGAAAATTCTAGAATTAGTTTGCTTGGTTAGAAGCTCACTTTTTCCTATAAATAGAAGCCTTCTTGTTTGTAGAAGCTTAATAGTGTTTTATGCACTGTTACTCTACTCCTTTCCCAGAGCCAAAAAACAGTGAATTTATTGATAATTCATTAGTTTTTGACCATTTCCTCTTCAAAAGAATTAGTGGCCACTCTTGTTACAAACAAGAGTAGATCCCTCAAACCATCAAGCGAAAGGAAAACTCAAAAAAATTCATGTAAGCTAGAAATCCTACTTTTTCTTTATTCCATTTAATGGTTTTCTAATTTTTGTTTTCTTTAAAATGAAAAATGATGAATCAATGCGAGACTAACCATCTCGACCAGAATACCTAGACCTGGAATGATCTTAAAGCTTACCTCAGAAAGAAGTTTTGTCCTTCGGGCTTCCTTGAAACTAAAATGAATGAGTTCTTGGAACTAAAGCAGGATAGCTGGATAATTGAAGAGTACTATCAAGCTTTTCCCCTTCTCCTCAAATATTCTCCACAATTGGATGAAGAGCAGCTGATGGGTGGCGAGGTTCATTGGAGAAATGAACGAGCCATTGGACACTTTAGTAAAGAATGCCAAACCTGTCTCAATGGCCAAAGCAGTAAGAATGGCAAAGGACTTTGCCAAAGCCTTTGTAGTTAAGGTCCCGCTGAAGCCTGCACCCTCTAATTTTAAAAGATTCCAAACCCCGGGAAGTACTTCAAACTTTCCACCCCCAATTCAGAATCAGGATGCGGGAAGATTCAGAAGTGAAGGAAGACCCTTCCCCCCAGAACACTTTCTCAAGAGCCCCACCTCTTTCAAGGATTCAGAGGGACAAGCTCAGAAGTGAGAACCGATGTTTTGGATGCCAGGGTTTTAGTCACCAACTGAAAGACTGCCCGACTCCTGCCATGTCAAGGGGAGAGGGAAGTCAAGGACCCAGCGTGCACAGACCAATCCCTTCGTATCAGTCAACCATCTCGCCCAAATCAGGGAAATTCCAGGAGAACTCCAGCTCAACCATCTGCCTCTGTCCCCAGAGTAGTCTCAGAACGCCTTCCCAGAACTGGGACAACCAAAGACAAAGAGTTCCGCCTCATACTGCAACAGCCAAAGCAGTCACAATAGCTGAGGTAGTAGAAGAGGAAAGAGGACAGATTTATGCTGCAATTGAAAACCAAGGGCCAAATCGCCAATTCTCAGTCATCCATACTCCAGAGCTGAGTATCAGGGTAAGCCTTTTAAGCTTTTTGATTGATTCAGGCAGTACTCATTCTTTCATTTCCCCAGGATGCTTGCGTAAGCTAGTCTTAGAACAGAAATCAGGGAAACCTATGCAAGTTGAATTGACCAGTGGGAAGATTCTTTTCACTCACCTTGAGACAGATCATATTCAGTTCAATCTAGATGGGAATTTAACTGACTGTCAGTTCAGAGTTATACCTTTGGGAGTTTTTAACGGGATCCTTGGAATGGATTGGCTCCACAAAAATCAAGCTGACATTCAGTGTCATAATGGAACCATTTCCTTTCATGACCTTCACGGAAATAAAGTTCAAGGAATCAAAATTTCAAGATCCCCAAGTTTGCATAGTAAAAGCTTCTAAGTTACTAAAAGGACATAGAAAGAAGCAGCTCATTTATGTTGTCAAAATGAATCCAATAGACTCAAAGTTAAAAGCTAAAGAACCTGAATGTTTAAGTGATTATGATGATTTATTCTCGAATTAACTCAGATGCCTCCAATTCGGGAAGTAGATCATGAGATAGAATTGACCCCCGGAGCTCAGCCAGTAGCCCGCGCAGGTACAAAATGCCAATTCCTGAAGCCTTCCAACTCAAGGAACAACTTAGACAGCTCTTAGAACAAGGGTTTGTAAGACCCAGTGTTTCACCTTGGGGTGCGCCAGCTCTCTTTCAAAAAAAGAAAGATGGAACGCTAAGACTCTGTGTGGACTACAGAGGTCTCAATCAGCTCAGGCTACTATCAGATCAGGATTAATGAGCAAGATATCCCGAAGAGAGCCATCAATACTCGGTATGGGTATTATGAATTCACTGTCATGCCATTTGGATTGACAAATGCCCTAGCTACATTCAATCACCTAATGTAGGACATTCTCAGAGAATACTTGGATGATTTTGTTCTTGTTTTCTTTGATGATATTCTGATTTACTCAAAGAATTTAACTGACAATGAAGCTCATGTCAGAAAAGTTCTTGAGATTCTAAGGAAGCACCAACTCTTTGCAAAAAAGAGAAAATGCACTTTCTCTGCCGACCATGTTGAATACTTGGGCTTTCTAGTATCCAAAGATGGAATTTCTCCAAATTCCACAAAAGTCCAAGCAATCATAGATTGGCCTGAACCAAAAACAGTGAAAGAAGTCAGGGGATTCTTGGGATTGACTAGCTGGTATAGAATTTTTATACCAAAGTATGCTCTCATAGCTTCCCCCCTGACTAATCTTCTCAAGAAGAATACCCCGTTTCAATGGTCGGCCAGGTGCCAGAGTGCTTTTGATAAGCTGAAGACCGCCTTGGTAACCAATCCCGTTCTCAAGTTGCCAGAATTCTCTCTACCCTTTGAGGTAGTAACTGATACCAGTGGTTTTGCCCTGGGAGGTGTACTCATGCAGGAAGGTCATGCAGTGGCCTATGAATCTCGAAAACTCAGAACGCATGAGAGGAATTATGCTGTCCACGACCTGGAACTACTTTCAGTAGTATATGCCCTGAAGTTGTGGGGACATTACCTACTGGGTCAAAGATTCACTTTGATGACAGATCATCAGAGCTTAAAGTAGATCTTCACTCTCAGAAGGATCTCAACATGCACCAAAGAAGGTGGATGCAGACCCTGTAGGAATTTGATTTTGAAATCACGTACCACCCAAGCAAAGAAAATGTGGTAGCAGATGCCCTAAGCAGAAAAACCTCCTTGCTTGCAATTACTGGAGTGTCAAATCCTTTGATTATTGAAGCAAGAGAGAAGATCATATAAGATAGATTCTTTGGCCCTATTGCTACTCTACTTATGCAGCACGAAAGCAAAACTCCACAGGAGTTGAACCGAGTTCAAGGGTACAGCCTGGATGATGGAATTATGTATTATAATCGCAGGCTATATATTCCCAATGATGAGGAAACTAAGGATCAAATTCTGAATGAAGCCCATGATAGCCTTATTGTTGCAGGACATTCAGGTTTCATCAAAACCTACATGTCTATGAGGAAAAGCTTCTTTTGGCTTGGACTAAAAAAGGATGTACTTAATCATGTACATCAATGTCTGACATGTCAGAAAGTCAAGGCCGAGAGAATAAAAATGTCTGGGAAGTTACATCCATTAGACATCCCCCAAATGAAGTGGGAATGCATCAGTATGGATTTTATTACTAGATTACCTTCAGTGCAATCAGGTTACAACTCCATCTTCGTGGTAGTTGATAGACTAACCAAAGTTGCCCATCTGATTCCAGTAAAAGAAACCTACACTACTGCAGTGGATGTGGCTAGAGTGTTCCTCAAGGAAATCTTCAGATTGCATGGCCTACCCAAAAGAATAGCAAGTGATCGAGACCCCAAATTCACGTCAAGATTCTCGACTACATTTTTTGAAGCAGTAGGAACTTTCTTGGATCTCAGCACATTAATCAAAGATATACTACGATCATACTGTGGCAGGGAACCCAAGAAGTGGCTAAGTTATCTGCACCTAGTCGAGTTTGTCTACAATGCTTCTTATCACCGAAGTATTGGGATGAGCCCTTTCAATGCTCTGCATGGACAAGATTGCAAAACTCCATTAACTTGATCCGACCCATTGATTAGGGTCGAGATGTCTAGACAGATGCTTGATAACATGGAGCAGCAGATGCAGTCAATTTGCAAAGATATAAAAGCTGCCCAAGCTAGACAGAAACAGTATGAAGATAAGAAGAGGACAGACAAAAAAATTGAAGAAGCAAATATGGTCTTCATTCGGGTACGCCCCAAAAGAAGTTCTCTATCTCTTAGGAAGTACAAGAAGTTATCCCCCAGATATTGTGGGCCATATCTGATTACAAAGAAAGTAGGTGACAGCCTACAAACTTCTTCTACCTCCTCATCTCAAAGTACATAATGTATTTCATGTCAACCTACCTAAAAAGTATGTACCAAGCCCAAATCATGTGCTTGATGATGAAATTTTAACTTCTTCAACCCAAGGTCAGATGGAACTCCAGCCTGAAGAAATCCTTGATGTTAAAGAGAAGGTTCTCAGGAATAGAATTCTGAGAGAAATATTGGTTAAATGGAAGTTCTATCCTTTTGAAGATGCCACCTGGGAGAAAGAAGCCAAACTGTTTGCGGGATTACCCCCAGTTTTGCGAGATGAGGACATCTCGCGTTTTTCAAGTGGGAGAGAATGTAAGATTCCTCCCCAGCCTCTCAATAAGTCCAGTATCTTCCCCTATAATCCAATCCCTCTTCAGAAGTATAAAAGATCTTGTTTCTACCTATTTTGGCCTAGAGAGAGAAAATCTTCTAGAGAGAGAATTTCAAAAGGTGCATTAGAAATAAATTATAATCTGTTCAAAAGGCCTTATCCTAAGGGTCTAGATTTTCTAAAAATTTTAAATTAAGGTTCTTATGGACCAATAAGATTAATCCAAATGTAAGGAGCAGGTAAATTGAAGAAATAAAGAAAATCCTCCTAAAAATGAGTAAATACTCACATAAGATGAAGAGTGGACTAAGAACCAAAGGAAATACTTAAAAAATGAATTTTTGACACCTTAGAGTGGGGATTCTCCCTCATGAAGTAGGTGCCTTTTTCCCATCATTGCTTTTGAATTTTAAATCAATAAAATTAGATATTTCATGTCTCCTCTCTCCTAATTCAAAATTGGATCCAAAGAGTAAGCTAAATTGACCCAAAAATGGTCAAAAATTGACCAAATTGATCTGGAAAATTCTAGAATCAGTTTGCTTGGTTAGAAGCTCACTTTTTCCTATAAATAGAAGCCTTCCTATTTGTAGAAGCTTAATAGTGTTTTATACACTGTTACTCTACTCCTCCCCAAAGCCAAAAACTGTGAATTTAATGATAATTCATTAGTTTTTGACCATTTCCTCCTCACAAAAGAATTGGTGGCCACTCTTGTTGCAAACAAGACTAGATCCCTCAAACCATCAAGCCAAAGGAAAGCTCACAAAAATTCATGTAAGCTAGAAATCCTACTTTTTCTTTATTCCATTTAATGGTTTTCTAATTTTTGTTTTCTTTAAAATGAAAAATGATGTTATGCCTTGTTGGAAAGGCTTTCCCCCTCTCTTCATTCTTGAATTCAACCTTTCTTTATCCTAGATATGTAATCAAATTCTTAGAATTAAACTTTTCATGTTGTTTCTCTTAAAAAAGTGGAATTTGATTAGTTTAGAATGCTTTAAACCATTTGGGATAATTTCTAAGTAGCTTGAGAATGAAAAAAATTAAAAAATGGTCAGCCATACAAAGAAAGTTATGGAAAAATTTTCTTAAATTGTGTGAAATAAGTTTTATCTTTTATTATTCAAAAAGAGTAATCCCCACCGTTTGTGTATTCTAAATGTGTTATTTTCATTCTATGCATAGAAAAATGCAAATTTGATTAGTTTAGAATGCTTTAAACCATTTGGGATAATTTCTAAGTAGCTTGAGAATGAAAAATTTTGAAAAATGGTCACACATACAAAGGAGGTTATGGTAAAAAAAATTTAAATTGTGTGAAATTAGTTTTATCTTTTATTATTCAAAAAGAGTAATCCCCACCGTTTGTGTATTCTAAAAGTGTTATTTTCATTCTATGCATAGAAAAATGCATATTAGAAATATTTTTATTATAAAAGTGTTATTTCCATTAGAATTAATTTCTATGCATAGAAAGATGCATATTGGAGAATTTTTTTTTATTCTAAAAGTGTTACTTTCATCAAAATTGATTTTTATGCATAAATAGATGCATAAAAGAGTTTTTTATTAATAAAAGTGTTACTTTTATCAAAATTTATTTTTATGCATAAATAGATGCATAAAATAATTTTTTTTATTATAAAAGTGTTACTTTTATCAAAATTGATTTTTATGCATAAATAGATGCATAAAAGAATCTTTTTAATTATAAAGTGTTACTTTCATCAAAATTGATTTTTATGAATAAATAGATGCATAAAAGAATTCATTATTATTATTATTATTATTATAAAAGTGTTACTTTCATCAAAATTGATTTTTATGCATAAATAGATGCATAAAAGAATTTTTTTTATTATAAAAGTGTTACTTTCATCAAAATTGATTCTTATGCATAAATAGATGCATACAGAATTTTTATATCAAAATACGAGTTCTCTTTAATCCTATGTTTAAATCCCATGAATATTGGTAAATGAATAAGTAAATACTCTGTGAGAGAAAATTTTACCGTTTTATATTCTCTAGGATGGTAATGAGAAAACTCAGAAAAACTATCAAAGTCAAAATTTTAGATAAATGATTAATTTATTCCTCATAGGAATTCATGATTAGTTTTGAATTCAGTTAAGCAAATACTCAATGAATGAAATTCAGTAAAGTAGTAATTGAAATATTACCCTTCGAGAAAGATAATTCAGGGAGAACCTTTCCAGACTCAAACCCTGAATCAGACTATGACCAAGACATAACTCCTTCGTCAGTTTCAAGAAAAGACGATGTGACCAGTTTAAGAAAATTCACTCAAATCACCCACCGAATCTGAAATCAAGTTAAGACCCTTTTGATTCCGATCTGAGGGATCAAGGTTACAGAATTTATGAAATTCTGTTGGAATTCAGACCTGCGATCTAGAAGTATTGGATACGGATTTAAGATATACTCATTATATTCAAAAGAAAATCAAAAATGAAAACTTGCATAGAAAATAAAAAATAAAAACTTGCATAGAAACCCTATTTTCTTAAAGGACTAACTTATGCCGCCAGAATGCTGGAGAGAGCATTTGGTATATGTGTTTTTCTAAGGGAAGTTCGGTTGCAACAACTGGCAGGGAGTGTTCAAAGGATGGCTCACGCGGCAAAAACCTGCCCAGGTCTTGACCAGACTTGGTATGGTGAAAAATGGTGTGCTTTCGGTGTACGATGGGCGAGGACCGATGAAGCGGTCCCTGAGTGAAGTGCCAGGACACCTAAGGAGGGTCCTGGAGGGTTCTAACCAGGCGATGCATGGGCTCGCGTTGCTTAGGACACCCATGCGTATGTCGTGGAAGATATATATTATATGATGGACCAATGTTTATTGTAATCTGTTACTGGATCTCGTTTTGCTGACCAGTTGATCTCAACGGAGAGTCCAGAGTGATACTGTTTTTTTGTGAGAAATAAGGATTGAATGGAAATTTTGAGTTATGACATCTGTAACCAATATTTGTTTGTCAATGGATTGAGACCAACGCTTTTTTCCTCATTGAGAGGCACAGCCGTTGATTCTTTTCCATAGAATAATTTTTGTCCGGGATTTACTTCATCTATCAGACCAGAACAGAATTAAGTCTCAATTTAGGGATCCATGAGTCCAGCCTAACCCCATCCAGTCCCATGGGTTAGCCAACTGCCCAACCACTGTAGTGATGGGATCTAATTAAGAATTTGGTTAGGTTGTCCCGGGTACCAGGGAAAAGAGTTCCCAGGCCCCCTAGCCGGATATTCATGCAAACTTAAAACTAGTCACACCACTTACACACCCAATATGACATTGCCTTTTTCACAGATTCAACAGTCTTTAAAACAATCATTTAATGAAACCATAGTGTCACTGATCATAATCCTCTAATTATCCAGTTGAATCTTTATTTCCAAACATTCCTTCAATGGTGTACCTATGGCATCATTGGCAACCAAAATTCGATAGTTCCTAGCTCATAGTAACTGGCAAGTATTCACTTTAACAAAAATGGAGTCTCCGTTGAAGATCAGCAATCAACCAATAGATCCATATAAAAGAGCCATGGACTCATCGGTTGAGGACCAGCAAGGTCAATCAACTAGATGCATGCCCGAATTCAGAAAACAACTCTTACTCCTTGTTCCAATATCTTCCTCGACGTACGTGTGGGTATCTTCGGTGACCCAGAGCCCGAGCACCATATGGTCAGCACCCTCTACACCCTTCGCATGTCACCTAGCGCTTCACTCATAGGCCGCTTCCTTGGTCCCTCATCCACTGTACCGGAAGCTCACCATTTAAATCAAACCGAGGCTGGTGAAGACCTCGGCCGAGACCTTGCTATACGAGACGTCCTCCATTGACTCTCCGTCACAGCAGTTGCAACTCTAACAGATAGGTCTCCACGACCTCATTCACAAGACGGTCAAAACGCTTCCAGCATTCTTGACATAAAACAGTCATTTAAAAACAGATTTCACATACAAATACAGTTCCAACAATATTTCCATCTTTTCTCATCACTCCACATCCTTTCACATTAGTCCCCATCTTTTCTCATCTTCCCACAAATTTTTTTTCTTCATCGATCCCTATCACATCACATCATTCCCACGTCAAATCACATCCAATCGCATCATCCAGATCATCCATACATCAATCCACATCATCCATACATCTATCCACATCATCCACATCAATCCACATCATCCATACATCCATCCACATCAATCCACATTATCCACACATCCATCCACATCTTCCATACATCCATCCACATCAATCCACACGTCAATCCACATCATCCATATATCCATCCACATCAATCCACATTATCCACACATCAATCCACATCATCCATACATCCATGCATGTCAATCCACATCAATCCACATCATCCATACATCCATCCACATCAATCCACATTATCCATCCACATCTTACATACATTCATCCACATCAATCCACACGTCAATCCACATCATCCATACATCCATCCACATCAATCCACATTATCCATACATCCATCCACATTATCCACACATCAATCCACATCATCCATACATCCATTCACATCAATCCACATCAACCCACATCATCCATACATCCATTCACGTCAATCCACATTACCCACACATCAATCCACATCATCCATACATCCATCCACATCAATCCACATTATCCACACATCAAGCCACGTCAATCCACATTCATTTCATAAGTATTCCCATTCTCATCTAATCACATCTTTTTCTATCTCATCATTTATTTCCTCATTTATCCTCATTAGATCTCATCCACTTGCATGTACCCATACATTTCATCACTTCACATACATTAACATCTATCCAGCTTACATCGCATCTTATCACATCCATTTCACATCACATCTCATTCATTCACATCCCGATTCACATGCTAACACATTCATTCACGTCCGCTATCGTTCATTCACATCCTGATTCACATCACATCACATCCATTCACATCCCTTATCATTCATTCGCATCCCGATTCATATGCTATCACATTCATTCACATCTTATATCATTCATTCACATCCCGATTCACATGCTAACACATTCATTCACATCCTATATCATTCATTTACATCCTGATTCACATGACATCACATCCATTCACATCCCGATTCACATGCTATCACATTCATTTTCTTCACATGCTATCACATTCATTCACATCCCGATTCACATGCTAACACATTCATTCACATCCTATATCATTCATTTACATCCTGATTCACATGCATCACATCTCATCTATTCATTCACATTTATCTGTTTCACATCACATCACATCCATTCACATCCCTTATCATTCATTCACATCCCGATTCACATCCTATATCATTCATTCACATCCCGATTCACATACTAACACATTCATTCACATCCTATATCATTCATTTACATCCTGATTCACATGACATCACATCTCATCTATTCATTCACATTTATATGATTCACATCACATCTATTTACCTCTCATTCTCATCACTTCTATTCTTATCACATCTATTCTCTATTCATTCTCATCTATCCGATTCATATCACATCTTATCACATCTATTTATAGAATGTAAGAGAATTCTTATTTTTGATATAAAGATTCTTTACGCATCTATTTATGCAAAAGAACAGCTTCAGTGGGAAATAACACTTTTATTAAAATTCGTTTATGCATCTATTTATGTATAAATTCAATTTTAAGGAGAATAATAA
Organism: Cibotium barometz; assembly: GCF_041138505.1. Classification (NCBI taxonomy): domain Eukaryota; kingdom Viridiplantae; phylum Streptophyta; class Polypodiopsida; order Cyatheales; family Cibotiaceae; genus Cibotium; species Cibotium barometz. The sequence goes on from NC_141056.1 coordinate 60,057,428, forward strand.
TTTTAAAATAAAAATAAATCTTTTATGCATCTTTCTATGCATAAATTTAATTTTAATGAGATAAAACTAAACTTCTTTATGCATCTTTCGATGCATAAAATCAAAATTAACGAGAGTAACTCTTTTGAAATAAAAATAAATTTCTTCATGCATCTTTCTATGCATAAAATCAAAATTAACAAGAGTAACTCTTTTGAAATAAAAATAAATTTCTTCATGCATCTTTCTATGCATAAAATCAAAATTAACGAGAGTAACTCTTTTGAAATAAAAATAAATTTCTTTACGCATCTTTCTATGCATAAAGTCAAAATTGATGAGAATCACTCTTTTTAAATAAAAATAAATTTCTTAACGCATCTTTCTATGCATAAAATCAAAATTGATGAGAGTAACTCTTTTGAAATAAAAAATAAATTTCTTTACGCATCTTTCTATGCATAAAATGAAAATTGATGAGAGTAACTCTTTTGAAATAAAAAATAAATTTCTTTATGCATCTTTCTATGCATAAAATGAAAATTGATGAGAGTAACTTTTTGAAATAAAAAATAAATTTCTTTATGCATCTTTCTATGCATAAAATGAAAAATAAAAATTAATGAGAAAAACTCTTTTGAAATAAAAATAAATTTCTTTATGCATCTTTTTATGCATTAACGAGAATAACTCTTTTGAAATAAAAATAAATTTCTTTATGCATCTTTCTATGCATAAAATTAAAATTAATGAGAATAACTCTTTTGAAATAAAAGTAAATTTCTTTATGCATCTTTCTATGCATAAAATCAAAATTAACGAGAATAACTCTTTTGAAATAAAAATAAATTTCTTTATGCATCTTTCTATGCATAAAATCAAAATTAATGAGAATAACTCTTTTGAAATAAAATAAATTTCTTTATGCATATTTCTATGTATAAAATCAAAATTAATGAGAATAACTCTTTTGAAATTAAAAAAAAATTCTTTATGCATCTTTCTATGCATAAAATCAAAATTTGATGAAAGTAACTCTTTTATAATAAAAAACTTCTTTTATGCATAAATCCTACATTTGGATTAATCTAATTGGTCCATAAGAACCTTAATTCAAAAATTTTAAAAAATCTAGACCCTTAGGCTAAGGTCCTTTTTACCTGATTTTAATTTATTCCAATTGCACACATTAGAAATTTATTTTTAAATATCTGTTTCAAGGGAAACCATTTTAGACACTAGGAGGATTTTTATATCCAAAAATATCTCAATTTTGAATTACCTCCCTCTAGACATTTTCTCTCTCTAGGCCAAAACAGGGTAAAACAAGATCTTTCTTTTATTTCAGAGAGGGGAATAATTATAAGATCAGAAGGGGAGGTTCTTACACCTGCACAACTCAAAAGCCAAAGGGAGGAATCTTACACAGAAGATGCTAATGAAGGTATTAATCCACCCAATTCACCATCGACAAACAATCTAGTTGAAGGAGAAAGGTGACTTTATGTATAGGATAGATAAATCCTACTTTAAGCAGCTTATCAATCTCTTCTTTCACTTGCTTATAGCAAAATTTGGGTTTATCCTGTACCTCTGTTGTACTACTACAGGAATGGCATCTTTCTTCAGATTAATTCTATGCTGATAGAATCTAGGACCTACTCCCTTCATGTCTGTAAAATGCCATGCAAAGATATCTTTAAACTCCCACAACAAAACTTTGAGATCCTCCTTAAACTGTCTTGTCAAATTTATACTAATTCTCACATTCGTTGGTTCTTCCTGTGTTCCTAGATTCAAATCTTGTAAGTCGTCTTCCTTGACTCTAGATGTTTTTGACATGTGCTCCTCATGTTTTCTCTGCATGAATCACTGCCTGAATTCCTTCATGAGTATTCTCAATTTTATCATCATCCTGACTTTTTACCATTTCCTCCTGCATTTTTTAGTCTAGTTCCTGATCTGTATTTATGGGGTCTTTATCTGATTTCTTATCCTTCTGAAACACATATTGTTCCATAATGTGTATCACATTCACGTCAAAGATAGGAACGACTGATGGGTTCCTCCTTAGAAATTCCTCATCCTCATCCTCTTGTAGTTCTGGTATCATGTTAATGGTTTCTACCATTAATGGCCTGAAAGCTTTGGGAATGGTTCTCTTGGAAACCATATCCAGCTTAACCTTCTTTTTTTGCCTTCTTATGACTATCTGATCAGCCCCCCAATCTTGTTTTACTTTGGCAACTCTTAGCCAGGGTCTACCCAAGATCATGGGATAGTGGCTTTTGGACTCTTCCAGTTTCAACACCACAAAATTTAGTCCAGCAACCCACAAACTTTGTCCTCTAACAATCCCCAATGGCTATACTCTTCTCTGATCTTCCATCTTTACTTGAAAAGGTGCATCATCAAATTAAGTGATACCCAACTTCCTGCAAACTGATTCTGGCAAAATATTAACACCTGAACCTCCATCAAGTAAGGCTCCCTTGATGTTGCAATTTGCAAATCTTACATCTAACACAGGCACTCTATAATCCACATCCTCCACTTTGGGGCTGTTGTGGTGGTGACTCTGTATCATCCTTTTGTATTGCTAGCACGTTCCCAACTTTCCATCTTGCCCCATCAATCTCCTTGAAAGTTGGTGTTCAAAACATGTTTCAGAGTCAAATTCAACTGAGCTTTCATCAAGGCCTAAAATAAACCATCTTCCTCTAAATTGGTATGTTTCTTTCTTTCCTCCACTTTTTTATGATATAATGGTAATGCCCCCACATCCTCAAAGGGTAATACTGGTATCACAGGTTCCTCTTCTTGTCTTCCTTGCACCTTATTTAGCTCCTTAATGACTCATGTTCGAATGTTCTTTTGAACTTCCCATTCAATAGGATCATCATCTTTTGCTTGAATTTCAGCTGGGTTTTTTATTTCCCTTGTTTTTGGACCTAGTGATTGCCAAAAAATCAACATCCTAGATCTCTTACACCGCTTCAATCTGAATGCATTGTGTGCAGTCATAATTCTGGTTCCCTTTTTCATCTTTTTCATTCTCCTTCAACTAAACTTCTAATTCTTCATCAATTTCCTCCAACATTACTGCATTCAGCTGAGTAGAAGGTTGATTCTACTGATTTTGATTTCCCTTTTTCATCTTTTCCATTCTCCTTCAACTAAACTTCTAATTCTTCATCAATTTCCTCCAACATTACTGCATTCAGCTGAGCAGAAGGTTGATTCTACTGATTTTGATTTCCCTCCTTCTTGTCACTATATTTGATAATTGGGATTCCCCTTTCACTCCTATGCTTACACCAAAGCTCACATGATGTCCCTTGTCTGTGCCCTTGAGCACCACAATAATTGCAGGTATTATTGTTATTAAAATTTCTGTTCTGATTATTGTTATTAAAATTTCTATTCTTATTATTGTTGTTATTGAAGTTTCTCTATTGTCCTCCCCACTAATTCTAATTTTGATTCATGGGTTGACATTGACTTTTATTCTGATTCCTCCTTGGAGGACCAGGAGCCCTTATGTTTTGTTCTACCCCAACCTGATTGGCATGAGGGTTTGCTGGTTGATTGACTGCTTGTTGCTGATTCATTTGTAAAATATGGGGTGGCACTCTCCCCCTGTACTATGGGTTATACCAACAATTAATTATAATGTGACCCAACTTCTAATATATCTCACAAAACGGTTTAGATGGCTCCCCCCTGTACTAGTGCCATCCCCATAATTTTGATTTTTTCCAAAATCTTCTTTTCCAAGCCATCCTCCTTGGTTGCTTTATTTTTCTTTTCCCCATTCTTTTTGGTTTCTTGCTTTGCTTTATTTTTCTTTGATTTTTTCTGCTTCTCACTCCATTCCTCATTATCTAAGGATTCAGGGTTACTATCCTCATATTCTGAATCACCCTCATCTTCTTCTGAATCATCATCATCCTCATTAGAGTCCCCTAATTGCTTCTTCTTCTTAGTCTTCAATCTTCTCTCTTTGCCGCCCTAAGTGCTGTCTACACCATGTCATTAAAATCATTATTATTCTGAATGTCTTTGCTAGCCAGAGAGCTCTGAAGGCTTGTTCTGAGGCCCTTGCAATAATAGTCTTCCAACTGTTCCAGGAGTTGGTCTCTGATTCGCCAACAACCTGTTATATAGATTTTTGAATTTCTAGGTATAGTCTTCTACCCCCAGCTTTTTCTGTTTCAGTCCCCTCAGCTTCTTGAGGACATCTTCAGGAGTCTTCTCCTTTTTGAACCTTGCCAAGAATGCTACTTTGAGGGCATCATAATTTGCACATGTGCCAATCCATACTGTGAGATCCCACTGCCCCCTCCGCACACCGGATTCCCGGTAGCTAGCAAACGGAAGCAGCTCCCTCATACGCGGGGCAAGGTTTCCCACTCGGGGCCTCTCCCTTGAATGTCTGGGCACGAGACTAAGATGGTGGTCATTCCGAAAACCAAAACCGAGAAAATTTTCCATGCCTGGAAAATTGGGACAATTCCACCTTTTTTTTTAAACGAATTTTTCTAACGAAGTCAAGATACTGAACTAACCTTCATCTGAATAAACCAGATAGAAGGGAAACTATTACAGACTTAACTTGAAGCGATCAACGCTTTTTTCCTAATTGAATCAGGCACAGCCGTTGATCTATTCATTACAGAAGTCTTTGGGCTTTTATTTAACTATTCGAGTTTTCCTATTAATCAATTTTATTATTAAAACTCTACTGATTCCAGCCTACCCCATCCGGCCCATGGGTTATGGGTTAGCCACCGCCCAACCACTGGAATTGGTAGAACCAGACAAGTACTCACCTAACCATAATTGAATGCCTTTCTTAACTTTTGCTTTAGAATACAGATACACACACACTCCTCTTTAAACTTTAACTTATAAAACAATCCATTGACAAACAATTATTGGTTTACACAGATGTCATAGCTAAAGAATTCCATCTAATCCTTGTTTCTCACAAAAAACAGTATCACTCTGGACTCTCCGTTGAGACCAGTTGGTCAGCAATGAGATCCAGTAAACAGATTACAATAAACATTGGTCCATCATATAATATATATCTTCCACGACATACGCATGGGTGTCCTAAGCACCGCGAGCCCGTACATCGCCTGGTCAAAACCCTCAAGGATCCTCCTTAGGTGTCGTGGCACTTCACTCAGGGACAGCTTCGTTGGCCCTCGCCCATCGTACTGGAAGCACACCATTTTTCACCATACCAAGACTGGTCAAGACCTGGGCAGGTTTTTGCCACGTGAGCCGTCCTTTGAACACTCCCCATCGCCAACTGTTGCAATCGAACTTCCCTTAGAAAAACACATATACCAAATGCTCCCTCCAGCATTCTTGCGTAAGATAGTCCTTTAAGAAAAACAGGGTTTCTATGCAAGTTTTTAGTTTTGATTTTCTTTTGAATACAATGAGTATATCTTAAATCCGTATCCCAATACTTCTAGATCATAGGTTTGAATTCCAACAGAATTTCTTGAATTCTATAACCTTGATCCTCAGATTAGAATCAAAGGGTCTTAACTTGATTTCAGATTCGGTGGGTGATTTGAGTGAATTTTCGTGAACTGGTCACATCATCTTTTCTTGAAATTGACGAAGGAGTTATGTCTTGGGGTCATAGTCTGATTCAGGGTTTGAGTCTGGAAAGGTTCTTCCTGAACTATCTTTCTCGAAGGGTAATATTTCAATTACTACTTTACTGAATTTCATTCATTGAGTATTTTCTTAACCGAATTCAAAACTAATCACGAATTCCTATGAGGAATAAATTAATTATTTATCTAAAATTTTGACTTCGATAGTTTTTCTGAGTTTTCTCATTACCATCCTAGAGAATATGAAATGGTAGAATTTTCTCTCACGGAGTATTTACTTATTCATTTAACAATATTCATGGGATTTAAACATAGGATTAAAGAGTACTCCTATTTTGATATAAAAATTCTGTATGCATCTATTTATGCATAAAATCCAACTTCTATGCAAATAACACTTTTATATCAAAGAAAATCCTTTTATGCATCTATTTATGCATAAAAATCAATTTTGATGAAAGTAACACTTGTGGATTAAAAAAATTCTTTTATGTATGTATTTATGCATAAAAATTAATTTTGATGAAAGTAATACTTTTATAATTAAAAAAATTCTTTTATGCATAAAAATCAATTTTGATGAAAGTAACACTTTTATAATAAAAAAATTTCTTTTATGCATAAAAATCAATTTTGATGAAAGTAACACTTTTATTTTTTAAAAAAAATCTTTTATGCATCTATTTATGCATAAAAATCAATTTTGATTAGAGTAACACTTTTATAATAAAATAAATTCTTTTATGTATCTATTTATGCATAAAAATCAATTTTGATGAAAGTAACACTTTTATAACAAAAAAATTCTTTTATGCATAAAAATCAATTTTAATGAAAGTAACACTTTTATAATTTAAAAAAAATTCTTTTATGTATCTATTTATGCATAAAAATCAATTTTGATGAAAGTAACACTTTTATAATAAAAATATTTTCAAATATGCATCTTTCTATGCATTGAATTAAAATCTAATGAAAGTCACACTTTTATAATAAAAAAATATCCAATATGCATCTTTCTATGCATAGAATTTAAATCTAATGAAAATCACTCTTTTATAATAAAAAGAATTTATCCAATATGCATCTTTCTATGCATAGAATTTAATGTTAATGGAAATAACACTTTTTCTACTATGCATTTTTCTATGCATAGAATGAAAATAACACTTTTAGAATACACAAACGATGGGGATTACTCCTTTTGAATAATAAAAGATAATACTTATTTCACAAAATTTAAGAAAAATTTGCCATAACCTCCTTTGTATGGTTGACCATTTTTTAATTTTTTCTATCTTCAAGTTACTTAAAAACTATCCCAAATGGTTTAAAGCATTCTAAACTAATCAAATTCCACTTTTAAAAGAGAAACAATATGAAAAGTTTAATTCTAACAATTTGTTTACATAACTAGGATAAAGAAGGGCTGAATTCAAGAATGAAGAGAGGGGGAAAGCCTTTCCAACAAGGCATAACATCATTTTTCATTTTAAAGAAAACAAAAATTAGAAAACCATTAAAAGGAATAAAGAAAAAGTAGGATTTCTAGCTTACATGAATTTCTGTGAGCTTTTCTTTGGCTTGATGGTTTAAGGGATCTACTCTTGTTTGCAACAAGAGTGGCCACCAATTCTTTTGAAGAGGAAATGGTCAAAAACTAATAAATTATCAATAAATTCACTGTTTTTGGCTCTAGGGAGGAGTAGAGTAACAGTGCATAAAACACTATTAAGCTTCTACAAAGGGGAGGCTTCTATTTATAGGAAAAGGTGAGCTTCTAATCAAGCAAACTGATTCTAGAATTTTCCAGATCAGTTTGGTCAATTTTTGACCATTTTTGGGTCAGTTTAGCTTACTTTTTGTTGGAACTAGACTTGAATTAGGAGAGAGGAGAGATGAAATATCTCAATATTTGAGAATTTAAAACTCCACCACACATGTGAAATAGGCGCCTCTTTCATGAGGGGGAATCCCCACTCTAAGATGTCAAAATTTTATTTTTTTAGTATTTCCTTTGGTCCTTAGTCCACTCTTCATCTTATGTGAGTATTTACTCATTTTTGGGAGGATTTTCTTTATTTCTTCAATTTATCTCCTCCATACATTTGGATGAATCTGATTGGCCCCTCAGAACCTTAATCTAAAATTTTTAGAAAATCTGGACCCTTAGGATAATGCCTTTTGAACATATTATAATTTGTTTCTAATGCACCTTCAGAAAATCTTTTTGAACCTCTGTTTCGGGGGAATTTATTTTAATAAGATGAGATATTTTTCCATCCAAAAATATTTAAAAATTGAATCACCTCTCTCTAGAAGATTTTCTCTCTCTAGGCCAAAACAGGTAGAAATAATATCTTTTATATTTCTGAAGAGGGATTTGATTACAGGAGAAGATACTGGACTTCTTAAGAGGCTGGGGAGGAATCTTACATTCTCTCCCACTTGAAAAACATGATATGTCCTCATCTCGCAAACTAGGGGTAATCCCGCAACAACAATTCGGCTTCTTTCTCCCAGGTGGCATCTTCAAAAGGATAGAACTTCCATTTGACCAATAATTCTCTCAGAATTCTGTTCATGAGAACATTTTCTAGAACATTAAGGATTTCTTCAGGTTGGAGTTCCATCTGTCCTTGGGTTGAAGAAGTTAAGATTTCATCAAGCACATGATTCGAGCTTGGTACATACTTTTTAAGAAGGCTGACATGAAATACATTATGTACTTTGAGATGAGGAGGCAGAAGAAGCTCGTAGGCTAAGTCACCTACTTTCTTTGTAATCAGATATGGCCCACAATATCTGGGAGATACCTTGTTGTACTTCCCAAGAGATAGAGAACTTCTTTTGGGGCATACTCGAATGAAGACCATATCTGCTTCTTATCTACTTCTTCAAATTTTATGTCTGTCCTCTTCTTATCTGCATACTGTTTCTATCTATCCTGTGGGCAGCTTTTATATCTTTGTGAATTGACTGCATCTGCTGCTCCATGTCGTCAAGCATCTGTCTGGACATCTCGACCCTAATCAATGGGTCGGACAAAGTTAATGGAGTTAAGAAATCTTGTCCATGTAGAGCTTTGAAAGGGCTCATCCTAATACTTCGGTGATAAGAAGCATTGTAGGTGAACTCGACTAGGTGCAGATAGCTTAGCTACTTCTTGGGTTCCTAATACTTCGGTGATAAGAAGCATTGTAGGTGAACTCGACTAGGTGCAGATAGCTTAGCTACTTCTTGGGTTCCCTACCACAGCATGACCGAAGTATATCTTCGATTACTTGGTTTACCCTTTCTGTTTCACCATCGGTCTCAGGGCGGTAAGTTGTGCTGAGATCCACGAAAGTTCCTACTGCTTTGAAAAATGCAGTCCTCCAGAATCTTGACGTGAATTTGGGATCTTGATCACTTACTATTCTTCGGGGTAGGCCATGCAATCTGAAGATTTCCTTGAGGAACACTCTGGCCACATCCACTGCAGTAGTGTAGGTTTCTTTTACTAAAATCAGATGGGCAAATGTTGGTTAGTCTATCAACTACCACGAAAATGGAGTTGTAACCTAATTGCACAAGGATTGCCCTGATTTTGACGAGATGGACCCTGATTTGACTTATAGAAAGGGGTTGGTCTCTACACTCTCGGTCCTTGACTTCCCTGTCCCCTTGACATGGCAGGAGTCGGGCAGTCTTTTCAGCTGGTGACCAAAACCCTGACATCCAAAACATCGGTTCTCACTTCTGAGCTCATCCCTCTGAATCCTTAAAAGAGGTGGGGCTCTTGAGAAAGTGTTCTGTGGGAAGGGTTTTCCTTCACTTCTGAATCTCCCAGTATCTTGATTCTGATTTGGGCCTTGCTGCCTCTTTGGGGGAGGAAAGTTTGAAGTACTTCCCAGGGTTTGGAATCTTTTAAAGTTAGAGGGTGCTAGCTTTGGCGAGACCTTAACAACAAAGGCCTTGGCAAAGTCCTTTGCCATTCTTACTGCTTCGTCCATTGAGACAGGTTTGGCATTCTTCACTAAGGTGTCCAATGGCTCGTTCATTCCTCGAATGAATCTAGCCATCAGCTGCTCTTCATCCAATTGCGGGGAATATTTGAGGAGAAGGGCAAAGGCCTGATGGTGCTCTTCAATTGTCCGGCTATCTTGCTTTAGTTCCAAGAACTCATTCATTTTAGTTTCAAGGAATTCGGGAGGACAAAAACCTCTTTATGAGGTAAGCTTTAAGATCGGTCCAGGTCTAGGTATTCCAGTCGAGACGGTTAGTCTTGCAGAAGTGATTCCTCCAAGCGACCCTGGCCGTTTCCGAGAGCCATCTTGCTTCTCTCATTGTACCACATCAAAATATTCTTCCATAGCCTCAATCCACTACTGCACCACCTAGCTGTTCCCCTTCACCCTTGAAGGGACCAGGTTGGGATCTGTGCAGACTTTACGAACATCTGGATCTAACTCTTCCTCATCGGATAGAGGATCCGGTTGCCTTGCATGGGCCGCATGCCTCATGACCCTGACAAAGCGAGATTTTTGTCAGCTTAACTTTGACAACAGATATGGATCTGTTGGTTAATCTTGCTGATCTTCAACGGAGAGTCCATCTGGATTTTTATAAGTGAATATATTTTCGGGTACTATGAGCTAGGAACTATTGAAAAGGCCCCTGAGTGAACAAGTGGTGAGCGTTCTAGTTGCCAATTATGCCATGGGTATACCGATGAAAGAATTATTGGAAATTAGAATTCAACTGGATATTTTGGGGAGTATTATGATCAATGATACTATGGTTTCATTAAAATATTATTTTAAAGACAGCTAAATCTGTGAAACATGCAATTTCATATTGGGTGTGTAAGTGGTGTGACTATTTGCTTGAAGCGTTGGCTAGGGGGCCTGGGAACTCTTTTCCCTGGTACCCGGCAAAACATAACCAAATTCCTAAATGGATCCTATCACTACAGTGGTTGGGCAGTTGGCTAACCCATGGGATTGGATGGGGTTAGGCTAGACTGATGGATCCCTAAAATGAGACTCAATTTTGTTAAGTTACGATAGATGAAGTAAATTCCGGATAGTCTTTGTTCTATGGAAAAGAATCAATGGCTCTACCTCTCGATGATGAAGAAAAAAGCGTTGGTCTCTATGATCCAAGTGCAAGTTTTCCTTGATCTGATCATGTGACTTACAGGTTCGGTTGGATCAGTTTGGTTAGTTAAGGCTCTTGACTACATTAGAATAAAAATCTCTTGGAAGAATCGCCCGTGCTTTCTGGGTGAGGGAAGTTTTTTTGGGTTCGGTTTTTGAAGAACCGAGGGATTAGTCTCTTGTCCAGATATTCGTGGGTGAGGCCCTGAGTGAGAGGCTCTGCCCTACGCAAGAAGTGCTACTTCCAGTGCTAGCACCCCCGATTTCATTGCGCGGAGGGGGCAGGGATCTTTCACCTTGAGACGATGATGCAGCTTCTATGGAAGTAATTCCTGTTAAACCAGTGGCAGTGGCTGCATTTGTAGACTTCAAGGTACACTTAGACCTTACCCTTTCTCAGCACAGGTCATGGTTGCAAAAAGTGGGTCTGTTAGACTATGTTGAATTGCCTTGGGACATGTGGAAGGGGAATAAACAAGCCAACCAGCAGTTTAGGATTTTGCAGGCAAGTGACGAGTTTATTTCAATTAATGTTTTTGTGACTATGGAGCTTATCTCATATGTCTTCAAGCTCTCTATGGAAGAAGAAACCCTTTTTGATAGAGCACCATTAAAGGCGATGGACAAGGAGTTTGGCAGTACACAAAAACCACATGTAAATATTATGTGGTTAAGAAAGTGCAAGATCCTGAGAGAAGACTGTAGTTGGAATGGTTTTTAGAAAATGTCTTGCTCTGCTAATCAAATCAGAATATATGTCAGATAAGAATTATGCTTACTTGTACAGTGTAGAGAAGGGCAAAACTATTGCATGAGAAAATATTTTACACCAAAAGATCATGTCAAAGATTAGAGAAAAGGACAAAAGAAAAGTGGATAAAAGTTCAAGACTAGGGCCAGTATTGGGCGCTTTGTTTCACATAGTAAAACATTTGGAATTTATGCATGGAGAAAAATTTCTCTCAAAGATAACACCATACACTAAGACAACAAAAAGAATAGGGGATAAACTTGATGGAGAGCAACCTAATATTCGCAGAGTAAGATTTGGAAGATGGATAAAGTGTTAGATGGTGAAAATCTGGAGTCGGCTCTTATTGAAGCTGGATATTTAGTGGAGGAGTCAAGCAAGGTGGTTAAAAGCCATAAGCCTATTGAAGATCCCTTATTCCCAGCACCTTTTGAACAGGCAATGACAGAACAAGAATTTGTGACACCAGGATTAGTTCAAAAGAAAGGTTTGAAGCTGAAGATGAATAGAGGCAAATCTGTTAGGTCAGAAGATACTAGAGTTTCAGGAAAACTTGAATTTTTGAGTTTTCAAACTATAGAGATGCCAAAGGATATTACTGTTGAAGAAGCTAAAAAGGATTGGAAATTAATGGATGATTTCCTTCTCCAGAAACAGAGTAATTCTCAAATAGACAAAAGAAAGTAGAGGGAACTAGAGAATAAAGTGCAGTTTTTGGAACAACAGCTAACAAAGCAGGATACAAAGAATCAGAAAGTGAAGGAGCTACTGGAAGAAAAGATTAAAGTTCAGGAGAAGCTTGAGAGAAGCTTTTTGTGAAAATGAAGGAGGACTATTATGCAGAGATAGTTAAATGGCAACAAAAATCTCAAGCAAAAATTCAGACAGAAATGATTTTGACAGACTGGCTTACAAAGATAAAAATTTTCTTTTTCCAGTGAATTGGAGGAGCTAAGCAAGAAAAATGTTGAATTGACTTCATCCAATGAAATTTTGTTGCAGTAGCTTACAGCACTGAAGAAAGTTTAGGACCAGTTGAGAAATATGGTAGATGATGAGGAAATTGCTATAGAAGGAGTATTCATGAGTAGCACAGATCTTGCTACAATGAAAGGAGAGCTGTTTCAGATAGGAAATATGATATGGTCGGGAATTAAAGATAGGATTAACAATGTTCTGACAAGGCCTTGGGAAACATTTACTGATAAATTTTATAAGGATGAAATTAATTCTATCAAAGCATAGATTAAAGCTCTTGAACAGGAGAATGTTAAATTGCAGATGCAGATAGCAAACAACCCAGAACCCTTACTGATCACACCACCTGAGAAGTCCATGTGGGAAGATCCTCTTTTCTCACTTAAAAAGCTATCAAGGAATAGATGAAACTTTGTCTGGTGAGCGTCAAAGATCTTTTAAGATTACTAGTTTTGCAGGGAATGAAGACAATGAAGGACTGCAAAAATCTAAAATGGAAGCAGAAAGTGTGAAATTTGGCAGATTGGAACCTGATAGTCAAGAAAAGTTTGCTGATAATTCAGTTTCTACTCCTGACAAAGTTCTTGATGTAGCCGACAAGATTTCAAACTTTCAAGTGGATTCAGTTGGAAGTAGTAAAGGAAGATAATCAGACAGGCCAAGTAGATGCAGTACCAATGGTGGCATATGATATGCAAATGGAACCTACAAAGCAAAGTCTGTGTGACTGAAAAGTAGTTTCCTGATTGTTCAACATTATAGTATTTGAAGAAATTTTTTTAGGCACCGAGTGTGCCAGGTGTAAAATCTGAAATTTTACACGATCTAGTTAAGTACTTTTAAACTTTAGTCAATTACTTGAGATTTCAAGGGACATCATTTTGAAGTCTATATATAGATGTAATCATATTTCAAGGAACATGAAGAAACTTTCATAACCGTTTGCGTGAGGTCTGTGTAGTTGGATCGTTGTTTTGGGAGTTTTGTCTGATGTTTCAAGGATGTGTAATCTGTTGTTTGATATTCTAACAAGATGAATATTGTTTGTAGTGATGTTGTTAAATAGTTTGTGAGTGTATGGATAATCTGAGATCATGATGGTGTTGTCCGTAAAGTATGTTAATGATGTTTGCTGAAAAGTTAGGTGTGGTGTGATTGTAATTATTTGGTGCTGAGTTTAGCCTCAACAATACAGTCACCCACCAGAGTTTTTGGGTACGAACACCAACTCTTATATGGTCATGGGGACATACAGAACACTACACTACTGATGAGCAAACCTTCACTCTCACTCACTCAGTTCTCACTCTGCATCTATTCACTAAGTATCTCACTCACTCTCTCATACATAGACAACATATTCAGTAGAACAGACAATCCACACAATGTAGAGAATAACTCTAAACAACAATGAGATGGCAAGCTTGCTCTTAGTTATATTCCAGAAGCATTACATACTAGTAAAGAGCAATCACCTATTTTACAGACTAACATTCCTTAAGTATCATCATTATAACAAGCTTCAAGACACAACTGTCAACTATCTATTGAGAGCATACAACTCCAGCACCCTTCATAGATTCCTTCTAACTAAGTATTCATCTCTACTCCTACCTAACATAGCGTTAACCCTTGTCACCATCTTTGTAGAGACCAGTTGCCCTTTTTATGTTGAGTCTTCTTATTCTTAGCAATGGCTCTCTGGTGGTTACAGTTTACCTCCTCCACACGTGATAGCGAGGTGATGCTCACGACGACCAGCTGTTGGGCGCAACACTACAACATAAAAGTGATATGTTGGCACATGTAGTGGGATAGTTACTTATTGTCTATGTAGGACTGGGAAATATGTGATTACTAATTGTGTGAACTGCATATTTCTAGTTATATGTCACCATTCAAGTTTACAACCTTTGGTCACAAATAAGGGGATTATCAAGTGAGATGGAACTAAGGAATACACAAAATTCAGTGGTTGAGGAATCAACAATAGTCCTCATCCCTAACACCTCATAAGTGTAATCATCAATAGTCCCTACCACTTCTCCCGGGGGATTCACAAGCCATATCTTATGGTATCACATGAGTGTAAGGGAGGGGTTTTTCTAGAAGGGGGCGCTTAAGCTTATAAGTAGGGGGTTAGTGGGATTTATGGTGGGGGGGGGGGGGGGGGCAAGCGAGTAGGGGAGAATGAAAGTAGAGGTTTTGTTTCTTCTTGTAATTTACAATATGTTATCTAGTGTTGTAGTTTGAAAACTTGATTAGTTTAATACTCTTTTAAACTTACCACACATGGAACAATTTTTGGAGAGTACATGTAGGTCTTTGTGCTTTTAGCACTTACAACCATGCTACTTACATGGGCTATAACTTGTTGAAAAGATGCAGGAGAGAAGAGAGCTTGAGCTCTTGCAAGCACACACACACACACACCACAAACCCTAGAAGAGAGCACACAAGGTAAGAGGCTAAAAATTCTTCTTCTTCTTCACACAACAAAAGAGGTCTACAAAGAAGATGAAGTGACTAATACACATAATAGAGTATATACAAGCGGTCCATAATGTGAACACGCTACGAGGAGTGGGTAGATGTGGACTAGTTGGTGTAGTCAAGCTGTAGAATCTTTGGCGAAGATATGTCGGTGCCAGCTACCAAAACCCGCCAGTGATATAAATGTCAAACGGTCATGCAAGTGCCTCGTGAGTGTCAGCTCATGTTGAGCTTGACATCTCAACACTCCCCCTTAAGCTCAACTCCAGCTCATGAACTCCAAGCATATCTCAAAATCTACGGAGCTTCTCAGCTCCGAATGAGTGTGTACATGGTTGTTCTTCATTGGAGTGTTCTAGGAATGAGTAAGTATACTATATGATGCAAAGTGAAAGAATAGGACTGGTTATGGTGGTGAGAGAAGGCTTGTATTTGTCTTTTGAAATTGGAGATAAAGGTTCTAATTCCCTCCAAACTATCTTCCGGGCAATAATATCCTCCTGAACTAACCTTATTCTTGCAGTTTTGAATGTATCATTTTAAAGAAGGTTCCAACAAACTTTAAGACGGCCGCCTGGAAGAAAATTTACCTCTCTAGCTCAGAGACTACACTTTTATGAATTTTACATTCTCTTTATTTTAATATTTCAAGATTTTTTTCTAGAGAGAGAAAATAAGAACCGACCATTTTCTTACAAGGCCCTACGAATGACCTCCAAAATGTCCCAATGGAGTGCATATCTTTATCCATAAGTGGAACCCTATGAGCATGTACAACCAATATATAATTCAGCAACCTGATCTTGTGTGCTGACATAGGTCGATGTCTCCTGCCAAGACTCTCTCCCTAATGAAGTGGTAATGCACCTCAATGTGTTTTGTCCGCGCATGGAAAATTGGGTCCCTAGCCAGCTGTATACTGCTAAGATTGTCTCACAATATATGACAACCTTTCTCTCCACATACAACCCCAAATCAAGAAGTAGCTTGCGTAACCAAGCTACCTCACATGCACCCACCGTAGCTCCTCTCTATACTTTGCCTCTGTGCTCGACAAGGCAACTGTGGGCTGCTTCTTGCTGCTCCATGTCACAGTAGCACTCCTCAATGAAAACATAAATCCGCTGGTAGATCTCCTGTCTGAGATGCTACCTGCCCAATCTGCATCTGTGTACCCATATAACTCCATTGGTACACCTGCCCAATCTGCATCTGTGTACCCATATAACTCCATTGGTACACCTGTTGCATAAAACAATGCATAATCAACAGTGGCTCTCAAATATCAAAGTGTACGTTGCACACTGTCAAGATGTGGTTTGTGCGAAACCTGCATAAATTGGCTCTCTAAGCCAACATTGTAGCTCAAATATGGCCTGCTGATCGTGACATAGATCAGACTCCCCATAATCTTCTTATACGTAGTGGGATACTCCAACACATAACTTGCATTTGCACTAAGCTTGTCATTTTTATCTAATGGCACCGAGATTGGTATACAATCGGCCATCCCATACTCAGACAACATGTCCAATGCATATTGTCTTTATTACAGCCACATACTCTCAGCAGGTGTACAAATGACCTCAATTCCCAAAAAGTAGCACAGATCTCCCAAATCCTTCATCTCAAACTTCCTTTTGCGAAGACTTTTCACATGCTCAATCTCTTCCGAGTTCTCACCCCCCCACCAGTAAGATCATCTACATATATGGCGATGAGCACAATACCCTTATCACTCTTGCGCACATACAAAGAGTGATCTGCATCTGCCATATGAAAACCAATAGTGATAAGATACTCACAGCAATCTTGTCATGCCATGCTGGTGGAGATAGCTTCAGCCCATACAAGGCCTTACAAAGCTTACATACATACTCTGGGTGACCGGTATCCTCAAAACCTGGTGGCTAATCGATATACACCTCTTCTTGCAAGTCACCATGCAAGAAAACATTTTTTACATCCATCTGATGTAAAAACCAGCCTTTAGCCTATAGCCACCACAATCACAACTCTCATGGCCATATTTTGCAACTAGGGTAAATATCTTCTCATAATCAATCCCATGTGTCTGTGCATATCGTTTGGCTACCAATCTAGCCTTGTACCTGCTTATGCTACCATCACTGTTATGTTTCACCTTATACACCCACTTATAGCCAATAGCTTTCTTGCCTTCAAGCAATGGCACCAAATACCAAGTCTCATTTTCATACAGTGCATCCATCTCCTCATCCATAGCTTTCTCCCAACACACATTTCCAATAGCCTCATCAAGGCATGTGGGTTCTACAACTTGCACAACTTTTGCCATATACGCATATTGATGTGCCACATAACCATCATAAGTCAACATCTGCACATGATTTTTGACTCTTCCAGATCTTCGTAACTTTTCATTCATGGCTTCCATAGCCTTCTTCACACCAGGTGTCCTCATTGTGCTAGAATCCCAAGCTCCTCCATCAAGGTTCATCTCCGAGCCACTAGAGTCTCCATCAACGAGACAATGCCCTACAGAAATGTCAAGCATACCAAGGGGCTCAACCACTTTCTCTTTGCCTTTATGTGATGTATCAACTACATTTTCAGGACTGGTATTATGACATAGCCTGCCACTCCATGGTCTATCAGTAGAACCACTGGATGATGAGGACTCTCCTAGTCCACTCAATGACTGTGATTGTTTGCTAACCTGCATTCTGTGCAACCACATTTTCACTTACATCAGTCCCAATAACATCCTTTTCAGTAGCATACAAGCTACACATCTCATCAAATACAACATCCCTGCTTATCCTCAAATCACGTGTAGCGGGATAATAACATCTATATTCCTTTTGCTCAAGGGAATACCCAATAAACACACATTTTTCTACTTTTGGATCCAGCTTGGTACGTAACTCATTTGGCACATGCACATATGCAATACATCCAAAAACTTTCAAGTGAGACAAATCAGGTTTCTTGCGAGTAAACGTCTCCTCTGGCATTACATCATGTTGTATGGCTGCAGTAAGAGTCATGTTCATGATATAAACTACTGTAGACACAGCCTCAACCCAATAGCTATGTGGCATATTCTTCTCAACCATCAATGCTCGTGCTATCTCTACAATGTGCTTGTTTTTCCGCTCAGCAACTCCATTTTGCTACATGTAAATTATCTCTGAATGCCATTCTTTCGTAAGAATTCATAGAACTCATTGGAGAAGTATTCTCCCCCTCCATCTAACCTTATGCACTTCACATGCTTTCCTTTTTGTTTTTCAGCCATAACTCTGAAATTTTGAAAATGAGTGAACACTTCACTCTTCTCCTTCATGAAGTACACCCACACTTTCCTCGTGTGTGGTCATCAATAAATGTTACGTAGTACCTGTAGGCACCCATAGACATAGTCTTTGTAGGACCCCATCCATCTGAATGCACAACATCTAGCACATTCCTACTCACATTTTTGTCATGTGGAAATACATGTTTTGTTTGCTTTCCAAATTGACATGTTTTACAAACTTTCTACATACCTTCAACATTAAACTTAGGTAGCCCTGTCACAATTTCTTTAGTCTGCATAGACTTCATTATTTGCACATTGACATGCCCAATTCTCTTATGCCAAATGTATGTATCTGCAACAACTCCTGAACCATTTGCAAAAATTTCAGCACTCACTTCAGGCATATTCACATTCAATGTAAACATTCTGCCCAATCTGTTGCCTTTTGCAACCAACCTGCACTTATCTTTGAAGTCTTTTACATAACATTCACCATCAGGGTTAAACCAGACCTACAAAACTTGCTCAATGTCTGGCCAACAGAAACCATATTCTTTGTAATGTTTGGAACATGAAGTACATCTGCAAGGTACTTCACTTTACCATCCTACATAGATAATGGCACATCTCCCCAGGGGCAATCAGATGAGCAATGTCATCCCCTATTTCAACAAAACTTGGTCTTTCAAGACTCTTCATTTCCTTGAACCACTCACCATGACTTATGTGGTTTGAAGCACCTGAATCAACATACCATACATCATTCTTACATGCTGCTACATCATTTCCAGACACAGCATTAACCACATGTTGCATAACAAACAACCTCTCATTATCCTCATTATTTCTACTAGAGGATGCATAGTTGTTTTGCTACACTTTTCCATTTTGCATGTCACTCTACTTCTTATAGCAGTCTGCCTGCACATGCCCAGGCTTACCACAATAAAAACAACCTGGTGTATCATCATGCTGCCTTTTTCCAACTGGTCTCTTCCACCTGTATGTTGTTGTTCTGAATCCTGGGACTATTGCTGTTGTTGACCATAATTCTAATTACTTGTTTGGCCCACCACCTTGGCCACGTCCATGACCTCTACCTCGTCCTCTACCTAAACTTGTGTAGAAGGCCTGCAGCTCTGAACTGTTTTTGTTTTGTGAAGACTGTTGATCTTCACCCAAGCTCTTTTCTTCAATGATCAACATTGACACCAAATCTATGAAGTTGGGAATGTTCTCTCGAGTCTGAATAGACGTCTTGAATGCCTTGTATTGTGGCCCGAGACCATGTAGTCACACTTCCACCTTATCATCATCATCCACAGAAACACCAATTAATACAAGGGATTCCACAATGCCCTTGATCTTTAAAGAATAATCATTCACAGACATATTCTTCTTTTCCACAGTATGAAGCTCATTCTTCAACTGAATCTTTTGTGCCTTGGTGTTGGTTTCATCATACAACTTCACCAAGGTGTCCCATATGCCTCCTTAGGTGACTTGGCATCTTGTATATGCCCATTCATAGTGTCCTGTATGCTAATAGAAAGCCAATACATGACTTGCCTTACTCCTTGATTCCAATCTTTGAACTCTTTTATATCTACAGCAGTTGGATTAATCTCATGTATCTCTAGTGCCTCCTCATGTTCTCACCTTCAATGTAGTCCCAGTAACCTTTTCCCATTAGGAAATTTGTCAATCTAAACCTCCAAGCATGGAAGTTGTTCTTGTCAAGCTTCTCTGCAATAATCTGGTTTATTCCATCATTTGACATCTTTTTTGCAACACAAATTTAGCAGCAACAGCACTCTTGCTTGACCTGCACAAACTGTTGTATTCTCTATAGCGGTACTATAATGCACTCAAACTGTCACAACCAGTGACCTTACTTTGCATACATACACCCAATGGCAACTTTGAGACCTCTTTGTAGCACA
This sequence comes from Cibotium barometz, assembly GCF_041138505.1. Lineage (NCBI taxonomy): Eukaryota > Viridiplantae > Streptophyta > Polypodiopsida > Cyatheales > Cibotiaceae > Cibotium > Cibotium barometz. The sequence continues at coordinate 60,077,635 of NC_141056.1, forward strand.
CACAGTGTCTGCACAACCAATCACCCTTCCTGTAGTTCCAAAAACAGAGTTCTACAAAGAATCAAAACTTACCCGCCCGCAGTGCTTGTGAACACCTATGAACTGAAAAACGAAGGTCCAGACGCACCCAAAATGCGTTTTCGGCCCATAAAACTCATGTCCAATAGGAGTATAGTTGCCTTGTAGCTTTCCTCCCACGAAGAAAGCTCCTCAATCATAGTTCATTTGCCGGTGCCTCCCAAAGAGCTCCCGACGATAAGGGTGTAGTAGTCAACACAAAGGGAGAAGAGTAGATGAAGCTCTTACCCTCGTACCACTTCCTGCACTTCTCTTGCTTGCTGCTCAGCCCTTAGCATGAACCAAGCTCTGATACCACGATAAGGGTGTAGTAGTCAACACAAAGGGGGAAGAGTAGATGAAGCTCTTACCCTCGTACCACTTCCTGCACTTCTCTTGCTTGCTGCTCAACCCTTAGCATGAACCAAGCTCTGATACCATGAAAAGATACAGGAAGAAGAGAGCTTGAGCTCTTGCAAGCACACACACACACTCACACAAACCCTAGAAGAAAGCACACAAGGTGAGAGACTGAAAATTCTTCTTCTTCTTCACACAACAAAAGAGGTCTACAAAGAAGGTAAAGTGACTAACACACATAATAGAGTATATACAAGCGGTCCATAATGTGAACACGCTAAGAGGAGTGGGTAGATGTGGACTAGTCAGTGTAGTCGTCGAGCTATAGAATCTCTGGCAAAGTGATATAAATGTCAAACGGTCATGCAGGCGTCTCGTGAGTGTCAGCTCATGTTAAGCTTAACATCTCAACACTTGTCACATGTATAACATCAATATCATCTATTTGATTTTTAAACCTTAAATAGGGGGTACTTGAATTTCATAATTGGGACTCATATACTTAGAAAGAGGTATAGTTTATTTTTAAGAGAAACTTAAATAGGGGGGTTTTATGAGTTTCATACATGTAGGTGACATCCCCTTTCTATGGAAAGTGAATTCGGTGGGCCACTTCTCAAGTGTAAGAAGACATGGTGAAACCAAGTGATACACTAGAGTCAACACAAAATGCTACTAATGGAGAAAATAATGAAAGAAATAAAGACCAAGAGAAAGCACCTCTCATTCCTCATGGGCTTCGGACACATATGTAACTTGGCCTTCTTCAAGTCTCATTTTCAAAGTTCTATGTTACGAGGGAGAGACATCCACCTCTAATGCCATTGTGTCATTTGGTTTGTGAATGAAGCTGTTAGGATGAGACAAGTGGATGTGACTGATCTTGTGGATATATTTGATAGAGTTGGCTATATTGAGGCTACAGCACCATTTCTTATTGGTTTGAAAAGGCTTGGGGAGGGCTTTATTCAAGTGAACGATGATGATATGCAAGAGTGGAGTACAACGTGGACCAAAATCAACACCATGTTTGAAGACAAGCTCCCTGGTGAGAGTGGTCGAATTTGAGAGGAAAAATGTTTTTGGTATGGGATGGTAATCATTGCCCCAAAGCTTGGTTATCTCACATCAAAGGGGGTAAGTATTTAGATCCTCACTCTATAAACTATAGAGTACAATTTCTTGATGCTATTTATCCTCAAATTTTTATAACATTAATTGATTGATGCAGCTTATACAAATGAGAGATCAAGGCACATATAAGAGTTAGGTGAAATAAAAATAAAAAAATTGTGAAGTGGCATAGGGGGTGAATGTGCGCGAGGCAATAGAGAAAGGGGGCCCGGTCGTCGGATGTGAGTGGGAAAGGGGGGGTGGCAAGAGATGAAAAGGGCAGGCTGGTCAGTGAGGTGAGGTGAGGTGAGAGCGAGTGAGAGAAGGCGTGTGGGGTGAGGTGAGGTGAGGTTAGTGAGCTGTGAAGGAGAGAGAGAGAGAGAGAGAGAGGGGGGGGGGAGGGGGGGTTGTCGGTGAGTGAGAGAGGCAAAGGCGGGCTGGGGAGCTATGGGTGAGGGTGACGCAGGGGGGTGGTCGGTTGGTGCGTATGAGAGGGGTGTGCTAGCGGGCGTGAGAGTGACGAAGGGGGAGAGAAGAGATGGGGAGCGCACGAGATAGAAGGAAAAGGAAGGGCGGGGCCGGTTAAGAGGGAGAGGGTGGTCGGTGAGATGAGGGAGAGAGAGAGTGAGGGGGGTGGGGTGGTCGGTGGGATGAGTGAGAGGGGAGTGGTCAGTGGGTGAGGTGAGAGGGGAGTGGTCCATGGGTGGGGGAGTGGTCCATGGGTGAGGTAAGGGGGAAGAGAGAGAGAGGGATTGGTTGGAGGGGAGAGGTAAGGGGGGAGGGTTGGGCGGTGGGTTGAGGGAGCGAGGGGGTGGTTGGTGGGGTGAGTGAGAAGGGAGGGAGGAGAGATGTGGCGGGTGTTTTTTTTTGGTTTGTTGTTTTGTTTTTTATAGAGAGAGAAAAAAGAAGAAAAAAAATACTAAGAGGGGGAGGTTTTTTTTTTTTGAAAACATACAAGGGTTTTTATGGGAAAAATGAACAAATAGAACTATTAAGGAAGGGGTTTTTTTGTGGGAAAAAGAAAGAAAAAAATGAAGGTGTGTATTTTTTAATAAGTAGGAAAAAAACAAATAAATAAAAATATGAAGGGAGATTTTTTATGAAATTTTAATTTTAATTTTTTGTTTGAGCGGTGAGAAAGTCGGTGAAGAAGTCCGAGGGGAGAAGTGAGAGGGGAGGGGGTGATGGTGATTAGGGGAGATTGAGGCCACCCTCTAACCCTCTAGAAAAAAGAAGGAGAAAATGAAAAATGCCAAGAAAACCAATAAAGTGGTAAAAGAAGATTTAAAAATGTTTATAAAATATGTACCAACCCCTGGCATCCTCATGAGAACTTGCCGGCTTGTCACCCCTGAAAGGAGGCCAATAATTCTTCACCCTAGAGCTGTTCACCAATGGAAGGGAGGCACCTTGGAGAGTTTCTAGTTACACACCGCACCCATGGGCAAGATCTCCACCACCCAAAAGGGACCCTACCAAGCATACACCAACTTCCGAGCCTTTTTTAAATATTTAGAATTGTAGACCAAAGACAAGTCACCTTCGGAGAATTGAATAAGTCTCAAGTGTCGATCATGCCACACTTTACGTCGAAGTTGCTCCACCTTTGTGGCCATCTGAGCGAGTTGACGGGTCTCTTCCAAGAGTATGCGGGGTGATAGGTGGCCACCCCAGGCCCATGGTCAAGAGAGAGAGCTATTACTCGCACTCAATAGAGTAAATTGGTAAGTACTCATTGAGGTTTGGAGCTAAGTAAATGAACAATAGTGTTCTGTCTATGCACCAATCAAAGATTCATATTCCTTTCACTCTTGGATATATGAACATATAGAATTTTGTATATGCAACATTACGAGGACTCATGCACATTCCACTCTTGGGCATGAGATCTATATGTTCCAAAATTTTAGATTGGTAAACAAAGAGAGTATAATGACAGATCTCCCACGAGAGACTCCATCAATAATTGAAAGAGAAATGATTCCATAGAGATAAGAAGTGCACCTATCAAGCCTTGGTATAATAGCATGGCATGTGTGATGGCCTAGTTAGTCTTCAAGGTATGTGTTTAGTTGCTCATGACAATGAACCAAGCCTTTTCTACTTTTTGTAACTTAAGGAGGATTTTCATGAGACCTTAATGGCCAAGCTTGTTCTACTTTGATGGTTTTCTTGTAGAGATAACTCAACAAGCTTCTTCTACTTTGTGTAACTAAGGAAGATTTTTGTGAGGCCTTAATGGCCAAAACATCTAAGCTTAGATGAAGAATATGAAAAGAAGAACATGCTTGGTTTAAGATGAGTTGAAAGGAGGATTTTTGTGAGGCCTAAATGGCCAAAACATCTGTTCTTAGATGAATAATATGAAAAGAAGAACATGCTTGCTTTAAGAGTAGTTCAAAAGATATGCATAGCAATATCAGCTTTTGATTATGTATGTGAATAACTCTAAGAGGTTGGGTAAGATTCTGCATGGTTGGCTTGTAGAGATTCATAAGTAGGGCATACAAAATTGCTACTATTGCTAATCCGAATAATGGCCCTATTTTCTTTTGAGTCTTATTTAACATTGATTGGATTAATCACAAGGCGATAAAGAAGAACAACTTGCGCAATGGATATAATGGCTATTGGCATGATAGATCAATGAAAAAACTAGTATGATTTTTGCATGCACGTGCCATGGAGGGACTAACCTTGAAGGGATCACCAAAGCAAGTGTCTAGCAAAATTTTCTTGGGCCAATCTACCAACATCATTGATACCCAAATGGCTTCACAATGAGGGTAGCATTCAGTCATGATGGAATATTCATATAGTAGAGAGCTTGTGGAGTCCGTTTTTTGGTTAGTAGATTGGTTCTTGTGTGAGCAAGGGTGGTTTTTGGTCACCACCATTATGGAGCATAGGCCTATGGCCATGGAGTGTTGCAAGGTGGTTGGCTTATAGTTGGACAATTATCCCTTGTCTTGTGGCTTAGATGCGAGGATTTTGTCAAAATGTAAGTTGAAGTTAATGCTTGTCCCTTGGCTTTCTTGGCTTGCAGCTTGGAAGCTAGGAGTTTCCTCAAAATCTAAGTTCAAGTTAATGCTTGAGATAACATTATATAAGAAACTAATCCTTAATGTTAGTAAGCACATAGTTTAGTAAGTATACACAAGACTAATCTTAGCTAATCTTATAAAAGAGACTAATCTTATATGTTAGTAAGCACATAGATTAGTAAGCATATATGTATGTACGCACATAGTAAGCTTATATATATATATGTAAGTGTTAAGGAAAACATACTACCTTGCACACAAGATGGAAAGAGGAGAGAAGAGAAATGCATGCAAGGGTTGAGTCCAGAGAGTTGCACTTGGCCAACCCTAAGAGGGTTAACTCCTCGATGTGAAGCCACTAGGGGCTCACTCCACCTCTTCTTGTGTCACCCAAGAAGAGATCCAATGGCTAGGTAGAGAGCAAGAAGGAAGGAAGCTATGGAGAGCTCAACCTTCACCTCATGCAACTAGCATGCAAAAGGGACTTGGTAGATAGAAATAGATAGAAAAGAGAGAGTATAGGAGAAGAGAAAGGAGAAAATTACCATGCCTAATTACATACATCGACAATCAAACGTGAAAGTAAACAAGAACACAAGCTAACATGCATCCACAAGCTTAAATGAGAGAGAGAAGGAAGAGGCAAGATCAAATGAGACAAATGGGATTATCCCTTTTCATATTCCATAAAATGACTTATATACAAGAGCTCATAGTTACAATGTTCGGCCACCCATTTACAATTGGAGGCCCAAAACTAGTCTTCCTAGTTTCTCTAGCTCTATGTACAACCATTCCTTATGACCGATATTACACAAGCCGTAAGCTCGGTTATCCCATGTGTCTTAAACAATAAGCACATTGCGGAGTTCCAAAAGATAAATTACAAAGAGTGTAGCCATGCAAAAGGTAATGTTAACTAGAGTGGTTAACATACCCCCCCTCCCTAATGCAGGTTCGTCCTCAGAGCTGGTCGGACCTATTTGTAGTAGATCGAACAAGTTTGGAAGAAGTCTCGGTGCGAGGTTGGAGAAGGGGGTCCACATGATGCGCTCGTAGTAGCCAAATATCTGCTTAGGGTGGGCCCTTTGTTGATGTCCAAGGCCAAACCCTGCATGCCTTCATAGTAGTGGTCCCAATCTGGAAATGACTCCAGCAGTGTGATGATCAAGTTGAAGAAGAAAATTGTTATGATCATGGCTGGGTCAGGGACTTGGTCATAGCAGCAGATGAAGTCGTGAAAGCACCGGATCATGGTCACTTTAGTACACAAGGGTGTTGTGCTGACGGACGAGAGAGCCAAGGAAAGTTGAATTTCAACTTGGTGTTCTACTTTTGCTCCTCGTGGAAGACATTCCACGCCCCCTGTCTTCGTATCGGCGGGAGATAATCTAGGTTGATGCGCAGTGCGTGAGGCATGTTGCAATTAGTCTCCCAGATGAAAGGTTTGGAGAGAAAGGGTCATCTCCAGGCAAGTTGCTCACCCATGAGTTCAAACGTGATGGGGCGAGTAGCTGGTGGCCGGTGGTATCCTCCGCGTGTCCTTGGGGGGTGGTCTCACCGCCACTAGTGATGTTTTGTGTCGAGGTAAGGATGCAAGACATAGAGGTCCATGTAGTTTGTGATTCAAGTGATAGGATTTGCCTGGAGTTGTTGACCGAGCAGGATGGCAATTTCTTGCTCAAACTCCATACGGTCAAGGGGGTCCCGCTAGTTGAGAGGATTGAGCAGAGGGTCAGCCTCCTCGAGCTCCAATGGTGGTAGCATCAGAATCTCTCCTTGTTTGAGGTTTTGGGTGGAGGGGTTGTTGTGTTGGCAAAGGGGGTGGAGCGGTTATCGATGTTGAGGTTCTTGGGGGCCAGAAGATGGATGGGGGTTTATTGGAAGTAGAGGGGATGTCGGAATGCAGTGTGCATTCCCAACTGTAGTGATAAAAAAGGGGTGTGGGTGATGAGGTGGGGTGGGAAAAGGGATGGGTGGAGAAGAAGGTTGTGCATAGAAGAGTGGGAGGGTGGATGTGCCAGACGAGGGTGGAGATGGTGGGGGATGTGGTATGGGGCGGAAGAGGTACTGGTGGTAGTGGGGGAGGTGGGGGAGAGGAGGGGGTGGTGGGGTGGTGGGCGTGGTGGGGCTGGGGCTGGGGCTGGGCTGGTGGTGGGAAGGCGCCATGGCCATCATCTCCACCATTGTGGTTATCGGGGGCCAAGCCTGCGTTATCGACATTTGTGGGGCCGTGTGCTTGGAAGAAAGCTTTTGTGAGGGTTTATCTTTGCGATCCTTCTTCTCTCCTCAAGAGATTGGTAGGTCAACTGGGGATGGCAGAGGATTTTGATATCCTGTGTCTAGCTTCGTTGGGTTTGATATAATGAACTGGCTTCAGCGCAGCAGCTTCTTCGGAGGTGAACTCCGGCGAAAAGCGACATGGGTGTTGTCAAACTGGTAGATGCCAGTTATAGCCATAAATTGTAGCTACTCATAACACATGCAGGGTAAAGAATAAGAAGGCCTTTGGCGGAGTACCAGGGAAGAGGTTCCGCCCGGAGGGAGAGATAGGCGTTGTTGACCACATGCCAACCGACATCCTATAAATAGTGTATAGCCCCATAGGAGATTTGGGAGTGGTATGGATAGGGGCATAGGGCCTTCCGAGACGATAGAGAGGTCGATGAGCTCGGTGGGGTTGGAAGGGAAGCCAAAGCAGAGTAGTTGGCACCAACCTATCATAGTAGCTTGGAGAGGGTGTTGGGGGAGCTCATAGAAATCATGGGGGTGGTGGAAAGAAAGAAGGCCTTGAAAAAAGAAGTGGGGGATAAGGGTGATGCTAGAAATGGGGAGCTTAGTGAGGAGGTAAGTGAAACTGTGGTGGGAGAGGGGCTCATCGCTCGAGGTAGAGGTTTTGCTGGAGGAGATTCAGTCGGATGCTCTAGAAATGGAGGTCAATGAGTTGGTAGGGTGATTGTGGGGGGAGTGCTAGGATCGAGATATTTTGTGTGGCTATTTCCATGAGTGCTAGGATCGGGATATTTTGTGTGGCTATTTCCATGAGAGTGTCCACTTTATGAAGGGTGCTAGAAGAGAGAGCAAAGGGGGTGGAAGGAGTAGTTGGCACCAACCTATCATAGTGGAGAGGGTGTGGGGGTGGCTCATAGAAATCATGGGGGTGGTGGAAAGAAAGAAGACCTTGGAAAAAGAAGTGGGGGATAAGGGTGATGCTAGAAATGGGGAGCTTAGTGAGGAGGTAAGTGAAAGTGTGGTGGGAGAGGGGCTCGTCGAGGTAGAGGTTTTACTGGAGGAGATTCAGCCAGATGCCCTAGAAATGGAGGTCAATGAGTTGGTAGGGTTTTTGTGGGGGGAGTGCTAGGATCCGGAGAGTTGGCCTGCAATGAGTTGGTAGGGGGCTGCTTGTTTTATTAGATATCGGGGCTTGGTCTCTATTGAGGAGGGGATCTACAGGTAAGCCATTGGCAAAGAAGTGTGCCACCTCCTCGCCCCATTCTTCAGGAATCATGCATAGTTGGAATAGGGTGACGTCTGGTAATTCATTATCTACTGGTGGTTCACCGTTAGGGATCCTTGACATGTGGTCTACTAGAACATGCTGAGAGCCTTTTCTTACCGTGATAGTGAAGTCAAACTCGAGCAATATAAGCAGCCACCTAGTGATTCTTCCTATCATACAAGGCTTGTTTACCAGGTACAGAAGAGCTTGATGGTCTACAAAGAAAACAAACTTAGTTGCCAAAAGATAATGGTAAAAATTCTTGACGGTGTAGACCATGGCTAACCCTTCTCTCTCTGCCATGGTGTAATTTCTCTCTGCTTCATTGAGTTGGCAGGCTGGCAAAGATAATGGGGAAATCCATCTTGTGTTCGGGCCAGTTGGTGGGCCAGCACACAGCCAACAACAAAAGCTAAGGCATCGATGTGGACGTGAAAAATGATGTCCTAGTTGGGGGACCTGAGAATTGGAGCACTTGCTAGGGATTTTTTGAGCGTAGTGTAAGATCTTTGCCTTTTTCAGTCCACTAAAAAATAATCAGGAGTGTGTAAAGAGGTTAAGAAATATCAGCATACATAAAAATGAATCGTCGATAGTAACCAACATGCCCCATGAAGCACTGGACTCCTTTGAAGTTAGTGGGTGGGGGCAGGTCTAGGTTGAGTTGCACTTTGCTGTCTCATCAGTAGAGATTCCCTGCTTGGAGATGATGTGTCCTAGGATTACTCCATGTCGAACCCAAAATTGGCATTTTAGTGGGTTCAACAAGATGCGATATAGCTTGCACCTTTCTAGCACTTTACAAAAACATGCAAGATTCTCCTTCCACGAGGAATTAACACAAAGGTCATCCATGAAGACCTCAAGGAATTTTCAAAGATATTCCTTGTAAGCCGTGCACATAAGACGTTGGAAGGTACCGGGGGCGTTGGTCAGCCCAAAGGGCATAACATAGTATGCATATGTGCCCCATTCAATGGAAAAGGCTGTTTTGTGCTGGTCCTTGGGATCAATCATTGTACCCAGAGAATCCATCGAGGAAGCTGTAGGCTTCCTTTCCTACCACTCATTCAAGCATGTGTTCTATGAAGGGTAAGGGATAATGACTCCTGATGGTGGTGACATTGAATTTTTTAAGGTCGATGCACACTTTGACTTTTCCATTCTTCTTGGGCACTATTATAATGGGTGATACCCATTCCGTATGCTCAATCTCATAGATGAATCCAGTATCGATGAGTCTGTCAATCTCTTCGTGGAACATCTTGGAGTATTTTGGGTTCATTGGATAAGCCTGTTGTTTGACCGACCTGGCTCCATCTGTTGAGAATGCATTAGGATCTAGTGGATAGCGGTAGTATGTGGACATCAGTCTATCAATGTGTGTGTGGACAATTGTCTAGCTGATCAAGTGTGTGGACATTAGACTTAGGGTATTTTCAGTGTGAACTTATCAAACTAGTGGCGTGTGCTATGTTTTGTGGTGTGCAATGATGGAAAGCTCTCGAGCTTCTCTATCGTGTAGATGTTGATGGTTTGAGATGATGAGAGATAATTAGGGTTTACCTCTCTACCCTGTGTCTATCTCCTCTCTCTTTTCATGGTATCAGAGCTTGGTGCTCTCTACTAGGGTTTTGTGAGTGAGTGAAGAAGAGATTCTGTTTTTGGAGCTATCCATTGGAGCTTGAAGCAAAGAGAATCTTGGAGCACACACCTACTCAATAGATCTGAATGCTAAGGACCACGGGTAAGAAAAGCTAAACACCCTCCTTGAGTGGACTGTAGGTGATTCAACACAAGCGAAGCAAGATTCGAGTTGCCCAAAGCAAGTGAAAATTTTGGTTTTTGCAAGCTTTAAAAGAAAGCTTGAGAGCTTGAATGCAAAGAGGCAAATGCATGTAATAGGTGAAGGACACATGTATGTGGCATTGGTGAATGGAATAGAAACTCATATGCAAACCTTGGATTGATTTTTGGAGCAAATCTTTGCATTGTGTAAGTGGGAAAAACACTATTTTGGAAGCCTCACAAAAACAGAGAGTATATGTCACAAATAGATGCCATTGGAGGTGTTTATTGCACAAATCGGAAGCATTGATGTGTTGGGAGCATGCATAGGTAGTTTTAAAAGGATTATATGCAATCATTGATGATTAACAAGCTTCCAAAATCTCCTAGGAGTAGGCGGCATTGAATTTACTATGCATTGGAGAAATTTTTTATCATTTTATACATGGTTGATGCCTCTTGGAGCCATATGAAGTGAATGCACATGGACCTTAGCAAATGTGTGAAAATTGATGTGGAGAAGCTTTTGTAACATTATGTTGAGTACATTGAGCAATAAGGAGCTGATTTGGAGCAGATTAGTAGAGAGATTAACTTGTAATAATTAGTGAACAGAGCATCACAAAACATTAATTACTCTCTCCACTTTCACAATCGGACTAATTCCTTGCATAAAAAAGTTAGAGGACATTGATACAAATCTAATGAATGCATGGGCCTTGAATTTGGATCTCATTTGAATTGATTAGAGCAAGATTACCGAGTTTACATCAAAACAAAGAACAACTTTTTGGCAAGTGTTTGGCATGTAATGAGGTCGGATGATACCCATATGCAACATGGAGGATGTATGGATATAAATGTGTATGGTTTACACTTGGTTTGATAATCTCTCAGTGATTTGAAGGATTAAAAGGCTCAACAAAGCCCATCATAATAGGGCATAGTGGACTGTTCATACATAGTCGAGCTCAAATGCTACTTTTTATGCAAAGTGTGAGCTCATTTGAGTGTTTCAAAAAGTGGAAGACTATTTTGGATGCGTTTCTCAGATTTTTTGAGTAGTGCCAAGTTATTTTTAGCTTATGCAAACAATGGTTTTGAGTCATGGATTTTGTCGCCATAAAAATTGGGGAATGTGCGGACAGCATTGGTAACGAAGTATTAATATGTATGTATGTGTGGTTGAGTTGATTGGTTGAAACACTCAGTGAACATTGTGCATAGCAAAATGAGTGACAATCCAGAAAAGATTATTGGGGAAAATCTTGATAGACACAACTTTGGATTTGGAAGTACCGCATGACGAACTTCCTTAAAGGCAAAGGACTATGGAACTTGGTGACAGGTGAGGAGACGGAGCCAAGGGTTCCCCCAATAAATGCAACACCCGCCCAACTTACAACACATAGGAATTGGATAGAGAGGGACTTCAAAGTGTTGAATTATTTCTCGATCTCTGTGACAAATACCATGTTATGCCATATTCAGGACACACATAATTCCAAAAATGCATGGGATACATTGGTGAAGCTATATGATACGACAACACAACTAAAGAAGATGAAATTGAAGCAAAAGATACATGGTATGGTTCAAAACAATAGGGGTATAAATGATTATGTGCAAGAGATCAAAGAATGTGCTGATGCACTTGTTTCCATTGGTGCTCCCATGGAAGATGATCACTTAGTTTCCATTACATTGAATGGTTTGGGAAAAGATTACAAAGCATTTGAAACCTCTATCAGGGTTAGAGGTGGAGACTCCCCAAATTTTGATGCGCTGCTTTCATTGTTTATTGTGGAGGAGATGAAACTTGGTCTTGGTGCCTCCTCTAGCACAAGTGGACATGCAAGGGACCAAGCATTCTACACTCATAGAGGTGCTAGATGCAGGGGGAGAGCTAGTCCAAGAGGACGTACAGGTGGACGTGGTTGGCATGATAGGCCACCACAACAACAGGATTCACGACGGCCGGCCATCATTTGGTGCATGTGGTGGTAGAGGTTGTTACCCTCATGCTAGAGGGAGGTTTGAGTCTCGTGGTAGAGGTCGATGGCAGCCACAACAACAAAGTATGCATGACATTGAGTGCCATTATTGTGGCAAATTTGGACACATGGCTAGAGATTGCTAGAAAAAGAAAAATTATATACATGGTGGTAGAACACAGCATAGAAATTATGCATTATCTAGAAATGAAGGATACATAGATCATTTGTTTGCCATAAAGCATGTAATGGGTACTATGACATCTTGCAAAGAAAGTGATGACACATGGTACATGGATTCAGGAGCATCAGACCACATGACATGTCATAAACAATGGTTTGATAATATGATGCCAACACAAAATTAGGGTTATGTTGCTACAAGTGATGATACTCAACATCCTATTACACATGTTGGTAGTGTGCCATTGAGGATGCATGATGGCAAGGTGAAAAATATGTTTGAGGTGTTGTATGTGCCATCAATTACAAAGAGTTTGGCATCAATGGGACAAATGTTTGAATAAGGATTGCAAGTGAGATTTAATGAACATGGTTGCTTTGTTAAGGATTTCAAGCATGGCTGCAAATTGATTGGCAAAGGTCAAAAGAAGGAAGATTGTTCAAGCTAGATGCAAGCATTCCAAAGTTGAAGTCAGTCATGTTTTCTCATAGTCGTGGGATAGTGCCAGACATTGATATTGGGCATAAAAGTATTGGTCATGTAAACATTCAAAAGCTAAAATCTATGTAAACAAAAGGAATTGTTGGTGGATTCAAATATGATGGGAGTACATATGTGTGTGATGCATGTCAATTTGGAAAACAAGCAAGGTTGCCTTTTCCCAGGGATAGTCAAATAAGTAGAAGGCTACTTGAGGTTGTGTACAATAATATATGGGGTCTCACGCAAACCTAATCAATAAATGGGAGCCAGTATTGTATAACATTTATTGATGATTTCAGTAGGATGACATGGATCTATTTTCTGAAAGAGATGAGTGAAGCCTTGGGCAAGTTCAAAGAGTTCAAAGCACTTGTGGAGAAGCAATATGGTCATTGGGATAAGTGCTTGAGGACAGATGGTGGTGGTGAGTACGTCTCACATGCATTTGATGCATTCTTGAGAGACCATGGCATTAGAAGGCAGCTTACATGCAGGTACACTCCTCAGCAAAATGGAGTTGTTGAGAGAAAGAATTGTGTGATAGGTGAAGTGGTAATAGCACTTATGAATGAGAAGAGTATGCCTTTGTGTTTTTGGGCAAAAGCATGTGCCACAGCGGTGTACATTTTGAATAAGACACCTATAGCTGCCATACATGAGAGTACTCCTAAGATGAGGATGATAGGTTTTAGGCTAGACATAAGGCATCTCAAAGTTTTTGGATGTATTTCTTGTGTACATGTGCCAAATGAGAAGACAAGATAGAAAGGCTTACAAATGTTACAAGTGCATATTTATTGGTTATGCACAAGATAGAAAGGCTTACAAATGTTACAATCTAGAAACTAAACAGGTGCTTATTTCTAGAGATGTGATGTTTGATGAGTTGGCAAGTTGGTACAAAAACAAAGATGATGTTATGGTGGATGACACAGATGCAAATGTGTATGATGTGAACTTGCCAAAAAAGAGTACTATTTCATTATCTGGACCAGGTGAAACATAAAGTGGAAGTTATAATGTAAGTCCATGGTCAGGAAGGTTGAGACATGGTAGTGTGAGCATAAGTGAAAGTGTTGTTGATAAAGGCAAAAAGAAGATTGAAGGAATTGGTATAACAGGTTATGAGTCATCTATCTTGGAAAGCTTAGATGAAGAGCTTAGCATCCTAGCCTTACATACTCCAGGTGTAAGGCAAGAGAGATATGTTCCTCCACATGCTAGAGCACAGGGTGTACAAAGTGATCCACAGGTTTTGAGAAGGTCACAAAAGGATTAGGTATCCAGTGAAGAGATTGACATATAATGGGTATGCAATGCATTATGCATACATGACATCAATGATAAAGCATGTGGAACCATCATGTTTTGGAGAAGCTGTTAGAAAGCATGTATGGGAGAAAGTAATGGATGTCTTAGTATACAATGATACATGGGACTTGGTTGCATTACCAAGTGGAAAGAATATTATTGGTTGCAAATGGGTGTATAAAGTAAAATTTAATGCAAATGGATCATTGGAAAGGCATAAAGCAAGGCTTTTTGCAAAGGGATATGAACAGACACATGGTTTGGATTATGATGAGACATTTAGCCATGTGGCTAAGAGGGGAACAGTGAGATATGTAATTGCATTGGCTCATCAAATGGTTGGGAAGTACATCAAATGGATATAAAGAATGCATTTCTAAATGGTGAATTGCAAGAAGAAGTGTTCATGGAGCAACCACAAGACTATGTGCATCCCAAATACCCTACACATGTATGTAAGTTGAAGAAGGCCGTGTATGGAAAGCACAACGTGCTTGGATAGACAAGATAAGTAGGTATCTCATTAGCATTGGTTTTCATGTGGAAACATAATATTCATCACTATATTCAAAGAAGACAACACATGGTATTATGGGATTGTCATCTATGTTGTAATGAAGTAGATTTGGTTGCACATGCACATGGGAAATGGGACCTAGGCACTTGGGCTTAGGGACATTTGCATGTGTACTTCTAGGGAGCCTTGGGCTATATTAGGCATAGGGCTCATTGACATTGTACCCTTTTGATCATATTCACCTAAAGACATTTATGTCTTCTTGGTGCTCATGCCCAAGCTTTCATAGCCTTCTTGGCTATTGCCCTAGGATGGTGACCCACACCCATGTTGTCACTCCATGCTTTGAGTAGCCAATCCTTGTCTCTTGCATTGGTATCAAAGCTTAGGATTTTGATCCTAGCCTAGGTTTTGGTCCATTGAATCATTTTTTGTCACTTCATTAACCCTAATTTCATAAATCTGATTTTCTTGATTTTGAAAGAAAATGTAGTGGACCTTTTCATAGTTTATGCAAGAGTCTTTAAATTTTTCCTTAGTTTTGAAACTAGGGAAAGATTTTAGGGTTGGCTGCTGTGCAGAAAATTTAAGAAGTTACAAAAAATCCAAGAAAGTGCAAAATATGCAGATTTAAAATCTTTGCAGTCTTTTTGAAAAATTGTACAGAGTGCAGTGCAAAACTATTGTACCAGTTATAGATTTACAAGATTTTCTATGCAGTTTAGTACACTTAGTGCAGATTTTCAAGAAAGTGTTGAAATTCAAATTTCTTCAAATTTAGTGAAAGAAATAGTGTCAGTGAGTTAATCTAAACCTTAATCTTGCTCTAAAGTTGATTTTCTTGAAACTTGTAAAAAATCTTTACATTATGTGTAAGAAAACTTCAATATCAAGTTTTATTTAGTCATAAATGCACAAGAAATGGAGACAAAAGTGAATCTTGATGTATTAGAGAGTAAGAAAGTGCAAAGAAGTGCAAATCTTGCAAGATAGTAAGATTCTTGATAGATTAGATTGTTTGATGTAAATCTTGATGTAAGCAAGTGAATATTAATGCAAGGCATCAATGGTTTGAAGTTGACAAATCTATACATGTCAGAGATGCTGTATACAAGACAAGAAATGATGTATGAATGCACTATTGAATGAAAATTTTGCTACAATTGTTTATTGATGCTCATAAAGCCCCACTAGGACTTGAACCCAGTCCTTTGGCCTTAACCAATGTGCTCCACACACCAAAGGACTTGATGGTGGTGTTGGATATTGGGAAAAGACTACCGACCATTAATTGGCTGATAGCCACCATCAAAGATTGCAGCAAGCTAGGCATGTGGTCTACCCATACAAGAGCAACTTGTACAAGAAAGTGGTTCTAGCCATCATAGAGCCTAAGGTCTCTAGGCATCATTAAACTCTTCCATAGAAAGCAAGATACCCCAAGCCACCTAGGCTCTTATCTTCACATTAAAGCATTGTAAGCATGATTATAGAATTTGCAAGGGCAACTAGGACTGAAGGGATGTACCAGAGCCCCACATGTCAAAGGCTTTCTTGTTTGTTGATTGGAAGATATAATGTGTGATGAGAAGACCAGATCACACAAAAGGGATCCTTGTGCTTTGTGGAAGTGAGCCTAGTGAAGGAGCAGAAGTTGTGCATTGCTGAAGAAACCAATTGAGGAGGAATAGCACAACAGAGTGTAGTTCCAACTATGGCAAGTCGGGTTAGGTTTTGCAAGGAGTTTAATTGGGGAAGGATTCAGCCTTGCAAGCAATCAATATAGCGCACATCTAGCACTTGAAGCTGCACCAAGTTACCAACAAGAGAAGCTGGAAAGAGCCGCAGAGGGATTGTTGCACGTAAACCTTCTCTTCAATCATGTGACCAGTAGCGTTGTGGCACTTGATGCCCTGCCACTTACAGCCATCCGAGCCCTTTATCCAGGAAAACTAGTTACAGCCTCCTTGAGCTCTAGCAGAGCCTCCCTCTTCTGCACCTCGCATGTAGTAGCTACTCAGCCCCCCACACAAGAAATCACGGTCATCAGATCAAACCGTGTTGTATTCGGGCAGGCAGACAATTTAAACACATAACCGGTGTAGCATAGTAAGCAACAATGAAGAGTTTTGCAGCTTCATTGACTCTTTAAGGCTTTGCGCGGATCAGACACAGCCCACAACCAGCATATAGAGAGACAGTCCATCGTCCACGCTCAGCACAACACACATCTTACATGGGCAACACAACACGCATCATTGCCTTGTTCAAGGCTCAACACACAGAAACGGAAGCATCCAGTTTTTCTTAAAAGAGGTGCTTCACTCGACCCCAACTCAACAGCCAGTGCTTCAGGCCACCCTATCTCAACGAATCTATGTTTTAGTCCGTTAACAACGTTGGCTCAGCGTGCACACAGTTTTGGAGTGGTCATAGCTCGCATGCTAGATACGCAAGAGAATCATCAAGTCCATCATCACCTAGTGAAGGCTCATACGTTGGTAACCTTGAGAGGGCTAGACACTTGTCCTCCTTGAGCAAAGAGCTCTGAGAGCTTTGGCCGTTGCCTTGGGTGCGGAGGAGGAAGCAATACATTTTGGCCTTTTGACAAGAAGCAATACGTTTTTTTTTTTTTGACAAGAAGACTTACCCTTAGGGTTTGTGTGTTCACACACCCTAAGTTGTTTTTTTTGCCACTCTATCTAGCCACTCCACATCTCCTACACTTTTGGTCCCTTCACACTCGCCACCATTTATCTTTAGCTTGCCCATAGTTCCTTACTCATTTTTCTTATCCACATCTTTGTTTCATTTCCGGGCACCTTTACCTTATAAAGGCTAGCGTTCACACGCTTCGTATTTTTTGGGCTTGTTCATATTCTTTGAGCTTCGTGGAGGTGGTTAGTGTGCCATGTAATTGATTTGGTACATTTTGGGCGTTTACGTGCACACTTTTGGCATTTAGCTTATTTTTAGGCATTCACACACACATTTTTGGCCATTTGAGCATATTGGTGCCTTTTCCACACATGGTGTGGCATTCCTAAGCACATTTGGGGGTGTTTCCACACTTTCAAGCATTGGCAGGATGACATGGGGATCCATTACTACCTCTGTCCCACCTACAATCGCCGTGCTACCCACCATCATCGTCGTCAATATCACTATGACTCGTTTACGTGCACACTTTTGGCATTTAGCTTATTTTTAGGCATTCACACACACATTTTTGGCCATTTGAGCATATTGGTGCCTTTTCCACACATGGTGTGGCATTCCTAAGCACATTTGGGGGTGTTTCCACACTTTCAAGCATTGGCAGGATGACATGGGGATCCATTACTACCTCTGTCCCACCTACAATCGCCGTGCTACCCACCATCATCGTCGTCAATATCACTATGACTCCATCCCAAACGCTGATCGTGTGGCATCTGCTCATACCCTATCACTCTCGCTCTATGCCTGTCATCTTAATTTACCATTTCAGGTGAGGATATGTATATCATTTGCCAAGTTCATACATACATTTGGCACATCACGGCTTCGGCCTCTAGATCCTTCTTCACTGACATCATGCTATGATGACACATCATATTCATGTCACTTATGGATGTTTGAGCTTGAGATGTTGTTTCCTAGCCAGTTTAGCCACTTATTTGATAAGGGGGATGCCCGCATGCAAGATGGTCTAGACGTTCTACATATGGTGATTTTGTTAAGGATCTATGTGGTTATCTTTACAGGGATGGTTCGGCATTACTTGTATGGGATGATGTATGTGGGGACTTGATTGAGTGCCCTACATTTGTGAGCATGACTATATACCTGAGGATGGGTATCATTATGACATGCATTCAGTGGGTGATGATGTGGATAATGATGATGATGTTCATGCTATGACTACATATGATTATATGGGTGTTGATGATCATAGTGATCATTCACAGGATACATTTTTTGAGTTTTGGCATGACAGGTTTGGATCCTTGGAGGACATGGATCGAGCATGCTACCACTTTCGTCACTATCATAGTGGTGTTCACATGGGCCTTGAGAGCTTCTACGACTCACCCACGACATTGACTAGCCATCATCTCATTGATTCTCATTTACATAGACCAACTCATTCATTAGATGATGATGTATTTTACACACACACACACATGATGATATTGATGCATCGCACACAGATACACATGATGATAGTGATATACATGCACATGATGTCACTTACACATATGCACATAATGATGATGTATGTGATAGTGATAGTGAGAGTGATGTGTGTGAGTTAGATCATGTGGGCATGATCTCGAGGGCAGAGATGGCAACGAGCATCATAGAGCTACCTATCTCTATTCCTAGTGATCAGAGGGATGCATTAGATGATCATAGTGATGCATCCGATGATCTTGATGGGCATTTGGCTAGTCATGATCATTCGACTAGTCATACATCCCTGGTTATACATGGGGATGAAACTTCACATGTTGATGAGCATATCATAGGACATGATGAGCATAGACCTGAGGTTCTAGTATTAGACGTGTTGGGATACTCCTCTAGAGTTGTCACATGTGGAGAGATTTTGGATACGACCACTATTCCTAGTTTTCATAGCATTCATGGCAACATTCATGTGGATCGAGTTGTTGTGATTGAGCAGTCAGGGATAGTGCATATGAGAGTAGTGATTCGTGGAGGTAAGACATTGTAGGAGTATGCATATCGATCATATTTTTAGCATATCCTCCTATGACATTCACCTCGAGAGATTTACATTTAATCTAGGTATTTTCTTAGATCCAGTGTTATAAGAGATTGATTTATCATGGGATTTAGATCATGTAGGGACACCATTGATGGAGATTGTCTATACTTTTGGGGATGACCTTAGTGGCCTTGGAGATTCCATTGATAGCTGATAACACTTATCTCTCTTGTGTAGACACTTTGTCAGTGCTTTGTGATGGTGATATTTATGATGATCCACCTTGTTTTTTAGAGGGACACACACATATAGAGTGTCTTGCACATGGAGATATTGTGTATGGGTTGGATCATACTCATACATACATTGATATGGTAGATCATGCCTTTGACTTTTCGAGTGGTGCTACATATGACGGTGGCATGAGGTCACATTTGACTCTACATGAGGTCGACCTTGAGATATGTTCTTTTGCCTCCTACGGATGTCGACCCGAGTCTATGTTCTGTGGAGCCGTTCTGTGGAGCCAAGACATTTTCCTTTGGATGCATTCTTTGCCATTTGAGGAGCATAGTTTTTAGATACGTGGCTTGACATTCAAATGTATCTATGACATATTCCAGTCTTGGCCTACATGATGATTCTTTTGTGCTAGGACCATTTGACATTCTAGCTAAGAGTTTCAAGCTTCTTTGGCAGATACCTTTCATGCCAGATTCACACTATGGTCATGAGGATGGGTTTATGAGTTTTCCTTTTGACTCTGGAGCTACTATCTCTTTAGAGTTGAGCTTTCCTTTTAACCTAGGAGCTACTACCATTTTAGCTTCGACGGTTTGGGATGTGTACCACACATATCCCTTTGATCGTGGAGGATACTCGACTAGCTTTGTCATTGAAAATGGTTCCTTATCCTCTCCACTTACACCAGATTATCATGGGACCATTGCCTTGGATTTTACATGCCTCAGACTTCCTTTTGATCCAAGCGATTGCATAGATACCCTCATCATTGACGGGATCCCTTTATCCTTTCCATTTGACCTTGAGGGTCATATGATTCATGTATAGGTCTTCCGCCACATCGACATTCAGTCATGGATGTGATTTTTGGCTTTTGTACATAGCCACTTGTATATTTCTTTTCTTTAAGCACAACCACTCTTCAATCAAGGACGAAATCATTGTAGGAGGGGATGGTTTGTAATGAAGTAGATTTGCTTACACATGCACATGGAAAATGGGGCCTCTTGGCACTTAGGCTTAGGGACATTTACATGTGTACTTCTAGGGGACCTTGGGATATATTAGGCATAGGTCTCATTGAAATTGTACCCTTTTGATCATATTCACTCTAAAGACATTCACGTCTTCTTGGTGCTCATGCCCAAGCTTTCATGGCCTTCTTGGTTATTGCCCCAGGATGGTGACCCACAACCATGTTTTCACTCCATGCTTTGAGTGGCCAACCCGAGTCTCTTGCATATGTAGATTACTTGATTGTGGCAGGTGATTCAAGCAAGGATATTGTTGATTTGAAAGCTTCACTATGTGGTCAATTTGATATGAAAGACTTGGGAGAATTGAGATACTTTCTTGGCACTGAAGTGGTAAAAACAAAGAAAGGGATTTGGTTGGTTCAAAGACAATATGCATTGAACATGCTAGAAAAGTATGGAATGATAGGTTGTAAGCCAATGAGAATACCATTGGAACAAAAATATGAAGCTAAGGGCTGATTGTGGTGGTGAAGAGATTGAGGATGTGACAATGTATAGAAAGATGGTTGGTAGTTTGATATACATGACTATCATTAGACTGGATTTATGATATGCGGGATGTAAAGCCCAAGGAAACCACATTTGGATGCAGTGAGAGGAATCTTGAGATATGTGATAGCTACAACACATTACGGACTCATTTATGAGTATGGCAAAGCTATGCATGTTCATGGATATACATATGCAGATTGGGCTGGTAGTTCTTATGATGACAGAAGATCTACTAGTAGTTATGCTTTCATATTGGGAAGTGCAGTGGTGAGTTGGAGTAGCAAAAAGCCACCCACAGTTTCTTTATCTAGCATAGAGGCAAAGTATAGAGGGGCAGTATGGCTACATGTGAGATGGTATGGCTGAAAAAACTACTTGAAGATTTGGGACAGTAATGTAATGGGAAAGTTGTCATACATTGTGACAACATGAGCAGCATACAGTTTAAGTAATCCGGTCTATCATGTGAGGATAAAACACATTGAGGTCCACTATCACTTCATCAGGGAGAAATTTTTGGATGGACAGATAAAGTTGACATATGTGAAAATTGAAGAGCAGGTTGCAGATATCTTTACCAAACAACTTGGTAAAGAGAATTTTGAGTACTTCACATGCTTGGAGTACATAAGATGGATATGAAGATGGATATGGTGAGCTTGAGGGGGATTGTTGAGAATGCAAGCTCATCGAGATCTAGTGGATAGCGATGGTATGTGGACACCAGTCTAGCAGTGTGTGTGTGGACAATAATGGCCGTGTCCAGTTGGCCAAGTGTGTGGAAATTAGAATTAGGTTATTTTCAGTGTGAACTTATCACTAGTGGAGTGTGTTGTGTTTTGTGGTGTGCAATGATGGAAAGCTATGGTTCTGTATTGTGTAGATGTTGATGGTTTGAGAAAATGAGAGCTAATTAGGCTTTGCCTCTCTACCCTTGTGTCTATCTCCTCTCTCTTTTCACCATCAACCATTGGAATGGTGTGTTGGACTACTTCAAGAGGTACACCTTTCATCAAGCAAAGCAATCCTAGAATTATGTTAGGAGAGCAGTAAGCTCGGTCTCTTCTTCTATAGAGAGGTCTTCTTCTATAGAGAGGTCTTCTCCTATAGAGAGGTCTTCTTCTATAGAGAGGTCTAGGAGAGCAGTATTGATGAACTTCTGGATCGGTTAAGTGGTACCCAAATGTTTACAAAGATAGATCTCAAATCCGGGTACTACCAAATCAGAATCAAGGAGCAAGACATCCCAAAGACAGCATTCAATACTCGCTATGGGCATTATGAGTTCACAGTCATGCCATTTGGATTAACTAATGCCCCGACGACATTTAATCGTCTTATGCAAGATGTTCTCAGAGAATACTTGGATGATTTTGTTCTTATCTTCTTTGATGATATCTTAGTATACTCGAAGACATTTAATCGTGCCATTTGGATTAACTAATGCCCCTGACGACATTTAATCGTCTTATGCAAGATGTTCTCAGAGAATACTTGGATGATTTTGTTCTTGTCTTCTTTGATGATATCTTAGTATACTCGAAGAATGCTGCAGACCATGAAGATCATGTGCGCAAAGTCCTGGAAATCCTAAGGAAACACTAACTCTTTGCAAAGAAGTGCAAGTGTTCCTTCTCTGTTGACCAGGTGGAATACTTGGGATTCATAGTGTCAAAGGATGGGATTTATCCTGACCCCGCAAAGATCCAAGCAGTAGTTGAATGGCCACAACCCAAGTCAGTAAAGGAAGTCAGAGGATTCCTACGGATGGTATAGGATCTTTATACCTAGGTATGCTCAGATAGCATCCCCTTTAACTGACCTTCTCAAGAAAAGTACACTTTTTCAGTGGACTGCAATGTGTCAGAGTGCCTTCGACAAGCTGTAGATAGCCTTAGTAACCAACCCTGTCCTTAAATTACCAGATTTTGCCAAACCCTTTGAGGTAGTTTTACTGATGCCAGTGGATTTGCCTTAGGCGGTGCTCTAATGCAGGAAGGTGATGCAGTGGCCTATGAATCCAGAAAACTCAAAACACATGGAGAAATTATGCCATCCATCGCTTGGAGTTACTCTTAGTAGTGTATGCTCTGAAGTTTTGGAGACATTATCTTTTGGGACAAAGATTCACCTTGATGTGACAGATCATCAAAGTCTGAAGTGGATCTTCACCCAAAGGGATCTCAACATGCGTCAAAGGAGATGGATGCAGACCCTGCAGGAATTTGATTTTAAAATAAAGTATCGGCTGGGGAAAGAAAATGTGGTTGCAGATGTGCTCAGCAGCAGCAAAAAAGCCTCCTTGCTTGCAATTACAGTGGTGTCAAATCCATTGATCAATGAAGCAAAGGAGAAATTCATGCAGGACAAATTCTTTGCCCCCTATTGCTACCCTTCTGATGCAGGAAAGCAAGACTCCTCAAGAAATGAGTCGAGTTCTTGGATACAAACTAGATAAAGGATGCATGTATTATAATAATCGGCTATGTATCCCCAATGATGCAAAAATAAAGGGAAGAATTCTAAGAAAAGCCCATGATAGCTTGATAGCTGGACATCCAGGGTTTATAAAAACCTATATGTCTGTGAAGAAAAGCTTCTTCTGGCCAGGACTCAAAAAGGATGTACTTGATCATGTAAGGAAATGCTCAAAGAGTCAAGGCAGAGAGTCAAGATACCAGGGAAATTGCAGTCTCCTCTAGACATTCCACAAATGAAGTGGGAATGCATCGGTATGGACTTTATCACTGGATTACCTTCAGTGCAATCAGGTTACAACTCCATTTTTGTGGTAGTTGATAGGCTAACCAAAGTTGCCCATCTGATTCTAGTGAAAGAAACATACTCTGCAATGGATGTTGCCAGAGTTTTCCTTAAGGAGATCTTCAGATGGCATGGTTTGCCCAGGAGGATAGTAAGTAACCGAGATCCCAAATTCACATCAAAATTCTGGACTGCATTCTTTGAAGTAGTAGGAACTTTCTTGGATCTCAGCACAGCCTACCACCCCGAAACAGATGGCCAGATGGAAAGGGTGAATCAAGTAATTGAAGATATCCTTTGGTCATGCTGCAGCAAGGAACCCAAGAAGTGGTTAAGTCATTTGCATTTGGTCGAATTTGCTTACAATGCTTCTTATCATCGGAGCATTGGGACGAGTCCTTTCAAAGCTTTGTATGGACAAGATTGCCTTACACTGCTGACTTGGTTTGACCCATTGATCAGAGTCAAAATGTCTAGGCAAATGCTTGATGACATGGACCAGCAGATGCAATCAATCCATAAAGATATAAAGGCATCCCAAGACAAGCAAAAGCAGTATGCAGATAAAAAGAGATCCAAGAGAGAGTTTGAAGAATCAGATATGGTCTTCATTCGAGTACGACCAAAAAGAAGTTCCTTATCCTTAGGGAAGTACAAGAAGCTCTCTCCGAGATATTGTGGGCCGTATGCTGTGATAAAGAAAGTGGACGATCTAGCCTACAAACTTCTTCTGCCTCCCCATCTCAATGAAAAGATACAGGGGGGAAGAGAGCTTGAGCTCTTGCAAGCACACACACACACACAAAACCCTAATAGAGAACACACAAGGTGAGAGGCTGAAAATCTTCTTCTTCTCTACTCAACACTCAACACTCCATATACAAAGATGAGAGTACACATAATATGAAAGGTACTCAACCAATACATACATGGGTTCTCTATAGTGTGAACCCGACTAAATAAGCTGGCGCTATAACTATGCCAGTCTCTAGAATGGCTGTCACACAGCCTGTCATCCCATTGGCCGCATATCACCCAAGATCTCACCAACCATGCCAGTGGTGTAAGTGTGGGGCCTATCCCCCAGGCGGGTCGTCAGTGGCCACCGCCTCACTAGACGAGCTCGATATCTCAACACTCCCCCTCGAGCTCAACTCCATCTCATGTACACCAAGCGAAGCCCTGAATCTGTGGAGCTTCTCTGTACCCAATGCTTTGGTGAAGATGTCAGCTACCTGATCCTCTGTGCTGACATAGACAAGGTCAAGGTCTCCTGCCAAGACCTTCTCTCTGACGAAGTGGTAGTGGACCTCTATGTGCTTCGTACGAGCATGAAAGACTGGGTTCCTGGCCAACTGTATACTGCTAATGTAAGATTCCTCCCCCAAACCCCTTTTTGATGTCTAGTATCTTCTTCTATAATCAATCCCTCTTCAGAAATATAAAAGACTTGTTTCTAACTGTTTTAACCTAGAGAGAGAAAATATTCTAGAGAGAGAATATTCAGATTTTTAATATTTTTAGATAGAAAATTATCTCATCTTATTAAAATAAGTTCCCCTGAAACAGAAATTCAAAAAAGAACTTTCCAATGTGCAATTGGAATTAATTAGAAATGTGTATAAAGGACCTTAGTCTAAGGGTCTAGATTTTCAGAAATTTTTGGATTATGGTCCAATTAAGGTTCCTATGGGCCAATAGCATCAATCCATGTGTAGGGAGGAGATAAATCCAATTTGAAAAAGAAGATACCCAAAAATGAGTAAATGCTCACATAAGATGAAGAGTTGAAAATGTACAAGGTTTATTAGTAAAAAAATTATGAGCAATATTAAAAGTATGACATATGTAAGGAAGAGGAGTTCTTTAAAGGAGGTGCATATTTCACATAAGATGAAGAGTTGAAAATGTACAAGGTTTATTAGTAAAAAATTATGAGCAATATTAAAAGTATGACATATGTAAGGAAGAGGAGTTCTTTAAAGGAGGTGCATATTTCACATAAGATGAAGAGTTGAAAATGTACAAGGTTTATTAGTAAAAAATTATGAGCAATATTAAAAGTATGACATATGTAAGGAAGAGGAGTTCTTTAAAGGAGGTGCATATTTCACATAAGATGAAGAGTTGAAAATGTACAAGGTTTATTAGTAAAAAACTATGAGCAATATTAAAAATATGACATATGTAAGGAAGGGGAGTTCTTTAAAGGAGGTGCATATTTCACATGCTTGAATGAGTTTTAAACTCATAAAAATTGAGATATTTCATCTCTCCTCTCTCCTCATTTAAGTCTAGTTCCAATAAGTTAGCTTAACTGACCTAAAAATGGTCAAATATTGACCAAACTGATTTAGAAAATTCTAGAATCAGTTTGTTTGGTTAGGAGCTCAATTTTTCCTATAAATAGAAGCCTCCCCCTTGTTGAAAAATATATAGTTTTTATGCATCGTTACTCTACTCCACCTAAGCCAAGAACTGTGAATTCATTTAATAATTCACTAGTTTTTGGAGCTTCCCTCTTTCTTCAATCCCCATTAGTGGCTCCATCAACATACTTAACCAATTGATTGGTTGGGGGCCTCTACCGTGAACAAAGAATCAAGCAAGTTGTAAGGTAATTAGTGAATATTGATCTTTCTATAATTTCTCAATGTTTCTCTCTTCTCAACCCCTCTCAAGCTTGAGAAGTTTAATTGGTATGGTTTTTTTTTAAATACTATTGAAGTTTGAATAGTAGTGAAGAGTTACATAAGTTAATAAATGCTATTGAAGTTAATTTTCATTTATGTTTAAATTCTAATGATTTTTATGTAAATTCTCTCTCTCACTCAAGAAATGGTCATACTCATGACCCGTTCTCAATCCAAATCAAGCTTTTCATAAAGCTTTTCCTTAACCCAAGATTAAGCTATGCTTGAGGCCAATTCAATGGCTTTTTTCTATGCTTTTAGTTTATGCATATTGATGATTCAATCCACTATAGATTAATGATCCAATTAGAGATCATTTTAATTATTTCCTTAATGATAAGCTTTATCCCTTAGAAAAAATTGAGATTTATCAGTCATAGCAGCGGAGCTATGGCAAAATTTTTATAAAAATTATGCATAAAATAATTTCATTCAAAGCATAAAAAGAGGACTTCCTACCATATTCTAGGAATTATCATCCTAGATTAATTGAAAGAATTTCATTATAATCATGGAGAAATTGAATTTTAATATCATGCATAAAGGATAATTTTTTTTATATCAAAAGTGTTACTTTTATCATTTTTAATTTTCATGCATAGAAGTATGCATAAAGGATAATTTTTTTATATTAAAAGTGTTATTTTTATCATTTTTAATTTTCATGCATAGAAGGATGCATAAAGGAAAATTTTTTATATCAAAAGTGTTACTTTTATCATTTTTAATTTTCATGCATAGAAGTATGCATAAAGGATAATTTTTTTATATCAAAAGTGTTACTTTTATCATATTGGATTTCATGCATAGAGGTATGCATAAAAGTTGAATATTTTATTATAAAAGTGTTACTTTTAGCATAATTGAATTTCATGCATAGAGGTATGCATAAAAGATATGGGAAGTGATAAGATATGATAAGATGCATGTGGATGTGGATGTGGATGTATGAATGTGGATGTATGGATGTGAATGTGGATGTGGATGTGGATGTATGAATGTGGATGTATGGATGTGGATGTGGATGTATGAATGTGGATGTATGGATGTGAATATGGATGTGGATGTGGATGTATGGATGTATGAATGTGGATGTATGGATGTGAATGAGGATGTAGATGTGGATGCATGGGTGTAAATGTGGATGTGGATGTATGGATGTATGCATGTAGATGTGGATGCATGAATGTGGATGTATGGATGTGAATGAGGATATAGATGTGGATGTATGGATGTGAATGTACATGTAGATAAAGATGTATATATGTGAATGGGAATGTGGATGTGGATGTATGTATGCATGTGGATGTGGATATGGATGTGTATGTATGAATGTGGATATGGGATGTGGATGTATAAATGAGGATGTGAAAATGGAGATAAGCATGTAGATGTGGATGCATGAATGTGGATGTATGGATGTGAATGAGGATATAGATGTGGATGTATGGATGTGAATGTGCATGTAGATATGGATGTATATATGTGAATGAGAATGTGGATGTGGATGTATGTATGCATGTGGATGTGGATATGGATGTGTATGTATGAATGTGGATATGGGATGTGGATGTATAAATGAGGATGTGAAAATGGAGATAAGCATGTAGATGTGGATGTATGGATGTGAATGTGGATGTGGATGTGGATGTATGAATGTGGATGTATGGATGTGAATGAGGATGTGGATGTGGATGCATGGATGTAAATGTGGATGTGTATGTATGGATGTAGGCATGTAGATGTGGATGCATGAATGTGGATGTATGGATGTGAATGAGGATATAGATGTGGATGTATGGATGTGAATGAGGATATAGATGTGGATGTATGGATGTGAATGTGCATGTAGATATGGATGTATAGATGTGAATGAGAATGTGGATGTGGATGTGGATGTATGTATGTATGTATGTGGATGTGGATGTATGAATGAGGACGTGATAATGAATGTATGCATGTGGATGTGGATATGGATGTGTATGTATGAATGCGGATATGGATGTGGATATGGATGTGTATGTATGAATGTGGATATGGGATGTGGATGTATAAATGAGGATGTGAAAATGGAGATAAGCATGCAGATGTGGATGTATGGATGTGAATGTGGATGTGGATGTGGATGTATGGATGTGGATATGGATGTGAATATATGATATGTGATGTGAAGGAATCTGAAGTGAAGAGATGGAAAATGATATGATTGGATGAGTACACATATAAATGAAATGTGGAATAAGTAATGTGGATTGCATGAGGGATAATGTGGAAAAATGAGAGTTAATATAGAAATTGTATTTGTAAACTGTTTGTAAATGCTGTTTGTAAATGGCTGTTTTATGTCAAGAATGCTGGAAAGCATTTTGACCGTCTTGTGATTAAGGTCGTGGAGACCTAACTGATAAAGTTGCAACTGCTGACGGAGAGTCAATGAAGGACGTCTCGCGTAGCAAGGTCGGCCGAGGTCTTGACCAGCCTCGGTTCGATTAAAATGGTGAGCTTCCGGTACGGTGGATGAGGGACCAAGGAAGCGGCCTATGAATGAAGCGCTAGGTCACCTGCGAAGGATCCTAGAGGGTGCTGACCATACGGTGCTCGGGCTCTGGGTCGCCTAGGATACCCACGCGTGCGTCGAGGAAGATATTGGAACAAGGAGTAAGAGTTGTTTTCTGGAACCGGGCATGGATCTGGTTGACTGACCTTGCTGGTCCTCAACGGATGAGTCCATGGCTCTTTTATATGGATCTGTTGGTTGATCTTGCTGATCTTCAACGAGAGTCCATCTTGATAAGTGATTATATTGTTGAGTATTATGGGCTAGGAACTATTGAAACGGCCCCTGTGTGGACAGGTGGTGAGCGTTCTAGTTGCCAATGATGCCATAGATACTCTGATGAAGGAATGATGGGAAATTATGAATCAACTGGATAAATTGGGAGATTGTGATCAGTGGTACTATGGTTTCATTAAAGGATTGTTTTAAAGTTAGCTACTAAGAAAAAGGCAATTTTCATATTGGGTGTGTAAGTGGTGTGGCTAGTTTTATGTTTGCATGAAATTCCGGCTAGGGGGCCTTGGAACTCTTTTCCTTGGTACCCGGGACAAAACCTAACCAAATTCCAAATTGGATCCCATCACTACAGTGGTTGGGCGGTTGGCTAACCCATGGGATCGGATGGGGTTAGGCTGGACTGATGGATCCGTAAATCGAGACTCAATTTCTGTTATTACGATAGATAAAGTAAATCCCGGATAGTAATTGTTCTATGGATAGGAATCAACGGCTGTGCCTCCTTGGTGGGGAAAAAAGCGTTGATCCAATGATCCAAGTGCAAGTTTCTTCCTTGATCTGACCAAGTATCTTTATAGATGTAGTCGGATTTGTTTGATCAGTAAGAGTTTTGACTACGTTAGAGTAAAAAGTTATCCTGGTGGAATCGCCCGTGCTTTCCGGTAAAGGAAGTTTTTCCAGGTTCGGTTTTGGAACAACCGACGGATTAGTCTCTTATCCGGATATACGTGGGCGAGGCCCCGAGTGTGGGACCCCTGTCCCGCGCGTGAAGCGCTACTTCCGCTGCCAGTACCCGAATCCGTTGCTCGGTGGGAACAGGGATCTCACAGTTGGTATCAGAGCTTTTGGTTAATAAAGATCAATTGAGAAGACAAATAGGTCAGAAATTTATCAAGAAACACAAAAAGGTTGTAATTGTGTGATATAATTCATACAATTTGATATTCAAATTGAAATTCGTAATTTGGTAATTGGGTCTTCAGATGGAAGTACCGCAATTATATAGAATCCTTGACTTGCTTGAGGCCTAGACATGATGGTATTTACCTTATAATTCCAAGGGCCGTGACTATCCGTATATACCGAGAGTATAACTGCAGCTCTTTACTGACAGTATATACGAGTAAATCTAAGACTTGAAATTATAAGCGTTAATGCTATCCAGATGATGAATTTGAATGTGGTTGATATGATTTTTAATTCTGTTTGGGAACTGATGAATTGATTGGGATTCTGATTGAAAAATGATGATTTTTGAAATTTAGTTGAAATATAATAACTTGAGCAAAACCGCAATGAGGATGAATGGGACGAGTCCCTGTAATGATAAATGATGATAATGATTTCAACAAATCACTATGAGATTAGTGGATTGTGCTGTCAAAGTACTACTGTTAACACTTGACTCGGTATATCAAGTTAAGGGATGACAAATTGAAAACTTGCTTGACTGAAATTCCCGTGGAGGAATGTTCAGAAAGAAAAAATTTCGATCTGATGGACCATTATCGTGTTAAAGATATGAATGATATGATCTGAAATGAATTTATTTAATGATGAGTTCTATATAAGGGATATTTATCCCCGTATTCTGTTGGGTTGACCAGAATATAAGGAACCCTAGAATAAATTGGATCTTAAGAAAAAGAGTTGTTCTCTACTTGGCGAGATGAGGACATCTCACACTTTTTTAAGTGGGGTAGAATGTAAGATTCCTCCCCAGCCTTCGAGGCATACAGGAGTAAGAATCTCCCTTTTTTATCTTAAAATTATTCCCTCTCAAAAAAATAAAAGAAAGATTCTGTTTAAAAAAAGGAAGACCCTTTCCCTAGAATACTTCTCAGGAGTCACGCTGTTTTAAGGATTCAGAACAATGAGTTCAGAAGTGAAAATCGGTGTTTTGGATACCAAGGTTTTGGTCTTCATTCGAGTACGGCACAAAAGAAGTTCTTTATCTATTGGGGAGTTTAAGAAGTTATCCCCCAGATATTGTGAGCCTTATCTGACTTCAAAGAAAGTAAGTGACTTAGCTTACGAGCTTCTTTTATCTCCTCATCTCAAAGTTCTTAATGCCTTCTATAGAAAATTGTGCCAAACCCAAATCATGGAAAGACGGTAAAACTTCAGTGGCAAGCTACCGTTGGCTTCTAAGTTACGCTAGCTCCTTCCTTTATATAAGTCGTAACTTTTACTTGTCGCTCACAGTAATCTTACTCCCATCGATCTCCTTTCTTCCTAATCTCCTTCATGGCTTGGCAACAAGAATTAGTTTTATCCATAATGATTCCTCACCTTCAAGACGCAAGTGAGTCTGTGAAGAAGGATTTTATAGAACAGTATGAGCGCTCACTTTTCCCTCACTTGGGAACTTCTGTAGCGCAGACCAAATGGCGGACCTATCAAGACATAACTAGGGTAACACCCTGGGGTCAGCAGCACTTCCGTAACAATGTCCGCTTGGCCATGGTTATTGAAGCTTTGGGTTTGGGTCCCCGATACTACTGCGTCATGAGATCAAGACATCCTGGGTTTTCTGAGCGGGTCTTCTTACTGGCGTGTTTTCTTTCTCATGAGAAGATATGCCTTTACCCCGTTTTTGGCTTGCCTCTCAGAGGTCCTTTTGTTAGAACACCTCATACCACTGAGATAGGCGCAGCAATAACCCACAGAATCATTCCCATAGATGAGTTACCTTATACTTGTGCAGCTTGTGAGGACTGCTTTTGTGACCATATGATGGACGGGCTTATGGAAGTGTAAAGAGTTCCTCTATCTTTACTGTATAAGTTCCGAGAATGAATAAAGTTTAAATCTTGTTCTTATCTTGAATCTTGCTCTCTTTGAGACTTTTTCTTGGTGGTTAATCCTGATTTAAATTTTTCTCTAAGTCTCATAATTCGTGCATCTTGCGAAATTATCCCAGTTTGTGAGATGAGGACATCTCGCGTTTTTTAAGTAGGGTAGAATGTAAGATTCCTCCCCCAAACCCCTTTTTGATGTCTAGTATCTTCTTCTATAATCAATCCCTCTTCAGAAATATAAAAGACTTGTTTCTAACTGTTTTAACCTAGAGAGAGAAAATATTCTAGAGAGAGAATATTCAGATTTTTAATATTTTTAGATAGAAAATTATCTCATCTTATTAAAATAAGTTCCCCTGAAACAGAAATTCAAAAAAGAACTTTCCAATGTGCAATTGGAATTAATTAGAAATGTGTATAAAGGACCTTAGTCTAAGGGTCTAGATTTTCAGAAATTTTTGGATTATGGTCCAATTAAGGTTCCTATGGGCCAATAGCATCAATCCATGTGTAGGGAGGAGATAAATCCAATTTGAAAAAGAAGATATCCAAAAATGAGTAAATGCTCACATAAGATGAAGAGTTGAAAATGTACAAGGTTTATTAGTAAAAAATTATGAGCAATATTAAAAGTATGACATATGTAAGGAAGAGGAGTTCTTTAAAGGAGGTGCATATTTCACATAAGATGAAGAGTTGAAAATGTACAAGGTTTATTAGTAAAAAATTATGAGCAATATTAAAAGTATGACATATGTAAGGAAGAGGAGTTCTTTAAAGGAGGTGCATATTTCACATAAGATGAAGAGTTGAAAATGTACAAGGTTTATTAGTAAAAAATTATGAGCAATATTAAAAGTATGACATATGTAAGGAAGAGGAGTTCTTTAAAGGAGGTGCATATTTCACATAAGATGAAGAGTTGAAAATGTACAAGGTTTATTAGTAAAAAACTATGAGCAATATTAAAAATATGACATATGTAAGGAAGGGGAGTTCTTTAAAGGAGGTGCATATTTCACATGCTTGAATGAGTTTTAAACTCATAAAAATTGAGATATTTCATCTCTCCTCTCTCCTCATTTAAGTCTAGTTCCAATAAGTTAGCTTAACTGACCTAAAAATGGTCAAATATTGACCAAACTGATTTAGAAAATTCTAGAATCAGTTTGTTTGGTTAGGAGCTCAATTTTTCCTATAAATAGAAGCCTCCCCCTTGTTGAAAAATATATAGTGTTTATGCATCGTTACTCTACTCCACCTAAGCCAAGAACTGTGAATTCATTTAATAATTCACTAGTTTTTGGAGCTTCCCTCTTTCTTCAATCCCCATTAGTGGCTCCATCAACATACTTAACCAATTGATTGGTTGGGGGCCTCTACCGTGAACAAAGAATCAAGCAAGTTGTAAGGTAATTAGTGAATATTGATCTTTCTATAATTTCTCAATGTTTCTCTCTTCTCAATCCCTCTCAAGCTTGAGAAGTTTAATTGGTATGGTTTTTTTTTAAATACTATTGAAGTTTGAATAGTAGTGAAGAGTTACATAAGTTAATAAATGCTATTGAAGTTAATTTTCATTTATGTTTAAATTCTAATGATTTTTATGTAAATTCTCTCTCTCACTCAAGAAATGGTCATACTCATGACCCGTTCTCAATCCAAATCAAGCTTTTCATAAAGCTTTTCCTTAACCCAAGATTAAGCTATGCTTGAGGCCAATTCAATGGCTTTTTTCTATGCTTTTAGTTTATGCATATTGATGATTCAATCCACTATAGATTAATGATCCAATTAGAGATCATTTTAATTATTTCCTTAATGATAAGCTTTATCCCTTAGAAAAAATTGAGATTTATCAGTCATAGCAGCGGAGCTATGGCAAAATTTTTATAAAAATTATGCATAAAATAATTTCATTCAAAGCATAAAAAGAGGACTTCCTACCATATTCTAGGAATTATCATCCTAGATTAATTGAAAGAATTTCATTATAATCATGGAGAAATTGAATTTTAATATCATGCATAAAGGATAATTTTTTTTATATCAAAAGTGTTACTTTTATCATTTTTAATTTTCATGCATAGAAGTATGCATAAAGGATAATTTTTTTATATTAAAAGTGTTATTTTTATCATTTTTAATTTTCATGCATAGAAGGATGCATAAAGGAAAATTTTTTATATCAAAAGTGTTACTTTTATCATTTTTAATTTTCATGCATAGAAGTATGCATAAAGGATAATTTTTTTATATCAAAAGTGTTACTTTTATCATATTGGATTTCATGCATAGAGGTATGCATAAAAGTTGAATATTTTATTATAAAAGTGTTACTTTTAGCATAATTGAATTTCATGCATAGAGGTATGCATAAAAGATATGGGAAGTGATAAGATATGATAAGATGCATGTGGATGTGGATGTGGATGTATGAATGTGGATGTATGGATGTGAATGTGGATGTGGATGTGGATGTATGAATGTGGATGTATGGATGTGGATGTGGATGTATGAATGTGGATGTATGGATGTGAATATGGATGTGGATGTGGATGTATGGATGTATGAATGTGGATGTATGGATGTGAATGAGGATGTAGATGTGGATGCATGGGTGTAAATGTGGATGTGGATGTATGGATGTATGCATGTAGATGTGGATGCATGAATGTGGATGTATGGATGTGAATGAGGATATAGATGTGGATGTATGGATGTGAATGTACATGTAGATAAAGATGTATATATGTGAATGGGAATGTGGATGTGGATGTATGTATGCATGTGGATGTGGATATGGATGTGTATGTATGAATGTGGATATGGGATGTGGATGTATAAATGAGGATGTGAAAATGGAGATAAGCATGTAGATGTGGATGCATGAATGTGGATGTATGGATGTGAATGAGGATATAGATGTGGATGTATGGATGTGAATGTGCATGTAGATATGGATGTATATATGTGAATGAGAATGTGGATGTGGATGTATGTATGCATGTGGATGTGGATATGGATGTGTATGTATGAATGTGGATATGGGATGTGGATGTATAAATGAGGATGTGAAAATGGAGATAAGCATGTAGATGTGGATGTATGGATGTGAATGTGGATGTGGATGTGGATGTATGAATGTGGATGTATGGATGTGAATGAGGATGTGGATGTGGATGCATGGATGTAAATGTGGATGTGTATGTATGGATGTAGGCATGTAGATGTGGATGCATGAATGTGGATGTATGGATGTGAATGAGGATATAGATGTGGATGTATGGATGTGAATGAGGATATAGATGTGGATGTATGGATGTGAATGTGCATGTAGATATGGATGTATAGATGTGAATGAGAATGTGGATGTGGATGTGGATGTATGTATGTATGTATGTGGATGTGGATGTATGAATGAGGACGTGATAATGAATGTATGCATGTGGATGTGGATATGGATGTGTATGTATGAATGCGGATATGGATGTGGATATGGATGTGTATGTATGAATGTGGATATGGGATGTGGATGTATAAATGAGGATGTGAAAATGGAGATAAGCATGCAGATGTGGATGTATGGATGTGAATGTGGATGTGGATGTGGATGTATGGATGTGGATATGGATGTGAATATATGATATGTGATGTGAAGGAATCTGAAGTGAAGAGATGGAAAATGATATGATTGGATGAGTACACATATAAATGAAATGTGGAATAAGTAATGTGGATTGCATGAGGGATAATGTGGAAAAATGAGAGTTAATATAGAAATTGTATTTGTAAACTGTTTGTAAATGCTGTTTGTAAATGGCTGTTTTATGTCAAGAATGCTGGAAAGCATTTTGACCGTCTTGTGATTAAGGTCGTGGAGACCTAACTGATAAAGTTGCAACTGCTGACGGAGAGTCAATGAAGGACGTCTCGCGTAGCAAGGTCGGCCGAGGTCTTGACCAGCCTCGGTTCGATTAAAATGGTGAGCTTCCGGTACGGTGGATGAGGGACCAAGGAAGCGGCCTATGAGTGAAGCGCTAGGTCACCTGCGAAGGATCCTAGAGGGTGCTGACCATACGGTGCTCGGGCTCTGGGTCGCCTAGGATACCCACGCGTGCGTCGAGGAAGATATTGGAACAAGGAGTAAGAGTTGTTTTCTGGAACCGGGCATGGATCTGGTTGACTGACCTTGCTGGTCCTCAACGGATGAGTCCATGGCTCTTTTATATGGATCTGTTGGTTGATCTTGCTGATCTTCAACGAGAGTCCATCTTGATAAGTGATTATATTGTTGAGTATTATGGGCTAGGAACTATTGAAACGGCCCCTGTGTGGACAGGTGGTGAGCGTTCTAGTTGCCAATGATGCCATAGATACTCTGATGAAGGAATGATGGGAAATTATGAATCAACTGGATAAATTGGGAGATTGTGATCAGTGGTACTATGGTTTCATTAAAGGATTGTTTTAAAGTTAGCTACTAAGAAAAAGGCAATTTTCATATTGGGTGTGTAAGTGGTGTGGCTAGTTTTATGTTTGCATGAAATTCCGGCTAGGGGGCCTTGGAACTCTTTTCCTTGGTACCCGGGACAAAACCTAACCAAATTCCAAATTGGATCCCATCACTACAGTGGTTGGGCGGTTGGCTAACCCATGGGATCGGATGGGGTTAGGCTGGACTGATGGATCCGTAAATCGAGACTCAATTTCTGTTATTACGATAGATAAAGTAAATCCCGGATAGTAATTGTTCTATGGATAGGAATCAACGGCTGTGCCTCCTTGGTGGGGAAAAAAGCGTTGATCCAATGATCCAAGTGCAAGTTTCTTCCTTGATCTGACCAAGTATCTTTATAGATGTAGTCGGATTTGTTTGATCAGTAAGAGTTTTGACTACGTTAGAGTAAAAAGTTATCCTGGTGGAATCGCCCGTGCTTTCCGGTAAAGGAAGTTTTTCCAGGTTCGGTTTTGGAACAACCGACGGATTAGTCTCTTATCCGGATATACGTGGGCGAGGCCCCGAGTGTGGGACCCCTGTCCCGCGCGTGAAGCGCTACTTCCGCTGCCAGTACCCGAATCCGTTGCTCGGTGGGAACAGGGATCTCACAGTTGGTATCAGAGCTTTTGGTTAATAAAGATCAATTGAGAAGACAAATAGGTCAGAAATTTATCAAGAAACACAAAAAGGTTGTAATTGTGTGATATAATTCATACAATTTGATATTCAAATTGAAATTCGTAATTTGGTAATTGGGTCTTCAGATGGAAGTACCGCAATTATATAGAATCCTTGACTTGCTTGAGGCCTAGACATGATGGTATTTACCTTATAATTCCAAGGGCCGTGACTATCCGTATATACCGAGAGTATAACTGCAGCTCTTTACTGACAGTATATACGAGTAAATCTAAGACTTGAAATTATAAGCGTTAATGCTATCCAGATGATGAATTTGAATGTGGTTGATATGATTTTTAATTCTGTTTGGGAACTGATGAATTGATTGGGATTCTGATTGAAAAATGATGATTTTTGAAATTTAGTTGAAATATAATAACTTGAGCAAAACCGCAATGAGGATGAATGGGACGAGTCCCTGTAATGATAAATGATGATAATGATTTCAACAAATCACTATGAGATTAGTGGATTGTGCTGTCAAAGTACTACTGTTAACACTTGACTCGGTATATCAAGTTAAGGGATGACAAATTGAAAACTTGCTTGACTGAAATTCCCGTGGAGGAATGTTCAGAAAGAAAAAATTTCGATCTGATGGACCATTATCGTGTTAAAGATATGAATGATATGATCTGAAATGAATTTATTTAATGATGAGTTCTATATAAGGGATATTTATCCCCGTATTCTGTTGGGTTGACCAGAATATAAGGAACCCTAGAATAAATTGGATCTTAAGAAAAAGAGTTGTTCTCTACTTGGCGAGATGAGGACATCTCACACTTTTTTAAGTGGGGTAGAATGTAAGATTCCTCCCCAGCCTTCGAGGCATACAGGAGTAAGAATCTCCCTTTTTTATCTTAAAATTATTCCCTCTCAAAAAAATAAAAGAAAGATTCTGTTTAAAAAAAGGAAGACCCTTTCCCTAGAATACTTCTCAGGAGTCACGCTGTTTTAAGGATTCAGAACAATGAGTTCAGAAGTGAAAATCGGTGTTTTGGATACCAAGGTTTTGGTCTTCATTCGAGTACGGCACAAAAGAAGTTCTTTATCTATTGGGGAGTTTAAGAAGTTATCCCCCAGATATTGTGAGCCTTATCTGACTTCAAAGAAAGTAAGTGACTTAGCTTACGAGCTTCTTTTATCTCCTCATCTCAAAGTTCTTAATGCCTTCTATAGAAAATTGTGCCAAACCCAAATCATGGAAAGACGGTAAAACTTCAGTGGCAAGCTACCGTTGGCTTCTAAGTTACGCTAGCTCCTTCCTTTATATAAGTCGTAACTTTTACTTGTCGCTCACAGTAATCTTACTCCCATCGATCTCCTTTCTTCCTAATCTCCTTCATGGCTTGGCAACAAGAATTAGTTTTATCCATAATGATTCCTCACCTTCAAGACGCAAGTGAGTCTGTGAAGAAGGATTTTATAGAACAGTATGAGCGCTCACTTTTCCCTCACTTGGGAACTTCTGTAGCGCAGACCAAATGGCGGACCTATCAAGACATAACTAGGGTAACACCCTGGGGTCAGCAGCACTTCCGTAACAATGTCCGCTTGGCCATGGTTATTGAAGCTTTGGGTTTGGGTCCCCGATACTACTGCGTCATGAGATCAAGACATCCTGGGTTTTCTGAGCGGGTCTTCTTACTGGCGTGTTTTCTTCCTCATGAGAAGATATGCCTTTACCCCGTTTTTGGCTTGCCTCTCAGAGGTCCTTTTGTTAGAACACCTCATACCACTGAGATAGGCGCAGCAATAACCCACAGAATCATTCCCATAGATGAGTTACCTTATACTTGTGCAGCTTGTGAGGACTGCTTTTGTGACCATATGATGGACGGGCTTATGGAAGTGTAAAGAGTTCCTCTATCTTTACTGTATAAGTTCCGAGAATGAATAAAGTTTAAATCTTGTTCTTATCTTGAATCTTGCTCTCTTTGAGACTTTTTCTTGGTGGTTAATCCTGATTTAAATTTTTCTCTAAGTCTCATAATTCGTGCATCTTGCGAAATTATCCCAGTTTGTGAGATGAGGACATCTCGCGTTTTTTAAGTAGGGTAGAATGTAAGATTCCTCCCCCAAACCCCTTTTTGATGTCTAGTATCTTCTTCTATAATCAATCCCTCTTCAGAAATATAAAAGACTTGTTTCTAACTGTTTTAACCTAGAGAG
Organism: Cibotium barometz; assembly: GCF_041138505.1. Taxonomy (NCBI): domain Eukaryota; kingdom Viridiplantae; phylum Streptophyta; class Polypodiopsida; order Cyatheales; family Cibotiaceae; genus Cibotium; species Cibotium barometz. The sequence goes on from NC_141056.1 coordinate 60,116,879, forward strand.
AGAAAATATTCTAGAGAGAGAATATTCAGATTTTTAATATTTTTAGATAGAAAATTATCTCATCTTATTAAAATAAGTTTCCCTGAAACAGAAATTCAAAAAAGAACTTTTCAATGTGCAATTGGAATTAATTAGAAATGTGTATAAAGGACCTTAGTCTAAGGGTCTAGATTTTCAGAAATTTTTGGATTATGGTCCAATTAAGGTTCCTATGGGCCAATAGCATCAATCCATGTGTAGGGAGGAGATAAATCCAATTTGAAAAAGAAGATACCCAAAAATGAGTAAATGCTCACATAAGATGAAGAGTTGAAAATGTACAAGGTTTATTAGTAAAAAATTATGAGCAATATTAAAAGTATGACATATGTAAGGAAGAGGAGTTCTTTAAAGGAGGTGCATATTTCACATAAGATGAAGAGTTGAAAATGTACAAGGTTTATTAGTAAAAAATTATGAGCAATATTAAAAGTATGACATATGTAAGGAAGAGGAGTTCTTTAAAGGAGGTGCATATTTCACATAAGATGAAGAGTTGAAAATGTACAAGGTTTATTAGTAAAAAATTATGAGCAATATTAAAAGTATGACATATGTAAGGAAGAGGAGTTCTTTAAAGGAGGTGCATATTTCACATAAGATGAAGAGTTGAAAATGTACAAGGTTTATTAGTAAAAAACTATGAGCAATATTAAAAATATGACATATGTAAGGAAGGGGAGTTCTTTAAAGGAGGTGCATATTTCACATGCTTGAATGAGTTTTAAACTCATAAAAATTGAGATATTTCATCTCTCCTCTCTCCTCATTTAAGTCTAGTTCCAATAAGTTAGCTTAACTGACCTAAAAATGGTCAAATATTGACCAAACTGATTTAGAAAATTCTAGAATCAGTTTGTTTGGTTAGGAGCTCAATTTTTCCTATAAATAGAAGCCTCCCCCTTGTTGAAAAATATATAGTGTTTATGCATCGTTACTCTACTCCACCTAAGCCAAGAACTGTGAATTCATTTAATAATTCACTAGTTTTTGGAGCTTCCCTCTTTCTTCAATCCCCATTAGTGGCTCCATCAACATACTTAACCAATTGATTGGTTGGGGGCCTCTACCGTGAACAAAGAATCAAGCAAGTTGTAAGGTAATTAGTGAATATTGATCTTTCTATAATTTCTCAATGTTTCTCTCTTCTCAACCCCTCTCAAGCTTGAGAAGTTTAATTGGTATGGTTTTTTTTTAAATACTATTGAAGTTTGAATAGTAGTGAAGAGTTACATAAGTTAATAAATGCTATTGAAGTTAATTTTCATTTATGTTTAAATTCTAATGATTTTTATGTAAATTCTCTCTCTCACTCAAGAAATGGTCATACTCATGACCCGTTCTCAATCCAAATCAAGCTTTTCATAAAGCTTTTCCTTAACCCAAGATTAAGCTATGCTTGAGGCCAATTCAATGGCTTTTTTCTATGCTTTTAGTTTATGCATATTGATGATTCAATCCACTATAGATTAATGATCCAATTAGAGATCATTTTAATTATTTCCTTAATGATAAGCTTTATCCCTTAGAAAAAATTGAGATTTATCAGTCATAGCAGCGGAGCTATGGCAAAATTTTTATAAAAATTATGCATAAAATAATTTCATTCAAAGCATAAAAAGAGGACTTCCTACCATATTCTAGGAATTATCATCCTAGATTAATTGAAAGAATTTCATTATAATCATGGAGAAATTGAATTTTAATATCATGCATAAAGGATAATTTTTTTTATATCAAAAGTGTTACTTTTATCATTTTTAATTTTCATGCATAGAAGTATGCATAAAGGATAATTTTTTTATATTAAAAGTGTTATTTTTATCATTTTTAATTTTCATGCATAGAAGGATGCATAAAGGAAAATTTTTTATATCAAAAGTGTTACTTTTATCATTTTTAATTTTCATGCATAGAAGTATGCATAAAGGATAATTTTTTTATATCAAAAGTGTTACTTTTATCATATTGGATTTCATGCATAGAGGTATGCATAAAAGTTGAATATTTTATTATAAAAGTGTTACTTTTAGCATAATTGAATTTCATGCATAGAGGTATGCATAAAAGATATGGGAAGTGATAAGATATGATAAGATGCATGTGGATGTGGATGTGGATGTATGAATGTGGATGTATGGATGTGAATGTGGATGTGGATGTGGATGTATGAATGTGGATGTATGGATGTGGATGTGGATGTATGAATGTGGATGTATGGATGTGAATATGGATGTGGATGTGGATGTATGGATGTATGAATGTGGATGTATGGATGTGAATGAGGATGTAGATGTGGATGCATGGGTGTAAATGTGGATGTGGATGTATGGATGTATGCATGTAGATGTGGATGCATGAATGTGGATGTATGGATGTGAATGAGGATATAGATGTGGATGTATGGATGTGAATGTACATGTAGATAAAGATGTATATATGTGAATGGGAATGTGGATGTGGATGTATGTATGCATGTGGATGTGGATATGGATGTGTATGTATGAATGTGGATATGGGATGTGGATGTATAAATGAGGATGTGAAAATGGAGATAAGCATGTAGATGTGGATGCATGAATGTGGATGTATGGATGTGAATGAGGATATAGATGTGGATGTATGGATGTGAATGTGCATGTAGATATGGATGTATATATGTGAATGAGAATGTGGATGTGGATGTATGTATGCATGTGGATGTGGATATGGATGTGTATGTATGAATGTGGATATGGGATGTGGATGTATAAATGAGGATGTGAAAATGGAGATAAGCATGTAGATGTGGATGTATGGATGTGAATGTGGATGTGGATGTGGATGTATGAATGTGGATGTATGGATGTGAATGAGGATGTGGATGTGGATGCATGGATGTAAATGTGGATGTGTATGTATGGATGTAGGCATGTAGATGTGGATGCATGAATGTGGATGTATGGATGTGAATGAGGATATAGATGTGGATGTATGGATGTGAATGAGGATATAGATGTGGATGTATGGATGTGAATGTGCATGTAGATATGGATGTATAGATGTGAATGAGAATGTGGATGTGGATGTGGATGTATGTATGTATGTATGTGGATGTGGATGTATGAATGAGGACGTGATAATGAATGTATGCATGTGGATGTGGATATGGATGTGTATGTATGAATGCGGATATGGATGTGGATATGGATGTGTATGTATGAATGTGGATATGGGATGTGGATGTATAAATGAGGATGTGAAAATGGAGATAAGCATGCAGATGTGGATGTATGGATGTGAATGTGGATGTGGATGTGGATGTATGGATGTGGATATGGATGTGAATATATGATATGTGATGTGAAGGAATCTGAAGTGAAGAGATGGAAAATGATATGATTGGATGAGTACACATATAAATGAAATGTGGAATAAGTAATGTGGATTGCATGAGGGATAATGTGGAAAAATGAGAGTTAATATAGAAATTGTATTTGTAAACTGTTTGTAAATGCTGTTTGTAAATGGCTGTTTTATGTCAAGAATGCTGGAAAGCATTTTGACCGTCTTGTGATTAAGGTCGTGGAGACCTAACTGATAAAGTTGCAACTGCTGACGGAGAGTCAATGAAGGACGTCTCGCGTAGCAAGGTCGGCCGAGGTCTTGACCAGCCTCGGTTCGATTAAAATGGTGAGCTTCCGGTACGGTGGATGAGGGACCAAGGAAGCGGCCTATGAGTGAAGCGCTAGGTCACCTGCGAAGGATCCTAGAGGGTGCTGACCATACGGTGCTCGGGCTCTGGGTCGCCTAGGATACCCACGCGTGCGTCGAGGAAGATATTGGAACAAGGAGTAAGAGTTGTTTTCTGGAACTGGGCATGGATCTGGTTGACTGACCTTGCTGGTCCTCAACGGATGAGTCCATGGCTCTTTTATATGGATCTGTTGGTTGATCTTGCTGATCTTCAACGAGAGTCCATCTTGATAAGTGATTATATTGTTGAGTATTATGGGCTAGGAACTATTGAAACGGCCCCTGTGTGGACAGGTGGTGAGCGTTCTAGTTGCCAATGATGCCATAGATACTCTGATGAAGGAATGATGGGAAATTATGAATCAACTGGATAAATTGGGAGATTGTGATCAGTGGTACTATGGTTTCATTAAAGGATTGTTTTAAAGTTAGCTACTAAGAAAAAGGCAATTTTCATATTGGGTGTGTAAGTGGTGTGGCTAGTTTTATGTTTGCATGAAATTCCGGCTAGGGGGCCTTGGAACTCTTTTCCTTGGTACCCGGGACAAAACCTAACCAAATTCCAAATTGGATCCCATCACTACAGTGGTTGGGCGGTTGGCTAACCCATGGGATCGGATGGGGTTAGGCTGGACTGATGGATCCGTAAATCGAGACTCAATTTCTGTTATTACGATAGATAAAGTAAATCCCGGATAGTAATTGTTCTATGGATAGGAATCAACGGCTGTGCCTCCTTGGTGGGGAAAAAAGCGTTGATCCAATGATCCAAGTGCAAGTTTCTTCCTTGATCTGACCAAGTATCTTTATAGATGTAGTCGGATTTGTTTGATCAGTAAGAGTTTTGACTACGTTAGAGTAAAAAGTTATCCTGGTGGAATCGCCCGTGCTTTCCGGTAAAGGAAGTTTTTCCAGGTTCGGTTTTGGAACAACCGACGGATTAGTCTCTTATCCGGATATACGTGGGCGAGGCCCCGAGTGTGGGACCCCTGTCCCGCGCGTGAAGCGCTACTTCCGCTGCCAGTACCCGAATCCGTTGCTCGGTGGGAACAGGGATCTCACAGTTTTAAAACTCATTCAAGCATGTGAAATATGCACCTCCTTTAAAGAACTCCCCTTCCTTACATATGTCATATTTTTAATATTGCTCATAGTTTTTTACTAATAAACCTTGTACATTTTCAACTCTTCATCTTATGTGAAATATGCACCTCCTTTAAAGAACTCCTCTTCCTTACATATGTCATACTTTTAATATTGCTCATAATTTTTTACTAATAAACCTTGTACATTTTCAACTCTTCATCTTATGTGAAATATGCACCTCCTTTAAAGAACTCCTCTTCCTTACATATGTCATACTTTTAATATTGCTCATAATTTTTTACTAATAAACCTTGTACATTTTCAACTCTTCATCTTATGTGAAATATGCACCTCCTTTAAAGAACTCCTCTTCCTTACATATGTCATACTTTTAATATTGCTCATAATTTTTTACTAATAAACCTTGTACATTTTCAACTCTTCATCTTATGTGAGCATTTACTCATTTTTGGGTATCTTCTTTTTCAAATTGGATTTATCTCCTCCCTACACATGGATTGATGCTATTGGCCCATAGGAACCTTAATTGGACCATAATCCAAAAATTTCTGAAAATCTAGACCCTTAGACTAAGGTCCTTTATACACATTTCTAATTAATTCCAATTGCACATTGGAAAGTTCTTTTTTGAATTTCTGTTTCAGGGGAACTTATTTTAATAAGATGAGATAATTTTCTATCTAAAAATATTAAAAATCTAAATATTCTCTCTCTAGAATATTTTCTCTCTCTAGGTTAAAACAGTTAGAAACAAGTCTTTTATATTTCTGAAGAGGGATTGATTATAGAAGAAGATACTAGACATCAAAAAGGGGTTTGGGGGAGGAATCTTACATTCTACCCTACTTAAAAAACGCGAGATGTCCTCATCTCACAAACTGGGATAATTTCGCAAGATGCACGAATTATGAGACTTAGAGAAAAATTTAAATCAGGATTAACCACCAAGAAAAAGTCTCAAAGAGAGCAAGATTCAAGATAAGAACAAGATTTAAACTTTATTCATTCTCGGAACTTATACAGTAAAGATAGAGGAACTCTTTACACTTCCATAAGCCCGTCCATCATATGGTCACAAAAGCAGTCCTCACAAGCTGCACAAGTATAAGGTAACTCATCTATGGGAATGATTCTGTGGGTTATTGCTGCGCCTATCTCAGTGGTATGAGGTGTTCTAACAAAAGGACCTCTGAGAGGCAAGCCAAAAACGGGGTAAAGGCATATCTTCTCATGAGGAAGAAAACACGCCAGTAAGAAGACCCGCTCAGAAAACCCAGGATGTCTTGATCTCATGATGCAGTAGTATCGGGGACCCAAACCCAAAGCTTCAATAACCATGGCCAAGCGGACATTGTTACGGAAGTGCTGCTGACCCCAGGGTGTTACCCTAGTTATGTCTTGATAGGTCCGCCATTTGGTCTGCGCTACAGAAGTTCCCAAGTGAGGGAAAAGTGAGCGCTCATACTGTTCTATAAAATCCTTCTTCACAGACTCACTTGCGTCTTGAAGGTGAGGAATCATTATGGATAAAACTAATTCTTGTTGCCAAGCCATGAAGGAGATTAGGAAGAAAGGAGATCGATGGGAGTAAGATTACTGTGAGCGACAAGTAAAAGTTACGACTTATATAAAGGAAGGAGCTAGCGTAACTTAGAAGCCAACGGTAGCTTGCCACTGAAGTTTTACCGTCTTTCCATGATTTGGGTTTGGCACAATTTTCTATAGAAGGCATTAAGAACTTTGAGATGAGGAGATAAAAGAAGCTCGTAAGCTAAGTCACTTACTTTCTTTGAAGTCAGATAAGGCTCACAATATCTGGGGGATAACTTCTTCAACTCCCCAATAGATAAAGAACTTCTTTTGTGCCGTACTCGAATGAAGACCAAAACCTTGGTATCCAAAACACCGATTTTCACTTCTGAACTCATTGTTCTGAATCCTTAAAACAGCGTGACTCCTGAGAAGTATTCTAGGGAAAGGGTCTTCCTTTTTTTAAACAGAATCTTTCTTTTATTTTTTTGAGAGGGAATAATTTTAAGATCAAAAAGGGAGATTCTTACTCCTGTATGCCTCGAAGGCTGGGGAGGAATCTTACAGCTAATGTTGTCACAAAAAATGACAACTTGTCTATCCACTGATAGACCCAAATCTGCAAGTAGCTTTCTCAACCAAGCTACCTCACATGCTACCATAGCAGCTCCTCTGTACTCGGCCTCCGTACTCGATAGAGCAACCGTAGGCTGCTTCTTGCTGCTCCAAGTCACAGCAGCACTCCCCAAAGAAAACATGAATCCACTGGTAGATCTTCTGTCTGAGATACTACCAGCCCAATCAGCATCTGTGTACCCATGTACACATATCTCTGTCCCAGTCTCATAGAATAGTCCACAATGCAAAGTAGACTTCACATACCTCAGTATGCGTCTCACTGCATCCAAATGCGGTTTTCGTGGAACCTGCATAAACTGACTCACCAACCCAACAGCATAGCTCAAATCTGGTCTGGTGATCGTCATGTAGATCAAGCTTCCTACTATGCGCCTATACATAGTAGGATCCTCCAAGATCTCTCCTGAATCTGCACTCAACTTGCCATTCTGATCCAATGGCACAGAAATAGGCTTACAGCCTGTCATACCATACTTGGACAACATGTCCAAGCCATACTGTCTCTGCAGTAATCCAATACTATGTGGTGACCTAATCACCTCAATGCCCAAGAAATATCTGAGCTCCCCCAGATCCTTCATCTCAAACTTCTGTCTAAGCAAGATCTTTACATCAAAGATCTCTGCATCATGGTCCCCCGTAATGATCAAGTCATCTACATAGATGACAACAAGCACAACTCCTCTATCACCATGTCTCACATACAATGAGAAATCTGCATTGGCTACATAAAAGCCAATAGTGACAAGATATTCAGAAATCTTGTCAGACCATGCTCTTGGTGCTTGTTTTAAGCCATACAAGGCTTTCTTCAACCTGCAAACATGCTCGGGGTGACCCACATCCTCATAACCAGGTGGCTGCAACATATACACCTCTTCTTGCAAATCCCCATGCAAGAATGCATTCTTTACATCCATCTGATGTAAAGACCATTGCTTTGACGCAGCCACTGCTATCACAACTCTGCTATCACAACTCTCACCGTTGCCATCTTGGCAACTGGGCTGAAAGTTTCCTCATAATCAATCCCATATGTCTGCGCATATCCTTTGGCTACCAATCTAGCCTTGTACCTGTTTCTGCTTCCATCACTGTTATGTTTAACTTTGTACACCCACTTGCATCCAATGGCTTTCTTGCCTTCAGGCAATTGCACTAAGTCCCAAGTTTCATTTCCATATAGTGCATCCATCTCCTCATCCATAGCTTTCTCCCAACACACATTTCCAACAGCCTCATCAATGCATGTGGGCTCAACAACCTGCACAACCTTTGCCATATATGCATAGTGATGTGCCACATAACCATCATAGGTAAATCTCTGCACAGGATTTTTCACTCTCCCAGATCTTCGCAGCTTTTCATTCATGGCTTCCATAGCCTTCTTTACACCAGGTGTTCTCATAGCTGGGATCCCAAGCTCCTCATCAAGGCTCATATCTGAGCCACTAGACTCTCCATCAACATGAGAATGCCCTGCAGAAATGTCAGGCATACCAAGGGGCTCAACCACTTTCTCTTTTCCTTTACGTGATGTAGTAATCACATTTGCAGGACTGGTATTATGACGTAGCCTGCCACTCCATGGTCTATCAACAGACCCACTAGATGAGGACTCTCCTGGTCCACTCAAAGACTGTGATTGCTGACCTGCATTCTGTGCAACCACACTTCCACTCACATCAGCCCCAACAGCTTCTTTTTCAGCAGCATACCAGCTGCTCATCTCATCAAAGACAACATCCCTGCTTACCCTCAACTCACGTGTAGCAGGGTTATAACACCTGTATCCCTTTTGCTCAAGGGAATATCCAATAAACACACATTTTTCAGCTTTCGGATCCAGCTTAGTTCTCAGCTCATCTGGCACATGCACATATGCAATGCATCCAAAAACTTTCAGATGAGACAAATCTGGTTTTCTGCCAGTAAACCTCTCCTCTAGAGTTACATCATGTATGGCTGCAGTTGGAGTCCTGTTCATGATGTATACTACCGTAGAAACAGCCTCAGCCCAATAGCAATGCGGCATATTCTTCTCTTCCATTAATGCTCGCGCAATCCCAGCAATGTGCCTGTTTTTCCGCTCAGCAACTCCATTTTGCTGCGGAGTGTATCTGCATGTGAACTGTCTCAGAATACCATTCTTCTTCAAAAATTTAGAGAACTCATTAGAGAAGTACTCTCCCCCTCCATCTGACCTTAGGCACTTTACATATTTCCCTGTTTGCTTTTCAACCAAAACTCTGAAATTCTGAAAGTGAGTGAACACCAGATTTTATGCATACCTTCCACTTTAAATTTTGGCAGCCCTGTCACAATTCCTTTTGTCTGCATAGACTTCAATCTCTGCACATTTACATGTCCAATTCTTTTATGCCATATGTCTGTGTCTGCAACAACTCCTGAACCATTTGCAAACATCGCAGCACTCATTTCAGGCATGTCTACATTCAATGTAAACATTCTGCCCACTCTGTTGCCTTTTGCAACCAACCTGCACTTGTCTTTGAAATCTTCAACATAACACCCATCAGGGTTAAACCGAACCTGCAAACCCTGCTCAATCATCTGGCCAACTGAAACCAGATTATTTGTTATATTCGGTACATGAAGTACATCTGCAAGGTACTTCACTTTGCCATCCTGCATAGACAATGGCACATCTCCAACGTGGGCAATTGGATGAGCAGTGTCATCCCCTGTTTCCACAAAACCTGGTCTTTCCGGGTTTTTCATCTCCTTGAACCACTCCCCATGACTCGTCATGTGGTTCGAAGTGCCTGAATCCACATACCATACATTATCTTTTTGTGCTGCATCAACATTTTCAGACATGGCATTCACGACATGCTGCATAACAAACAACCTTTCATTATCCTCATTATTTCTGCTTGAGGATGCATAGTTGTTTTGCTGCACTTTCCCATTTTGCATGTCAGCCTGCTTCTTATAACATTCTGACTGCACACGTCCAGGCTTACCACAATAATAGCATTCACGTGCATCATTATATTGTCTTTGCCAATTTCCACGGCCTCTTTGACTCCCCCTGCCTCTGAATTTGCCTCTTCCACCTGTGTGTTGTTGTTGTTGTTGATTCTGGGACTGTTGTTGTTGCTGCTGCTGCTGGCCATAATTCTGATTACCTGTTCGGCCACCTCCTTGACCGCATCCACGGCCTCCTCTACCTCGTCCTCTTCCTGAACTCGTGTAGAAGGCCTGTTGCTCTGAACTGTTTTTGCTTTGTGAAGACTGTTGGTCTTCACCCAAGTTCTTCTCTTCGATAATCAGCATAGACACCAAATCTGTAAAGTTGGGAATGTTTTCCCGAGTCTGAATAGACGTCTTGAACGCCTTGTATTGTGGCCCGAGACCACGTAGACAGACTTCCACCTTGTCATCATCATCTACTGACACACCAATAGATGCAAGGGATTCCACAATGCCCTTTATCTTCAACGCATAGTCATTCACAGACATGCTCTTTTTCTCCACAGTATGAAGTTCATTCTTCAACTGTATCTTACGTGCCTTGGTATTTGTTTCATAAAGCTTTACCAAGGTGTCCCACGCCTCCTTGGGGGACTTGGCATCCTGAATGTGCCCAATCATGGTGTCCTGTATACTAATGGAAAGCCAATACATTACTTTCCTGGCTCCTTGGTTCCAGTCTTTAAACTCTTTCACATCTGCAGCAGTCGGATTTATATCCGGTATCTCTGGTGCCTCTTCATGCTCACCTTCTATGTAGTCCCAATAGCCTTTTCCCATCAGGAAATTCGTTAACCTGAACCTCCAAGCATGGAAGTTATTCTTGTCAAGCTTCTCAGCCACAATCTGTGTTATGCCATCATTAGACATCTTGCCAAACACACAATTTTACCAGAAACTGCACTCTGGTTTTTTCTGCACAACTGCTGTATTTTCTGCACAGCGGTACTGCAGTCCACTCAAATGTCACAACCAGTGACCTCAATGTGCATACATACACCCAATGGCAACTGTAGACCTCTTTGCAGCACCCACAGTGTCTGCACAGTCAATCTGTCTTCCTGCAGTTCGTAAAACAGAGTTCTGCAGAGAATCGATGACTTACCTGCAGTGCTCGAAATCGCCTGCTTTCTGAAAAACGGAGGTCCAGACGCGCCCGAAACGCGTTTTCGGCCCATAGGACTGTATAGTTGCCCTATAGCTTTACTCCCGCGAAGAAAGCTCCTCAATCAGAGACCGTTTACCGGTGCCTCCCGTAGAGCTCCCGACAAGGGTGTAGTCACCAACACAATAGGGAAGAGTAGTTGAAGCTCTTACCCTCGTACCGCTTCCTGTGGTTCTCTTGCTTGCAGCTCAGCCCTTAGCACAAACCAGGCTCTGATACCATGAAAAGATGCAGGGGGGAAGAGAGCTTGAGCTCTTGCAAGCACACACACACACACAAAACCCTAATAGAGAACACATAAGGTGAGAGGCTGAAAATCTTCTTCTTCTCTACTCAACACTCAACACTCCATATACAAAGATGAGAGTACACATAATATGAAAGGTACTCAACCAATACATACACGGGTTCTCTATAGTGTGAACCCGACTAAATGAGCTGGCGCTATAACTATGCCAGTCTCTAGAATGGCTGTCACATAGCCTGTCATCCCACTGGCCGCATATCACCCAAGATCTCACCAACCATGCCAGTGGTGTAAGTGTGGGGCCTATCCCCCAGGCGGGTCATCAGTGGCCACCGCCTCACTAGACGAGCTCGATATCTCAACACTCAAGGTACATGATGTATTCCATGTCAATTTGCTTAAGAAGTATCTATCTAGCCTAAATCACCTGCTTGATGATGATGAATTGATCTCTCCATCTCAAGGCCAGATGGTACTCCAACCTGAGAAAATCCTTGACGTTCGGGAGAAGATTCTCAGGAGCAGAGTCCTAAGAGAATTCTTAGTAAAGTGGAAGTTCTTCCCTCTAGAAGACGCCACTTGGGAGAAAGAAGAAGAGTTGGCAAAGGATTACCCACTTTGTGAGATGAGGACATCTCGCGTTTTTCAAGTGGAAGAGGATGTAAGATTCCTCCTCAGCCTGAATATCAAATAAGCCTCTACTTCAATCCCTTGTAATCATTCTATGATTCTGAATATAAGAAAATATCATTTTTCCTTGTTTTGCCTAGTGATAAAAAAGTTCTAGAGAGTGGTAAATCAAAATTGAGATATTTTTGGATAAATAAATTCTTCAAATATCAAAAAAATGTTTCCCTGAAACAGAAAATCAAAATATATTTTCCAAGGTGCAATTGAAATTAATTAAAATTGATTCAGAAGACCTTAGCCTACGGGTCCAGATTTTTGAAAAAAAATTGATTATGGTCCAATTAAGGTTCTTATGGACCCATAAGATTAATCCAAGTGTTGGGACAAGATAAATCCAAAGAATAAAAGAAAATACCCTAAAATGAGTAAATGCCAATATAAGATGAAGAGTTGACCAAGTACTAGGTTTATTAGTTAAAAATTATGGTGTATTAATAAAAAAATGAGATATTTTGGAGTAATCATTCATTTTTGACACATGTGTAAGGAAAAGGGAGACCTTCAAGGAGGCGCCTATTTCACATGCTTGGATGAGTTTAAAACTCAAAAATAATAGGATATTTTTATCTCTCCTCTCTCCTAAATCAAACCAAATCAAAAAGGGAGCCAAATTGGTCCAAAACTTGTCCAAATTCAACCAGACTGAAGCTGAAAAATTCTAGAACTCAGTTGGACTCAGTTAGTGGCCTCCCTCTCCTATAAATAAACCCTCATTCCTTTGTATTATTATCTGTGATATGCCGGTATTACTCTAAACTAAGCTTAGTTTCTATTATCCTCTAAAAATCTCTATAAAATTGAAGAGATTGGAGCTTCTCTCTCTCTTCAATCTTCCTTGGTGACTCCTACGACATACCAAACCAATTGATTGGTTGGGGGCCTCTACAGTGACTAAAGAATCAAGCATTTTTAGGGGGTAAAGAGTGGATTATGGTCTTTTTTCTATAATTTCTAAATGTTTCTTTCTTCTCAACCCCTCTCAAGCTTGAGGAGCTTTAATTTGAATGGCTTTTGAATATTATTGAAATGTTTTAATGTATTGTAATAAAGAAACACATAAATTTCCATTTATGCTTAATTTTAATGGTTTTTAAGCATTTCTCTCTCTCCCCCCAAAGAAAGGTCATTCCTATGACCTATTCTCAATCAAAATGAAGCTTCTCATGAAGCATTTCTCTAATCCAAAAGTAATTTTTTTGCTTGTTTAATTGGAGGCCAAAATAATAGCTTTTTAATGCTTTTATGATATTTATTTCATAGAGAAATTATGAATCAATCCATAATTGGATAATGATCCAATTAGTGGTCATTCTAATCATACTAATCATATTAAACTTCATTCTCTTAATTAAATTGAGAATTATCAATAATAGCAGCGAAGCTATGGTAAAATTTTTGTAAAATAAACACATAAAATATTTTCATTCATAATATGAAAAGAGGACTTCCTACCATATTCTAGGAATTATCATCCTAGATTAATTGAATGATTCTTATTATAAATGAAGAAATTTATTTTTATGATTATGCATAATTAGTAAATTAGGAAAAAGATGAATTTTTGGTAATTTATTTTTATGTTAAAAGAGTAATCCCCAAGACATTGGAAATCCATGTATTCCAATGATTTAGAGAATAAAATTGAAATGCTAAAATAATGTATAATTTATGAAAGATTTTAGTTAAATTTATCTTTTTATATAGATAAATTTTTATGATGAAAGAGGAATTCCCACCATATTGGAATCTAATTAATTAAATGAAGAAAGTGTAATTCCTAGTGCAAAGGAATTAATGGAGATTTTTATTTAAATTTTAAGAGAAAAATTTAATTAAATTTATTTGCATAGATAGTTTAAATGATAAAAGAGGAATTCCTACTATATTGGAATTCAAATTTTTAGATGAGAAAAGTGAAATTTTTAGCTTAAGGAAATTAATGGTTATTTTTATGTAATTTTTAAGAAGAATTTTAATAGATTTAATTTAGGGAAAAGAGGAATTCCCATGATAATTGGATTGCACTCATTGAAATGAGAAAAAGAAGGATTTCAAGTTTATTCAAAAAAATAGGTATTGATATTTTAGTTAAAAGATGAATTTCCATGATAATTGAGAAAAGATGGATTTGAATTAAATTCTAATGTCAAAAGATGAATTTCCATCATAATTCTACCCAATGAATTAAGGTTGAGAATTTATGTGGGAAAAAGAAAATCTTGGATAATTGAATTGGTAAAATCACTAAATGGATATTTACCCAAAAACTAGATGTTTAGTCGAAAGTAATCTTGGTAGAACTAAATTGAATGAATTTAGTTAGACTACGTGAGGTCGAACAGTAAACCTAATTGTTCTTCTCTCAAACTAAATCAGACAAAAACTTCGTGACCAATTCCAGTTATTAAATCCAAAGAATAGACTACTGGAACTAATCTAGTTTTTCCCTTACCAATCTCACCAAGAATCTAGTTGGATAAATGGATAAAATGACGGGTAGATTACCCTCATGAGAGATCAAGGATCCTCATTATTGAAACTGGGAATTATTGGAAAAAGGGTAACCAATCTCAAACTGGAATCTCACTTGCATTGGAAACTCTATTTTTCATTCAAAGGACTGTGTTTTACGCCAGAATGCTGGAGGAAGCATTTGGCTTATGTTTTTCTAAAGGAGGTTCGTGTTGTGGAATAGCTGGCGGGGAGTCATCAAGGGATGTCGCTCACCGCGGCAAAGCCTGCCAAGGTCTTGACCAGCCTCGATAGTACGGTTAAAATGGTGCGCTTCCGGTACGATGGGCGAGAGCCGACGAAGCGGTCCTTGAGTGAAGTGCTAGGACACCTAAGGAGGATCCTAGAGGGTTTTGACTAGGCGATGCACGGGCTCGCGGTTTGCTAGGACACCCCGGCGTACGTCGAGGAAGATATCTGATGGACAAAAAGGAAACGTTTTTGGGAAAAAAATTTGATACTGGATCTCGTTGGTTAGCCAGTTGGTCTTCAACGGAGAGTTCAAATGATGCATTTTTGTAATACAATGGACTTGGAATTTTGGAAAATGATGATTGAAAATATTATGATTTTATTCAAGGATTGTCTTAAAGCGAGACGAATCTATTATAAATGGCAATTTCATATTGGGTGTGTATGTGGTGTGCCTATTTGATTTTTGTATGAATCGTCGGCTAGGGGGCCTGGGAACTCTTTTCCTCAGAACTCGGGCAAAAACCCAATCAAATCTTTATGAAGGAATCCCACCAATTCAGTGGTCGGGTGGTTGGCTAACCCATGGGCCGGATGGGTAGGCTGGATCGGAGGATTCCTGAGAAACAACTAGATACGATTAGTTATGTTAATCAGTTTAAATCTTG
Source organism: Cibotium barometz (assembly GCF_041138505.1). NCBI lineage: Eukaryota > Viridiplantae > Streptophyta > Polypodiopsida > Cyatheales > Cibotiaceae > Cibotium > Cibotium barometz. The sequence continues at coordinate 60,132,399 of NC_141056.1, forward strand.
AGAAGACCTTGTTCAGTGGGAAGGGATCATCGACTGTGCCTCGGAAATGAGGAAAAAAGAGGTGATTCCATGGACCAAGTGCAAGTCTCTTCTTGATCTGACCATGTGACTTCAGGCTTGGTCAGATCAGTTTAATTTAGTCAAGACTTGACTCGTTAGAGTAGTTTCCTAGTTAAAAGATTTTTCACCTTCCTGGCGGAATCGCCCGTGTTTTTCGGGCGAGGGGAGTCTTCTGGGCCCGGCCTTGGAGGGACTGCCCCCGGGCTAGCCTCTCGTCTTGGACATCCGCGGGGCGGGCGAGGCCCCGACGAGTGTGCAAGACCCCCACCCCGCGCAGGAGGCCGACTTCGGCAGGAACCCCGGAGCGGGTGGGCGGGGACCTCACACACAAGCTAGATGCATCTACTCTTCCTTCTCCCCACCAGAATTAGAATTTCCCACTAACACTCTCGCCCCCGAGGAAATATTGGCACCTGTTCCATCTCCACCAAGGCAGCCTCAGGAGGTATGTAATGTGCCTCCAATTGATAATGTTACACTGACAATAATGTTTTGGGTTCCATGTTACACCTTACACTGACAATAATGTTTTGGATTCCATGACAACTGCAGAATATGAAGAGCTCATACAACAAGGCAATCCATTGTTAAAGCCACAGCTTATGTTTAATGCCCTCATGCAGATTACCCCATTTGATCCTACAAGCAAGATTCTCCCAGAGGCATATTCGGTAGTCACCCCCACATAGCAACATTATGTGTCATACCCTCTTTGGGCCACTCGTATAGAATTACAGGAATTACTGCCATTTATTGAAGAGGGAACATAATGGTCCAAATGTAGCAAAACACATGAAGCTGGCAAACCCCCATCTCTCAGACTTGTTCGAAATTTGCCTGGTCACTTTCATGATTAGTTATTCTTATAGAAGATGGAGGAGGAAACATCCAGTGCGACCATCCACACAAATGAAGAGGCACCACAACTACAGGATTTTGGAGTGCAACCTTCATGGAGAAAGGAATTTTTAACAGTCACACTGAATACAGTAGCATTTACATGAGTGCGTCACCAACATTACAAGTGGATCCACTCTACATGCCTATCAAGAAGAGGTGGACACTATTGGAGTTTCAAGCTACAAAAGAGAGGGATTCTCATATCTGCTACAATTTTCCAATATTTATCCCAGCAACATTTGCTTGTATTCAGGAACAAATTCAACAACTACTCAATTGGATCAGAACTTGGCAAAAAATACGAGACCCTGCAATTGTAGCCAGTGGCTTCCTGCTTCTGTCTCTCTTTTTCAGTAGATAAGAAGAAAATTTTGGTAGAAGAGAAATTTTCATCTTATCTAATGAAAAAGGAGGAGGAAGAAGAGAGAAGGAAGGAGGAGGAAGAGAGAAAGAGGAAATAAGGGGAACAATAGAATAAGAGAGAAGAAGAAATTCAAAAGGGGAAGCTATCCACAGGGGCGGAGCTATCCATACCATCGAAACTTCAGCCTTCGGTGGCAGCTTTGGCAAATAAGATACATGAAGGACCAAGCTATTCGGAGAACTGGAGGCACAACTCCCCACCTAGCAGCTACACATGAACTAAGGGTTAATGACCATGGCCCAAAACATTCTCTCTCATGCCCTCGCTTCCGTGGAGGAATATGAGTCAAAGGCCCAGAGCACCATATTAGGAGACCTTTGGACATCTTTTGGGGGCCTTATAAGGATTCCTAGTTTTTAGGGATTAAGGCTAATTTTTTGCTTTCTTAAATCACAAGGTCAATTAAGAGGCCTACTTGGAGCCTATAATTTGAGCTTTCTAGACCATAAATCCCCTACAAAAATAGGGTCTAATGTTGTCATTCTCTCTCCTCTTCTCTTTCTAGCAAGCTTGTAACTAGGGGGGAGGCAAAATGGACAAATTTTTCTCCCATTTTGCAAGTTTTATACTTTGAAACTGACCCCATATCCATATATATGTAAAACATTTAATTTTTAACCTTGATTTTTCCCTAAAACCCACTCTATCTCATCATTGAATGCCTCCACCTTTTTTACCTTCATTTAATGCCTCCATTTCCCCACCAAATCAACCAAATCAATGTGGCGAGGCCCCGAGTGGGAAACCCTGCCCCGCGCAAGAGGGAGCTGCTTCCAGTGCCAGCAATCGAGAATCCGGTGCGCGGAGGGGGCAGTTGGATCTCACATCGGCACTCTTCTGGAAGCTCCGAATCTCCTTTAGAGCTGCCATGCCATTGCGTTGTTTCCTCCTGGGGGCACGAGGAGGAGGGTTTCTTGCGGGTGGTCGAGGAGGATGTGCATGAGCACTCCAATATCGTGCATGTTTATGCCGAGAGGATGATGGAGCTCCTTCCGGTGTGCTGCTACTTCGGTTGTTGCCTGTTGCCACCTCTTCTTGTGTTGGCAACGAACCCATGCCTCAATGCAAGTTCTTCCCCCCAATTGTGGAACGTATTGTGGGGGGGATAGGAATATCAGCCCATGGCACTCCATCAGGGTCAACATCACTCCCTGTCTCTCGATCCAGGTCAATGGTGGCGGCTGGGTCAGTGGTGTCCGGATGAGGGGGAGAGGGAGATGGAGGTGGTGGTGGTGGTGGTGGTGGTGGTGGACGATGAGGTGATGGTGGATGCTTATGTGCAGTGTTTTTTGTGCGAGCCATGGCAAAAATTGAAGTCAAAATATAGAAATGAGAATGAATGACACTATTACACCTTTATATAAAGTCATTTATAATGTGTTCAGATAGTCTGAAACCAGCCAAAAATTACAAAACCACCAAATTAGACACGTTTAACCCAACGTCTGCCATGCCTTGCCATTGTGACACGCCATGCAACATGGCCTGCTCTTGAACTTCCATTCCACTTCTCTATGTTTGCCTCCTTCCTTTTGAGTTGTGCGGCTTTAGCAATTGTGATAGAACCAATTAAACATCTCCATAAGATAATTGTAACGTGTCTTCCCTCCACCATGTCGAGTATTCAATCATAAAGTACACTCCTTTGGCTGCGTAATGTGATTTTTCCATGCCTTGGGTGTTGAACATATTCAAGGACCCGTATTTTTGTAGAAAATACGATCCATGTAATGTGTTAGGAAAAAATGTCCAAGTAAGAAATTATGAAGACAAATGAATATGGAATTTTAGTAAGCAATATGTTTGCCTCCTTCCTTTTGAGTTGTGCGGCTTTAGCAATTGTGATAGAACCAATTAAACATCTCCATAAGATAATTGCTACGTGTCTTCCCTCCACCATGTCGAGTGTTCATAAAGTACACTCCTTTGGCTGCGTAATGTGATTTTTCCATGCCTTGGGTGTTGAACATACCCAAGGACCCGTATTTTTGTAGAAAATACGGTCCATGTGCATATACAATGTGCTATGAAAAAATGTCCAAGTAAGAAATTATGAAGACAAATGAATATGGAATTTTAGTAAGCAATTGCAATGGTAATTAATGAACGGCGATAATTAAGATGAGACCATCTTACCATGTAATATGTAATGGAGGTATCTCCCCAACTCTCACTAACAAGCTTGATGAATTCTGTCACATCTATTTTGAACACACTTTGTTCTTCTTGAGTTGTTGTGCTCTTTAACATAGTTGTCCACAACCTTGTCAAAGTAAGCCCACGCCTTCTTTCTCTTGTTTTACAGATTTGGATCCTTGTCAAAATCTGTGGTGCACTTGCAAAGATCTTTCCAATGATCCCATCACAGGCTCCTCCCTCGATCATTCATAGGATGCAAGAATCACCTCGCCTTTGCACCACTCATTGACACTTGTTGTTGAGCACAATATGATGTGCCCCAGACTTTTTAAGATCTTTCACAATCTTTACATTCCCGCTATGCACTCCCAGAGAGTTGAGGAGCTCCTCCACTTACTTTATTGCTTGGGCTGAGCGTGAGGCTAGCTGCATAGTGAATGCATAGTCAATGTGAAGCTTAAGCAACATATAAAAAATCCTCATCATGGCATGCAATGTGCAAAAGTGTGTACTTTTCATTGGGAAAGGAATAATTGATGTCCAATTTGGATCCTTTGTGTCCCTATTGGGTGTTGCATCTAAATTGGAAGACAAGATCCCCTCCACCCAATCGGAGCTCATCCTCGCTCTTTGGCTTGAGAATTGACCACTTCATGCACAATGGACACGGATGGAGGAATTGTGCACTATTGTCACAATTACACATGCATTTTATGGTCTTCAAATCACCACCTAGATGCTAATCCACATGAAAGGATCCCACACCATCCACTTCAAACTCCTCCCCATTCATCTGTTGTTTAATAACTTCTAGAATTTGAGGGCATTGTTGAAGCATCCAATTCAACACCTCAGTGTTCTCCTTTGGAACCTTAAAGGCTCCAAGCCACCAACTATCCTTCTTAGATTGAACATTGAAAGAAGGGATTTCATCCTTGTCCTTTGCATATGCCATTGCTTCATTCATATATGTGACTCCCATTCGCTCCAATCTTTTCCCTTTTACTAGTTGGACCTCATCCAACTTCAGTATAAACGATAGGAGGTCTCTATACGCGCCAAATTGCACAAGTCTCTTCTCCCCTTCTTTAGGTTGTTTCTGCCTCTCTAGTGTCCGATTTAAGTAATTCAAATTCCTTTTGGGGGTTTTCGGCCACTCTAGACGCAATGGTGATGTTCTACACCAAACTGCCAGTAAGGAGAGTAGCATCAAATTTTTGGAAAAGGTATAATATAATGGCGTAAGTGCCTTTTGCAAACCCAAAAAGTTGAGAGCGACTTGTAGCTAGTGCACAATTTCAATACCTTGTCAGATCCATTTTTTTATAACTTACGACAATTTCTTGTCAAGTACACATTTAATGAGGGTATCTTTTTTAAAAAATCTATAGAGAGAAAATACCTCGAAAATACAAGTTTGTGAATTTATTACAAGGCCTTAGAAATGGCCTCCAAAATTTCCTAATGGTTGGTACAAATTGTATGATAAGAAAATCTTCCAAGGATATGGGTAGATATCTCTGTACGAGTCTTTATGAAAGTAATGATTGATTCATACTATATTAGGTATACCTACCTCTAGATTTACATCTCCAAGCTTATATCTAAAGGTTCATGTATCCAAACTCACAACTCATGTCTGCCTGGACATGTGCAGGCAGAGTGTTATAAGAAGCAGGCTGGCATGCAAAATGGGAAATTGCAGCAAAACAACTATGCATCCTCAAGCAGAAATAATGAGGACAATGAAAGGTTGTTTGTTATGCAGCATGTCGTGAATGCCATGTCTGAAAATGTTGAAGCAGCACAAAAAGATGATGTATGGTATGTGGATTCAGGTGCTTCGAACCACATGACAAGTCATGGGGAGTGGTTCAAGGAGATGAAAAACCCGAAAAGACGAGGTTTTGTGGAAACAGGGGATGACACCAGGGGATGACACTGCTCATCCAATTGCCCATGTTAGAGATGTGACATTGTCTATGCAGGATGGCAAAGTGAAGTACCTTGCAGATGTACTTCACGTTCCAAACATAACAAAGAATCTGGTTTCAGTTGGCCAGATGATTGAGCAGGGTTTGCAGGTTCGGTTTAACCCTGATGGTTGTTATGTTGAAGACTTTAAAGACAAGTGCAGGTTGGTTGTAAAAGGCAACAGAGTGGGCAGGATATTTACGTTGAATGTAGACATGCCTGAAATGAGTGCTGCAATGTTTGCAAATGGTTCAGGAATAGTTGCAGATACAGACATTTGGCATAAAAGAATTGGACATATGAATGTGCAGAGAATGAAGTCTATGCAGACTAAAGGGATTGTGACAGGGCTGCCAAAGTTTAAAGTGGAAGGTATGCAGAGAATATGTGAAGCATGCCAATTTGGAAAGCAAACAAAGCATGTATTTCCACGTAACAGATATGTGAGCAAAAATGCACTAGATGTTGTGCATTCAGATGTATGGGGTCCTACGAAGACCATGTCTATGGGAGGCTGCAGGTATCATGTGACATTCATTGATGACCACACAAGGAAAGTGTGGGTATATTTCATGAAGGAGAAGAGTGAGGTGTTCACTCACTTTCAGAATTTTAGAGTTTTGGTTGAAAAGCAAACAGGGAAATATGTAAAGTGCCGGTCAGATGGAGGGGGAGAGTACTTCTCCAATGAGTTCTCTGAATTTTTGAACAAGAATGGTATTCGGAGACAGTTTACATGCAGATACACTCCGCAGCAAAATGGAGTTGCTGAGCGGAAAAACAAGCACATTGCTGAGATTGCGCGAGCATTGATGGAAGAGAAGAATATGCCGCATAGCTATTGGGCTGAGGCTGTTTCTACAGCAGTATACATCATGAACAGGACTCCAACTGCAGCCATACATGATGTAACTCCAGAGGAGAGATTTACTGGCAAAAAACGTGATTTGTCTCATCTGAAGTCTTTGGATGCATTGCATATGTGCATGTGCCAGATGAACTGAGAACTAAGCTGGATCCAAAAGCTGAAAAATGTGTGTTTATTGGATATTCCCTTGAGCAAAAGGGATACAGGTGTTATAACCCTGCTACACATGAGTTGAGGGTAAGTAGGGATGTTGTCTTTGATGAGCAGCTGGTATGCTGCTGAAAAAGAAGCTGTTGGGGCTGATGTGAGTGGAAGCAGCTGGTATGTTGTCTTTGATGAGATGAGCAGCTGGTATGCTGCTGAAAAAGAAGCTATTGGGGCTGATGTGAGTGGAAGAATGGTTGCACAGAATACAGGTCAGCAATCACAATCTTTGAGTGGACCAGGAGAGTCCTCATCTAGTGGGTCTGTTGATAGACCATGGAGTGGCAGGCTACGTCATAATACCAATCCTGCAAATGTGATTAGTACATCACGTAAAGGAAAAGAGAAAGTTGTTGAGCCCCTTGGTATGCCTGACATTTCTGCATGCATTCTCATGTTGATGGAGAGTTTAGTGGCTCAGATATGAGCCTTGATGAGGAGCTTGGGATCCCAGCTATGAGAACACCTAGTGTAAAGAAGGCTATGGAAGCCATGAATGAAAAGCTGCGAAGATCTGGGAGAGTGAAAAACCCTGTGCAGAGGTTTACCTATGATGGTTATGTGGCACATCACTATGCATATATGGCAAAGGTTATGCAGGTTGTAGAGCCCACATGCATTGATGAGGCTGTTGGAAATGTGTGTTGGGAGAAAGCTATGGATGAGGAGATGGATGCACTATATGAAAATGAAACTTGGGATTTAGTGCAATTGCTTGAAGGCAAGAAAGCCATTGGATGCAAGTGGGTGTACAAAGTAAAACATAACAGTGATGGAAGCATAAACAGGTACAAGGCTAGATTAGTAGCCAAAGGATATGCGCAGACATATGGCATTGATTATGAGGAAACTTTCAGCCCAGTTGCCAAGATGGCAACAGTGAGAGTTGTGATAGCAGTGGCTGCGTCAAAGCAATGGTGATGGATGTAAAGAATGCATTCTTGCATGGGGATTTGCAAGAAGAGGTGTATATGTTGCAGCCACCTGGTTATGAGGATGTGAGTCACCCCGAGCATGTTTGCAGGTTGAAGAAAGCCTTGTATGGCTTAAAACAAGCACCAAGAGCATGGTTTGACAAGATTTCTGAATATCTTAACACTATTGGCTTTCATGTAGCCAATGCATATTTCTCGCTGCTTGTTGTCATCTAGGTGACTTGATCATTATTACGGGGGACCATGATGCAGAGATCTTTGACGTAAAGATCTTGCTTAGATAGAAGTTCGAGATGAAGGATCTGGGGGAGCTCAAATATTTCTTGGGCATTGAGGTGATTAGGTCACCACATGGTATTGGATTACTGCAGAGACAGTATGGCTTGGACATGTTGTCCAAGTATGGTATGACAGGCTGCAAGCCTATTTCTGTGCCATTAGATCAGAATGGCAAGTTGAGTGCAGATTCAGGAGAGATCTTGGAGGATCCTACTATGTATAGGCGCATAGTAGGAAGCTTGATCTACATGACGATCACCAGACCAGATTTGAGCTATGCTGTTGGGTTGGTGAGTCAGTTTATGCAGGTTCCACGGAAATCGCATTTGGATGCATTGAGACGCATACTGAGGTATGTGAGGTCTACTTTGCATTGTGGACTATTCTGAGACTAGGACAGAGATATGTGTATATGGGTACACAGATGCTGATTGGGCTGGTAGTATCTCAGATAGAAGATCTACTAGTGGATTCATGTTTTCTTTGGGGAGTGCTGCTGTGACTTGGAGCAGCAAGAAGCAGCCTACGGTTACTCTATCCAATACAGAGGCCGAGTACAGAGGAGCTGCTATGGCAGCATGTGAGGTAGCTTGGTTGAGAAAGCTACTTGCAGATTTGGGTCTATCAGTGGATAGAAGAGTTGTCATTTTCTGTGACAACATCAGCAGTATACAGTTGGCCAGGAACCCAGTTTTTCATGCTCGCACGAAGCATATAGAGGTCCACTACCATTTTGTTAGAGAGAAGGTCTTGGCAGGAGACCTTGACCTTGTTTATGTCAGCACACAGGATCAAGTAGCTGACATCTTCACCAAAGCATTGGGTACAAAGAAGCTCCACAGATTCAATGCTTCACTTGGTGTACATGAGATGGAGTTGAGCTCGAGGGGGAGTGTTGAGATATCGAGCTCTAGTGAGACGGTGGACACTGATGACCCGCCTGGGGGATAGGCCCCACACTTACACCACTGGCATGGTTGGTGAGATCTTGGGTGATATGCGGCCAGTGGGATGACAGGTTGTGTGACAGCCATTCTAGAGACTAGCATAGTTATAGCGCCAGCTCATTTAGTTGGGTTCACACTATAGAGAACCCTTGTATGTATTTGGTTGAGTACCTTTCATATTGTGTGTACTCTTATCTTTGTATATGGTGTGTTGAGTGTTGAGTGAAGGTGAAGAAGATTTTCAGCCTCTCACCTTGTGTGTTCTCTATTAGGGTTTTGTGAGTGTGTGCGTGCTTGCAAGAGCTCAAGCTCTCTTCCCCCCTGCATCTTTTCACACAGATGTTGATTGGGCTAGTAGTATCTCAGATAGAAGATCTACTAGTGGCTTCATGTTTTCTTTGGGGAGTGCTGATGTGACTTGGAGCAGCAAGAAGCAGCCTACGGTTACTCTATCCAGTACCAGAGGCCGAGTACAGAGGTGTTGCTATGGCAGCATGTGAGGTAGCTTGGTTGAGAAAGCTACTTGTAGATTTGGGTCTATCAGTGGGGATAGACAAGCTATCATTTTCTGTGACTCACATTAGCAGTATACAGTTGGCCAAGAACCCAGTTTTTCATGCTCGCACGAAACATATAGAGATCCACTACCATCTTGTCAGAGAGAAGGTTTTGGCAGGAGACGTTAACCTTGTTTATGTCAGCACATAGGATCAGGTCGCTGACATCTTCACCAAAGCATTGGGTACAAAGAAGCTCCACAGATTCAGGACTTCGCTTGGTGTACATGAGATGGAGTTGAGGGAGAGTGTTGAGATATCGAGCTCATCTAGTGAAGCGGTGGACACTGATGACCCGCCTAGGAGATAGACCCCACACTTACACCACTGGCATGGTTGGTGAGATCATGGGTGATATGCGGCCAGTGGTATGATAGGCTGTGTGTGACAGCCATTCTAGAGACTGGCATAGTTATAGCGCCAGCTCATTTAGTTGGATTCACACTATAGAGAATCCTAGTATGTATTTGGTTGAGTACCTTTTCATATCGTGTGTACTCTTATCTTTGTATATGGTGTGTTGAGTGTTGAGTGTGAAGAAGAAGAAGATTTTCAACCTCTCACCTTGTGTGTTCTCTTTTAGGGTTTTGTGAGTGTGTGTGTGCTTGCAAGAACTCAAGCTCTCTTCTCCCCTACATCTTTTCAGCCTCTTGGCCTCCAATTTCATACAAATTATCAAAAATATAATTTTATCCAACCAATAGACGAAATAGAATGTCCTAATGCAAAATAAACTTCAAATCAAAATCAAACACATCCAACCGTATGTTTTTCGAAGTGTGACCGCCTAATCAACACCAGGCAATATTAGATGATCCCAATAGCTTAGAGTGGACGAAAAAATGGAGCCAAGTCCTAGTCTAGTCCTTGGCATCGATGCCAAATATATTCAAGTCAAGAGCTTACCTTAACAATGTTAAAGCATGTTGTTGGATCTTGCCTTTGAGCCACAATGCAACCTCCTATTATTGTGGGTGCAATAGCTCGCCCATCACATCCTCAATAGAATGCTCCTTGCCAAAGGGATGAAGGGAGAGCTTTCAATGCCTAGATGGATGCAAGAACTCTGCTTTCTTTATTTACTTCAACACTTCACTATTTTTTTTGTTGGTGCAAGCACATGTTTTTTATTGTATGGAGTAACCTGTTATGCTATTTTGATGGCAAGCCCAAGTGATTCCTTGTTATAGGGCCTACAATGAGTTACAAACATCTCTACAGGGATGATGATAGTGTGAGTATGGGCACGAGAGTTGTATAGCTATGTGGACGCAGGGGATTAAACCTTTTACGTACACCATTTCCACTAGTAAGCAATGGAACTTTTCCAAGCTGTTGGCAATGTTTGTATCGATTGATTCTTGGGAGGTGGTGGCAACATGCTGATAGCAAAGATATGGGGAAGTTTGAAGCATTGCCCTCATGCAAGTGGAGTCCTAATGGCACATCATCTTTTTTGGTGGATATAGGTTCTTGTGGTTTCTTTCATGTAAGGGGTGGTGAGAATTCAAATTCCCACAGGTTGGCCACCCCCCTTTGCATTAGGGAAAAACGGAGCTCATTTTGGGGCCCTGTAAGAAATTCACTATTTTTCGATTTATTTCTCTCCTAAAAGATCTCAAAAATAATAAAATATGGAAACGTGGCTCAAAACTGTCAGTAAGGACCACTGAACTGTCAGTTCAGAAAAGAATAAGATAATCTTTTGTCTAACTAACACGATTTTGCATTAAATATCTCCTTAATTTTTTTTGTTTCTCGAAGATTTCGCATCTCTTTTGACGACGTGTGCAGGCCTCTCATAAAGAATCCATCACTGAACTTAATGATTGTATGGATACCGCCACACTTCCACAATTCATGTTACAAAAAGACTATGAGATTGACAAGCCAACTTTGCAACCTCAGAAGCACAAAAATGGCCGATACTAGTGAAGTACAATCTCAGAAGAAGCGATTATATCATCTTCACATCGACTTAGAAGAACAATATGCTCCAGCACAAAAAAGACGAAAGGATACGGTGCTAAATGCTCAACAACGGGAAAATATGAGAAGAGAAGGGCTCCAACATATTGACTTATGGTGTGATGGAAGTATATATCCAAAATGTCCAGTACAAAACTCTACACCTCCATTTGTCAATCCAACCACACTATTGAGGTTTGCGGGCGATGGACAAAATGGACTTCTTGGTTATATTTCAGCACAGTCTGCATTTGCAGAAACATATAAAACAATGTACCTACAAGAAAAGGGAGCCAGGATTCAAGAGATAGCTATTCGTGCAAAATTGGAGCAGCAGTTGCAGAATGAAATTGAGGAGCATTCAAAGAGTAAAAAAGAGTTAACAAGATCAAGAAGGAAGAGAACCATGCTTGGAGACAGACAACGAAGTAGGAAGATTAAAAACATTGCAAATTTGAAGGCTGGGACTGGTGGATGCAAGCGAAGAATTCAGGAAGCAAGGTTAGTTTGCAATTTCTTATTTTTTAAACTCAAAAATGCTCTCAAATGACTACATGTATTTTGTCCATTATTGCAAAACAGGATTGGAAGTGTTGAATAATATAGGCATATTGTGTTGTTACTATATTGTTACTATAGGAAATTATTGGAGCCTGCAAAAGAAAATATGGATCCCAACCTTCTTCCAGTTAAACAAATGAAAGGATTGCTTTCTTGTGGTGTAGCAAAAGGTTTGATTGAAGAAAAAAAATACAAAACAATCAAACGCAATGTTGTAGAGGACTTTATATCCAATAATCAAGTTGATGGTACTACAATCCAAGAGGCTCTTGATGTTAGTGGAGTTAGCAGGAAGGGATATAGTTCGATTTTCCATGCGATATCCTCAACTTTGAGAGATCAAAGGATTAAACGAGTTTTACTGCCAAATCCAGCAACAGTGTGGAAGATAAGAGGTCATTTGAATGAAAGTATAGATGAGTTTATTGGACCATATATCCATATTGAAGATATATTTCATGGTGCTAAAGGAACCACTGTGTATGACCCTTGGAACAATATATTTGTAGATCTACAACAACTTCAAAGAAGAATGGTCGAGTTTTATGGAATAACATTTGAAGAGTGCAAAGGCATTTTGAAATTTGTTATCAAACTGGATGAGTGTGAGGTTGTAAAGGAAAAGAAAATGGAAAGGATTACTATCACATTGATGAATGGAGCACTTGATACATCATTGAATGAAGCGAGTTCGAAGTATTTTAGTGTGCAGTCAGAGAAACACATATGGTGGTTGGGCTCATTCCAGGTATGATCATTTTTTATTTCGTACTTGATTTTAGTCAATGTTTTCAAATCTTTTATAGTAAGACTTTTGTTTTGTATAATCACAGGTAAAGACAGAAGACCATGAAACACTAGATTGGGTGTTTCACCACACGGAAATACCAAGAATAATTAAAAGACAGGTGCAAGGAGAGAATCTCCATGTTGCAGGAAAAGGTGATTTTCAAGTAGAGTGGCACATGGCGGGGGATCTTAAAACACTTAAGTGCATGTATAACGTTAGTAAAGGAGGTAACTCAAAGTCTCCTTGTCTTTACTGCAAAGAATCAGCGCAAGTAATGGATTCTAAATGGTGGAAGAGAGCACCTAATAGAGATAAAGTTGACCCTGACTTCAAGGCCATTCTTGACATTCCACTATGTAATGTTCACATATGCACATTGCATGCTCTATGTCGAATTATTGAGAAATTGGTATTTTTGTATATTGGATTTGCTTGGAAACTCCGTCCCAAAAGAAATAGAAAGGATGCTCTTCATGCATTGGAAAAAGTGTTATCCGATATAGGTCTGCATGGAGGTGATGTTCATATCACAAAGGATTTTAAAAAGTCTAGCAATGGCAAGGAGGTACCAATCAAGCCCTCTATTGGTGGTGTTAAGGCAAGAAGATTCTTGTCTCGACCCAAACACAATAGTAAGCAAGTAAGGCAAGGTAAAACAGTTTCAAGGATTAGTTATGGATTGTGGAAGCAAGTCCATAATGCCGTGAAAGATCATGAGGCAGATGGGGAAGCACGAAATGTGAAGGCAGAGGTGTGGAGGTCTCTTGATCAACTCTTCATGTTCTGTGACAATGTAACATGGACAAAGAGTGATTACAAGAACTTTGAAGAGGCAATAAAACATTTTGGGAAGTCAATGAAAGACGCATGGACAGCCTGCAATATAACTCACTACATGGTAAAGTGATGTCTTCTTCTTTTACTTAAGTGTGATCCTCTTTTCTTTTATAACTTACTATGCATTCTTATGTCTTTGTGAAAACAGCATATCATCTACAACCACCTTCCCTATTTTGTCAAAAAGTATGGATGCCCAGCAATTTGGTCTACCCAAGGCATGGAGAAGTCTCACTACATGGCACATAATGCATTTTTCAGACACACACAACACTATGGAGGGAGTCAAAAGGCAAATAGTCTGAAGGAAGTCTTCCAATGGTTTTACCGAGGCATTCTACAAAGGCTGCATGCTAAAAGAAAAGTTGCTAGCTCCAAAGTCAAGCTTGCTTTTATTCTAGCCCAAAAGCAAAGACGAAGACAAACTTTGGACAATTCAATGGCAGCAGAGAGACATAGACAGTGGAGGGATTCGAAGATATTTAGAAACCATAAATGGACAAGTAAACATGAATAGCAGTTTGTAACTTATTGGTGTTATGTCCACATGTTTTCAAACTCAATCAATAGATTTTTATTCTGTGGAACAAGTGACTCTTGGTGTAATGCCTATATGTTTTGAGACTCCATCGAAAGTAAGTCTTTTGTGAAACATGTGATCTATATTAACAAGCATCAATACATCCATATATTAACACACAAAAAATTCAATCAATACTACTTAATTATGCTAGACATACTGTTTGCCAAACCCAGCTGGCCTGCTTCCACTTGATCTCTAGAGGAATGTGTCATCCTCAATTTGTAGCTGCCATGTATCAAAAGATTATAGTGAGACAATGATACATAACTACAAAACATTTAAACACAACATAAAGTATTTGATTTGAAGTAATAATATCATACCCTCTCATTTTCATCAGCAACAAGAAGTTCATCTTTCCAAAGATTTATTCCTCTCCCCTCCAGTCCAGCCTCTTCTTTAAGTTTTTCCTTATGAAGTGATGAGAGATTCATAGCTTCCTGGGTGAGCTGGAAGGCAGCTTCATCTGGCTCTTGGAAACTTTCAGCCTCTTTGAAACAAATAGTAAGGGCCTCTGCAGGATCAAAGGTTGTTTCCAAAGCTAGCAGTGAATGGTCATCCTCTATGCCAACCTCCTTGTCAAGCCTTGAAGCCTGGGCAATAAGGGAAATGGCATAGTCCTCCCTCAAATTGAACATACACTCTATATCATGGAGGAAAACATAATCTTTACCACCAATCAAGACACCTGGAAGCATGGGCACTGCATAGTTGCTGCTCTGAACATCAAAGTCTTCAACTGGCTGTGCTGCCCTAAGAGTCTCAGTCCTTAGTTGAACAAGGTCAAGAGCAGCCACTTGCAGCCCCTCATCCTCGAGGTTGATATCTTCTTCCTGCTCTGCTATATCTGTTGCCATAGGAATATCCTCTTTTACCTCTGCTACAGATATATCTTCTTCTTCAGTCTCCTGCCCTTGCTCTTCTAGAGATTGCTGTTGAAAGACAATGTACATAAGGAATGCCATGTTTTCCTCAAGCACTCTACACTTTCTGGTGTGCAAGTTACAACTGAATTTATATTCCTCAGGCAGGCTGTCAAACCTTCTATTCACATGGTACCTCAGCTTGTCAATGGAGACAATATGATTTAAATGCACAAAAACCTTTTCACCTTCCACAATCCTTCCTGCCTCTGTCAGTTGTTTGAAGGTATCCCAATGGTCTGAAAGGAAATCTCTGTGATGGTCCAAAAGAGAGCTCATAGTGAACTCCCTGTTGAAAATATTGTGGTATATGTGGAAGTTCCTTTGAGCCTTGCACTTGTGAAGAAAGTCAAATAGGAGCAAATCTGGAGATTTGTCCTCTTCTGGTTCCCTTTGTTTTGAAAGGGAAGACTCACCTTTCTGCTCTAGTCTCTTGCTTTTGCCTGAACCAAAATTTATATAACATGAATTCTATATGCTCACCTATGCAATCAGATAATGTATAGGATATCAAAAAACAAAACTCTTCATCAGCACACATGAATCACCTGGTGATTGCTATGGTCTGAGTATAGCAGCAGAGAAGTCCAACTTCCTCTTGAAAGGAAGGGCCTGAGGATCAACTGTTCCAAAGCAGAAACATTTCTCATCATCAAGAAAGACATCTCCATGGACATAGAAAGCAAAACAATGAGCAAACAGTAAAAACCAAAAGAGACACAAGACTTTGCAACAAAACGCGATGCAGATCTATTTGAAAAATGTAAAGTGCTCTCCTCGCATTTTGTTGCAAATTCTGAATTTCTACTGACATCCACTTCCAGTCAAATGCTATGGATATCTCACAATGTTCAGGACAGTAAATGATGCAAGGAGGAATTCCCATGTGCAAAAGAGATTAAAAGAAGGAGAAAAAATAAAAACTAGAACAAATATCAGAATTTGCAGCAAAACGCGATTTGGAGCATTTGGAAAACATAAACCTCTCTAATCGCATTTTGTTGCAAAATTCTAAATCCTACTCATATCCATCTCTAATCAAATCCTAGGGTGATCTGACAGATTTCTAGGCACTGAGATTTATGAATTCTACAGATGGAAGAAATATAGGTCAGAAAACATTGGAAATGGTATAGATCTCTGACCTTTCTTTTCCTCTTCCATACTGATGGAATAGCCCTGGAGATTGTCCTGCTCTCTTCCAAAACTGAGCTGTAGCACTGGTAACCTGGAGATCTGGTAATGGTAGTAGTCTTCAGACAGGTTGCAGAGTGGATGGAGTGTGTTGGGTAGAAAGTGGTCAAAGTGGGAGAGAAGAGGATGATGGGAGGGTGCTAGCAGGGATGGAATACGGGGAGGGAAAAGTGTTAATGGATCTAATTATTAAATCATGATTGGCACAATTTCCAAGGCAAAAAGTGACCCACAAATTTCAAATCCCAAAAGATTTGGTGGGACCCACACGTGTTAAAAAACGACTATATCTCACACGTGTGGTATTAATAACTCCATTATTTGTATTTTGTAATAATCTACTCTCCTAACTCAGTTCTCTTGCATCTCTACCTCCCTACTCCACACCATCAGCATCCAGACCAGCAGCAAAGGTTCATACCCAGCACAGGATACTCATCATCAGCACAGAACTCTTGCAGATAGCTTCCAGGTTAGTAAGAAAATCTTTTTCCTCTTCTTCTTGTTTAATAGTATATTAGGGTAAGGAATTGATTGATGTGATGTAGGTTACATATTATGATAAATATTATATGCATTTTTTAGATTTTCTCGACTGCATGTAGAAGCAGGAAGACTTTTTATTTGGCCCTGTTGAATGAGAGTTTGATCACTTCTTGATGTCCATAGGCTCAATCCATGTTGCACCAAGCTGCATACACACTGAAATGACTAAAGGCATGCTGAAGTATGTTGTCTCTAGAATTTGCAGCAAAACGCGAGGAGAGGATTTTAGAAATCTCAAAATAGTTCAAATCGCATTTTGTTGCAAATTTTAAAATTCTTCTTCATCCACCCATTTCAAGCCTGCATAGTTCTTCTATAAACACAATACATATTGTTTATAGTTGGAAAGAGAGAGAATTCATCATATGAATGCAAAAGCATGTTGTTTCAAGCATTTGCAGAAAAACGCGATTTTGAGCTATTACAAATTTCAAATCTTCATAATCGCCTTTTGTTGCAAATTGTTCAATTTTGCTTCATCCAAGTTGTTATCACCTTCTTTAATCATTCTATGTTCTCCATGTTTCTAATCTTTTACTATTGCTTTGTATGGACCTTTTCAGAGTGATGGCAAGAACCAAGGCAACTGCAAGGAGGTCTGGCAAGGGGCCAGGGCTTGCAGCAGCAGCAGCTGGGGCTGATGTCAAGGAATCTAGTGTGCCTACAAAAGGAAGAGTTGCACATGGCAGGAAGGGGAAGCCAATGAGCATGCTACAGCAAAAGTCCAAGAGGTTAAAGCATTCTGCTGGTGTGCTAAAGGAGATCAGGAAACAGCAAAAAGCTATAGGCTTTGCAATCCCCAAGGCACCTTTTCAGAGGCTAGTGAGAGAAATTTGTGATAGCTGGCACCTTGGTTTCAAGTGGAACAGGACTGCCATTCTTTCCTTACAGGAAATGGCAGAGGATTACCTGGAGAAGTACTTTGAAGATGCAATGCTTGTAGCAGCCCATGCTCACAGGGTAACTCTGATGGCCAAGGACTTCAACACATTGTCCAGAGTGAGGTGGAGGTATGACAAGCTGGTCCATCCTGTGGAATGGCAGGACATTAAAATGAGAGACATATTATTAATTCCACCTACAAGGAAATTGAAGGCAGACAAGGTGAAGGTTGTTGAAGTGACCCACTCAATGAGCACCAGAGGGAAAGCTGCTTATGAGGAGTCACTGAAGTAGCAAATAGAGGAATCCAAGTCTGCTATAAATGTGGAGACTGTGCAGATGGAGCTACAGATACAGAGAAGGTTGCAGGAGCTGGGCCCTAACATATTTGTCCATATTGAAGATGATTTTTCAGAGAATAATTTTGACTTGACAAGAGCATGCTTGGCAGCATTGGCTCATAAGAATGAGTATTGCTCAGATACTATCATTCTTGCAATGCTCTAGTAAGTGTCTTTTATTTTACATTTGTTTGCAAAACAATCCTTATTGTACCTCCTCCCTTACACCTTACCTTAATTATTGTTTTGTCTAATGTAGCATGATGAGAAGCTGGCTGAACCATGCTGTACAGCATACAGTTTATATTATTGATCCTGCAATTTCCTTCAAGTTAAGAGATCCAAAGGAAACTCCCATGGATATTTTCAATTGGTTCAGACACTGTGATTTTGATCATGTTGATATTTTGCTACTTCCATACCATAACAAGTATGTGTGTGGCTGCTTCTTTTGGGATCTTCCTTCAAGATTGAGTACTCTTGTAGCCTTTGATTTCTTAATGCTTTTTTCCTTATGCAGTGACCACTGGAGCTTTGCTTCTATTGACATCCAGCAGAAGCAATGCTTTTTATTCAACTCTCTTAGAAACACACACAGAGAGGTTAAATTGTAAGTGGTTTGTGTGCTATTTTTAACTTTAAACTTCATTATTTGGATTTAATGCACACTAACTGAATTATATGTATTGCAGTTGTATTAGAAGACTTCTAGATGCATTGGATCAGTGTCCTCCTAATGTCAATCTTTTGGATTCAATAGAGCCAATAGATTTAGAGGTAGAAAGTTGCTCCCTCTACTGATGTCTATTTCATGCTATGCCTTTGAACTTATTGAGTAATTTTATTTTGTTCAGACATTAACAGTTTCTAACATATCTTTCCAACTATCCAGACACCACAACAAGATGATTCAAGTAGCTGTGGTTGGAGAGTGCTGATTAGTGCCAAATATATACTTTCAAGCTATTTTGAGATAGGACAGCCAGAGCTTGTAAGAAAAAATAATTTTCATTTAGCTTCAAAAAATTTGATATTGGTACAAAGTGTTCTAAATCATCATATCTCATTGCAGATGAGAGAAGATAGCTTCAACTCGAGCTATGTGTATAGTTTCAGAGCTGATATAATTTGAAAGTTTTTGAAGTATGCCTTCCCCAAACCTATTGTACCAGCTACTGTTGAGTTAGGTGAGAGCTCTAAAGTCCGAGAAGGTGTCATACACCTTGATGACACAGATGATGCAGATGTGGTGCCACAAGAACAAGGACCTAGTGCTGATGAGGAGAAGCCACAAGAACAAGGACCTGTTGCTGCTGATATTATTGAGGAAATGATGGAGCAACAGCAAACAGATGCTCCAAGGGTAGTAGAGGAGACAATGGAGCAGCACCAAGAGACTGTACACGACAAGATGGAGCAACAGAAAGTAGATTCTCCAAATAAAGATGATACGGTGAGCTTGGACCATGTAGAGCAGCCTCTAGATCAACCTGTAGATAAATAGAAAATTATTGTCAAGAATATGTTCTACATATGTAATTAAACACTTCTGTACAGAATTTTACATTTCTGAATATAATACCTTTGTTTATGGAGTCTGTGTTATCTCAATTTTAAAATTTTCAATGTCTTTGCATTTTCTTGATCTCTCTCTTCTTTTGAGCACCTGCAAAAAAGCAATATGAAACAATAGGGTAAAGTAAACTAATAGCAGTGCTTAATGAGACTAGGATAAATCACATGGTATACCTTCTTATTGTTGTAGATAAATAAAAAGTCCTTTGAAATAGAACCTTCTGTCTCAAATAGAATGTCATTGCGCAATTGAGCTAGGGAGCAGCATTGTCTTAATGTGATATTGACTAGCACATCACCATTCTCAACAACATCAATATCAAGAAGTTTATTTTCTGCACCAAAAGAATCTTCATCTTGATCCATAGGGACTAGTTTTGTACCTAGCATTCGACTGCGCTTATAATAAAAAGAAAAAATGAAATTTTGTGATGCAACCATGTACTTCAGTTGCATAGAAGGTTGGACAACCTCACAAAACACTGAACTACATGTCTTCTTATCCCAACCTTTATCCAAAAATTGTGGCATGCATGCCAGACTTGTTGCTTTAACGGTGAACATTGTTTTTGAAACCTTCACTGGAAAGGTATTAAACAAGTCTACAAAAACTGTGAGAGGCATGCACAAAGAAATTTTTATTATCCTTGTGGCAATATTGGGTCTAAGAGCTTTCTGTACTTCTTTGAAAAGCTTGGCTCTATATGCCTCTGTAACACTAAAATGTGGGAGAGGCCAATCCACTGAATTCCATGCTGGAAGGTCTTGTTTTCTTAACACACCATGTGTGTTTGCATTGTCCAGCAACTGATAAAAATGATCAGTAAAAAATATACCGGATTGAGCTAGCTCTGTTGCACATCGACCTTCGTATTGTTGTTCTCCTATCGATCCATGCAAAACATCTATAAATCCCAGAATACAATCGATGTTTTGCCATGTCTCATACGATGAAGGGTATAAATCTGAAATAAAATAACACAAGAATATCAATAAGCAAAGAAAGAAAGCTTTGTCTTAAAAATCCATGCACCTCATAAAGAACAAAACCACAATAGAAAAATATACAATTAGGCCTGTGTTGCGGAAGATCATTTGGATAGTCTCGCAAGACAAGTTCTTTATGCATGTACACATGCTGAATCAAAACTTCTTTCACCGATATCTTTCCTCTGCTGATTTTAAAATCTCGTACTCTTCCCTTCCATGATGCCAAGAAAATATTTTTTGTCTGGGGTTTCTTTCTTTTACTAGGTTGCATGAGCACCCATGCTCCTTTCGAAACAGTAAACCTTTCCCAAGTTCCTTCCGTTTTAACTGTACTTGAATTCTCTACCGAAGAAATAGAAGAAGCAGGTCGACGGGGTAAGGATGTGTGGTATAATTCTGCCTTCATAGCATTATCATCCACAGAGCGTCTTCCACAAGAACGACCATAGTTTTTATTCACCATGGATACCTTGTGAATCTGTAACCACAGCAAAGTAATGTAAACAAGATAACAAAGTGAAGTTTCAAGAAAGAGAAAGTAGGCAGACAGATAGTTGATAAGAAACATCTTACTCTAAGCCAAACTGGATCAAGGGAGCAATTTTGGAAAAGAAGAGGTTACTGCACAATGAGGTAGTGGTGTAGAATGGTAGACCTTTCGAAGGAAAGGCAGC
Organism: Cibotium barometz; assembly: GCF_041138505.1. NCBI lineage: Eukaryota > Viridiplantae > Streptophyta > Polypodiopsida > Cyatheales > Cibotiaceae > Cibotium > Cibotium barometz. The sequence goes on from NC_141056.1 coordinate 60,153,550, forward strand.
ACAACAATTCAAAGTTGAAAGGGAGGTGGAAGCGGGAAGGCCCTTGTCAGAGAAAATGTCAAACTAGATTCTATCTTCATGTCCAAAGATCTTGTGAGAATAAAAAACCAATCTCCACATTAATGTAGCACGCTTGTACCTACATAAAATATTGTTTCTTTTATCTATTTTCTTTTATTTTTGTGAATTTCCAACGTTACGTTGGCCCTCTGTTCATTGGTTGAGAGCTTATTTTTCCAAACCGTAAAAGGCCCCAAAATGAGCTCTCTTTTTCCCTAATGACTTAAATGGTAAGTCACAATCATTGGTCGGAAACTCCACCTAATTGCCTCCCAACAATCGAAGACCGATACCAAGACAATATGATGGCCAAAAACACACTAAGTTTGGTGATGTAGGAAATATGTACCCTAACATACCAGCTGCATGGCTCTGGCATAAGCATTACTGAAAGGAAGGAATCCTCCTAAGCAAGCCTGCTGATTGACCTCTAAGGACTCTGATCCAGAAAAGATATACTCCAAGTATGCTTAAGCAAGATGACCATGAATGTCATAGTGCCTTGACCTTGATAAATCAGCATCAATCAATGCTGAGGCATTTTAGACATGTCAATCTGTAGAAAAAACTGAAGAAGTCCTCCTGAAGATTTATCTAGTTTCTGAATCGGTACACAGCTTTAAATGCTGCCTCCACCACTAGCTATCAGCTGCAAGCAACTGATATGAGCTGACAGTATGTTGTTTAACCATATCATACAATGGACCATGCTTGGCAGTTGTGGCACAACATAGATATACCATGCCCGACAGCAAATGTCAGCTCCATTGTTCCATGTGCATTGTCTGTATAAGCTATGTTTTCTGAAGTTTTTGGTCTTTAAAATTAAATATGAGTTTCACAATAGATTTTCCCCACACATCCTAATTACACTCAAATTGTAGCATAGGGTTCTATTCCTTACAATGTCCACTGCCCTGGTTGCATACAGGTTTTTATTCTTTTTCACTATCAGATCCTTCTGTAGTCTGCCATATAGATCCACGAGGGTGGTAGAACAAGGTGCCGCATGGGGAGCTCTAGCGGTGTTCGAACTCTAGAGCCCCCTCACCGAGTAAATGCTTCAACCGCTAGGCTACACTGCCATTGGCTATACCGGTTCCCTCTTCCAGCTTCCCAACAATGACTTCGCAAATATTGTGCATGCCCCATAACGAGTGAATATATCTGCTCTTGTGTAACCAATATAATCAGAAGATACATGTAAGGATGTTGACGAATGTGTACATAACATGCTAGGCTCTCGATGCACCCTTTGAAAGTAGATAATCCTTTCTCATTGCCTCAACCTTCTTTGCATCTTTCCACATGTTGGCATCCATATACATGTTGGACATCAATATAAATAGTGCAGCATGCTTTTCATTTGATCTCAGCGCATGATCAAAGGCAGCTCTACCAATTTCTACATTACCCCACTTTTGGCAAGCCCCCAACAAGGTTTTCCATGTCACAAGATCAGGTTTAAAAGGCATTTTCTCCAACATTACCAAAGCCTCATTCAGTCGGCCTGCTCGGGCTAGAAGATCAAGCATGGAGTTGTAGTGCTCAAGAGTTGGGAATACTCCATACTCTTTCCTCATAGCTTCAAAATACTTTTGACTTTCTTTCAACAAACCACTATGACTGCATGCGGTAAGAAGACTGAGAAATGTGGTTTCATTTGGATGCACGTTCTCCTCTCTCATTCTATCAAGCATTTGAAAAACAAATTCACTCTCTCCTTGTCGCGCATATCCTGCAATTAATGCAGTCCATGTTACTACACCTTTGGCTGATAGCTTAGAAAATGCATCCTCAGCCTCCCCTAGTGCATCACATTTGGCATACATATCCACTAAAGCATTACCAACTAAAGGATCTCTTTCAAATCCATGCATCACAATCGAATTGTGTATTCCGTGGCCCTCATCAATTGTTCCTATGCTCCCACAAGCTTTTAAACCGCAAATAAAAGTGACTACATCTGGGCTTATGCCCTCAAGTTGCATCTTCTTCAAGCAGTTCAGTGCTTTATCACCAATCCCATGCTCAGTATACTCAGAGATTAGTGCAGTCCAAGAGACTACAGTCCGTATCTGCAGCTTGTCAAACACTTTATTCGCATCCGCAAGTGAGCCACATTTGGCATACATATCCACCAAACTGTTTCCAATAATAGGATCTCTATCCAATCCCTCTTTCAAAATATGAGCATGTAATTCTTGGCCCCTTTCTATGGGTCCTATGCTGCCACAAGCTTTCAAGCTGCAAACATACGTAATAGCATCAGGATACACACCCTCTATTCGCATTTGTTCTAAACAATAAAGTGCTTCCTCACCATGCCCATATTCAACATACCCTGTCATGAGTGCACTCCAAGAGACTACATCTCGAACTAGCAATTTGTCAAAAACTTTCCATGCATCAGAAAATAAGCCGCATTCAGCATACATATATACCAAAGCACCACCAACTAGAGAATCACTTTCCAAATCTCGTTTGACAGCTTCAATGTGGAGTTTCCGGCCCCTATCTATGGCTTCTGCATTGCCACATGCTTTCAAGCTGCAAGAAAAAGTCAAGGCATTGAGAGGCACATCCTGAGCTTGCATTTGTTCCAAACATTTCAATGCTTCTTTGTCAAGCCCACGATCGGCATACCCTGCAATTAGAGCAGTCCAAGAGACCACATCTTGATCAGGTGACTCATCAAATACTATGTTTGCCTCCGCTAGTGAACCACCTTTGGCATACATATATAGTAAACTGCTGCCAATGAAAGGATCTGTTTCAAATCCTTCTTTAACAATCTCTGCATGTATTTGTAGTCCCTTGTCTAGGGCTCCTATACTCCCACAAGCTTTCAATATGCAGACAAAAGTGACAGCATCTGGGAGCACACCCATCAGTTGCATCTGCCCTAGACAGTTTAGTGCTTCAACAGCAAGCCCCTGTTCTGCATATCCTGCAATCAGAGCATTCCACGAGACGACATCTCTAACCGACAGCTGGTCAAACACTCCTTGTGCTTCTCCAAGCCAGCCGCACTTGGCATACGTATCCACCAATGTGTTTCCAACAAGAAGATCGTTGTCAAATCCCCCTTTCACAATCTCTGCATGTACTTCTCGACCTGTGCCTACGCTTTTTACCCTCACACAGCCTTTTAGCAGGGCCAGGAACGTACACCTGCTAGGGTGCACACATTCCTCCTGCATTTTTCGAAATACGCGGAGAGCATCATGAAGCTGCCCACTCTCAACATACCCTTCCATGAGGGAAGTCCATGAGTACACATTCTGATGTGCCAGCCTAAGAAATAACTGCTGGGCATTGGACATGCTACCACATTCAACAAACATAGGGACAAGGTAGTTCCCTACTGATGCATGTGTTTCCAGGCCATTATCATGCATGTGCATATGCACAAGCTTTGCATATGCTAGAATTTTCTTCTTTCTGCAAGTCTGTATGATACCGATGAGGGTCTCCATAGGTAGCAGCTCTGCAGAGTGATGCAAAGAGGCAAGGGCATCCTCTATGCTGCGAGGCTCAGAAACCCTGATCTCTTGCACTCGTTGTAGATCAGGTGAGTCCATTTGCATGCTAGGTTTAAAGAAGGAATTAGGGTTGTGCTCCGAGACAGATGCGTTGCCTACGTATATCATCATCGTCAGAATCTCTCTCTTTCTCTCTCTCTCTCTCGCTCGCTCGCGCTGGACTGCTTATCTTGCCCTTGAGCACGCCGGAATGGAACACGCCGATCAACACGGCTCTGGACGCAACCACTCACTTTGCTCTACGTTTCGTCGCAACAACCCATCCTGCATATCTGCGCAATGACTTCTACTGTGCAACATCTACAGATACAGACAAGCCTTAAAATTAGAATTAACTAGTATTAGACCCGCGCGTTCCTGCCGTGACCAAGGGTTCCAGAAAAGAATTGGTCTCTACAGCCATCTCTCTCTCTCTCCACACATGCACATGACCCTCCCCCTCTCTCTCACTCACACACTCTCTCAAATGTTCAAACACTCCCTCTCTCACACACACACATGTACACACCCGCACATGCACTAATGCAAACGGACACTCTCTCCTCCCAGATAGACTCTCACACACATAGAAATTCTCTCTCTCTCTCTCTCTCTCTCTCTCTCACACACACACACACACATGCACATGACCCTCCCCCTCTCTCACTCACACACACTCTCTCAAATGTTCAAACCCTCCCCCTCTCACACACACGCATGTACACACCCGCACATGCACTAATGCAAACGGACACTCTCTCCTCCCACATACACTTTCTCACACATAGGAATTCTCTCTCTCTCTCTCTCTCTCTCTCTCTCTCTCTCACACACACACACACATGCACATACCCCCTCTCTCTTCTAACTCTCCTATACATAAAATCTCTCTCTCTCTCTCTCTCTCTCTCTCTCCACATAAAGGTTAGGTTTATAGGGTAGCCCCCCTTGCTTTATCTTCTATAGATATAGATGTGTGTGAATGTGTACGTGCATATGTGTGTGAGAGTGTGTGCATGTACACGTGCAAATGTATGTGTGTGCGTGCATGTGTACTTGTGTATGTGTGTGTATGTGTGTATATGTTTGTTCTTATGTGCATGCATATGCATGTGCAAGCTTGAGTGTATGTGTGTGTGTGTAAGTGTAAGTGTGCATATCTATGTGTGTGCACATGTGTCCATGCTTACGATTGTGTGTGTGTAGGTGAGTGTACATGTATGTGTATCTATATGCAAAAGTGCAACTCTATGCATATGTTTGTGTAGGTAAGTGTATGTGTATACATGTGAGCGAGTGTGTGTATACATGTGTGTACATGTGAGCGAGTGTGTGCAGGTGTGCATGTCATGTGTATGCACATGTGTTTATATGTGCAAGTGTGTATGTGTGTGTGTGCATATGTGTGCATGTATGTATGTATATGTACATGTATGTGCAAGTGTGTATGTGTGTGTGTGCATATGTGTGCATGTATGTATGTATGTGTGTGCATATGTGTGCATGCATGTATGTATGTATGTATATTCATGTGTATGCATGTATGTGTGCATGTGTACATGTGTGTGTTACACGTGCATATGAAAATTCTCACATACACACATATACACATGCACATGCACCTGCCCTCTCTCTCTCACACACACACACACACCTCGCTCTCTCTCTCTCTATCTCTCTCTCACGCATACACATGCACATGCACTCTATCTTCTCACACCCCCTCATGTGCACACATAGAAACTCTCTCTCTCTCTCTCTCTCTCTCTCTCCACGTACACACACACACACTTGCATGCTCATTTGTGTGATTGTGTGTACATACACACGTGTGTGATTGTGTAATGTTGACTTCATGCATGCATGCATCGTGCAAGTGTCTTGATTGTGCACGTGCTAGTGTGTGTATGTGCACATGTCTATGTGTATGGTGTGAGTGTGTGTAGGTGTGTATGTTTGTGTTTATGTGTGTCGATGTGCGAGTGTGTGTGCATGTATGTGTGTTTATGTAGGTGTGTGCAAGCATGTGAATGTGTCTGTGTGTGCATCGTTGTGTTTATTTGTGTGCATGTGCATGTACATATGTGTGTGCATGTACACGTGCAAATGTGTATGCATGTGTGCATGTGTGGGTGTGCACATCCATGTGTGTACACATGTACTTGTGTACGTGAGTGTGTGTGCATGTATGTGCTTATGTGCATGTATGTGTGTGTGCAAGCTTAAGTGTGTGTGTGTCTACATGTGTGTGCATGTATACATGTACGTTCATGTGTGTGCATGTATGTGTGTGTCTCTCTCTCTCTCTCATAGAGACACAATCTCCCACGCACGCACACACAAACATCCTCTCTCTTCTCACATGCATGCACATACACGTACACGTGCGTAATATACCTCTCTCTCTCTCTCACACACACACACACACTCTCTCTCTCTCTCCCCCCCCCCAACACACACACACTTGCATGCATATGTGATTATGTGTGCACATACATACGCATACGGTGATTGTGTAATGTCGACTTCATGCATGCACACACACACGCATGTGTGTGGTTATGTATGCACATACATACACATACGGTGATTGTGTAATGTCGACTTCATGCATGCATGCGTCGTGCAAGTGTCTTGATTGTGCATATGTGCTAGTGTGTGTATGGTGTGAGTGTGTGTATGTGGTGTGTATGTTTGTGTTTGTATGTTTCCATGTGTTTGTGTATATCCATGTGCGAGTGTGTACATGTACGTGTGTGAGAGCATGTGAATATGTCCGTGTGTACATCTTTGTGTCTATGTGTGTGCACGTGTGTGTGTGCATGTACCATGTGCAAATGTGTATGCGTTTACATCTATGTATACATGTGTGCATGCATGTACTTATGTATGTGAGTGTATGTATGTGTGTATATTTATGTGCTTGTGTGCATGTATACGCATATTGTGTATGTGCAAGCTTGCGCACGTGCGTGCGTGCGCGCGTGCACGTGTGTGTGTGTGCGCACGTGCACGTGTGTCAATGAGTGCAAATGTGTGTATATATGTGTTTGTGTGCGTAGGTGCGTATATCATGTGTGTGTGTGTGTATAGATCTATTTATATATACATGCTTACATACCTATAGATACATACACGTATACATACGTGCATACATAATGTGTGTGTGTGTGTGTGTGTGTGTGTATGTATATTCTCTCTCTTACACATGCACATAATATAATATTAGAAGATATATATGTGTGTGTATATGAAGGAGGGGGGATTGCTTTCTAATGTATTATATATAGATCCATTTATATATACATGCTTACATACCTATATATACATACATACATAATATATATGTGTTTGTATGTATGTATTTATCTATGTATGTATAGGTATGTATGTTCTCTCTCTCACATATGCACATAATATAATATTAGAAGATATATATGTGTGTATGTGGAGGGGTGGGCAATTTGCTTTTTAATGTATTATTATCATACACACACACACACACACACACACACACACATATAAGAAACTCATTTAATAAGCAAATGACTTGATTGATGGTGATAATTAATTGTGAGCCCCAATGCATCTAAGTGTGTGGGAAAGAAACCCCAAAGACTGACTGTCTTCTCTTCTCCTTTCTCCTTTTCAAAAATTCTCCCTCTCCTTTCTCCACGTAACGGGGTACGCAGCTTTGCTTTATCTTGTATAGATAATAGGACAAGTATTCTTGTAATTTGCTAATTTTACGCAAAAAAAAATATAAATGTCCCCTCATGAACTTTTCCTTTTGTAGTAAATAATAAAACAAACTGTGAACCTTAGGGTAGAGGTCTCATAAGGGTTGAAGATTAGAAAATTCGATTCTCTTTATTTTTATAGAAATTTCTACATGAAGATGACGCTTAGCATAATCACATGCTAACATGTACATCTTTTGCAAGATTTGTGAAGGAGGGAGATTTCTTTGCATCATGCCTTCTTGCATTTGTGTTTACCATCGGTGAAGCACTCTCTCTCTCTCTCTCTCTCTCTCTCTCTCTCTCTCTCTCTCTCTCTCTCTCTCTCTCTCGGGTGTATGTGGAATGGCGCACCTTATTTTTTCACAACAAGAGGGAGGGAGTGTTAATGGATTAACATGCTACCTCACAAGCACAAGAGAGAAGAAGAAGAGAGTGTATCCAAGGTTCGAATTCGGTGATTAGCTCGTGGCCAACCCTATTAGGGTTAACTCCCCGATGTGAGGCCACTAGGGGCTCACTAGTGGCCTCACATCGGCGGTGATTAGCTCGTGGCCAATCCTATTAGGGTTAACTCCCCGATGTGAGGCCGCTAGGGGCTCACTCTACACTCGCTTTGTGTCACCCAAAGAGAGATCCAAGCAAGGTAGGTAGGAGCAAGAAGGAAGGAGCTATGGAGAGCTCAACCTCTACCTCATGCCAATCGTATGCAAACAAGACAAGGTGGAGAGCAATGAGAAGGGAGTAAAGGAGAGAAGAGACAGCAAAACCATTCCTATACACCAACAATCACAAGCAAGGAAGCATCATAAGCAAGCAAGCCACTATAAGCTCAAGTGACAGAGAGAGAGGGAGAGAAGGCAAGACTCCATTGAGACAAATGGGATTGTCCCTTTTCATATTTCATAAAATGTCTTATATACATGAACTCATATTTTATAATGTTCGGCCACCCAATTACAAATGGGGACCCAAAACTAGTCTTCCTGGTTTAACTAGCTCTATGTACCTCAATTCCTTATGACCATCATTACACAAGCCATAAGCTCAGTCATCCCATGTCTCATTTACAATTAGCGCTCAGGGCGGTTACAAAAAGATGATTTATAAAGTAGGTATAGTATCCACGTGAAAGGTCATGTTAACCAGAGTGGTTAACATACTCCCCTCCCGATTGCAAGTCCGTCCTTAGAACTGGTCGAAGAAGTTATCTGTAGTAGATAGAGTAAGTGCGAAGTCCCATCACGAGGTAAGAGCAGGAGGGGCACGATGGAAGATGAGGTAGCTCGTCCAGAAGGTCGTCTCCATCATGTCTTCAAAAGTTTGGAGCCACCAAGGAGGCATTCACATGATTCGTTCGTAGTAGCCCAATAGCTGCTTGAGTGTGGGCCCTTTGTTGATGTCAAAGGCAAGGCCTTGGGCTCCCTCGAAGTAATGGTCCCATGTCGGGAAGGACTCTAGCAAGGTGATGATGAGGTTGAAGAATTGGATCGTGGTGGCAATCGCTGCTGGGTTGGGGACCTGGTCGTAGTAGACAGCGGATGAATTTGTGGAAGCGCCTGATCATGGATTCTTCAGTACATGGATGTTGTGGTGACGGGGGTGTGAACCATGGGAGGTTGAATTGCAACTTCGGGTTCTTCTATTGTTCATCGTGGAATGTCTTCCAGGCCCACCATCTTTGAATGGGAAGGTAATCCGGGCTGATCCTCAGTGCGTTGCTGAGGAAGGGCCGTCGCCAAGCCGGCTGCTCGCCCATGAGATCGAACATTATGGGAGGAGCAGTGCCTGGTCGCCGGTGGTATCCGCCGGTGGCGGGTTCGAGGTGGGTGATCGTGCCGCTAGGTTATGTGCTTGCCGTCGAGGTACGGGCGAAGGACATTGATGTCGAGGCGGTCAGTGATGCGGGTGATGGGGTGATGTTGGAGCTGTCGACTGAGTAGGATGGCGATGGCTTGCTCGAACTCCGTGTGGTCCAGAGGATCATGCGGTTTAGCGGAGGGTCGACTTCCTCACGCTCAGACGGTGGTGGTGGCAAGATATCCTCTTCTTCGAGTGGTGGGTTGGTGAGTGGCCGAGCTAGCCGATGAGGGTGGAGGGGATGTCGATGATGCTGGGTGTGTGTCGAGGCTTGCATGGAGAAAAGGTGGGGGTTTGGCCGAGGTGGAGGGGATATCCCAGAATGCTGTGTGCATTCCTAAGTTGAGCGATAGTGAAGGTGGCAAGGGGGGTGTAGGTGATGGGGTGGAGTGGGAAAGTGAAGGGGGGGAAAAGAAGTTGGGGCACCAAAAAGGGGAAGAGTGGAGATGCTTGAGGGGGGTGGTGGGGGTTGTGTGTGAGGAGATGCAAACGAGGGGCTTGATGGGGGTGGTGATGAAGAAGATTGTGGGTTTGGAGGAGGCAAGCCGCCCTGCCCATCAGTGCCGTCATTGTTGTCGTCTAGGCCAGGGTCAGCTCTGCAGGCAGCCTGAGGATCATGAGCATAGAAGAAATTGACTACGGGGGAAGCCTCGGGGCTTCGCTATACTCCCATGGAAAGGCGACGTGGGTGTCGTCGAACTGGCATATGCCAGTGGCCTCCATGACTTCGATCTGGATGAAGCAGCGGTGGTAGAGAATGAGTAAGCCGAGTGCCGAGTAGGGTGGTAGAGGATCATTGAGGAGAGAGAGGTAGGCATCATGGACGACGTGCCAGCCAAAACCCATGGTGCGGAGGTACTGCAGCGCTGGCTCGAGATGAGGGGGAGATAAGGGTAGGGGCAGACGCCATCTAGAGATAAATCGATGGGATCAAATTGGGCTGTGGCAAGGAAACCACATCGAAGTAGTAAACTCTAGGCTGTGAGGGTGGCTTGAAGAGGGTGGAAGGGGAGTTCAAAGAGATCATGAGGGTGTTGGAAGGTGAGCAACCCCTGGAAGAAAAAATGGAGGATGAGAGAGTTAGGCTATCTATGGGGAGCTTGGATAGAGCATATGTATATTGTGGGTGGGAGAGGGACTCTTCTATAAATATATCGTGTTGGAGAAGGTTAAGGGCGGATGGCTCAGAACTATAGATCAAGGAGATGATAAGGGTTTGAGGGGGGGAATGCCAAAACGGGGAGCTCTGTGGCGGTCTCCATGAGTGCATCCACCTTGTGGTTGACTGAGCTGGACGAAGGAGCCGATGGAGTGGATGGCGGCTGGGGCGGCCCGAGCCTCAGCATCCGAGTTGCTCATGTAGGCGATGGATGGTAGCCTCTGTTAAGTCACGATGCTTTGCAAAATCCGCAATGGTGCGTGGGCTAGAGTATCCTCTACGGCCTGGGCCTTGCTCATGGCATCCTAATGTAGTCCTTCAATGACTGTGAGCTCTTTATGGACTGTTGCTGCTTCTGCATGGTCTTGGTTGACCTACTAGAACTCAGTAATTCTGTTGATAGCTGTGCCCAGCTACTATGTTTGTTGGTCAAACTTTTTCTACAGCTCCATGAACTGTACATTGGTCTGGTATAACTCCTCAGACACTGCTCTCTCTTGGGATTTGGCTAATAACATTTCCCTCTGTGAAAGTTGGGCTACTTCTTATTGTTGGGAGATGTAGTCTGCCATCTGTTGGATGAGCTCCCGTGCCATGTTGGCAAAGCCGTGGGCAACGTTAGGCACATCTCCGCGGGCCACATGGACGCTTTCTGCATAATTCTGGCTAGAACTCAAACTGCCTGCGTGAGCCCAACGGAGAGTGTTGACTGTATTCTGGCACTAGGGGATGAAGGCTTGGCCTGATCATGAGGAGGCATCTCTGTGAACCTGTCAGGGTGTGGGGTCTCATATAAACTCTTGTTAAGAAAATCCTGCCTCTGGCGCTTCTCTTCCTCTTCTACGGCCTTCTTGGTGGCTTCTGTTTGCAAGCAGCGGGACGAGCTCTTCCTGTGTGGGCCTGGGTCTTGGGGGTGGCTGAACCTGTTCTATAGGTGCGGGTTCATGGTGTGGCCTCTTGGCTGGTGGGGAAATAGGAGAGGTGGATGGAGGGTATAAAGAAGAAACAACGGCATCCGGTCCGCTCTCAACTAGATTGCACGTGGCAACTCTACCCATCCCACCACATAATAGAGACCCTAGTGATTAATGTTGCTACTGCCAACTTGCCTTGGGTGTTGGAGCAGACTGCATGGAGCTCCCCGAAGACGTAATCGGACCAATTGACCTATTTCCCTTAGTGCACATGAGCCAAGGTAGTTAAGCTACACTTGTTGTGAACCTGTCAGTCCACCTAGTGGTGAGGAGAAACTGCAGAGCTCATGCTGGCATCACGAGGTCGTCCTAGGCGATGCTGCCCCACTCAACTCCATCTTTGTTAGCATTCCCCCTCTAGAGGCCGTGGGTGAGCTTAAGGGTGTTGACTAGGCATACATATGGCTACTCCATATGTGGGAGTGCAAGTGCCTCTCGCAAAAGCCCTACGTTGAGTTGGACTGGATGCTTGCGGCCCTCAATATCCAAGATGACACCGATGTGTTGATTTGCATCATAAGATTTGATGAAGTATAAGGCATTATACAAGTTCGGCCCCCAAGGCTCCAGGGTAGGCAGTCGGCCCAATCCAAGCAACTCTAATTTTTGCACCACTGTAGCCTTGTCTTTGTGCAAAAGAAGTTTCTTGAGCACCCAGTGGGTGAGATATCGAACCGTGTGGGGATTTGTTAGTATGGTTAGCAGTGTTAGTTTGGTTAGTGTGATGTGGTAGGGCAGTTGCTTGTGATTTGGCCATGTGAGATTGCACTGTCATTGTACGTAGTAGTGGTGGTGTGGGTGCAAGAGGCATTGATGTGGATGGCATGTTGAGCGGCCTCTTTTTTGGGGAAACGTAGTGATGAGGGTGAGGTGTTGGGATACTTGTGGGTGGTGGAAATGGGAGTTCTTGAAAATATACAGGGGAGAAGAGAGCTTGAGCTCTTGCAAGCACACACACACACACTCACACAAACCTTAGAAGAGAACACACAAGGTGAGAGGCTGAAAATTCTTCTTCTTCTTCACACAACAAAATAGGTCTACAAAGAAGATAAAGTGACTAACACACATAATAGAATATATACAAGCGGTCCATATTGTGAACATGCTAAGTGGAGTGGGTAGATGTGGATTATGTGGAATAGAATCTTTGGCGAAGATATGCTCGTGCCAGCTACCAAACCCGCCAGTGATATAAATGTCGAACGGTCATGCAGGCGCCATGTGAGTGTTAGCTCATGTTGAGCTTGACATCTCAACACTCCCCCTCAAGCTCAACTCCAGCTCATGAACTCCAAGCATATCTCAAAATCTGCAAAGCTTCTCAAATCCCAAGGCCTTCGTGAAGATGTCAGCTACCTGATCCTGTGTGCTGACATATGCCAAGTCGATATCGCCTGCCAAGACTCTCTCCCTGATGAAGTGGTAATGTACCTCAATGTGTTTTGTCTGTGCATGGAAAATTGGGTTCCTGGCCATCTGTATACTGCTACGATTGTCACAATATATGATAACCTTTCTCTCCACATGCAACCCCAAATCAGCAAAGTAGCTTGCATAACCAAGCTACTGTTAAATTTGCAGCAATGTGATGAGCTATGGTGGATCAAATGCTAGAATCAACATCATTAACAAAGATATTAGATGATAATTAAGATGTGATTAGTGAGAAATTAACTGATAGCTTAATGTATACATGGATAATAAAAAACCAGCAAATTCTCATTAGGCCAATGCCTCAATTTATAGAGTTTACATCCAAGCATCCAATCCCACTACTTTCTCCTTGATTCACTCGACCTCTTTTTCTTGATTCTCTCCACCTCTCCCAGAATATCTCCACAACACCTCCTAAATCTCCTCATGCCACCCTTTATTCTCTCCTAGAAGATACTTCTTCCCTTTTCACAGGTTCTCTCACATTTACAGATCTCTTTTACAGCCTCTTGCTAAGGGCTTGTTCCCATACACACCCTATTCACTTGTATATTTCAACACCTCCTCTCTCAAGTGAATACTCCTAGCACACCTGGACCCTATACCAAGTTTCCCTCTTACTTGATAGTCCGCAACTAGTGCCTAGCACACCTCCCCTCAAGTGAACAATCCTAGCACACTTGGACCCTATACCAAGTTTCCTTCTTACTTGATAGTCCACGACCAATGCCTCAAGTCCCTAAACTCATAGTCCTTAACACTCTCTCTCTCTATGTGTCCAAGGCTACTACAAGTGCCCGTGACCTTGACTAAAGTGCTCACACATACATCTACCACATGGCCTACATCATCGGTGGCTTAGAGGTGGTTTTACTCTGTTGGGGAAAGTTACATTGGGTTGTGGGGTTTCTCTCTCTTTCTCTCTCAGAGATTTTCACATGGCTCCTCACTTCTTGGAGCCTTACATCTTCTCTTGTCTTCAATCTTCTTGTTGTGGCAGCTTCTCTTCACGTGTCCATGTCTTCCTTCAATGCTTCCTTTAGCTCTTCTTCTCGGTGTGAATCTTCCTCTTGGAAAGAGATCTTCTTCTTCTTTCATGGCTGGGGCCATGACAAGCTCTTGTCCGTCAGTTCTTGCTCCATGTGAGCATGTTTTAATGTATTGTTGACAGTTCTTTTGGGCTTTTGATGTTTATCTTGTGTCATTATGCAATGCAAACCCAAATCTATGCGGGAGGTCTTACCTCTTGCCTTATTCTGGACAAGGGCAGTGTCTGATCCCATTTTTACACTGATGTAATGTGCCCAATACATAATGCATATAGCATTCATTCTTATGCACATTCCCAAATGCAACTTTGGCTATGAATAATCTTGAATTTGAGTGTGATTTGCAGGCATTAACCAAGGGGTAAATGCAAAATGATGATTACCACAAATTTATCAGCATAATTTTACCAGAAATATCAAGGGTAACCAATTTGTACGGAATGGTTGGAGTATTAAACCGTCTCCGAATTGCAATATTTGAAGTTATAGGGATCTGTGTCAGATACCTAATGGTTAATTTGAACCCTCAATTGTACCAAAATATAGTGATTAGTACTAATTAATCATTGATTAGCAAATTAATCCTCTATTTTGTGTACAAAAAACAAAGTATGCGGGGAGTCCAGATCTGAGGCCTTAGAGTTCAAATGAGCTCAAATCCTTTCAAGGCCATCAATAGCAATTAGTCAAGTAGAGGATTAAGCCAAGAAACACAAGATTTGACCAAACATTGAATGCTTAATCTCTGTTTTACCAAAGTCACCTGTAAATTTGATGAAGAGCTTGGATCTCACTGTAGACTTGATCAAATCAAAATCTGTCTTCACCAACTTGTAGAGCACCCTTGAAAACCCCTAGGGCCAAGAGGAATTAGACCCATTGCATCTTAGTATAGAAGAAATCTCAATTTTTCTTCAGAAGAGTGGCACCTATAAAATCGTGAATTTCTGCAGCTATGGAAGGCGGTTTGGCACGCCGATTGGATGGGCTGAATTGTGAGGAGTATAGCTATGTTGGGCTAGAAGCATTTCCCCTAATGTTTCTCCTGGTGGAGGAAGATCAAGCCCCTCCATTGGCTGGGGGTGTAGAGGTTAGTTGAAAAAAGAGGTAAAAATCTAATTATCTACTAATCCTACTTAGCCAAGTGATTAACAAGATAATGGGCTCATAAACTTGATGGATTCTAGGCTAGGCTCTGATACCATGTTAAATTTGCAGCAATGTGATGAGATATGGTGGATCAAATGCTAGAATCAACATCATTAACAAAGAGATTATATGATAATTAAGATGTGATTAGTGAGCAATTAACTGATAGCTTAATGTAGGCATGGATAATCAAAAACCACCAAATTCTCATTAGGCCAATGCCTCAATTTATAGAGTTTACATCCAAGCATCCAATCCCATTGATTTCTCCTTGATTCACTCCACCTCTTTTGCTTGATTCTCTCCACCTCTCCCAGAATATCTCCACACCTCCTAAATCTCCTCATGCTACCCTTTATTCTCTCCTAATAGATACTTCTCACCTTTTCATAGGTTCTCTCACATTTACAGATTCTCTTTTACAGTCTCTTGCTAAGGGCTTGTTCTCGCACACACCCTATTCAATGTATATTTCAACAGCTACCTCACATGCTGTCACCGTAGCTCCTTTGTACTCTGCCTCTGTACTTGACAAGGCAATTGTGGGCTGGTTCTTGCTGCTCCATGTCATAGCAGCACTTCCCAATGAAAACATAAATCCACTGGTAGATCTCTGTCTGAGATGCTATCTGCCCAATTTGCATGTGTACCCATATAGCTCCAATGGTACACCTGCTACATAAAACAATGCGTAGTCAACAGTGACCCTCAAGTATCAAAGTGTGCGTCGCACACTGTCAAGATGTGGTTTGTATGGAACTTGCATAAACTGGCTCTCTAAGCTAACACTGTAGCTGAAATCTGGCCTACTGATCGTAACATAGATCAAACTCCCCACAATCTTCCTGTACATAGTGGGATCCTCCAACACATAACCTGCATCTGCACACTAAGCTTGTGTTGGGAAAAGCATAATGAGTGATAATAAAAGCTTAATGAGATCATGGAGTGATGAAAGAGCTATGGTGGTTCAAGATAAGCCATGGTGGTCACATGAACAAAAGTGTAATTAACTAGTACTTAATCCAAGATTAAGAGAGCATAATGACAGCACAATAAGGAGCATCACATAGCATATAAAATTCGTGTTTTTCTCATTAGGAGGGCCACCATTTTATAGCCAAAGTGTACATGCTTGAATGACATCATTGCTTACATCTCATCAAGAGCATCCAAGGCCATCTCCCCCCACATGGCTCCCTAGAATATAGCCTCCATGGAATCTTCTGAAACTCGCCTACTTCAAGTGGGGTTTGACCCTTACATTCACCTGGATTCTCTTCACATTACATGGTCCTTTTACATTTTATTGAGTGCTTTAACCTTAGACCATGACATTGATCATAAATTCCAACGTATTCCAATACCCTCCCTTGATCATGGCATGGTATATTGCCCTCCCTTGATCCAAACATTACATGAAAGAAAAAGCTTAACTCATAAGGAGTATAGCTCTACAGTACATAAAAGAAATTAGCATCGCTCATAGGGAGCATAGCTTCTACATTGCGAAAAGAAAATGACATGACATGAAAAACATTCCTCTCCCATACCCCATCATCATCATAGCATCATCATCATCATATCCATGGGCATCATCATCATCTGTCATCATTTGTTGGTCATGGAGACCCAACTCCCCATCAATCCCCCCTTGAGGGCTACATGGCCTACTGAGAGATATTGTGAGCATCATAAAAACACATAACCTACATCATCGGTGGTTAGAGGTGTCCATACATAAACATTTGGGTAAGAGAGGGCATAAACATTGTTGGCTTTAGAAAGCCCATTCTACATCTACCGCTTCATCAAAAGAGGTAGTAACATTGTTGCATGCTTGGATTGCTTCTGCGGAATCATTCGAAGTGCTTACCATATTTGCCTGGTTGGTGTAACATTTGTCGGCGAGGTGACCTGGCTTTCCACATTTGGTGCATATTCGTTGGTGCATATTCGCTTTGGCTTGTCTTTGTGGTAGCAATTCTTGGCAAGGTGTCCTGTCCTTCCACAATGTGTACATTGGAGTGATTTGCCGGTTTGCTTTTGAACAAGGTATGCCTGGTTTGAGACAAGATCAATGGCTCTACCTTTCAGCTTCTTCTCTTCTTCCAAGAGAACACTCTCTATTCCCTCCAAAGTGGGATCTTGCATGTACTTTAAGGTCGGCATGAGTGTATCATACTCGGATGGCATTGACTTTAGGAGGATGGCTATGGCATCACTCTCCTTGACTGGTTCATTGATGGCTTCGAGCTGGGCCATCAAGCTCTTCATGGTGTTGATGTGAGATGCAAGTGTCTCATCAATCTTGTACTCTAGACTGTAAAAGTCTACTTTGAGACTGATTTTGCTGTGGAGGCCTTGAGCACCAAAAGATTTATCCAGTGAATTCCACGCAATTTGTGAAGATGTTCCATTACCAATGTAATGTATATAACTATCTTCAACTCCAAGGGCAATGAGAGCTAATGCTTTCTCATCCTTGGTTTGCCAAGAGATTTCTCCTTCTCGTGTGGCAGGTTTAGGTATAGTGCCATTGACTATGCCCCAAACTCCTTCTTTCATTAGTAAAAATCTCATTTTGACTTGCCAAGTGTGGAAGTCATGACCGTTGAATTTCTTGATGAAAGAGGATGATATGTAAGTTGACTCCATGATTGGAACTGAACAATGCAATAGATTAAAAGCTAGAATCCCCCTTCACCATATAGATGCATGAAATTACTCAAGAATTCCCCAAACCCATAAGCCTTTGCATAGTGATAATAACCGGGCCTAGACTTGATCCTAGGTTTTCTAGTTTTGCTTTTGGGTTTCAATGATTTTTTGATATAATCTTCATTAGATGATTCAGCATCCGAATGCATGACTACAAAGAGATATTCAACTCAATATGCATATTAGAATGTCATCTCAATAGATAATTATATGATGATTAGTGGAGATGATTAATTAAAGAGGAAAAAATTGCCCCCAAAAATAGAGTGAGCTTTGAGCAATTGAATGAGACTCTTCCCAAATGAGAAACATAAAATGCTTTAAACCAAGTGAGAACCAAGGTATTGGCTCTAAGCTCAGCACTCAAACATGCCAGGATGTTGCTTCAATCTCTGTAAATCTGCTCTGCAACACAGCATGTACTGTCACTGAGAAATTAGTTCAAACAGCAGCTACAGTGGACCATTGCTCATGAAAATCAACAAGGAGGAGCTTCATAGCATCAATGTTATGCTCATAAGAGGAATTTGCAAACCATTCTTTGTACAGCTCCAATTTGATGAATTTCGCAGCGTAGAGGCGGGCTGTCGTGGAAACATTACCTACTGGGTCAAAGATTCACTTTGATGATAGATCATCAGAGCTTAAAGTGGATCTTCACTCAGAAGGATCTCAACATGTGCCAAAGAAGGTGGATGCATACCCTGCAGGAATTTGATTTTGAAATCAAGTACCGCCCAGTGTGGTAGCAGATGCCCTCAGAAGAAAAGCCTCCTTGCTTGCAATCACAGTGGTGTCAAATCCATTGATTAATGAAGCAAGAGAGAAGATCATACAGGATAGATTCTTTGGCCCTATTGCTACCCTACTTATGTAGGAAAGCAAAACCCCTCAAGAGTTGAACCGAGTTCAAGGGTACAGCCTGGATGAAGGAATTATGTATTATAATATCAGGCTATGCATTCCCAATGATGAGAGAACTAAGGGTCAAATTTTGAATGAAGCCCATGATAGCCTTATAGCAGGACATCCAGGTTTCATCCAGACCTACATGTCTAAAAAGAAAAGCTTCTTTTGGTTTGGACTAAAAAAGGATGTACTTAATCATGTACGTCAATGCCTGATATGTCAAAAAGTCAAAACCAAGAGAGTAAAAATGCCTAGGAAGCTACATCCATTAGACATCCCCCAGATGAAGTGGGAATGTATCAGTATGAATTTTATTACTGGACTACCTTCATTGTAATCACGTTACAACTCCATCTTCATGGTAGTTGACAGACTAACCAAAGTTGCCCATCTGATTCCAATAAAAGAAACCTACACTACAGTGGATGTGGCCAGAGTGTTCCTCAAGGAAATCTTTAGATTGCATGGCTTACCCAGGAGAATAGTAAGTGATCGAGATCCCAAATTCACGTCAAGGTTCTGGACTGCATTCTTTGAAGCAGTAGGAACTTTCTTGGATCTCGGCACAGCTTACCACCCCGAGACCGATGATCAAACAGAAAGGGTGAACCAAGTAATTGAGGATATACTTCGGTCATGCTGTGGCAGGGAACCCAAGAAGTGGCTAAGCTATCTGCACCTAGTCGAATTCGCCTACAATGCTTCTTATCACCGAAGTATCGGGATGAGTCCTTTCAAAGCTCTGTATGGACAAGACTGCCTAACACCATTAACTTGGTCCGACCCATTGATTAGGGTCGAGATGTCCAGACAGATGCTTGACGACATGGAGGAGCAGCAGATGCAATCAATCCGCAAGGATATAAAAGCTACCCAGAATAGACAGAAGTAGTATGTAGATAAGAAGAGGTCAGGCAGAAAATTCGAAGAAGCAAATATGGTCTTCATTTGCATACGCCCCAAAAGAAGTTCTATATCTCTTGGGAAGTACAAGAAGTTATCCCTCAGATACTGTGGGCCATATCTGATTACAAAGAAAGTAGGTGACTTAGCCTATGAACTTCTTCTGCCTCCTCATTTCAAAGTACATAATGTATTTCATGTCAGCCTACATAAGAAGTATGTATCGAGCCCGAATCATGTGCTTAATAATGAACTCTTAACTTCTTCAATCCAAGGGCAGATGGAACTCCAACCTGAAGAAATCCTTGATGTTCAAGAGAAGGTTCTCAAGAACAGAATTCTGAGAGAAGCAGATATGGTCTTCATTCGAGTACGCCCCAAAAGAAGTTTTGTATCTCTTGGAAAGTACAAGAAGTTATCCCTCAGATACTGTGGGCCATATTTGATTACAAAGAAAGTAGGTGACTTAGCCTATGAACTTCTTCTGCCTCCTCATTTCAAAGTACATAATGTATTTCATGTCAGCGTACTTAAGAAGTATGTCTCGAGCCCGAATCATGTGCTTAATGATGAACTCTTAACTTCCTCAACCCAAGGGCAGATGGAACTTCTTCAACCCAAGGGGGCAGATGGAACTCCAACCTGAAGAAATCCTTGATGTTCAAGAGAAGGTTCTCAGGAACAGAATTCTGAGAGAATTATTAGTCAAATGGAAGTTCTATCCTTTTGAAGACGCCACCTGGGAGAAAGAAGCCAAACTGATGCGGGATTACCCCAGTTTGCGAGATGAGGACATCTCGCATTTTTCAAGTGGGAGAGGATGTAAGATTCCTCCCCAGCCCCTCAAGATGTCTAGTTTCTTCCTCTGTAATCAATCCCCTTTTTAGAATAATAAAAGATCTTGTTTCTACTTTTTTTGGCCTAGAGAGAGAAAAGGTTCTAGAGAGAGATAATTTAGTTTTTAGATATCTTTAGATGAAAAAATATCCCTTCTTATTAAAATAAATTTTTCCAAAAGAGAAGTTTAAAAAGAAATTCCTAAGGTGCAGTAGAAATAAATTATAATGTGCACAAAAGACCTTAGCCTAAGAGC
The DNA here is from genome assembly GCF_041138505.1 of Cibotium barometz. Classification (NCBI taxonomy): domain Eukaryota; kingdom Viridiplantae; phylum Streptophyta; class Polypodiopsida; order Cyatheales; family Cibotiaceae; genus Cibotium; species Cibotium barometz. The sequence continues at coordinate 60,174,128 of NC_141056.1, forward strand.
CCCTGTTTTCAAAAAATTTTGGGTTAAGTTCCAAACAAAGGTTTGATAGGCCAATGAGATTAATCCAAATGTAAGGAGGAGATAAATTGAATAATAAAAGAAAAACCCCCCAAAAATGAGTAAATACTCACATAAGATGAAGAGTGGACTAAGGACCTAAGGACCAAATAAAAGAATTAAAAAACTGAATTTTGACACCTCTGTGTGAGATCTCCCCTTATGAAGTAGGTGCCTTTTTCTCATCATTACCCCCAAATTTTAATCAAATAAATGAGATATTTTCATCTCTTCTCTCTCCTATTTCAAATCTAGATCCAAAAAGTAAGATAAACTGACCAAAAATTGACCAAACTGATTTGGAAAATTCTAGAATTAGTTTGCTTGGTTAGAGGCTCACTTTTTCGTGTAAATAGAAGCCTCCCACTTTTGTAAAAGCTTAATGGTGTTTATGCACTGTTACTCTACTCCTGTCTTGAGCCATCTACATTGAATTTTTGAATAATTAATTGTTTTTGGCATGATGCTCTCCAAAGTGAATTGGTGGCCACTATTGCTTCAAACAAGAGTAGAACCCTCAATCCCTCAAGCCAAAGGAGAGCTTACAAGCTCCATGTAAGCTAATTTTCTTACTTTGTTTACAAATTTTAATGAAAAATCTATGGTTTTCTTGATTTTTATGTTTTGCAAATGATTAAATTAAATTCGAATGCTATGCCTTTTTTATGAAAATGCCACCCCCTTCTCTTCTTTACATTCCAACCTTTCTTAATTCTAGAAAGATTAACTAAGTGATTAATTAAACTCTTCTAATTGTTTACTCTCTTGAATTTAGAAAATTAAGTAGATTAGAGTACTATAATTCTAAATTGGGTTAATTAAGTTAAGTGAAGAAAGATAAAAATGAGAAATGGTCAGCCATACAAAGGAGGTTATGGCAAAATTTTCTAGAATTTTGTGAAAAAGAAAGTTTGTTTTTATGTTATTCCAAAAGAGTAATTCCCACTATTTTTGCATCTAAAAGAAATATTCTAATTACTCCATGTACATATTCACCTATGAATATGCATGGATATAAACCGAACCTGCAAACCCTGCTCAATCATCTGGCCAACTCAAACCAGATTCTTTGTTATGTTCGGAACATGAAGTTCGGAACATGAAGTACATTTGCAAGGTACTTCACTTTGCCATCCTGCAGAGATAATGGCACATCTCCAACATGGGCAATTGGATAAGCAGTGTCATCCCGTGCTTCCACAAAACCTGGTCTTTCAAGGTTTTTCATCTCCTTAAACCACTCCCCATGACTTGTCATGTGGTTCGAAGCACCTGAATCAACATACCATACATCATCTTTATGTGTTGCTTCAACATTTTCAGACATGGCATTAACGACATGCTGCATAACAAACAACCTTTCATTATCCTTATTGTTTCTGCTTGAGGATGCATAGTTGTTTTGCTGCAATTTTCTATTTTGCATGTCAGCCTGCTTCTTATGACAATCTGCTTGCACATGTCCAGGCTTACCATGTCCAACCAAGCTTACCACAATAAAAGCCTGCACATGTCCAGGCTTACCACAATAAAAGCATCCATGTGTATCATTATACTGCCTTTGCCAATTTCCATGACCTCTTTGACTTCCCCTGCCTCTAAATTGGCCTCTTCCACCTGTGTGTTGTTGTGAATTCTGGGACTACTGTTGTTGTTGCTGCTACTGCTGGCCATAATTTTGATTATCTATTCGGCCACCTCCTTGGCCGTGTCCACGGCCTCCTCTACCTCATCCTCTTCCTAAACTTGTGTAGAAGACCTGTTGCTTTTAAACTTTTTTTTTTTGTGAAGACTGTTGGTCTTCACCCAAGCTCTTCTCTTCTATAATCAACATAGACACCAAATCTGTGAAATTGGGAATGTTTTCCCGAGTCTGAATGGATGTCTTGAATGCCTTGTATTGTGGCCCGAGACCACGTAGACAGACTTCCACCTTATTATCATCATCTACTGAAACGCCCATAGATGCAAGGGATTCCACAATACCCTTGATCTTCAATGCATAGTCATTCACAAACATACTCTTTTTCTCCACAGTATGAAGTTCATTCTTCAACTGTATCTTTCGTGCCTTGGTATTCGTTTCAGGGAGTTTTACCAAGGTGTCCCAAGGGGACTTGGCATCCTGTATGTGCCCAATCATGGTGTCCTGTATACTGATAGAGAGCTAATACATAACTTTTCTGGCTTCTTGGATCCAATCCTTGAACTCTTGAGCTCCGGTTTGATGACTTCTCAAATGAATAGATCAACGGTTGTGCATGATTCAGTTAAGAAAAAAGAGTTGATTTCTTCAAGTTAAGTCTGTAATAGTTTTCCTTCTATCTGGTTTAATCAGATGAAGGTTAGTTTAGTCTCTTGACCCTATTAGAAAATTTGTTAAGAAATTCAAAAAGGTGGAATCATCCTCGTTTTCTGGGCAAGGGAAATTTTCCCAGTTTCGGTTTTGGAATGACTACCAAATTAGTCTCGTGGTGCCCGAACATTCGAGGGCGAGGCCGCGAGTGGAAAACCCTGCCCTGCACAAGAGGAAGCTACTTCCGCTACTACTACCAACCAGGAATCCGGCCGGTGCACAGAGGGGGCAGTGGGATCTCACAATTTCCATGTACTGAAATGATCTCAGCCTCACCAAGTTGTTGCATGCGTTTGGAATTCATTTGTACCTTACGTACTGGTGCCTCCAAAACCTGTGCTTCCAAAAGTGACTCCCCATCTGGCTAAGAACAACCCTGTAAAGTGATTACGCTCTGCACCTGTTCAACAAATCTTGGATAAAAATTACCCTCACTAGTACTTTCAAACACCTGTAATTCCTCGACAGTTGTAGCAAGCTCCATTTGACAAGTCTCAATTGCTGATTGTGGGCCTTCCATAGAGAGAGAGAGAGAGAGAGAGAGAGAGAGAGAGAGAGAGATGGAAGCCTGTGCAGAGCTCTTTGATTCAATTTCTCAGTTGCACCCACAGAAGAGAGAGAGAGAGAGAGAGAGAGAGAGAGAGAGAGATGGAAGCCTATGCATGCTCATGGTAGAAAAGGGATGGCAAGTACCTCCATAGGTGCTTCCACACTAACCCTCGAGAAATATCACCCATTTGTAGGATTGATCAAAGGTGGAGGGTCCTTGATCAACATGTGGTCGTGTAGCCTTGGATTGTGCAAGCCCAAGAGAGGAAACAGCTCATTAAGTTTTGGTCACTCAATTTTTTCCTCTCTTCGCAATGCAAATCAAGGTACTTAATGTGTGCGATGTAGTTGCGTAATGTTTCCTAAGGTTTTTGTTCCAATTGGAATAGTTGGATGATGGGGCTCCATTTGGGCTCATAGGGTGCAAAGACAAGAATGAAGGCCTCTCTCACTGCTTTTAAAGCGCCTTTGTGCCAAGGGCCCAAGGATTGGAACCATTGGACGGCCTTGCCTTCTTCAAGGATAAGTCTAAGGAGATGGACTTTGGTTGCATCGTCGAAAATTTCAAATGCTTGATAGATTTGGTTAAAGACCTCGTTGTTGAGTACGAGGTCTCCAACTTTGTGGAATTTTGGTAGAAGTTTGAAAATTTTCACCCACATAGGTTTTGTATATGATATTTGTGGGTGTAAGCATTGTGACACTCCCCTTCCTAGAGCTTGTGCTAAGCTCGGAATGTTAAGTTGTGGCGTAAGGGGAGGTGGTGCAAGAGTGGGGGGTGGGAATAGATCTATGGTGGATAGAGAAGAAGGTACATGAGTGTGCTTGGGGCATCTATCCATGTTGGGGTGTAGGTATGGAGAGGCCCCACTAGATGAGGGCTCTTCAAAAATCGTTTCATTCTCATGGCCAAACATGTGTGGTGTGGCATCCACATGTGAATGTTCAAGGGACTGGGGTGCCGCCGAATGGAATGGGGGCATTAGGGGAATGCAACCATGACCGAAAGGCATCCATGGTGTGCAGGGAAGCTTAGAAAAGCTTCAACAGTGCACGTGTGGGCCTACAACAAGGATTTTGGCTCTCTTTTGCCTTGCATGTGAAAGCACCCTTAAGGTTAGAGATGGTCTTTTGAGGCATTTTATGCATGTAAAAATGACCCTAGTAAGTCGGGGAGGTAGACCATAAGCACCTCTAAAGATTTGGAAATTTTGAAACTTTGATTTTATTTAAAAAAATGATTTTTTTCAGGAATGGTACATCCATACGCTTAGGTTGGTATGTTGTGGCTAAGGTTGGTAAGGGCGATCGTGGTATTTTTTTTAAAATTTGTTTATTTTTTTGAGAATGGTACGTCTGTACGCTTAGGTTGGTATGGGTGTATGCTTAGGTTGGTAGGCCGTTGCTAAGGTTGGTACGTGCGTACGCTTAGGAAGGTATGACCGTGGTAAATTTTTAATTTATTTTAACTTTTTTTTTCAAGAATGGTATGGGCGTACGCTTAAGTTGATACGCCGTGGCTAAGGTTGGTATAGGCGTACGATTAGGAAGGTACTGTTGTGGCAAAAAATAATTATTTTTATTTTAAATTTTTTTTCTGGGAATGGTACGTCTATATGCTTAGGTTGGTATGTCATAAAGCTAAGGTTGGTACAGGCATACGCTTAGGATGGTACGATCGTGGATTTTTTTTTAATTTTTTTACTTTTGTTTTCGGGAATGGTACGTTCGTACGCTTAGGTTGGTACATCGTGGCTAAGGTTGGTATGGGCGTACGCTTAGGAAGGTATAGTCGGTGTATTTTTTAAAATTTTTAAATATTTTTTTGGGGGGTTTGTATGGCCATACGCTTAGAAGCATATGTCTGTGGCCTTAGGTGTGAACGACTGTGCGCCAAGTTTGAAATTTGAATTTGAATTTCAAATTTGGAGGGAAGTGAGTGAAAGACAACTAAGACCTTCTCATTAATGCAAGGTGGGTGGGATAAGGCTAAAGTTAGAGGCTATCTCTAAATTAGTGGTTTTCGGCTAATTTAGAGACACTCTAACTTAACTAATGATTAATCTTCTCTTGATTCCACTATTAATCACTCTTTAACCCTCTTCTTTGCCTCTAATTACTCCTAATTGGTGAGGAGTTTAAGGATGAGGATTTGATAGGTGGATTAGCAATGTTTAAGCTAATCAAAAGATGTGATTACCCCTAAACAATCTTACTAAGTAGGTCTCTAATTAACCCACTCAAAAGAGAAAAAATTAGGCAATGAGACCTAATTAGTACTAATTCTTACTAATTAAGGCCTAATAGGAGTGGACTAAACATGGATTTGGGTCAAGGCAAGTGTTTAGAACACTAATCCCACTCCAATTAGTCTAATTACAAGCAATAAGGCTCAATTTTTTGATTTTTTACTCTCTTTAAGTGTACTAAACACACTAATTAGTAGATTAGTGATAATTAAAAAAATTAAGAGATAGTTTATGGTTTTTTTAATGGATTAGGGTTCTATCTAACAATGATAACCTACCTATGCTAAGGAATTAAACAAAAGAAACAAGATTAAGATAAAAATTAAGAAAAATAGTGTAGATTTAGGCAAAAATCCTTTTAATTAAGCTTTCTAATCAACCAAATCTCAAGTTTTTTCACTCAAACTATTATTAATCCTACTCTAAACACAAAGATATACATGAATCACAACAAAACATCAAAAACAACCATGCAAAACATCAAAAAGTAAAAAAACTGCATGCCAAAGACCTTACTTGGTACCAGGCTATGGAGACACCATCGGATTCAAATCAAAGATGGTTTTGATAAGTAGCGGATTGGCGCTCTCCGATAGCGGTGCCAAAGATGTTAAGGAAACTCTACCCTAATGTGTCGTGGAAAGTTGCCTATTCGCCAGGCTCAAGAGTCCCATGATAGCTACTCGTTCACTGCCATCTTCCCGCACTCGTTTGTCACCTCGAGGCAGTTGCTCTAATCCAACAGGTGATGCAACCTCTCCTATGAAGATCATGTGGGATCTCCGCAGAAGAGGATCGCGTTGGTATCCTAATCACTCAATCAAGAGGGAGAGAGGAAGCAAGAGAAAACAAGTGATTAGTACTAATCACTCCCAAACCCTAACCCTAAGCACATAACACATGCTAGATTAGAATTTCAAGAGAGAGGGAGAGAGAGAATACTCCACTTCTATTGCACAAATGGGAGAATAAGTTACAAACAAGAGAAATTGGCTTTTATAGTTCCACCTAAAACATAGTTATAAGGCTTTTCTCTATGGTTTGGCCAACTGACCAAGATCCTCTTGTTTATCCTTCAAAGCTCAATCCTTGGGAGCGTCTTTAGGGATTTTCCCTCATTAAATGACCGGATTTACAATATATAGTGCCGGTTCTCATTACATAAGTGTGCAGACATAGTTGTCATAGGAATGTGTTAACCAATATGTGGTTAACAATTAATACAACCCAAATGTGTGAGTGATATGCTCAATTTTTGCTAATTACTATCAATTTATTGTTAATTGATTGATTAAGACTTAATTATAGTGATTAGTAGGGCCAAAATTTAGAGGATTAAATTGAAAAACTTGAAGAAGTTTTTATTAGGGCCTTTTGTATAGGGATGTTGAAGAAGTTTTTAATAGGGCCTTTTTGCCCTTGATGATGAGGAAGAGATGCATGAGCAAGATCTTTAAGTCAAACTGGGCCAAAAGTTACAGATTTATGTTGGAATGGGCGATTAGTTTTTCGATGCTCCCACCTCCTGTAGTAGTTGATGGAATGCCTTGATATTCAAGATGTGGGAAGCTTGTACCATGCTCCAAGCTCACCTAAGAGGGCTTAACCCAATTTTTTGTGTGGTGGGAGAATAGAAGAAAAAACTAGTCAAGAGAGATGTATCGATTTTTGGCCGTACAACGTGAATTCAGTAGAATGGTGTGGTTCGGCATAATGGTGTGGTGACAGTGGGTGCCTAGGAGAGGTTGACTTGTGGCTAAAATGATTTGGATAATGATGCTATAAATTGAGAGAATGAAGCTTAGAAAATCTCAGCCCCATAAGAAGGGTGTGAAGATAAGGTTGATATTAGTGAGCTAATTATCACTAATGAGAATGAGTTAAGCTAATAATGGAGATGCTCATGAGGAGAGGGGAGGCTCTAATACAAAGTTGAGAAACATGCCATGTGTATGTGCATGGCTATGGTGATTAGCACTAATCCTATATTAATCTAGTGATTAAGCTAATCTAAGATAGGTGACACCTAAGCATAAACATGGTGACTAACTACTAAACTAATTGAGTAAAGCACAATTAGGTTACAAGATTGAGACTTGTACTCATATAAAGGCTTAAGAGCTTTCTTCATATTTCACTGCTTGAAATGGTCCTCTTTTATATAAGGAGATACACCTTTTGGTTTGCAAATCAATGTGGGATAATTACCTTTTCTCATGTGGCTTCATGCTAGACTTTTCTCTTGCTTGGATAATCATTCTCACTCCCTACCTCTTCTTGTTCTTAATGGCACCACATTTCTCAACAAGCATAAGGATAGAGTAGAGAAGTAAGAACAAGACTTAATTGAGTGTGTTGCACACTATGAGAGAAATTGAGTTATATACAAGGCTATAATTGTTCACACACACGTAAACTGTGCATTGACCAAGCATCTAAGGCTTATACGTGATCTGTTTCTTATATAATGCTTAATCTCATAATGCATGCATGAAGTACATCACATGAGATTCATTCCTCTTGGAGAAGGATATCCATAAGATTCCACTAGACCATTACAGAAGCCCATCAAAGTTGTAGATTTGGACATATTTATTGATTATACATCCTTTTAGTGTGTCCATTTTTTGATTTAGAATATTAGTAGCAATAGTTATTTATTCCAAAATGGGTTAACATTCCCTCCTTCCTGATATTGATTGTTTCCTAGTGATCAAGTAGAAGACTTTGTTGTGGTGAGGAAAATTAAGAAGGTTGGTATTGTTGTTCTTCCTATTGTGTGAATGCTCAATGGTAATTGTTCCTCCAAAAGGAATGGGGAAGGCTTGTTAGTGAAGAAGTTAGTGATTGGCAGGAGTACGTAAACGGGGTTGGGGACTCTACGAGTGATTTCATTTTTTTTTTCTTTTTGTTGAGCTCTTGTTTTGTTTTGTATTTGTATATTTTTTCTCATTTTCTTTTTTGGTAATCACAAGCAGGGTCAAAATGTTTTATTATTGAGGTTAGCGAGGCTCTAAGACTTGTTTGTAATGAAGGAGAAATATGGGGAATCTAGAGGAATCTAGCGGAATGTAGACATAATCATGAGAACAAGGTTCTTAGTTCCTCATTTGATACATTCAGAAGCAATGTAAGGTAGTAGCTTCTTATTGTTGCTTTCCCTGTTTTTTTGCAGGACTGTTATCAAAATGAACTTGAAGATGATGTGTCCCTACATTCTTTGTCCCACATGTTTTTTTAATTTTTTGTAGATTTAATTTCTCTTACAAAATAATTAAGTGCATGAAAGTGAGTCATTCAAACTCTTTGATGTAGCTGCTGTGATGAGGTCAAAACCATTAGAGAGGCTAACAAAAAAATTTAATTGGCTTGCGAGGCTAATGGAGAACACTATTCTCTTGTTCAACATGGAGAGTTTAACACAAGAGACATAGAGGGTGGCTATGAGAGCTAAAAATGCATGCAATATGTGAGGTGTAGACCTTGTGAAGGCGAGCAACTGTTATGATCAGAAAATGCAGTTTTGTGTATGAGGAGAAAAACATTGAGATGGTGGGGTGTAGAAGAAAAATATAAGGGAGAAGAACGTGTTCATGGCATTGGCGATGAAAAGAGAAGCCTAGACGACACGTTGTGGCTAGCCCTGGTTTCAAATAAGGTGGGCCATGTAGCTAGCTGGGAGGAACTCTAGCTCAATGCAAGTGGGTTTCATCGATGGTTTTGTTTCAAAATACATCGAGCACGAACAAGGATGTGAGTGATTTTGGCACCGTCTGATCGTGCATACCTTTTCCCAAGCTTCTATGGAAGAGTGTACATGGTTTCCAAATGTCAAACCATGAGAATCCAATCTAATCATGCATACCTTTTGGCACCGTCTAATTGTGCATATCTTGTCCCAAGCTTCTTTGGAAGTGTCCATGGTTTCCAAATACTAAAACATGAATCCAATCCTCAGAGTCCATAGGCTCCACGAGGAACTCATATTCTTGGTCCTCATCTTCATCATCCCACATCTTGTTACAAGCTCTATAGGTATCAATTTACGTGATCCAAGCAGTTGTGTCAAACTTATTGGTGAGAACGCCTAGACCTAGGAGTCTTCCTTGTTTTCAAGTTTATTATCAAGAACTAGTATATGTGTTTGATTTCCCAATTGTGAACTAGCCTTACGCTTCTAATGTAAGGCCTTTTGAGGATCATAGTGTATGACTCTCTTCTCTAAAAATCCATGACCATGAATGTGTGGTGGAAGCTTAGCCTTAAAATCTTAATATTTGCAGATGCCCAAAGGTTTATCTATGTTCCCATTGAGGACAAGCTTGACCACAAGGCTTGTGCCTATGAGTGTGGGCTTCCCCAGGTCTCCCAAAAATCCTAGCAATCTTGAAGGAGCTTGACTTGATGTTGAGGCACTTGTAGTTTTTTTTGGGAGTTGAAGGTTTGGTTTTGCTCGCCCCTTCCTAAGGTGCATTCCATCCTATTGTGAGTCTTAGGAACCCGAATCTTTTAAGAAACTGGTGAGGAAAGTACAATTTTTATTTGGTTCTTCCCTTTGTTGATTTTGGCATTGTGAGTCAACAAGATTGAGGGTCGACGGCCCGTAGGGATGTTGCTTTCATTGATGAGGTTATAGGTGTTTCCTTCCTTTTTGGCACCCAAGTCCATGTGTTGCCCTCATAGTAGACTTGAGCTTGAAGAAGATGAGTTGGAATCCATCAAGAGGTAACCTATGGTTTGGATTGATTTTTAATGTGGTGCCTCCTAGGTTTCTTGACAATGGGTTGGCAAATGAGAACAAGATTGAGGGTCGGCCCGTAGATGTTGCTTTCATTGATGAGGTTATAGGTGTTTCCTTCCTTTTTGGCACCCAAGTCCATGTGTTGCCCTCATAGTAGACTTGAGCTTGAAGAAGATAAGTTGGAATCCATAAAGAGGTAACCTACGGTTTGGATTGATTTTTGTTGTGGTGCCTCCTAGGTTTCTTGACAATGGGTTGGCAAATGAGAACTAGTGGTAGCGAGCCGCTTAAGGGTAGGTTGTGGCTTTCCTTGTTGTTGATGTCCTGATGGTAAGCTAGTTCTTTATAAAGGTATATGTGGATGTGGTTCTTAAGGATGAAGAACCTTATGGTGGTGAAGTGGATGCTAATGTGGAGAGAATGGCATTGGATTATGTCAATGTTGAGGCTTTTTCCTTGCTACATTCAAATGCTTACTGTACTAGTCCAATGCATTTGATGAGGAGGCAGTGTTCATGGAGTGCAAAGTGTAGGGTTAGGATTTTTTACCATTGAGGCACTCCTTGTGGGGCCCAGTTAATTCTATGTTGAGTCACTACTATCATCCACATCTATCTAAGAATGACATGTTCTTTTAATGTTCCTATGGGCATGATAAAAAGCTACCAACCAAGTGATCATTATCACCACAAATGATAATTTTAAGCAAACCAAGTACTTTGGTATTTTTGGCACTTATTCCCTCTATTCTCATGTTAGAATTTTCATGTTGAGGTTTACCCAATTGATTCCATGTAGCAAAGGAGAGTAGATTGCAGACTAGCACCCGTGTCAAGCATAGCATTATAGAAAACTTTACCATAGGGGCTAGGCAATTCAATGGGTGTTCTAAGAGGTGGAATGTGGTCATCCATGTTGTCAAATATCTCTCCAACATAAGCTTGTGCAGTAGGCCTAAGGTTTGCTTCTTAACATTGTTGAAGTTCTTCACAGCTTTCCCTTGCCTCCTCTTGGGCTTGGATCTTCTTTTGAGTAGACCTTTCCTTGGTGGCTTGTTTGTCATGAGAAGCATGTGAGGATCCTTTGGTAAGAGGTTCATAGTATTTCTTAAACTTACTACCATTAAGGAAACCAAAAGTCTTAACTCTCAACACGTATAGTACCTTGTGTTGTAACTTCACAAAACCTAAATGGTCCCTTTCTAGTGTATTTAAGCTTTTTTTTTCACTACGGACCCCATACATAAGTACAAGATCTCCTTGTCCTTGAGAATTAGGTCAAACAAGTTCTTTTTATGGTCCTCCTCTGTCAGCATATTCTACATGGGGAATTGTCTTTCCTGCTTTGAGTTGTTCCAAAACAAACCACTGATCAGCCAATTCATTACCATCAAACTTTTCAGTTCAGCTACCCTTAAGCTGTGGATCATGAACTCCCAAGGCCTTATTGTGTCAAGTCCATCCACCATCTTAAATGGTGTGCAACCAATTCTCATAGAGAAATTTAGTAGTTGCCATGGCATCCACTTTTGTGAAGCTCTTGTTTCAACCCATTTGGTTACATAATCCATGGCAACAATGATGAAGTGTGCTTGTGTGCCATGTGCAGCAAGTCTAATAGGGCCAATGAAATCTAAGCCCTCTTTTTTCAAAAGGCTGGTCAACTCTGACAGGATGCAGTGGAATCATGTCCTTCTTATGTAGCTTGGCACAACGTTGGCACTCATCTTAGCCTTTTACAAATAATGTGCAGCCCTAAAAAGTGTGGGCCACTAGCACCTTTATTGGAATATTTTCTTAATAATGATCTCTCTCACCAAATGTCCACCTGCTATTATGACTGGTGTGCTTGTTCCATGATTATGTTTTAGTAATATCTCATAGTTTTTAACTAATAAACCTTGTACTCAGTCAACTCTTCATCTTATGTGGGCATTTACGCATTTTTGGGTATTTTCTTTTATTCACTGGATTTATCTCCTCCCCACACTTGGATTGATCCTATTGGCCCATAGGAACCTTAATTGGACCATAATCCAAAAATTTCTGAAAATCTAGACCCTTAGGCTAAGATCCTTTATACACATTTTCAATTAATTTCAATTGCACATTTGGAAAGTTCTTTTTGAATTTCTGTTTCAAGGGAAACCATTTTAGACACTAGGAGGATTTTTATATCCAAAAATATCTCAACTTTGGATTACCTCTCTCTAGATATTTTCTCTCTCCAGGCCAAAACAGGGTAAAACAAGATCTTTCTTCTATTTCAGAGAGGGGAATAATTTTAAGAACAGAAGGGGAGGTTCTTACTCCTTTACACCTCAAAAGCTGGAGGGACGAATCTTAAAATTTACCTCAAAATCTTCTTAGCAATAGTGTGATACACATAGAGGAGAAGGTTGCTATGTGGTTTGTTGGAGCAATTATGCATTTGGGAGCCAATTATGAACTAATTAAGAATGCTATAATTAGTGAAACAAAGGGTCATTAATTGACTAATTACTCTCTCAACTTTTACAATTGGTCTAATTTCTTTTACATGGAGTTAGTAGACATCATTGCTAAGCTAATGAATGCCTGGTTCGTCAATTTGGACAAGAATTGAAAAAATTAGAGCACTTTTCCTACTGATTTTACTGGTTTCACAACAGAGAAGGGGATTTGATATTTCTGGTATGTATGCACCTTGGTTGGTGTTAATATGCAACATTGAGCTTGTTCGGGTGTCAAAGCAAGTTATCCACACTTGATTGAACCACTATATTGCAATTTGAAGCATTTGGAAGCCTTGAAAAGTGTACCAAAATAGGGTATTTTGGACTGAGCCAGTTCAATTTGAATGTAATCAGTGTGATTTTCTACATCAACAGTGAAGTTGGTTGAGTACTTTGGAGTATCTGGGACACTTATTAGAGTGTGGTTGAGCTGTGGAAGGCTCATTTATAGAATTGGACGTGTGCAGAAGGTGCATTTGCATTGAGCAAATATGTCAGACAACCCAATACAAATTGTGGGTGAGAAGTTGGATAGAAAGAACTTCCAGGCATGGAGGTATGGGATTAAAAGCTTTTTGAAAGGAAAAGGATTTTGGAATCTTGTTACAGGTGCAGAGCCAGAGCCACGGATCTACCCCGACAACCTACACAACAACAAGTTGTAGCTCATAAACAATGGTCAGAGAGAGCATACAAAGTTTTGCATTGCTTGTCTATATGTATCTCGGATGCTATACTCATACATATACATGATGATAAGAATCCCAAGGATGCATGGGATACTTTGGTAAAGCTGTTTGATACAGATACTAGTGCTTGTAAGTCTCAGTTGAGATAACAGATTCATAATGTGAAGTAGAAAGGAAGGAGTATTCATGATTATGTACAAGAGATAAAGAAGTATGCAGATGCATTGGCAACTATCAATGCCCCCATGCCTAATGATGATTTGCCTAATGATGATTTGGTAGACATTGCCTTGCGTGGTTTTGGCAAGGAGTACAAGTCTTTTGATACATCTATCTCTGTTCGGAGTATAGGTTTACCAGATTTTGATGAGTTGGTTTCACTCTTGCTTGTTGAGGAAATCAAACTCAGTGACTCTTTTCATGATGCATCTACTAGCCATGATGATCATGGTAGGAATCAGGCTTTCTATTCACAAAGGGGATTTAGAGGCAGGGGGAGATTTGCATCATGAGGTCGTGGGTACAGGTCGTGGATGGCAGGATAGGTCACCACAACAGAATTTTCAGCCTTCATATGGTGCTAGAGGTGGTCGTGGATATACACCTTAGAGAGGCAGAGGTAATACTCGTGGAAGAGGACGTTGGCAAGGCCAACAAGCATCTATGCAAAATGTGGAATGCCATTACTGTGGAAAGCTTGGTCATATGGCACACGTGACTGCTACCGCAAACAAAATGATTTGAGAGGGGGTAGAGCACAACATGGTGGAAATTATGCAAATAGTGGAAATTTTGCACAACATGGTGGAAATTATGCAAATGGTGGAAATTTTACACAACATGGTGGAAATTATACAAATGGTGGAAATTTTGCATCAAGCAGTCATGATGGTAGTGCAAATCACTTGTTTGCCCCATGAAACATGTCGTGGGATCCATGATGACACATGGTGATAGTGATGACACTTGGTATATGGACTCTAGAGCATCAAACCATATGACTTGTCATGGCGAATGGTTTGAACATATGAAGCCAATGGATGTGAAAGGCTATGTGGAGACAAGTGATGATTCCGAGCATGCTATCACTCATGTTGGGAGTGTACCATTGGTGAATTAATCAATTAACCTAGGATGATTAATCCTAGAATATGATAGGAAGTCCTCTTTTCATATTATTGATAGGAAGTCCTCTTTTCATATTATTGATGAAAATGATTTATTTGTAATTTTTTAAAAATTTTGCCATAGCTCCGCTACTATTACTGACAATTCTCAATAATTTTGAAAGCATAAAGTTTAGTAATATCATATGATAGAATAACCATTAATTGGATCACTATCCAAATATGAAATTAATTCCTAATTTTTTCATAAATTAAATAGCATAAAAGCATTAAAAAGCCACTTCTTTGGCCTCTAATTTGTCAAGCATAGAAATTACTTTTAGATTAGAGAATCGCTTCATGAGAAGCATCATTTGAATATTGAATAGGTCATAGGAATGACCATGCTTTGCAGGAGAGAGAGAGACATGCTTAAAAAAATATTTAATTTAAGCATAAATGGAAATTTATGTGTTTTATCATAAAATGCATTAAAGAACTTCCATTGCATTTAAAAAGCCATTCAATTGAATGCTTCTCAAGCTTGAGAGGGGTTGAGAAGAGAGAAACATTTGGAGATAAAAAAGACCACTCTTTACCTCCTAGATTGTTTGATTCTTTAATCAAAGTAGAGGACCCCAACCAATCATTTGGTTTGGTATGTTGAAGAAGACTCCAAGGAAGATTGAAGAGAGAGAGAGAGAAGCTCCAATATCTTCAATTTGTAGAGGATTTTTAGAGGATAATAGAAAATATCATTATTTCAGTATAATACTGGCATGGTATAGTTCTCATATTTTTTTACAAAGGACTAAGGATCTATTTATAGGTGAAGGAGGCCTCTAGCCAAGTCCAACTAGTTTCTAGAATTTTCTAGGTTCAGTTTGGCTGAATTTGGACAAGATTTAGACCTAGTTTAGCTCCCTTTTGATTTGGTTTGATCTAGGAGAGAGGAGAGATAAAAATATCACAATATTTTTGAGTTTAGAACTCCACCACACATGTGAAATAGGCGCCTCCTTGAAGATCCCCCTTCTCCTTACCAAGGTGTCAAAATTGAATCATTATACCCAAAATATCTCTTTTTTTTTAGTAATACTCATAGTTTTTTTTACTAATAATCCTTGTCCTTAGTCAACTCTTCATCTTATGTGAGTATTTACTTATTTTTGGGGGTTTTTCTTTTAATTCTTCAATTTATCTCCTCCCTACATTTGGATTAATCTTATTGGTCCATAGGAACCTTAATTGGACCATAATCCAAAATTTCTGAAAAACTGGACCCTTAGGCTAAGGTCCTTTTTACCTATTTTCAATTTATTCCAATTGCACATTAAAAAGTCCTTTTTGAATTTTTGTTTTAGGGGAAACCATTTCAGACACTAGGAGGATTTTTATATCAAAAGATATCTCAATTTTGGACTACCTCTCTCTAGACATTTTCTCTCTCTAGGTCAAAACCGGATAAAACAAGATCTTTCTTTTATTTCAGAGAGGGGAATAATTATAAGATCAGAAGGGGAGGTTCTTACACCTATACACCTCAAAAGCTGAAGGGAGGAATCTTACATCCTACCCCACTTAAAAAACGCGAGATGTCCTCATCTCGCAGTTGGGGGACAACTCTTTCCCTTAAGATCCAACTGATTCTGGGGTTGCTTATATTTTGGTCGACCCCACAAAATCCTCGGATAAAGATCCCTTATATAGAACTCATCATCACATAACTATTCATTTAGATCATATCATTCATATCATTAACACAATAATGGTCCATTAGACCGAAAAATTTCTTTCTGAACATTCCTCCACGGGAATTTCAGTCAAGCAAGTTCTCAATTTGTCATCCATTATCTTGATCCACCGGGTCAAGTGTTAACAGCAGCAATCTGTCAGCACAATCCACTAATCTCGTAGTGATTTGCGAAAGTCATTATCGTCATTCCAGTTACGAACATAATCACAGGGACTCGTCCCATTCATCCTCATTGTGGCTTTGTTCACCTGATCGCTTTTCAACCAAAATTTAGGAATCATCTTTTTTTTTTCCAATCAGAATCCAAATCAACTCATCAAATTCTCAACTAGAATTTTAAAATCATATCAACCACAATCGAATTCATCATTTGGATAGCATTTTTACTTATAATTTCAAAGTCTTAGATTTACTTGTATATACTGCCAGTAAAGAGCTGCAGCTTTACCCTCGATATATACGGGTAGTCACGGTCCTTAGAATTATAAGGTAAATATTATCATGACTAGGCCTCAAGCAAGTCAGGGATTCCATACAATTGTGGTACTTCCATCTGAAGACCTAATAATAATTTTATGAACTGCAATCTGAATATCAATTTGTATGAATTTCATCACACAATTCTAACCTTTTACTGATACTTCATAAATTTTTGACATTTTTGGCTTCTTAGTTGATTCACTTTAGTCAATTCGCTCTGATACCAGGTGAAAGATCCCAGCCCCCTTTGCGCAACAGATTCGGGGGTGCTAGCAGCGGAAGTAGTACTTCTTGCGCGGGGTAGGATCCCTCACTCGAGACCTTGCCCACGGATATCCGGATAAGAGACTAATCCCTTGGTTCTTCAAAAATCGAACCCGGAAAAACTTCCCCCTACCAAAAAGCATGGGCGATTCCTCCATGATAATTGTACTCTAACATAGTCAAGGTCATTACTGACCAAACTGATCTGACCAAACTTGCGAGTCACTTGGTCAGATCAAGGAAGAAACTTGCACTTGGATCATAGAAACCAACCCTTTTTTCCCCATCAAGAGGCATAGCCGTTGATTCTTTTTCCATAGAACAATTACTATCCGGGATTTACTTCATCTATCGTACTATAACAGAATTGAGTCTCATTTTATGGATCCATCAGTCCAGCCTAGTCCCATGGGTTAGCCAACCGCCCAACCACTGTAGTGATGGGATCGAATTAGGAATTTGGTTAGGTTTTGTCCCGGGTACTAGGGAAAAGAGTTCCTAGGCCCACTAGCTGGATATTCATGAAAATTTAACGCCAGTCACACCACTTACACACCCAATATAAAATTGCCTTTTTCACAGATTCTGCTATCTTCAAAACAATCATTTAATGAAACCATAGTGTCAATGATCATAATCCTCAAAATCTCCGGTTGAATCCCTATTTCCAATCATTCCTTCATCGGTGTATCTATGGCATCATTGGCAACCAGAACGCTCACCACCTGTCCACTCAGGGGCCTTTTCGATAAACACTCTAAGCACATTGGCTACAAAGAAGGTCAGGTTAGCATCTGCACACTAGCTTAACAAAGACCACATCCTCCTCCTCTAAGAGCGATTGTAAGATTCCTCCCCAGCCTCTCAAGAAGTCCATTATCTTCCCCTGTAATCAAATCCCTCTTCAGAAATATAAAAGATCTTGTTTCTACCTATTTTGGCCTAGAGAGAGAAAATCTTCTAGAGAGAGGTGATTCAGTTTTTAAATATTTTTGGATGGAAAAATATCTCATCTTATTAAAATAAATTCCCCCAAAACAGAAGTTCAAAAAGAATTTCAGAAGGTGCATTAGAAACAAATTATAATCTGTTCAAAAGGCCTTATCCTAAGGGTCCAGATTTTTTGAAAAATTTAAATTAAGATTCCTATGGACCAATAAGATTAATCCAAATGTAGGGAGGAGGTAAATTGAAGAAATAAAGAAAATCCCCCCAAAAATGAGTAAATACTCACATAAGATGAAGAGTGGACTAAGGACCAAAGGAAATACTAAAAAAATGAATTTTTTACACCTCAGAGTGGGGATTCTCCCTCATGAAGTAGGCGCCTTTTTCCCATCATTGATTTTGAATTTTAAATCAATAAAATTAGATATTTCATCTCTCCTCTCTCCTAATTCAAAACTGGATCCAAAAAAAGAACTAAATTGACCCAAAAATGGTCAAAAATTGACCAAATTGATCTAGAAAATTCTAGAATCAGTTTGCTTGGTTAGAAGCTCACTCTTTTCTATAAATAGAAGCCTCCCCCTTTGTAGAAGCTTAATAGTGTTTTATGCACTCTTACTCTACTCTTCCCCAGAGCCAAAAACAGTGAATTTATTGATAATTCATTAGTTTTTTATCATTTCCTCTTCAAAAGAATTGGTGGCCACTCTTGTTGCAAACAAGAGTAGATCCCTCAAACCATCAAGCCAAAGGAAAGCTCACAAAAATTCATATAGGCTAGAAATCTTACTTTTTCTTTATTCCATTTAATGGTTTTCTAATTTTTGTTTTCTTTAAAATGAAAAATGTTGTTATGCCTTGTTGGAAAGGCTTTCCCCCTCTCTTCATTCTTGAATTCAGTCTTTCTTTATCCTAGATATGTAATCAAATTGTTAGAATTAAACTTTTCATATTGTTTCTCTTTAAAGTGTGGAATTTGATTAGTCTAGAATGCTTTAAACCATTTGGGATAATTTCTAAGTAACTTGAGAATGAAAAAAAATTAAAAAATGGTCAGCCATACAAAGGAGGTTATGGTAAAATTTTCTTAAATTTTTTGAAATAAGTTTTATCTTTTATTATTCAAAAAGAGTAATCCCCACCGTTTGTGTATTCTAAAAGTGTTATTTTCATTCTAGCCATAGAAAAATGCATATTAGAAATACTTTTATTATAAAAGTGTTACTTTCATCAAAATTGATTTTTATGCATAAATAGATGCATAAAAGAATTTTTGTTTTATTATAAAAGTGTTACTTTCATCAAAATTGATTTTTATGCATAAATAGATGCATAAAAGAATTTTTTTATTATGAAAGTGTTACTTTCATCAAAATCGATTTTTATGCATAAATAGATGCATAAAAGAATTTTTTTATTATAAAAATGTTACTTTCATCAAAATTGATTTTTATGCATAAATAGATGCATAAAAGATTTTTTTATTATAAAAGTGTTACTTTTATCAAAATTGATTTTTATGCATAAATAGATACATAAAAGAATTTTTTATTATCATAAAAGTGTTACTTTTATCAAAATTGATTTTTATGCATAAATAGATGCATAAAAGGATTTTTTTATTATAAAAGTGTTACTTTCATCAAAATTGATTGTTTATGCATAAAAGGATTTTCTTTTATATAAAAGTGTTATTTCCATAGAAGTTGGATTTTATGCATAAATAGATGCATACAAAATTTTTATATCAAAATAAGAGTTCTCTTTAATCCTATGTTTAAATCCCATGAATATTGGTAAATGAATAAGTAAATACTCTGTGAGAAAAAATTCTGCCGTTTCATATTCTCTAGGATGGTAATGAGAAAACTCAGAAAAACTATCGAAGTCAAAATTTTAGATATATGATTAATTTATTCCTCATAGGAATTCGTGATTAGTTTTGAATTCAGTTAAGCAAATACTCAATGAATGAAATTCAATAAAGTAGTAATTGAAATATTACCCTTCGAGAAAGATAGTTCAGGGAGAACCTTTCCAGACTCAAACCCTAAATCAGACTATGACCAAGACATAACTCCTTCGTCAATTTCAAGAAAAGACGATGTGACCACTTCAGAAAAATTCACTCAAATCACCCACCAAATCTGAAATCAAGTTAAGACCCTTTGATTCAGATCTGAGGATCAAGGTTATAGAATTCATGAAATTCTGTGTGAATTCAAACCTGCGATCTAGAAGTATTGGGATACGGATTTAAGATATACTCATTATATTCAAAAGAAAATCAAAACTGAAAACTCGCATAGAAACCCTGGACTGTCTTACGCGAGAATGCTGGAGGGAGCATTTGATATATGTGTTTTTCTAAGGGAAGTTTGGTTGCACAACAGCTGGCGGGGGGGAGTGTTCAAAGGATGGCTCATGCGGCAAAAACCTACCCAAGTCTTGACCAGCCTTGGTATGGTGAAAAATGGTGTGCTTCCGATACGATGGGCGAGGGTCGATGAAGCAGTCCCTGAGTGAAGTGCCAGGACACTTAAGGAGGATCCTGGAGGGTTTTGACCAGGCGATGCACGGGCTCGTGGTGCTTAGGACACCCATGCGTATGTCATGGAAGATATATATGTATGATGATGAGAAAATTATTGTAATCTGTTACTAGATCTCGTTAACCAGTTGGTCTCGATGAAGAGTCTAGAGTGATACTTGTTTTTGAGAAACAAGGAACTGGATGGAAATTTTGAGTTATGATATCTGTAATCAATAATTGTTTGTCAATGGATTGTTTTATAAGTTAAAGTTTAAAGAGGAGTGTGTGCATATCTATATTTTAAAGCAAACGTTAAGAAAGGCATTCAATTATAGGTGGGTGAGTACTTGTTTGGTTCTACCGATTCCAGTGGTTGGGCGGTGGCTAATAACCCATGGGCCGGATGGGGTTAGGCTAGAATCAGTAGAATTTTAATAATAAAATTGATTAATAGGAATACATTTAGAACTCGAGTAGTTAAATAAAAGCCTGAAGACTTCTCTAATGAATAGATCAACGGCTGTGTCTGATGTAGTTAGGAAAAAAGTGTTGATTCCTTCAAGATAAGTCTGTAATAATAGTTTTCCTTCTATCTAGTTTAGTCAGATGAAGGTTAGTTTAGTATCTTGACCTCGTTAGAAAAATTTATTAAGAAATTCAAAATGGTGGAATCGTCCCCGTTTTTTGGGCATGGAAAATTTTCCCGGTTTTGTTTTTTGGAATGACCACCAGCTTAGTCTCGTGCCTGGACATTCGAGGGCGAGGCCCCGAGTGGGAAACCCTGCCCTGCGCATGAGGGAGCTGCTTCCGTTTTGCTGCTGCTGTCAGCTACCGGGAGGGGGCAGTGGGATCTCACAGTTGGTATCAGAGCGCTGTTGTAAATTTACGTAAAAACAACAGAAATTGCTTAAAATTTTAAAGTAAATCTGGGAAATAATGTTTTCGCTTGTTAATATTATGTTGAATGAACTTTAAAAATTGAAAAGTCATAAATTGAATTGAAAATTTATAGATGGTTACCCCGAATCTATTTGGCATTCCTGAACTCTCCCAGAGTCAGGATATGATAGCCTTTACATTCGAGCACCTCATCAACTCTGCTACGACCCGAGTAAGCAGAGTGATACTCGCAGGTCATTTTGAGAGTCTTTACTTTTCTGATCCTGTAGAGCGACGTCGGTATATGTGGTTCTTTGGAGGACGATGTATTAATATCAGTATCAATCAGCGTCAGAGGCTCAGACAAAATATTTCCTTAGCCATGATTCTGATAAGGCTAGGGTTGTTCAGCATGTATAACTCTTTAATCATTCACCCAGGAACTTCAAAATTTCATGCCGAGTTTTTAGGCTTCTTAGCCGCTTTATCCCTAGAAGTAGAATTACAGCACCTCTTTCTGTAATGAATCCTGTGTACCATGGCATGTCTCCTTTGCAGTTTCGCTTTTTTATGCGTACGCGATTGAGGCAGTAACTTTTGGAGCCGTGATGCTCTATGTATATATCAAAAACTTTTGATAATAAATGAGGTTTTGCAAAAAAAGAAAAAAATCTAATCTTGTTCAAGAAGTATGATGAATTAATTATCTGTTTAAAGATAAATCTCAAAAATTAAATAATCATAAATCTAGTGTCAAAGTTAAGCTGACAAAATTCTCGTTTTGCTAGAGTCATGCGGCACATGGCCCATGCAAGGCAACCGGATCCTCTAACCGATGACGAAGAGTTAGATCCGGATGTTCAAAAAGCACTGCACAAATCCACTTTCTGTCAAACGTAACATCACCCCACATATTCGTTCAGCTAAAACAGCAAAACAGGCTTGGGATATTCTAGCTGGTTTGTATGCAGGTCGTAACGAGGCAAAAATCGCTTACCTGCGTAAAGAGTTAGAATTGAAGATTATGCAAGATGATGACATGAATGTTTTTCTTGCTGAGATTAAAGATCTCAAGGAACAGTTGATTTCTGCAGGTGAGATTATTCTTGATCATTCTCTTGTGTGCAGACTGTTCTTGATGCTTTACTTGAGACATATCAGACTTTTGCTTCCACGTGGAGACTTCTTAATGAGGACAGACCTGATGCTGTCAAGTATGATACTTTAGTCAACACGCAGTCCAGGCAAAACAGGGCCAAGCAGCGTGCAATTGATCAAGCATTTATTGCTGCCCAGCAGCAGCAGAGAAGAAGTGGTAAGGCAGCTCCTTCCACTATTTCTTCTCCTATTAGTAGGTCTGCAACTTCTTCTCCTTCCACAGGTAGCAACAATAAGTCTGAGAAGGCTCTTGATAAAGGCAAGAAAAAGACCAGGTGCAACTATTCTAAGGCAAATGATCATGTCATTAAGAATTGCCCTAAGCTAAAGGCTAAAGAGGCAAAGAAGAAAGAGTCAAATGCAGCCACAATAGCGGATGCTTCTACAAATGCAGATTCTGCAAATGTTGTGCAGGATACAGAATGGGCGTTTAGCGTGTATTGCCAGTATGACCCATCTGTACATGATGCATGTTTGGCAGTTTCTGTTGACTCTCATGTATGGTATTTTGACAGTGGTGCTACAAAGCACATTACCTCGCATCGTGATATGTTCACTTCTCTTGAGGTTGTCCCTAATGGGAATACTGTCACATGTGCCAATAATGCTTCTTACCCTATGAAGGGCATTGGTAAAATTATGCTTACTGCTACAAATGGCAGCGCTTTCACACTTTCAGATGCTTTGTATGTGCCAGGGATAAAGAAGAATCTATTGTCTGTCTCTACGCTTGCTAGACTTGGACTTGTAGTCAAATTTGTGGATGACAGATGTACTGTTCATGATTTGACTTCTGGTGATACGATTATTGTATCTGGCACCTTGTTTCGTGGGCTGTATAGGCTCAATTCTTATGACAAGTGTGTGGAAGATTCAACAAATGCAGTTTCTGATGAAAAGGCAATTTCAGATGCAAAACTATGGCATGCTCATTTTGGTCATCTGAACTTTGCTAGTTTGCTGCGTTTGCAGAAATTTGATATGGTTACTTCAGTGCCCCCTCTTGAGGCACCATTTTCAGACTGCAACAGCCAGAGCAGTCACAATAGCAGAAGTAGTGGAAGAAGAAAGAGGACAGATTTATGCAACAATTGGAAACCAAGGGCCAAACTGTCAATTCTCCGCCGTCATTCATACTCCAGCTGAGTATGAGGGTAAGCCTTTTAAGCCTTTGATTGATTTGGGCAGTACTCATTCTTTCATTTCCCCTGGACGCTTGCGTAAGCTAGTCTTAGATCAGAAATCAGGGAAACCTATGCAAGTTGAATTGGAAAGTGGAAAGATTCTTTTCACACCTTGAGACAAATCGTATACAGTTTAATCTAGATGGGAGTTTTAACTGACTGCTGTCAGTTCAAAGTTATACCTTTGGGAGTTTTCGACGGGATCCTTAGAATGGATTGGCTCCATAAAAATCAAGCTGACATTCACTCTCATAATGGAGCCAATCCTTAGAATGGATTGGCTCCATAAAAATCAAGCTGACATTCACTGTCATAATGGAACCATTTTCGTCCGCCGTGACCTCCACAGAAATAAAGTTCAAGGAACCAGAATTTCAGGATCCCCAAGTCAGTAGTTAGTAAAGGCTTCTAAGTTACTAAAAGGACTTAGAAAGAAGCAGCTCATTTATGTTGTCTCTCAAAAGGAATCCATTAGACTCAAAGTTAAAAGCTAACGAACCTAAATGGTTGTGATTATGATGATTTATTCCCAGCAGAATTAACAGAGATGCCTCCAATTCGGGAAGTAGATCATGTGATAGAATTGACCCCCGGAGCTCAGCCAGTAGTAGCCCTGCGCACATACAAAATGCCAGTTCCTGAAGCCATCAAACTCAAGGAACAGCTTAGATAGCTGTTAGAACAAGGGTTTGTAAGACCCAGCGTTTCACCTTGGGGTGCGCCAGTTCTCTTTCAAAAAAAGAAAGATGGAACGCTAAGACTCTGTGTGGACTACAGAGGTCTCAATCAACTGACAGTTAAGAATAAGTATCCTATCCCCAGAATTGATGAGCTTTTGGATAGGCTAAGCGGAGCCCAGATCTCCACAAAGATAGATCTCAAATCAGGGTATTATCAGATCAAGATTAATGAGCAAGATATCCCCCGAAGACAGCCATCAATACTCGGTATGGGCATTATGAATTCACTATCATGCCGTTTGGATTGAATGTCCCAGCTACATTCAATCGATTAATGCAAGACATTCTCAGAGAATACTTGGATGATTTTGTTCTTGTTTTCTTTGATGATATTCTGATTTACTCAAAGAATGCAGCTGACCATGAAGCTCATGTCAAAAAAGTTCTTGAGATTCTAAGGAAGCACCAACTCTTTGCAAAAAAGAGCAAATGCACTTTCTTTGACCATGTTGAATACTTGGGCTTTTTGGTATCCAAAGATGGAATTTCTCCAGATTTCGCTAAAGTCCAAGCAGTCATAGATTGGCCTGAACCAAAGACAGTGAAAGAAGTCAGAGGATTCTTGGGATTGGCTGGTTGGTAAGAATTTTTATACCAAAGTATGCTCTCGCTTCAAAAATTAAAAACTCATAAATTGAATTGAAAATTTATAGATGGATACCATGAATCTATCTGGCATTCCTAAACTCTATCTGGCATTCCTGAACTCTCCCAGTGTAAGATCCATGTTCCCACCGAGCAACGGATTCGGGGTACTGGCAGCGGAAGTAGCGCTTCTCGCGCGGGACAGGGGTCCCACACTCGGGGCCTCGCCCACGGATATCCGGATAAGAGACTAATCCGTCGGTTGTTCCAAAACCGAACCCGAAAAAACTTCCTTTACCGGAAAGCACGGGCGATTCCACCAGGATAACTTTTTACTCTAACGTAGTCAAGATCATTTCTGATCGAGATGATCCAATTACATCTATAAGATACTTAGTCAGTTCAAGGAACAGTTACTGTCCGGGATTTATTTTTTCTATCGTAAAAACAAAAGTTTGAGTCTCGATTTACGGATCCATCAGTCCAGCCTAACCCCATCCGATCCCATGGGTTAGCCAACCGCCCAACCACTGTAGTGATGGGATCCAATTTGGAATTTGGTTAGGTTTTGTCCCGGGTACCAAGGAAAAGAGTTCCAAGGCCCCCTAGCCGGAATTTCATGCAAACATAAAACTAGCCACACCACTTACACACCCAATATGAAAATTGCCTTTTTCTTAGCATCAGCTAACTTTAAAACAATCCTTTAATGAAACCATAGTACCACTGATCACAATCTCCCAATTTATCCAGTTGATTCATAATTTCCCATCATTCCTTCATCAGAGTATCTATGGCATCATTGGCAACTAGAACGCTCACCACCTGTCCACACAGGGGCCGTTTCAATAGTTCCTAGCCCATAATACTCAACAATATAATCACTTATCAAGATGGACTCTCGTTGAAGATCAGCAAGATCAACCAACAGATCCATATAAAAGAGCCATGGACTCATCCGTTGAGGACCAGCAAGGTCAGTCAACCAGATCCATGCCCGGTTCCAGAAAACAACTCTTACTCCTTGTTCCAATATCTTCCTCGACGCACGCGTGGGTATCCTGGGCGACCCAGAGCCCGAGCACCGTATGGTCAGCACCCTCTAGGATCCTTCGCAGGTGACCTAGCGCTTCACTCATAGGCCGCTTCCTTGGTCCCTCATCCACCGTACCGGAAGCTCACCATTTTAATCGAACCGAGGCTGGTCAAGACCTCGGCCGACCTTGCTACGCGAGACGTCCTCCATTGACTCTCCGTCAGCAGTTGCAACTTTATCAGTTAGGTCTCCACGACCTTAATCACAAGACGGTCAAAATGCTTTCCCAGCATTCTTGACATAAAACATCCATTTACAAACAGCATTTACAAACAGTTTACAAATACAATTTCTATATTAACTCTCATTTTTCCACATTATCCCTCATATAATCCACATTACTTATTCCACATTCCATTTATATGTGTACTCATCCAATCACATCATTTTCCATCTCTTCACTTCAGATTCCTTCACATCACATATCATATATTCACATCCATACATCCACATCCACATCCACATCCACATTCACATCCATACATCCACATCTACATGCTTACCTCCATTTTCACATCCTCATTTATACATCCACATCCCATATCCACATTCATACATACACATCCATATCCACATCCATACATCCACATCCACATCCACATCCGTACATCCACATGCATACATCCACTATCACGTCCTCATTCATACATCCACATCCACATACATACATACATCCACATCTACATCCACATTCACATACATCTACATCCACATTCCCATTCACATCTATACATCCACATCTACATCCACATACATACATACATCTATATCCACATTCCCATTCACATCTATACATCCACATCTACATCCACATACATACATCCACATCTATATCCACATTCACATACATCCACATCCACATTCCCATTCACATCTATACATCCACATCTACATCCACATACATACATACATCTATATCCACATTCCCATTCACATCTATACATCCACATCTACATCCACATACATATATCCACATCTATATCCACATTCACATACATCCACATCTATATCCACATTCACATACATCCACCTCCACATTCCCATTCACATCTATACATCCACATCTATATCCACATACATACATACATCCACATCCACATTCCACATTCACATCTATACAGCCACATCTACATCCACATTCACCTCTATGCATATACATCTTCATGCATACATCCATTTTCACATTCATACATCCACACTCATCTTCATGCATGCATCCATTTTCACATTCATACATCCACACTCCCATCTCCACATCCACACATCCACATACATACATCTCTTATCGCATCCTATCCCTTCCCATATCTATTTATAGAATATAAGGGAATTCTTATATTTGATATAAAATTTCTTTACGCATCTAATTATGCATAAATTCCATTTAAGGATACTAACACTTTCGAAATAAAAATCAACCTTTTATGCATCTTCCTATGCATAAATTCATTTTAAATGAGAATGACACTTTGAATTAAAATTCAATCTTTTATGCATCTTCCTATGCATAAATTCATTTTAGATGAGAATGACACTTTTGAATTAAAATCAATCTTTTATGCATCTTCTTATGCATAAATTCAATTTAGATGAGAATGACACTTTTGAATTAAAATCAATCTTTTATGCATCTTCTTATGCATAAATTCAATTTAGTAGGAATTACACTTTTAGAATAAAAGAATTTCTCTTATGCATCTAATTTATGCATAAAATCTATTTATGATGAAAATCACACTTTTAGTATAAAAATATCTTTTATGCATAACTCTATGCATGAAATCCAATTATGATAAAAGTAACATTTTTACAATATAATAATCATCTTTTATGCATACCTCTATGCAAGAATTTCAAATGTGATAAAAGTAACACTTTTACAATAAAATAATCATTTTTTTCATATCCCTATGCATGAAATTCAATATGCTAAAAGTAACACTTTTGATATAAAAATTTATCCATTATGCATACTTCTATGCATGTAAATAAAAATGATAAAAGTAACACTTTTGATATAAAAACTTATTCTTTATGCATAATATAAAAATTCAATTTCTCCATGATTATAATGAAATTCTTTCAATTAATCTAGGATGATAATTCCTAGAATATGGTAGGAAGTCCTCTTTTTATGCTTTGAATGAAATTATTTTATGCATAATTTTTATAAAAATTTTGCCATAGCTCCGCTACTATGACTGATAAATCTCAATTTTTCTAAGGGATAAAGCTTATCATTAAGGAAATAATTAAAATGATCTCTAATTGGATCATCAATACATAATGGATTGAATCATCAATATACATAAACTAAAAGCATAGAAAAAAGCCATTAATTTGGCCTCAAGCATAGCTTAATCTTGGGTTAAGGAAAAGCTTTATGAAAAGCTTAATTTGGATTGAGAATGGGTCATGAGTATGACCATTTCTTGAGTGAGAGAGAGAGATTACATAAAAGCTATTAGAATTTAAACATAAATGGAAATTAACTTCAATAACATTTATTAAATTATGTAACTCTTCACTACTATTCACCAATTAACTTCAATAGCATTTAAAAAACCATACCAATTAAGCTTCTCAAGCTTGAGAGGGGTTGAGAAGAGAGAAACATTGAGAAATTATAGAAAAGATCAATATTCACTAATTACCTTACAAATTGCTTGATTCTTTGTTCACGGTAGAGGCCCCCAACCAATCAATTGGTTAAGTATGTTGATGGAGCCACTAATGGGGATTGAAGAAAGAGGGAAGCTCCAAAAACTAGTGAATTATTAAATGAATTCACAGTTCTTGGCTTAGGTGGAGTAGAGTAACGATGCATAAACACTATATATTTTTCAACAAGGGGGAGGCTTCTATTTATAGGAAAAATTGAGCTCCTAACCAAACAAACTGATTCTAGAATTTTCTAAATCAGTTTGGTCAATATTTGACCATTTTTAGGTCAGTTAAGCTAACTTTTTGGAACTAGACTTGAATGAGGAGAGAGGAGAGATGAAATATCTCAATTTTTATGAGTATAAAACTCATTCAAGCATGTGAAATATGCACCTCCTTTAAAGAACTCCCCTTCCTTACATATGTGTCATAATGGAATCATTTTAATATTGCTCATAGTTTTTTTTTAAACTAATAAACCTTGTACATTTTCAACTCTTCATCTTATGTGAAATATGCACCTCCTTTTAAGAATTCCCCTTCCTTACATATGTGTCATAATGGAATCATTTTAATATTTCTCATAGTTTTTTACTAATAAATCTTGTACATTTTCAACTCTTCATCTTATGTGAAATATGCACCTCCTTTAAAGAATTCCCCTTCCTTACATATGTGTCATAATGGAATCGTTTTAATATTGCTCATAGTTTTTTACTAATAAACCTTGTACATTTTCAACTCTTCATCTTATGTGAGCATTTACTCATTTTTGGATACCCAAAATATCTCATATTTTTAATATTGCTCATAGTTTTTTACTAATAAACCTTGTACATTTTCAACTCTTCACCTTATGTGAGCATTTACTCATTTTTGGGTATCTTCTTTTTACAAATTGGATTTATCTCCTCCCTACACATGGATTGATGCTATTGGCCCATAGGAACCTTAATTGGACCATAGTCTAAAGATTTCTGAAAATCTAGACCCTTAGACTAAGGTTCTTTATACCTATTTCCAATTAATTCCAATTGCACATTGGAAAATCCTTTTTGAATTTTTGATTCAGGGGAACTTATTTTAATAAGATGAGTTATTTTTCTATCCAAAAATATTCATAATCTGAATATTCTCTCTCTAGAATAATTTTCTCTCTCTAGGCTAAAACAGTTAGAAACAAGGTCTTTATATTTCTGAAGAGAGATTGATTACAGGGGAAGATACTAGACATCAAAAAAGGGTTGGGGAAGGAATCTTACACCCAGAGTCACGATATGATAGCCTTTGCATTCGAGCACCTCATCAACTCTGCTATGACCCGAGTAAGCAGAGTGAGACTCGCACGTCATTTTGAGAGTCTTTTCTTTCCTGATCCTCTGGAGCGACGTCGGTATATGTGGTTCTGTGGAGGACGATGTATAAATGTCAGTACCAGTCAGCGTCAGAGGCTTAGGCAAAATATTTCCTTAGCCATGATTCTGATAAGGCTAGGGCTTGTTCAGCATGTATAACTCTTTGATCATTCACCCCGGAACTTCAGAATTTCATGCCGAGTTTTTAGGCTTCTTAGCCGCTGTATCCTTAGAAGTAGAATTACAGCACCTCTTTCTGTAAGAATTGTGTGTTGGTATGTCTCCTTTGCAGTTTCGCTTCTTTATGCATACGCGATTGAGGCAGTGATTTTGGGAGCCGTGATGCTCTATGTATATATCGAAAACTTTTAATAATAAATGATATTTTGTTTAAAAAATCTAAATTATTTTCATGATTGTGAATATGGTTAATAAAATTATCAGAGTAAATCTTGTTTCATGAAGTATGATGAAATAATCATTTGTTTAAAAAAATAAATCATAAAAAAATAAATAATCATAAATCTATTGTCAAAGTTAAGTTGACAAAAATCTCGTTTTGTTAGAGTCATGAGGCGCACGGCCCGTGCAAGGCAACCGAATCCTCTAACCAATGACGAGAGTTAGATCCGGATGTTCGAAAAGCCTTGCGTAGATCCTAACCTGGTCCCTTCAAGGGTGAAGGGGAGCAGTTAGGTGAAGCAATGGAGGAATACTTTGATGTAACTGGCTACAATGAGAGAAGCAAGATGGCTCTCGCCAGGTTAAAGATTATGGAAACGGCCAGGGTTGCTTGGAGGAATCACTGCTGCGAACCGGAATACCCAGACCTGGACCGATCTTAAAGCTTACCTCAGAAAGAGGTTTTGTCCTCCAGGCTTCCTTGAAACTAAAATGAATGAGTTCTTGGAACTAAAGTAGGATAGCCGGACAATTGAAGAGTACCATCAAGCCCTTCTCCTCAAATATTCCCCGCAATTGGATGAAGAGCAGCTGATGGCCAGATTCATTCGAGGAATGAACGAGCCATTGGACACCTTAACAAAGAATGCCAAACCTGTCTCAATGGCCGAAGCAGTAAGAATGGCAAAAGACTTTGCCAAAGCCTTTGTTGTTAAGGTCCCACCAAAGCATGCACTAACTTTAAAAGATTCCAAATCCCGAGAAGTACAAACTTTCCTCCCCCAAAGAGGCAGCAAGGCCCAATTCAGAATCAGGATACTGGGAGATTCAGAAGTGAAGGAAGACCCTTCCCACAGAACGCTTCCTCAGGAGCCCCACCTCTTTCAAGGATTCAGAGGGATGAGCTCAGAAGTGAGAACCGGTATTTTGGATGAGCTCAGAAGTGAGAACCGGTGTTTTGGTTTTGGTCACTAGCTGAAAGACTGCCCGCCGACTCCTGCCACGTCAAGGGAACAAGGAAGTCAAGGACCGAGAGTGCAGAGACCAGCCCCTTCTTATCAATCAAACATCTTGTCAAAATCATAAATCAGGGAAACCTATGCAAGTTGAATTGGCAAGTGGGAAGATTCTTTTCATTCACCTTGAGAGATCGTATTCAGTTCAATCTAGATGGGAATTTAACTCACTGTCAGTTCAGAGTTATACCTTTGGGAGTTTTCAACGGGATCCTTGGAATGGATTGGCTCCATCAAAATCAAGCTTTCACTGTCATAATGGAACCATTTCCTTCCGTGACCTCCACGGAAATAAAGTTCAAGGAACCGAAATTTCAGGATCCCCAAGTCTGTAGTTAGTAAAGGCTTCTTAAAAGGACTTAGAAAGAAGCAGCTCATTTATGTTATCAAAATGAATCCAGTAGACTCAAAGTTAAAAGCTAAAGAACCTGAATGGTTAAGTGATTATGATGATTTATTCTCAGCAGAATTAATAGAGATGCCTCCAATTCGGGAAGTAGATCATGTGATAGAATTGACCCTCGGAGCTCAGCCAGTAGCCCTACGCACGTACAAAATGCCAGTTCTTGAAGCCATCAAACTCAAGGAGGAACAGCTTAGACAGCTCTGTTAGAACAAGGTTTTGTAAGACCCAGTGTTTCACCTTGGGGTTTGCCAGTTCTCTTTCAGAAAAAGAAAGATGGAATGCTAAGACTCCTTGTGGACAGTTAAGAATAAGTATCCTATCCCCAGAATTGATGAGCTTCTGGATAGGCTAAGTGGAGCCCAGATCTTCACAAAGATAGATCTCAAATCAGGGTATCATCAGATCAGGATTAATGAGCAAGGTATCCCAAAGACAGGCCCATCAATACTCGGTATGGACATTATGAATTCACTGTCATGCCGTTTGGATTAACAAATGCCCCAGCTACATTTAATCGATTAATGCAGGACATTCTTAGAGAATACTTGGATGATTTTGTTCTTGTTTTCTTTGATGATATTCTTAGAGAATACTTGGATGATTTTGTTCTTGTTTTCTTTGATGATATTCTGATTTACTCAAAGAATGCAGCTGACCATGAAGCTCATGTCAGAAAAGTTCTTGAGATTCTAAGGAAGCACCAACTCTGCGCAAAAAAGAGCAAATGCACTTTCTCTGCCGACCATGTTGAATACTTGGGCTTTCTGGTATCCAAAGATGGAATTTCTCCAGATTTCGCAAAAGTCCAAGCCATTACCCTGAATCAAATATAGTGAAAGAAGTCAGGGGATTCTTGGGATTGACTGGCTGGTATAGAATTTTTATACCAAAGTGTGCTCTCATAGCTTCCCTACTGACTAATCTTCTCAAGAAGAATACCCCGTTTCAATGGTCTGCCAAGTGCCAGAGTGCTTTTGATAAGCTGATGACCGCCTTGGTAACCAATCCCGTTCTGAAGTTGCCAGATTTCTCTCTACCCTTTGAGGTAGTAATTGATGCTAGTGATTTTGGCCTGGAGGTGCACTCATGGAGGAAGGTCATGCAGTGGCCTATGAATCCCGAAAACTCAGAACGCATGAGAGGAATTATGATGTCCGCGACCTGGAACTACTTTCAGTAGTATATGCCCTGAAGTTATGGAGACATTACCTACTGGGTCAAAGATTCACTTTGATGACAGATCATCAGAGCTTAAAGTGCATCTTCACTCAGAAGGATCTCAACATGCACCAAAGACGGTGGATGCAGACCCTGCAGGAATTTGATTTTGAAATCAAGTACCGCCCAGGCAAAGAAAATGTGGTAGCAGATGCCCTCAGCAGAAAAGCCTCCTTGCTTGCAATTACTGTAGTGTCAAATCCTTTGATTATTGACCCTATTGCTACTCTACTTATGCAGGAAAGCAAAACTCCACAGGAGTTGAACCGAGTTCGTGGAGGGTACAGCCTGGATGATGGAATTATGTGTTATAATCACAGACTATGCATTCCCAATGATGAGGGAACTAAGGGTCAAATTCTGAATGAAGCCCATGACAGCCTTATTGCAAGACATCCAGGTTTCATCAAAACCTACATGTCTGTGAAGAAAAGCTTCTTTTGGCTTGGTCTAAAAAAGGATGTGCTTAATCATGTACGTCAATGTCTGACCTATCAAAAAGTCAAGGCCGAGAGAGTAAAAATGCCTGGGAAGTTACATCCATTAGACATCCCCCAGATGACGTGGGAATGTATCAGTATGTATTTTATTACTGGATTACCCTCAGTGCAATCAAGTTACAACTCCATCTTCGTGGTAGTTGATAGACTAACCAAAGTTGCCCATCTGATTCCAGTAAAAGAAACCTACATTGCAGTGGATGTGGCCAGAGTGTTCCTCAAAGAAATCTTCAGATTACATGGCCTACCCAGAAGAATAGTAAGTGATCGAGATCCCAAATTCACGTCAAGATATACTTCGGTCATGCTGTGGCAAGGAACCCAAGCTATCTGCACCTAGTCAAGTTTGCCTACAATGCTTCTTATCTCAGAAGTATTGGGATGAGCCCTTTCAAAGCTTTGTATAGACAAGATTGCTTAACTCCATTAACTTGGTCCGACCCATTGATTAGGATCGAGATGTCCAGACAGATGCTTGATGACATGGAGCAGCAGATGCAGTCAATTTGTAAAGATATAAAAGCTGCCTAGGATAGACAGAAGCAGTATGCAGATAAGAAGAGGACAGACAGAAAATTCGAAGAAGCAGATATGGTCTTCATTCGAGTACGCCCCAAAAGAAGTTCTCTATCTCTTGGGAAGAACAAGAAGTTATCCCCCAGATATTGTGGACCATATTTGATTACAAAGAAAGTAGGTGACTTAGCCTATGAGCTTCTTCTGCCTCCTCATCTCAAAGTACATAATGTATTTCATGTCAGCCTTCTAAAAAGTATATACCAAGCCCGAATCATGTGCTTAATGATGAAATCTTAACTTCTTCAACCCAAGGGTAGATGGAACTCCAACCTGAAGAAATCCTTGATGTTCGAGAAAAGGTTCTCGGGAACAGAACTCTGAGAGAATTATTGGTCAAATGAAAGTTCTATCCTTTTGAAGATGCCACCTAGGAGAAAGAAGCTGAATTGTTGTTCGAGAAAAGGTTCTTGGGAACAGAACTTTGAGAGAATTATTGGTCAAATGGAAGTTCTATCCTTTTGAAGATGCCACCTAGGAGAAAGAAGCTGAATTGTTACGAGATTACCCCCAGTTTGCGAGATGAGGACATCTCACGTTTTTCAAGTGGGAGAGAATGTAAGATTCCTCCCCAGCCTCTCAAGATGTCTAGTATCTTCCCCTGCAATCAAATCCCTCTTCAGATATATAAAAGATCTTGTTTCTACCTATTTTATCTTAGAGAGAGAAAGTTTTCTAGAGAGAGACTATTCAGATTTTAGATATTTTTGGATGGAAAAATATCTCTTCTTATTAAAATAAATTCCCTCAAAACAAAAGTTCAAAAAGATTTTCAGAAGGTGCATTAGAAATCAATTATAATCTGTTCAAAAGGCCTTATCCTAGGGATCCAAATTTTTTGAAAATTTTAAATTAAGATTTTGATTCATCCTATGAAATTGAACATACGGAGTGGGTATCACCAATCATGATAGTTCCCAAAAAGAATGGAAAATTCAGAGTGTGTGTTGACCTCAAAAAGGTTAATGCCGCCACCATCTTGTTTCTACCTATTTTGGCTTAGAGAGAGAAAATATTCTAGAGAGAGATTATTCAGATTTTAGATATTTTTGGATGGAAAAATATCTCTTCTTATTAAAATAAACTCCCCCGAAACAGAAGTTCAAAAAGATTTTCAGAAGGTGCATTAGAAATCAATTATAATCTATTCAAAAGGCCTTATCCTAGAGGTCCAGATTTACTGAAAATTTTAAATTAAGGTTTTGAGGGGCCAATCAGATTCATCCAAATGTGTGGAGGAGATAAATAGAAGAAATCAAGAAAATCCCCCCAAAAATGAGTAAATACTCACATAAGATGAAGAGTGGACTAAGGACCAAAGGAAATACTAAAAAAATAAATTTTTGACACCTCAGAGTGGGGATTCCCCCTCATGAAGGAGGTGCCTATTTCACATGTGTGGTGGAGTTTTAAAGTCCCAAAAATTGAGATATTTCATCTCTCCTCTCTCCTAATTCAAGTCTAGTTCCAAAAAGTAAGCTAAACTGACCCAAAAATTGACCAAACAGATCTGGAAAATTCTAGAATCAGTTTGTTTGGTTAGAAGCTCACTTTTTCCTATAAATAGAAGCCTTTCCCTTTGTTGAAGCTTAATAGTATTTTATGCACTATTACTCTACTTCTCCCAGAGCCAAAAACTGTGAAATTCTTAATAATTCATTAGTTTTTGAACATTCCCTCTTCTAAAGAATTGGTGGCCTTTCTTGTTGCAAACAAGAGTAGATCCCTCAAACCACCAAGCCAAAGGAAAGCTCCCAAAAATTCATGTAAGTTAGAAATCCTACTTTTTCTTTATTCTTTTAATGGTTTTCTAATTTTTGTTATCTTTAAAATGATAAATTGATGCTATGCCTTGTTGGAAAGGCTTTCCCCCTCTCTCATTCTTAAAATCAGCCTTTCTTTATCCTAGATAAGTAATCTAATTGTTGGAATCAAACTTTTCATATTGTTTCTCTTTTAAAAGTAGAATTTGATTAGTTTAGAATGCTTTAAACCATTTGGGGATAACTTTTAAGTAATTTAAGGTTAAGAAAATTTGAAAAATGGTCAGCCATACAAAGGAGGTTATGGCAAAATTTTCTTAAATTTTGTGAAATAAGTTTTATCTTTTTTTATTCAAAAAGAGTAATCCCCACCGTTTGTGTATTCTAAAAGTGTTATTTTCATTCTAGGCATAGCAAAATGCATAGTAGAAATATTTTTATTATAAAAGTGTTATTTTCATTAAAATTAAATTCTATGCATAAAAAGATGCATATTGAATTTTTTTTTATAAAAGCGTAATTTTCATTAGATTTAAATTCTATGTAGAGAAAGATGCATATTGATTTTTTTTAATTATAAAAGAGTGATTTTTATTAGATTTAAATTCTATGCATAGAAAGATGCATATTGATTATTTTTTAATTATAAAAGAGTGATTTTCATTAGATTTAAGTTCTATACATAGAAAGATGTATATTGGATAATTTGTTTTTAATTATAAAAGTGTTACTTTCATCAATATTAATTTTTATGCATAAATAGATGCATAAAAGAATTTTTTTTATTATAAAAGTGTTACTTTCATCAATATTGATTTTTATGCATAAAATGGTGCATTAAAAATTTTATTATTATTATAAAGGTGTTACTTTCATCAATATTGATTTTTATACATAAAAGATTTTTTTTCATTATTACAGTGTTACTTTCATCAATATTGATTTTTATGCATAAAAGAATTTTTTTATTATGAAAGTGTTACTTTCATCAATATTGATTTTTATGCATAAAATGATGCATAAAAGAAATTTTTTTATTATAAAAGTGTTACTTTCACCAATATTGATTTATAAAAGAATTTTTTTTATTGGAAAAGTGTTACTTCTTTCAATATTAATTTTTATGCATAAAATGATGCATAAAAGAATTTTTTATTATTATAAAAGTGTTACTTTCACCAATATTGATTTTTATGCATAAAATGATGCATAAAAGAATTTTTTTATTATAAAAGTGTTACTTTCATCAAAATTGATATTTTATGCATAAATAGATGCATAAAAGGATTTTCTTTTATATAAAAGTGTTATTTTCATAGAAGTTGGATTTTATGCATAAATAGATGCATACATAATTTTTATATCAAAATAAGAGTTCTCTTTAATCCTATGTTTAAATCCCATGAATATTGGTAAATGAATAAGTAAATACTCTGTGAGAGAAAATTCTACCATTTCATATTCTCTAGGATGGTAATGAGAAATTCAGAAAAACTATCGAAGTCGAAATTTTAGATAAATGATTAATTTATTCCTCATAGGAATTCGTGTTATTAGTTTTGAATTCAGTTAAGCAAAATACTCTATGAATGAAATTCAGTAAAGTAGTAATTGAAATATTACCCTTCGAGAAAGATAATTCAGGGAGAACCTTTCCAAACTCAAACCGTGAACATAACTCCTTCATCAGTTTCAAGAAAAGATGATGTGACCAGTTCAGTAATCTACACTCAAATCACCCACCACCGAATCTGAAACTAAGTTGAGATCTTTGATTTTGATCTTAGGATCAAGAATTCAGAATTCGAGGAATTCTGCTTGGGAATCCAGACCTGTGATCTAGAAGTTTTGGGATACGGAATTAAGATATACGCATTGTATTCAAAAGAAACTCAAAACTGAAAACTTGCATAGAAACCCTGTTTTCTTAAAGGACTGTCTTACGCCAGAATGCTGGAGGGAGCATTTGGTATATGACCAGCCTGGGTATAGTGTGCTTCCAGTACGATGGGTGAGGGCCAACGAAACGGTCCCTAATTAAGTGAAGTGCCAGGACACCTAAGGAGGATCCTAGTGGAGGGTTCTGACCAAGCGATGCACGGGCTCGCGGTGCTTAGGACACCCATGCGTATGTCGTGGAAGATATATATATGTATGATTACGAGAAAATTATTGTAATCTGCTACTGGATCTCGTTGCTGACCTGCTGGTCTCAACGGAGAGTCCAGAGTGATTCTGTTTTGTGAGAAATAAGGATTCAATGGAAATTTTAAGTTGTGACATCTGTAACCATTAGCAATGGATTGTTTTATAAGTTAAAGTTTAAAGAGGAGTATGTACGTATCTGTATTCTAAAGCAAAAGTTAAGAAAGGCATTCAATTATGGGTGGGTGAATACTTGTCTGGTTCTACCAATTCCAGTGGGGGTTGGGTGATGGGGGTGGCTAACCCATGGGCCGGATGGGACTGGAATCAGTAGAGTTTTAATAATAAAATTGATCAATAGAAATACGCTTAGAACTCGAATAGTTAAATAATAACTTGAAGACTTCTCAAATGAATAGATCAACGGCTGTGCCTGATTCAATTAGGAAAAAAACGTTGATTCCTTCAAGATAAGTTTGTAATAGTTTCCCTTCTATCTGGTTTATTCAGATGAAGGTTAGTTCAGTATCTTGACCTCGTTAGAAAAATTTGTTAAGAAATTCAAAATGGTGGAATCGTCCCCGTTTTTCGGGCATGAAAAGTTTTCCTGGTTTCGGTTTTCGGAATGACCACCAACTTAGTCTCGTGCCCGGACATTCGAGGGCGAGGCTTCGAGTGGGAAACCCTGCCCCGCGCAAAAGGGAGCTGCTTCTGCTGTGAGCAATCGAAAATCCGGTGCGCGGAGGGGACAGTGGGATGTCACAAGGTTTTTGTTCTATATAACTTCTCAAAATCCTGAGGTATGTGTACCTTGAGACTAAACTATTGTTTTTTTTTTTGGAACACTTTTGTGAGGGGAGGACATCATCTCTCGCAACGAGGTAAAGTCTATTATGGAAGAATTTTTAAAGACGGCCTCGTCAAAGGCGGCCAGTCATAGGATGGGATAGATTTGACCGCCGAAGAGTGGAGACTACGAGAGAGAGAAGAGGGCATTGGGGGGGGTTGGAGGGGGCATCATCACGAGAGGTTGACTGCCATTTCAGATTCCCGGTGTACTTTACAATGAGGGAGGTTCCAGCAGGGCCACAAATACCTCAACCTGCACCTCCAACGGGGGTTACATAGGAGAGAGGAGAGGCGAGCAGAGCAGAGCCGAGCCGAGCCAGCAGCCAAACCATCCGAGCCCCTATTGGACCGACCCCCCGCCGACAGCCTCCAGATCGATCCGAGATTGGTCCAGCGCAGGCGCTGGCTGCACAACTCCTCCTCCTCCTTTTGAAGATACGTTTTTTTCTCCCTAGCTCTCTTGTTGTGAGAATTTTTGAACCAATAATATGGCCACCATGAGTTCTTTATAAAATGTGTTCAATAATTCAAGGTCTCTCCCTCTCTCTCTCCATATATATATATATATATCCAGACTTTTTCCTTCCAAACAAGTTCCTTCAAATTGCAAGCACAAATATGTCGTCCTCCTGCTCAAGGATGGACATCCACACGTTTGCCTCACTTCCTTTTTCTTTTTCTTTTTACTTTTTTTAAAAAAAATTTGCTCACATTCTATTAACTTTGCCCCTCTTCACATTGGTCTTTTGATCCCTCAAATTATGCAATACCCACATAATTTACTTTACCCTTTTTGAGTAGAAACCAAACAGCCTACACTACCTCTTTTAATAGACATTTACGTAAAGAACAACGTTGTTGCCTCTTTTTTCTTCCTTACTTCCTATCTATTAGATGGACATAAATTTAAAAATCTGAAGAGGCTTCTATTTTAAAAACCGTACTTATAATAAACTCAAAACAAGTGCGTGTGAAACTTTTGTGTTGTGCCTCAAGTAGAGCTTTTTCAATACATATTAGGTCACCTTTGGCTCTCTCTAATGTCGGTCCCTTTTGAGATTGAATATGATGGGCTCACTTAAAGGGAAAACTTACTTTGAAAGGCTCCCACTCTAGCTTAAACTAAGGAGAATGGAACATTTTAAGAATGGAAAAGAGCAACAGACGCTATGTTGCTCTTCGATTCTTGAAGTTTATAAATGGGATTCCATATTTTGAATTGATAGCCTCTGAGATGGGGTTGGTGGCTTCATTGTAATTTGGCAAACACTACGTTGGTAGAAAAAGGAACCCAAAAAAAAAGCTAGCTAATAGACACAGCACGCGTTTAAGAAAAATGTTTTTTTGATACCTTTATTTGGTTTGCATAAGCCTATGAACGATGATGCATTACCCTCCGTAAGAAATTACAGATAACGTTATACATTATGCTCTGTTGAATTGATAACATAGGAACTTCCTCTCATGCAAATGAACAAATTCCGAACAAAGTCCAAAAACAACACTAGAATTACTTGTGAACCCTTTGATTTTGGAACGATCGATGATCCGTAGTAGCCAAGATGGACCTGCTACCTTTGGTAATAAGTTTACGGGTGACTAGTTACACCTCTCATCTTCTATTGGCCAGTGGGCGCATTGAACCCAGGTTTTTTTGCGAACCTTTTGATTTTGGAACGATCAGTAAAATAACCGAGATGGCTTTTTG
Source organism: Cibotium barometz (assembly GCF_041138505.1). Classification (NCBI taxonomy): domain Eukaryota; kingdom Viridiplantae; phylum Streptophyta; class Polypodiopsida; order Cyatheales; family Cibotiaceae; genus Cibotium; species Cibotium barometz. The sequence goes on from NC_141056.1 coordinate 60,214,594, forward strand.
CAATAACAACACTAGAATTACTGTTGTAAAGAGTTTTTTATAACATATGGCTTTTGCTTTTCACCTATATGCTCCTAAGAAGATCGTATGAAAAAAGAACTCAATGGTGCACAAGCAATCTCTCTCTCTCTCTCTCTCTCTCTCTCTCTCTCTCTCTCTCTCTCTCTCTCTCTCTTTCTATATATATATATATATATATATATATGTATATATATATATATATGTATATATATATATATATATATGTATATATGTATACTAGTACTCAATCCGCTATTGTTGCGAAATGTAAAAGACATTAAGAAGTGAAACACAGGAATGGAAGTCGAAATACAAAGGGTCAAAAACGGCAATAGCACATGCTGATAGATAATAGCAATGGAAGGGATTTTTTGCTCTTATTTTTTAGAAATCCAGGATTTCTTTTTTCTCTCGTCTCCTTGTGCCTTGGTTGTCCATGGTTAATATGTAATAGAAGATAGATAGAATAGATAGATGTTGTGATTGTGCTTAGCATATTGTCGCCCTAAGGATGTGTTAAACGTCACCAAGGCCAACCATACCCAAAGGTGCGACGAAGGAGCCTTGCACACGCATAGCCCCATGAAGGATGCTGCCTTGCTTTGGTTCTTGAGCCCTAGCTATTGAATGCCCTTGGAGACGCGAGCAACGAGGACAAGTGGGGGTTAAGTTTCGGTAGTGCAGGAGGGTCGCCTCCTTGCTCATCCGCACAACGACGTCATTCTTCTTGTTGGTGGTGAGGGTCATCGTCTTGTGTCTACTGTGACAAAATCAATCATTTGCATGATCACACACCCATGCTAAAAGGGTTTTTATATGGAAAGGGGGGAGTCCGAGAGCAGATGGAAGCCAGATTACAAAGGGTCAATCGAAAGGATTTTTTGCTCTTATTTTTTAGAAATCCAAGATTTCTCTTTTCTCTCCTCTCCTTGTGCCCTGGTTGTCTCTCGTTAATATGTAAAATATATATATAAGCTCCTTAGAAGCCCAGTATTTAGATACTTGTTCAGGCCCGCAATATTTTCTTCAACCCTAATATATTGGTCTACACTTACTTGCATGTAGCTAATTAAGCCATGTACAAAACCTTATCCTAGCCTCTAATGACTACCATTCAAGTGTCTAGATCTTGTCGACCGTAATCATAAACCTGACAACTCCTCATAAAGAGAACCTTTTAATTAGACAGGGAGCTAAGGGTTTAGCCTAACTTGTAGGTTGAAAGAAGTCTATACCACCACCATGGAGCATTCTCTTTGTTGTACGCACTATCGTGTAGTATGAATAAGTGAAACTAGTATTCAACCCACACGTTGCTACGTATGTAAAAGACATTAAAAGAAGCAAAACGTAAGTAAGAATGGAAGCCGGAATACAAAGGGTCAATCGAAAGGATTTTTTCCTCTTATTTTTTTAGAAATCCAAGATTTCTTTTTTCTCTCCTCTCCTTGTGCCTTGGTTGTCCATGGTTAATATATGTAATAGATGATTGGTCATTGCCAAGAGATTGGCATTATTAATAACTAAGGCTTAACGATTCACATCCCTTCTTGTGTACTCGCAAAGCGAGCATTAGAAACTAAGGCTTAACGATTCGCATCCCTCCTTGCGTACACTGCCATTTCTCACTCCTAAGAAAGAAAGCTTTGGAGAGGATTTACAAGGCCGCTTTGAGACCCTTGAGGCCCCAAGGAGCTGCACGCACTGGAATGCAACTTGCTAGAAACAAGAGAACATCAATCATTGAGATGAGACATTAACAAAACTTAACCAGAATGTGTGGGCATAAAAAAGTGCTAAGCAAGAAATTATGTTCATGATTTAAAATGCTCAAAGCTTTCGAGGTTTCAGTGTTGCACTACTACAAATCGGCTTCTATGTGGCTATGCAAGTGAATTAACACCATAATGCCCGGGGATATGACCTGAAGCAGCAGAGAGACCCTCTCCAAGAAGCTGCAATGGTTCATAGAACAGAGACAAGCTCAAAAAGAGCGAACGTTCCATATAGCAGAAGAGATCGGATGAGCTGGTGTTGATACAAAGATGTGTTAGTTGGTGGGAGCGACTGAGTTGTATGTATGTGTAAATGAGGGTGTCCCAAAGGGACAAATGTCAACCATTTAAGTAGATACAAGGGCTCATCAGTACAAGAGTATTGCCAGTGCCACTCAACCATAATCACACATACTTCTTGCTTTAGATAAAAGAACCCCATTGGAAACGCTTGAAAGGGAAAAACTAGGGGTCTTTCCAATGTTTGATACTTGTAACAGTCAATACTGGGTCCATTGGTAATGCCAATTTATAAAATACCATGGGCAAGGCATGATGATAACAGGTCAAGTGATGAGATTATAATTTATGTGAAACAATAGCTTGTGTCAATAAGCCTATCTACCAAAAATGTGTGTACATAAGCCTGGCTAACCAACCTTTATACTCAACCTTTCTACAAACAGGTAATCACTTGAGCCTGGCTATGAAATTGTGAACGCCGAACTTTGGGCCACTTGGCAAGACCAATGGCACTAGACTGCAACAATGTCTCTTTCCCTTGGAAGATGTTTACTTGCTTGACCAAATAAATTTGCAGGAATGAGCGAAACCCCATCTTTTCAAAGATGTGCTATGGCAGTAATACCAACTTGAAGTGGCTCTGCAGGGTTTGCATCGTTGGTTTCTGGTTACATGGCAAGTGAGCATGAATGCTTATCACCTGGTCAAGGACTGGCTGTCTGCTTTGGAAAACGGCTCTTCGTTTCTTCTCTATAATCATGATACTGTTGTGCTTCGTAGAAGACAGCTTCTTCTCCTCAATGAGAGAAGAATGAGGAAGAAGTACTTGCTTTTGCAGAGGAAGCAGATGTTGCTGTGCTGGATGATGCCTCATCCAGCCCGTGAGGAGCACGCCTTTGGGGCTTAGAAGAACTTTCTTTGCTGATGAAGGGTGGCATGGTGGGCTTCTCCACAATTGGTGAGCGTCCAGACAGCAATGCCACTACCCTCGACATGGAGGGTCTCAAGTCAGGTGCAGCTTGAGTGCACAGCAAGGCCACGTGAGCCACTCGTGCAACCTGCTCTGGAACAAACCTGTTACCCATTTTAGAGTCCGCCAATTCCAAGAGCTTTCCTTTCCTATACAGTCTCCATGCCTGTCACCACCAGCATTCATGAGGTTATATTTATTCGCAATGTACAGTGGAAATGCTGCCTCCAAAAGCATTCAAAAAGTACGTGTTCATCTCCGTAACTGCAGCAAGGAACGCCGTATAGATGGATGTTGGAGCATAGAATCTAGATGGTGCAAAAGAAGGCCATCACAAGACCATGTTGGAACAGATGGTGTAAAAGAAGGGCATCAAAAGATGAGAACCATACCACTTCTAGAAGTCGGTGATTTTTTGATGTCAGCTGAAAATCAGTGTGCTTTCTCCCACTCACAATCTCGAGCGTGACCACACCGAAGCTGTAAACATCCGCTTTCTCAGTGAGCTTCCCATTTATCGCATACTCGGGAGCAAGGTATCCACTTGATCACAAACAAGCACTAAATTCAGTTGGTAAAAACTTCCTATGCTGTAAATCTCAAAGGCACAACATGAACTTTTTCGTTTGTTTCTACGCCTAACTTTGTGTGTTCCAAGTGCTGAGCCTTGAGAAAGGTGAAGCCTTACAAAGTCCCTGCCACTTTAGTGCTGGCATGTGTTTGTTCCAAGTCGAACAGCTTGGCAAGTCCGAAATCCGCGATCTTGGGGCAAAACTTGTCATCCAAGAGAATGTTGCTAGCTTTGATGTCTCTGTGGATTATGCGCACCCGGGAATCTTCATGCAGATATGATAAACCCTTGGCCGTGCCCATTATGATCCCCCGCCGAATCGACCACTCCAAAGGTGAGCTGCTCTTTACGCCAGGCTCTAGAAACCCAGCATTCCATGTTCAAAAACTAGCTCTCTTAATCAAAAACCTATGCTTTGTTTTCCAAGGTCCATGGTCATACATACCAAATAGAAACTTGTCAAGGCTCTTGTTTTTCAGGTACTCGTACACCAGGAGTCTCTCAGATCCATCGGCGCAGCAGCCCAAGAGCCGAACCAGGTTGCGGTGCTGGACGGTGGTCAGGAGATTGACTTCATTGAGAAACTCACTCTTGCCTTGGCGGCTTCCCAGGGACAGCTGCTTCACAGCAATCTCGGACCCGTCCTCCAATACACCCTGCAGGCATAAAAACAAGGGTATTAGGACCCCTCATGGTCAAGCAAGGAAGCACACCAATGTGATATCACTAAGGCCATGTAGCCTAGACGGTCCAAAGGAAACCCTCACAAAGTCTTTTTAAGGGCTTGAAGAAACCCTGAGCGGCATCTAACAAAGCCTGTGTATGGTGCTGAGCAAACCCTCACACAGTTTAGTTTAGGATGTGACTGACAAAACCGTAACATGGTAGTGAGAAACACCGTTACCTTGTAGACCCACCCAAATCCGCCCCCTCCAAGTTTGCTCCCAGAATGAAAATTGTTTGTTGCTATCTTCAGATCTTGCAAGGAGAAGATGCGGTAGGAGCCAACACTGACTTCATAACCCTCCGCAGCAGCACGATCTGATGAAGTATCATCGTCTTCGCAAAATTCAGAAAAGGCATAAGGCTGGATTTGTTGCAGGGAGTCCACAAAAGAGAACAAGGTGTATAACCTCACCTTTGCCTTGACTTGGTGCACTGATCTCTTTTTGATCAGATGGCTGGTGTCGTCCTCTGAAGCAATCCAAGAAACACTCCAGCATAGCCACTTCTAAGATGCTGGATCACTCTACCATCTTTCTGGCGTTGATCTGCTATTTTTTGATTTGAAACATCAAAGGTCATGTATGTGCACATGTTGTGTTGGATGATATTTCATATGACACGGGCTGGTCAAGGCGACTCTCCTCTCTTCCCATTACTGCCTTTTCACACTTTATTTTTTCCCCATAAAGGCCTTTACACACTATTATTGATGATAGTGCCCATATGGGCAGTAGGTGCCCTCCATGTCCATTTTCACTCTCAAAATAAGTTACCCCACCTTTGAAATGCGGTTTGAAAAGTAGTACATTTTTGTTTGATGGTGGGTTTCATTGGAAAACCAACGTACCTTCAAGTTTGCAAGTCTTCAATTTCAAATTTGAAGTTTGTAAATTTTAGTCATCTTTACACCCTTGGATGTGACATCATTGTAACTTGACGTCTTCTTAAGGCTAACCAACAATATGTCTCTCTTATGGGATTAACTTGACGTCTTCTTAAGGCTAACCAAGACTCTGTCTCTCTTATGGGATTAACATGTTTATTTCGTCATGCCATACATAATCAAACTAAGGCAAGAAAGGTTAGAACGCAAGTGAGAACAACACTCTTGCTTCTTTGCTTGTCTAAGATAAATATGTAAGTATGTCACATGAGTTCAAATGAAGGGATTTTTTAATTCAAAATTTTAAGGTAAATTTACATAAATACATTTATAGAAGGGTTTTTTAAATCGATTTTAAAAAAAACTTGTAAGTCTATACAAAAAAAGGGATCATTTTATTCATAAAAAATTCACGAGTAAGGGATTTTTTAAATACCCCTTGAACGCACGTGATACATAGGGTTTCTTAGTAATGCACCCCCCAAGAGTATCCATTAATAGATTTTACTTTTATCTTGGTGATTCATATGTGTATTATGACTCAACAAGAAGCAAGAGAGGCCACTTCGAGCTATGTGAAGCTATGTATTGTGCATCTTTTACGAGGCCTCTAGATTGTGTCCTCCTCATAACAATGTGGTGCTCTAATTATCGCGCTTGGTTCATTTTCTAGGATCATGAGATGATCTTCACTTTACAAAGATGCTTCTTCAATTCAGCATTATCTTCTCAAAGTTTCGATTTGTTCAAATAGGTAGATAGACTATTGGAACTCTTCTTGGTGATGCTAAAGAATCGACAAAAGATTTAAGCATCTAGGAAAATATATGCGTATAAACACTCTCTTCATTATAGTACGAACAAGGTACCTTTTTTGGTAGTGGAGATGAAGTCGTGGTGGTCAAGATGGAGTCAAAAAGAGCTTATGGCTAAATAGAGCCAATGGGTGCTCGCATTGTAGTTTGGAGTTTGTTGGGTAGTTGAGTTGGGTTACAAACGTGGAGAACCAGTGTGGAACGTCAAAGTAGCATGAGCTTTCCACCACAGTGAAGGCTTAACCCCTTAGTTAGATAGTGGGGGAAGAGCTACAAGTAAAAGGTTCTAGCCAAGAGCTACAAGCGAGAGTGAGAAGTTTTACTTACCTCTAATACTTCAAAATATATAACTTTTTGAATGAGTGTTCATGGAATTTAATTCTGATGTTTTTAACTATTTACGAATTCTCCTAGATGGATTTAGATTGGGAAGCCTTTTTAAATCCAGGTGATCATAGCCAATCTTGATTGCATGTAGGTGATTTCATGGTGTTGGTTGCATTGTCTCGATTATATTTGGATTTTATGTGGATATTTGTATTGGTATTTAATTAATTAGTTTATTAATTGATTGACGTAGTTGATGTAAGTGCAAATACTTTGGGTTAGGTAATGGAAGCGAGCCGGTGTGGTAATCTGATAGATTTTTAGACGCTCAACTTTGGGCATCCCCAAATAATTATTTCTTTTTGTATTGGGACACTCGTCGTTTATTCTATTTTGGACTTCTTCTATATTACCAATTGATATCAAGTAATTATTTTCATAGAGCATGTCAAAGCTCTCTTGTAGACGATTAAATTTTGATGCAAAGGTTGTAGATATTATTGAGTAGGTTATCTCGCCCAATTTTGAGAGAAATACTTGCACGTAAAGAAAAGCATGCTACTTTTTGTATTTAGAGCTATTTTAGGTCTCAAAAGCTATTTTTGAGAATAATCAATGAAAATACACCATAAGGAAGTATAGGCTCACTCAAATGTGGGGGAAAATTGGACCTAATCTTGAGTATTGTCTATGCTTTGTGAAGCTTTATGAAATTTGATTTTATTAGTATTGTGCAATTTAATATGCTTGAGTCTTTGTCTCCCAATAGTGGTATCAGAGCCATCGACAAGGTCAATTTGTGAAGGTGAAGGATGCTGATGGTAGCTGGATCTCTCAGTGGTTCAGGAAGTTAGACTGGATCATGATCAGACCCAACACTTGAGGAGCATTCGAGGTAAAATAAAAAGACATTGGTTATCCTAACGAGCATTGGAATAATAGGATCCTAGAGATCTGCAGGCGGCCAAATGGTGAAATAGAGGTTCTTGTGCAGCATGTTTATATGCACAAGAACATAATGCTACATCACCAACATCAAAGTACAAGATCTAAGACAAGCGATAAGATTCAGTAATAAGTAGTCTTTGTTTTTTGCATTCAATAGCTGTATAGCTAAGCTTTAAAATTTTCTTGCAACTTTATATCCATCAAATGTGCAAGAGTGGTAGAATGCAGAGTGCATCAATGGAAGAATCAATGTCTTCCAAATAGAGATTGGCACATTGCTATATGACAACCCACCCTACTATTTAGCAACATAAGGAATATTCTTTTTGCAATTCCATGTATGTTTTGGCTAATGGTGTCTCCATCTTTGATATTTGATGTAGAATAACACTGGCAACTCCTATTAACCCCAAAATGGATTAACAATGAAAGTTAAACTTCATAATTACTCCTCATAATATGCCTTGGGATTAAGAACTGGCCTCAATTATCCCAAAAGAATATCCAATCATGGACCACTATCCCTGTAAGATGCAAGTAAGGATGGATAGACAATGAGAGCATGGTCACGTAGCCATTGAGCTTCTTCTATGGGGTAGCCTTTATATTTCACCAAGAAAGCCTTTATACTTCACCTCTTCTATGAGGTGACCTTTATACTTCACCAAGAAAGCCTTGCAAATATCGATATCATGAGAAATGCATAACAATGATCTTAACTATTAGTAGCTTAGTTTTAAAAAACCTTTAAAATAATTAAAAATAATTGAATTATTTTTTTCATGAAAAGAGTCGACGAAAACATTTGGTACTTAGCTCAAGTGGTAACATATTAGAATAAGTTGTGACAAAATTTTATTGAAGTAGGAAGTCTTTTTATAAGACAAAACTGCAATGGTTGTACAATGTTTTTGATCATATTCTATATATTTACTATAAGAAAGTTCTAAAGAATTCTAGTAACATGGGCATGATAAGGGAGAACAATATTACTACTAATGATATGCCCCGGGGTTGAGAAGAAATTATCCTTAGCTATCTTAAAAGAGGATCCAATCATGGGCTACTATCCCTATGAGATGCAAGCAAGAATGGCTACACAATGAAGGCATGGTCAAGTAGCCATTGAGCCTCTTGGGTTGGCCTTTATACTTCACCAAGAAAGCCTTGCAAATATCGATATCATGAGAAATGCATAACAATAATCTCAACAATTAGTAGGCTAGCTTAAACAAGCCTAAAAAATAATTAAAAGCAATTGAATTAATTTTTTCATGAAAAGAGTTGACGAAAAATATTTGGTACTTAGCTTAGGTGATATTAGATTGGAATAAGTAGTGACAAAATTGTACTTTTAAAAAGACAAAAACTGTAATGGTTGTACAAAATTTTTGATAATATTTCTATATAAATATTATCAAAATAGTTTCTATATAAAATTATTTGGTACTTAGTCCAGGTGGTAATAGATTGGAATAAGTAGCAACAAATTTCTACTAAAGTAGGAAGTCTTTTAGAAGGCAAAACTGCAATGGTTATACTAAATTTTTGCTAATATTTATATATACATTTACTATAAGCTAGTTCTAAAGAGTTCTAGAAACATGTAAATGATAAGGGAGAACAATCTTTTCAAGGAACTCGGGTTTGATGTACCCCAACCTTTCATGGAATTTCTCATTCATAATGGTTAGGAGGGTTATTTGGCAACGTGTCATCATGTCAATGTAGAAAAGGTTGTTATCTAAATTGCATAAAAAATGGTAAAGAAGTTTGGGAAAAAATATGTAGTTTCATTAGATTTTTAGGGATTTGAAGGTATTTTTGGGTTAAAAATATTTTTTTAGGGTATCATATAATATAAGCATCTTGTAATTTCATTAGATTTTTAGGGATTTGAAGGTATTTTTAGGTTAAAAATATTTTTTTAGGGTATAATATAATATAAGCATCTTGTAATTTCATTAGATTTTTAGGGATTTGAAGGTATTTTTGGGTTAAAAATATTTTTTTAGGGTATAATATAATATAAGCATCTTTAAAAATACTAAAAAATGCTAAAAATGCTAAAATTTACTTTAAAATACTAGAATTTAGTGGGCAACACTCGGAAACCAACAAAAATTTGCGAAGGTCCAATTGCTTCAAAAAACAAAAAGGCTTTTTAGTGTATTTTGTAATAACTTTTTTTTTGTTGGGAGGAGGGGGACTTTCAACATGTGCTTCTTCTTTATGGAGGGTGGGAGAGAGTATGTGCGCCCTAATTGGAGCAACCAGTGAAGGCTTAATCCCTCAGTTAGGCAGTGGGAGAAGAGCTACAAGTAAAAGTTTATAGCCAAGAGCTATAGGCTAGAGAGAGAGAGAGAGAGAGAGAGAGAGAGAGAGAGAGAGAGAGAGAGAGAGAGAAAGGTTTTTCTTACCTAATACTTCAAAATATATAGCTTTTTGAAGTAGTGTTGCTTTTAAAGGACAATGGCTCAAGACTGTTCAATTTTTACCTTACATAAGCAAAGAAGCAAGAGCATTGTTTCTCACTTGCGTTTTAATCTTTCTTTGCAAATGGCAAGCCTTATTTTGATTATGCCTAGTATAATGAAATAAACATGTTAATCCTATAAGAAGACATCAAGTTGTAACTATGTCACATCCAAGTGTGTAAAGACTCGCATATGCACGGCTAAAATTTACAAGTGTGTAACTATGTCACATCCAAGCATGTAAAGACTCGCATATGCACGGCTAAAATTTACAAACTTCAAATTTTAAAGCTTGCAAGGTTGAAGGTACATTAATTTTCTAATAAAACCCATCACTAAACAAAAATATACTGGAGGTGACCTTTTCAAACCTGTATTTCAAATATGGAAGGGTAACATCTTTTGAAAGTGAAAATGGGCACTAGAGCCCACCTAGTACATGGGCACTATAATCAATAATAGTGTGTAAAGGCCTTTATGGCAAAAAAAATAAAGTGTGTAAAGGACCTGTGGGAAGAGGGCTTGGTAGTTTTTATGACTCGCCTATGAAACCATGACCCTTGACCAGTTTGTATTATATGAAAATCCAACACAACATAAAAAGGATGGTAGCATTGTGCACATGACCTTGATGGATCAACACAATACAAAGCACTAAATTGCATAAATAAGTGGAGAGTAAACAATATTACTACTTGCAAAAACTTAATTATAAATTGATGGTGTCTATCCACCCATGTGCTTTGGGTAAGAAGCTTTGATAGTGGCGAGATCTAGACAGACTTTGGACGGAGGATGTCTTGCTTACAAGAGTACTTAAACAAACTTGTTAACCCCATTTTGGATTAACATAGCATCTCTCCATTACATATGAGAGATAGCACAATAAGTGTCATGAAATGGCACTCTAAATGTTGTAATTATAAGAATAGCTGGCTATGCCTCAAAACTATGTAATTTGTAAACATTTAGTTCATCATTCATTAAGTTTTGGGCACCCAAGTATGAATAAGGGTTAGTTGTATAAATAACATTATTCTCATAATGCAAGTCACAATCCCTCTTTGTGCCAATTGCGTCTAGTCTTATCTCCTTGCCCTCTTGCTTGTGTATATGGGATGTGTGTGTGTGTGTGTGTGTGTGTGTGTGTGTGTGTGTGTGTGTGTGAGAGAGAGAGAGAGAGTTGAGAGGAGAGAGTTACATTCTCTCATAATGCAAGTCACAATCCCTCTTTTTGTCGATTGTGTTAAGTCTTATCTCCTTGCTCTCTTGCTTATCTATGGTGTGTGTGTGTGTGTGTGTGTGTATGAGAGAGAGAGAGAGAGAGAGAGAGAGAGAGAGCTACATTATTGGTACATGTTCCTTTCATGCTTGTATTCTTGAGTTTGAGCGTAGAGAGGAGTGAATGTCCTTGAAAAAAGAATGGTAACCTCATGGTGACAACTTGCCCCACCAGAAGAGTCAAGACAGTGGTGCTAGCTACCATTAGCAAAGCTTGGAGTCTACTAAGATACGCACTTACACACTGGCAAGTTCCCCACAACAAGTTAAGATGAGAATTGTCCATTCCATTAGAAGAGGGATGGTGTAGCTAGTACCATTTCGGGCGCCGCTACCAAGGAACCACCAGCCTTTTCTACTTTGTTTGCACTCCTTGACATCTTCTTACAAGTCTATTTTCCCTTAATTTAGTTGTTTTGAAGCTTTGTAATTGGTAGAGAAGAGAATATGATGTGGATAAGGTTGTGCTAAAAGAGGAAAAATGTTAGGGATACTTTGGGCTCAACTTTGGGCCCTCTAAGAAGTGCCAACTCAACTTAGAGAGAGATAATCCATAAAGTTTTAAAAATAAGATGAAATTGAGTTTGGCATATTTTCTCTCCATTTCTTTTAAAATATAAAAGATACATTCCTCCTCAGCAGCCCTTGAAGTTTTTAATCACTTATTCTTTTCATATACGTGAAGAATGAAGTGGTTAGTTTTTAGAGTTTAATGGCTCATTTCTTTAAAGATCTATTTACAAACTGAAATAGCATCTCTCTCAAAGTTTAAATGAAAAAAGCACCTGAAGAATAAAATGAAGTAAATGACGCTTTTTTCTTTACATTCTCATTTTGCTACTAGGGTTATCAAAAGCAAGGAGAAACAGAAAGAGAATCAATAAGATGGTAGAGGGATCAAGAGCAAGGAGAAATAGAAAGAGGGATCAATAAGATGGTGGAGGGATCGAAAGCAAGGAGGAATAGAAAGAGGGTCTTGGTATATCTTTAATCTAAAGCACTAACTTGTTTCTACAATGGATATTGGCCATTTTGAACTGTTGAATGAAGGTAGTGGAAATGATTTCAAAAATCCTTAACTTGTAACACTATGAGGTGTCATGTAAAATTTGTCATTAAAAAAAACTCCTCTCTCAGCCAAGACTTGCTTGATCTTAATTTGTATAGGTGCTCACTAATAAAAGCATGAAACTCTTTAAAGATTCCCACTATACTGTCAATAGACTTCCAATCTACTAGGTTTGAAGGATATATATTTATACAAATAAATACAAGACAAGTGCAAGTATAGAAATGAGGCATAATGCATTAACATAATGTAAAAACCTTTTAAAACACATTGACATACAATTTAGTCTATGGAGTGGGATGTCAATAGGACAACATTGCAAACACAATCTTCAGTGCATGTAGGCATACAAATAAATACAAGACAAGTGTAAGTATAGGAATGAGGCACAATGTATTAACATAATGTAAAACCCCTTTAAAACACATTGACATATAGTTTGGTCTATGGAGTGGGATGTCAATAGGCCAATGTTGCAAACACAATTCTAAGTGCATGTAGGCATGCTGTATGAGGACTTCCTTAATGCTCATTCTTGTGTCAAAGAGCATGAAATCTTTAACTCTACCTTTGTAAGTGTTGATGAACTCATTTGTAGCCTTTTTTCCCAGGACGAGGTAGAGGTCGTGGACGTGGCCAAGGTGGTGGCCGAACATGTAATCAGAATTATGGTCAGTAGAAGCAACAGTTCTAAGAGTCACAACAACAACACATAGGTGGAAGAGGCCAGTTTAGAGGCAGGGGGAGTCAAAGAGATCGTGGTAATTGGTAAAGGCAGCATAATGATACACGAGGGTGTTTTTACTATGGTAAGCCTGGACATGTGCAGGCAGATTGTTATAAGAAGTAGAGTGACATGCGAAATGGAAAAGTGCAGCAAAATAACTATGCATCCTCTAGCAGAAATAATGAGGATAATGAGAGGTTGTTTGTTATGCAATATGTAGTTAATGTTGTGTCTGAAAATGATGTAGCATCATGTAAGGATGATGTATGGTATGTTGATTCAGGAGCTTCGAACCACATGACAAGTCATGGGGTGAGTGGTTCAAGGAAATAAGAGTCTTGAAAGACTAGGTGAAATAGGGTATGACACTGCTCATCTAATTGCCCATGTTGGGGATGTGCCATTGTCCATGCAAGATGGTAAGGTGAAGTACCTTGCAAAGGTACTTCATGTTTCGAACATTACAAATAATTTGGTTTCTGTTGGCCAGATGATTAAGCAGGGTTTGCAGGTCCAGTTTAACCTTGATGGTGGCTGCTATGTAGGAGACTTTAAAGATAAGTGAAGGTTGGTTGCAAAAGGCAACAGAGTGGGAAAAATGTTTACATTGAATGTAAATATGCTTCAAGTGACTGCCACAATGTTTGCAAATTGTTCAGAAGCTGTTGTAGATACAGACATTTGGCATAGAGAATTGGGCATGTAAATGTGCAAAGAATGAAGTATATGTAGACTAAAGAAATTGTGACAGGGCTGCCTAAGTTTAAAGTTGAAGGTATGCAGAAAGTTTGTGAAGCATATCAATTTGGAAAGCAAACAAAACATGTATTTCCACATGACAAAAATGTGAGCAGGAATGTACTAGATGTTGTGCATTCAAATGTATGGGTTCTTGTGAGTACTATGTCTATGGGTGGGTGCAGGTACTACGTAACATTCATTGATGACTGTAGACGGGATGCCAGGTCCTCCACATTCCATCAAGATCTGCCACCATCATCTCCGACCCCTCGGACACCTCCAACCAAAACCGTCGGTGTCCTCTGATGGCTCCGACTGCCTCACTGCCGATAGGCTCCGATTGCTCCGACCCCCGGTGCTCGTCAACATCTCCGACCGCCGATGCCCTCTGCCGACATCTAAAATGTGCATGGCCAACTCCGATGGTACTTATGGAGGCAACACCCCTCCCCCTTTCCCAAGGTAGGAAGAGATCCTCTTCGAGATCCTGAACACCATATTCCTTTCCCAAGGTAGGGAGAGATCCTCTTCAATATCCTCTTGAGCACCACCCGAGGAGGAGGACACCCAAGGAGGAGATAAGGGGAGCACTCTCTAGGCAGCAGGACACACAGAGTCTCAGACACACTCTCACAGATGAGGACACTCTCTCTTATATCCCATTCATGGTAGCACATTCTCATTTTGGAGCAGAGTCTCTCTTGTAGCATTCTGGCCTATAGTTGGTATACAATGTTGCGCTTTGTTGGTGTTTTGTCTATCGCTCTATATGAGCGAGGTGAGTGAGGGGTCAGTGGTGTGTGTGGCGTGATTGAGAGGCCTATGTAGGGATACTGCAGTGCTAGGTGGTGGTCAAAGAGCACGTAGATAGTGTAGAGAATAGGTCTTGCATGTCTAGTTAGTGAGGTCGACTCATTGTTAGCGGGTATACTTCCTCGAGAGGATCCACGCTCCCTTCTCCCCAACCCCAGTGTTTGCATCTGTATTCTTCAAGTTCCCTAGCAAGGATCGGCAGAGTCATCCACAGCTAAGATAAAATTTGGCGATCACGATGGGACTCTCCTAGAGGTTAAGGATAGTCTCAATTTTTTTTTCTTTTTCTTTTTGGCATTTTTTGGATCGTGGTAAGAGGAGTGTTGTGCATGCCCCCGAAGACTAGAGCTTGTGGAGGTGATTCATCCCTTCATTCTCCTCTTAGAACTAGTCATCGTAGGGTTCTTCCTCGTTCCCTTACTCTTCCCTCAACATCTTCCTCTTCTAACCCTATGGCAGCTCCAGGGTCAGAGCCATTGACTACTGTCCTTAACCGTGTGTAAGTTAAGCTACCAACCTTCAAAGTACCATCACTGAAGATGTGGAAGACCATGTGTGGTGGTTCCTCACTATGTGTGACTCAGGAGGTCTCAACCAAGATGATGCACGCTTGGTCTTGTTCCTGACAACGCTAGAAGAAAGTGCCGACCGATGGTACAATCAATTTCCCATCAACCACTTCCCAGATTGGGCCACCCTTAGGCTGCTGTTCTTGGCTACCTTTCGGTCGAGGAACTACTTCGACCTCATCACTCAAGAGCTCAACCAACTCTCCATAAAGGTAAGGGAGTCAGTGGCCCAACTTGTCACAAGAGCTAAACTTTTGGTCGCTCGACTACCCCAAGATCCTGGAAACTACATGCTGCAATCAACAGAGGGTGCTTCGTGTTGAGATATCGAGCTCGTCTAGTGAGGCGGTGGACACTGATGACCCGCCTACTGGGGGATAGGCCCCACACTTACACCACTGGCATGGTTGGTGAGATCTTGAGTGATATACGGCCAGTGGGATGACAGGCTGTGTGACAGCCATTCTAGAGACTGGCATAGTTATAGCGCCAGCTCATTTAGTTGGGTTCACACTATAGAGAACCCGTGTATGTATTGGTTGAGTACCTTTCATATTATGTGTACTCTTATCTTGCCACAATATCTTGCACCTCTAGGGTGCTTTCCCACATACACACAACACCACGATTACATCTCTCAACACCCCCTCTTAATCAAGGTGTTACCCAACTCACCCATCACCCATCAAGGTCGTTCTACTTTTTGTAGCAGTCCTTTGCCATGTGTCCTGGTTTGCCATAGTAATAGCACTCTATGCTATTTGCATTTTGATTTCTTTGCCAACCACCTTGACCTCTTTGGCTCCCCCTGCCTCTAGACTTGCCTTTTCCACCTGTGTATGATTGCTGCTATGAATCATTGGATTGTTGTTGTCCAGAATTCTGATTTCCTTGTCGGCCACCACCTTGGCCTCGACCACGGCCTCTACCTCTGCCTCTACCTAAATTAGAGTAAAAGGCCTATTCCAATGTGTTCTTGCTTTATGAAGAAGAATCCTCACCTAAATCCTTTTCTTCTATGATCAACATAGATATCAAGTCCCGAAAGTTAGGAATATTCTCCCTTACTGCAATGGAGGTCTTGAATGGCTTGTACTCTTTGCCAAGCCCATTCAAATAGACATTCACCAAATTATCATCCTCCACTGATACATTGATAGACCCAATGGATTCAATAATGCCTTTGATCTTTAAGCCATATTCATTGATGGACATGCTTTTCTTTTCCACAGTATGCAACACTTGCTTTAAAACTACAACTTCCTTGCCTTTGTGTTAGTTTGGAACATCTGAACTAGATTCTACCATGCAACTGCTGGAGTGTTTGCTTCCTGTATGTGTGGTGTCCTATCATAGTGTCTATGACACTAATTGAAAGCCAGTACATGAATTTTCTTGCACCCTGATTCCAATCCTTGAATGCCTTTAACTCTGGAGGCTCCAAATTGACATGTTTTCCTACAACAATCAAATAACCTGTAAATAGACAACTTCTGTATGCAACCTGTAATACAGCAATATCTCTTGTAATTGCTACAGAGCAGCGGTACTTCAGCATAGCCTGTGTGTCACCAAATGTGACCAGAGTACATGTACATACACCCAGTATCAACATAAATATAGACAGATAATGCAACACTTTGTATGCTCTTTCTGACCATTGCTTGTGAGCTATAATCTGTTGCTGCTGTGTAGGTTGTCGAGGTGGTTCCGGCTCTGGCTCAGCACCTGTAATAAGATTCCAAAAACCTTTTCCCTTCAAAAAACTTTTGATCTTGTACTTCCATGCCTGGAAGTTCTTCCTATCCAGCTTTTCGCCCACAATTTGTACTGGATTATCCGACATATTTGCTTAATGTGCATCTTCTGCACACGTCCAAATCTATAAACTAGCCTTCCTCAGCTCAACCACACTCCAATGAGTGTTCCAGATACTTCAAAGTAGTCAACAAACTTCAATTTTGATGTAGAAAATCAACCTATATGCATCCAAAATGAATTGGCTCACGTAGTCCAAAATACCCTGTTGTTTTGATGCGCTTTCCAAGGCTCCAAATTGTAATGTAGTGGTCCAATCAAGTGTGGATAACTTGCATTGACACCTAAACAACCTCAATGTTGCATATCAACACTATCCAAGATGCGTACATACCAATTTTATCAAACCCCCTTCTCTGTTTTGGGAAAAACTAGAAAAACCAGTAGTAAATTTGCTCTAATTTCTTCAATCCTTGTCCAAATTGAGCAACCAGGCATTCATTAGCTTAGCAATGATGTCCACTAACTCCATGTAAAAGGAATCAGACCAATTGTTTAAGACGAGTGAGTAATTAGTCGATTAATCACACTCTGTTTCAGTGAACTCAGTAGAGACAGCCTATTTAATCAGCTCATTTCCAGCTCCATAGATGATAATTGATCAAACAAATCATGTAGCCTCCTCCTCACTAGTGTGAATCACAAATTTTCTAAGCCAATTTTTGGATTTATCAAGCACAAGAGTTGATTTAAGTCCTCCACCAATCAAAATCATCAGAAAATGCTCTATTTCTGCTGTAGGATTTGCGTCGCCTGCTGTAGAGGGAATTTGGGATGCTTTTGTTGTCAATTGATCGCATGTGTTGATGCCTAACACACCAATGCAAGTGTACAACCCATCAATGGGTTGATTTTTGCCAAAAATTTGCTCTAATGTCATCAAAATTTGACCTCTATTTCTCTGTTTTGTGAGAGCTTAAAAACCAGTAATTTTCCACTCATTCAAATGCATCAAATTGCTCCAAAATCAGTGTAGGGCTTGTACATGAGTTGCCAATACATTCATCCTTGTCACGTACATGTTTCTTTCCAGATTTGCATCTATTTCACCATACATCACGGCTTCCAAGCTCCAATGGAAAGCTTCCAAAAAACCAAAATTTTTCTTTGCTTTGGGCAACCCTAATTTTCTTTGTTTCTGTTTGAATCACCTGCAATCCGCTCAAGGGTGTTTAGTAGACCTTACTCGGTAGGCCAAGCTCTCAGATCTGATAGAAATCGATGTGCTCCAAGCTTCACAGCATCAATGGCAAACTTCACAGCTTCTTCTCCCTCTTCTCTCACTCACTCATAAACCCTAATAGAGAGCACCAGGCTCTGATACCATGATGAAAAATAGGTAGAGGGAGAGGAGACACACACACAGGAGCAAACCCTAATGTATATTGCAAACCCTAACCATAGCGATAAGAATGCCACATGTAATATTGAATGGTGTGTGAGTGTTGACCAAAAGAACTGGAAAAGGGATGCCACATGGATAATGACATGTAAAGTGGGATAAGGCTAGAGGGCCTATATCATTGTATGGTTCATTTGTGATATGCAATAGAATTGAGTGTTAAGTGTGCAATCTCTCTCTCTCTCTCTCTCTCTCTCTCTCTCTCTCTCTCTCTCTCTCTCTCTCTCTCTCTCTCTCTCTCTTGTTATGGAGTTCTTAGTGTGGTTTAATCCACCCTAATTATGTTGCTTAATCTATGTCTATCACCATGATCAATCCCATTTTAGGATTATTTAACATTATAGTCCGCGCCCAGGGAAGGACCATGTCATGGCTGATCATCTGTCCAGAATCCCAAGTGGGGAGCCAGCCTCGGATGAGGGGATTTGTGATGATCTCCCGGACAGCATGTTGTTTGTTGTGGATGCCACCCCTACTTGGTATGAGGACATTGTGATGCTGCTGAGCACAGCTAGGTTTCCCCAGAATGCCGATGCCAAGGCAAAGAGGAGGCTTTTACTTGAGAGTAGGCCTTATATTCTCATTGTCGGCGGGACAGTTGTACAAGAGGGGCAAGGATGAAATGTTAAGGAGATGTGTCAACCCTCATGAGGTGTCTTGCGTACACGCCCTTCAGTAAATATTGCCTTGATGTCTCATATTGGTGATGTGTTTGAGCCTGAAATGGTTAAGAAAGCTCTTTCCTTACCACATTGGTGTGAAGCAATGCAAGCAGAGATTTCTTCTATTGAATCTAATAACACATGGCAATTAGTTCCACGACCTTCACATAAAAAGGTCATTGGTGTTAAGTGGATTTTCAAAGTCAAGTTTCATTCTAATGGTACTCTTGATAAGTACAAGGCATGCCTCGTTGCTAAAGGTTATGCTCAAAAAGAAGGTGAAGACTTTGATGAAACTTTTGCTCCTACTGCCAGATATTCTACTATTCCTATTGTTTTTGCTCTTGCTTCTCACTATGCCTGGCCTATATATCAAATGGATGTTAAATCTACCTTCTTGAATGGAGATTTAGAGGAGGAAGTTTATGTGGAACAACCTGAAGGTTTTATTACACAGGGTCATGAACATGATGTGTATTTATTACAGAAAGCTCTTTATGGTCTTAAGCAAGCTCCTCAAGCTTGGTATCAGAAGATTGACAGTTTTCTCCTTTCTCTACATTTTGAGAGGACTCATGCAGATCCTAATCTTTATGTGCTTATTGTGGATGATGATATATGCATTCTTGTGCTTTATGTGGATGATTTGACACTCACTGGCTCTAATTCAAACTCAACTCACAACATCATTTGCCATGACTGATCTTGGACTACTCCACTATTTTCTTGGTTTAGAAGTGTGGCAATTTGCTTCTGGCATCTTTCTTTGTCAAAAGAAGTATACTTTAAGGTTGCTTGAGAAATATGGCATGCATGATTGTGCATCACTCACTTGTCCCATGGATCCTAATTTAAAATTATCCAAAGATGATGATTCCCCTGAGGTTGATTCTACAGAGTATCGCCAACTTATTGGTTCTCTACTTTATTTGGTTAACACTGGCCAGATCTCTTCTATGCTATGAGTATTCTCAGCCAATTCTCTTCACAGCCTCGTTGATCTCATTGGTAGGCAGCTTTGAGGGTTCTTCGATATCTTCATGGAACTCTTGAGTATGGCATTTCTTATGCAGGTGGAGATACACTTATTGGTTACTCAGATTCTGATTGGGCAGGGTGTATTGATACTAGGCGTTCCATGTCAGGCTATTGTTTTATGCTTGGTAAAGGACTTGTTTCTTGGAAATGTCAAAAGCAGCGAATTACTTCTTCTTCATCGACCGAAGCAGAGTACAAGTCATATCTTGATGCCACTTCTAAAGCACTTTGGCTTCAACAAATTCTGAATCACCTTGGATGTTCATCTACTCCAACACTCATCTACTCAGATTCACAGAGTGCTATTGCTTTAGCCAAAAATCCAGTTATTCGAGGATGATCCACACATTGATGTTCATTTTCATTTTGTTCGTGATTGGATTTCTGAAGGTCGCATTCAGCTTGAGTATTGTCCTACAAAAGATAATGTTGCTGATTTGTTTACTAAGACTCTTCCTCGACCTACCTTGGATTATCTTCTTCAGCGCGTTGGCGTTGGTCCTCCCATCTGGACGTGAAGAGGAGGTGTTGGCAGATGGTGTCATGCTAGTGACACACTCTTTAGCCTCTAGGCATTTTTGGAATTTATAGCATTCATTTCCATTTTTTCCTATTTACACACATTTTTGGGTGGAGGAAAGGGTGGAGGAACTTTCCTATATATATGAGGCATTGTAGTTCATTTCTAATCAAGTTGGCTAGTGGTTCATTGATGAGTTCTTAAGTACATTGTCTCTTCTCTCATCTCTTCTTTCTCACAAAAATATCTCATTTTATTGATTAAAAATTGGGGATAATGATGAGAAAAAGTTGCCTACTCATAAGGGGAGATCCCCACACTGAGGTGTCAAAATTCAAATTTTTAATTCTTTTCTTTGGTCCTTAGTCCACTCTTCATCTTATGTGAGCATTTACTCATTTTTGGGGGGTTTTTCTTTTATTCTTCAATTTATCTCCTCCCTACACTTGGATTGATCCTATTGGCCCCCATAGGAACCTTAATTGGACCATAATCCAAAAATTTCCAAAAATCTGGACCCTTAGGCTAAGGTCCTTTATACCTATTTTCAATTAATTCCAATTGCACATTGGAAAGTTCTTTTTGAATTTTTGTTTCAAGGGAAACCATTTTAGACACTAGGAGGATTTTTATATCCAAAAATATCTCAATTTTGAATTACCTCCCTCTAGACATTTTCTCTCTCCAAGCCAAAACAGGGTAAAACATGATCTTTCTTTTATTTCAGAGAGGGGAATAATTATAAGATCAAAAGGGAAGGTCCTTATACCTGTACACCTCAAAAGCTGGAGGGAGGAATCTTACATATAGGCTCCCATCGGTCGCTCGCTTTCCATATGTGCTTTTCTACATGCTCCTCCATATCACCCCTAAGAGGATAGGCCAAATAAGCCCTCTTTTCCATCATTTCTGTAGTGGGTGTTTTGACATCCACAGTAGGATCATACGGGTAGTGAGGATCAAAGGTGGTTACCTACATGACTGCTTCAAAGAAAAGTTATGGCTGCAACCAAGGGTTTCCATCCTTGATAACCTCCAAATATGTTTCCTCTAGCATCTGCTCCAATATGTTTCCTCTAGCATCTGCTCCAATATGTCCTCCTTTACAAAAATTTCAGCAAACAGTGTCAAGAGAGCTTCTTGTGCTATGTGGAAGATATTGTACCTGGGATGCTCTTTAGCTTCTAAACCTTTGGTGTGACAAGGAAAATCCATTACTGATTCAGTTGGTTCACCGGTGGGTACTTGTGATGTTTCTTCCCACCAAGTTGTATCTTCCTGTTGTTGCCAAGCATTTTTCTCCTCTTATTATAGACCCTCATATGGCACTATCTAATCCTCCAGAGTCCTGGCAATCAAGGACTGGAACGAGGGGGTAAGCAAAGTCATGTATTGGCTTTCAATCAATGTCAGAGACACAATGATAGGACACATATAGGATGCCAACACTCCAGCAATTACATGTGGTAGAATCTAGTGCAGATATTCGAGACCAACACAAAGGCAAGGAAATTGCAGCTAAAACAAGAGCTACATACTGTGGAAAAGAAAAACATGTCTATTAATGTGAGTATGCTTTAAAGATCAAGGGCATTGTTGAATCCCTTGGGTCTAACAATGTATTGGTGAAAGATGATAATTTGGTAAGTGTATATTTGAATGGGCTTGGCAAAGAGTACAAGCCATTCAAGACCTCCATTGTAGTTAGAGTCTCAACTTTCGAGAATTGGTGTCTATGCTGATCATAGAAGAAAAGTCTCTAGGTGAGGAATCTTCTTCATAAAGCAAGAACACAATGATAGGACACATATAGGATGCCAACACTCTAGCAGTTACATGTGGTAGAATCTGGTGCAGATATTCGAGACCAACACAAAGGCAAGGAAATTGCAGCTAAAACAAGAGCTACATACTGTGGAAAAGAAAAACATGTCTATCAATGTGAGTATGCTTTAAAGATCAAGGGCATTGTTGAATCCCTTGGGTCTAACAATGTATTGGTGGAAGATGATAATTTGGTAAGTGTATATTTGAATGGGCTTGGCAAAGAGTACAAGCCATTCAAGACCTTCATTGTAGTTAGAGTCTCAACTTTTGAGAATTGGTGTCTATGCTGATCATAGAAGAAAAGTCTCTAGGTGAGGAATCTTCTTCACATAAAGCAAGAGCACAATAGAATAAAAGTCTCTTCTTCACAAAGCAAGAGCACAATAGAATAAAAGTCTCTTCTTCACAAAGCAAAAACACATTAGAATAGGCCTTCTACTCTAATTCAGGTAGAGGTAGAGGTAGAGGGTGTGGTCAAGGCCAAGGTTGTGGGGCCAACTAGAACTCTCAACAACAATCCAATGATTCTCAGAGCAACAATCATACACAAGTAAAAGAGACTAGTCTAGAGGCAAGGGGAGCAAAGAGGCCAAGGTAGTTGGTAAAGAAATCAAAGTGCAAACAGCATAGAGTGCTATTATTATGGCAAACCAGGGCACATGGCAAAGGACTTCTATAAAAAGCAAAATTACATTAAAAGTGGAAAGTTGTAGCGAGGTAACTATGCATCATCTAGTAGATAGGGTGGTGGTGATTACAAAAGTGAGTCGTTGTTTGCACTGATAGAAGAGTAGCTGTTTGTGAAGGAGCACATGCTCAATTCCACAAAACAGGGGATGTGTTAGGATATAAAGATATATGATATGTGGATTATGGCACCTCTAACCACATAACCAGTCATGTTGAGTGGTTTAGAGACATACAGAAAAGGGAAAAACTAGGTTATGTAGAAATACGTAATGATACTATGCATCCCATTGCGCATGTTGATAAAGTTCCACTGTCTATGTGGGATGGAAAAATGAAGTACTTGGTTGATTTACTTTATGTTCCAAGTGTTACAAAGAACTTGGTTTTTGTTGGTTGAGCAGGGTTTGCAAGTGAGGTTTAGTCCTCAAGGACGTTTTGTGGTTGAGGACTTCAAAAATTAGTGTTGCTTGGTTGCAAAGGGTAAAAGAAATGGTAGAATGTGAGCATGCCTCAGGTAAAGGCATCCTTGTTTGTGCATGGAACAGGTGTCATTGCATATATTGGCATACGATACAAGCGCATTGGTCATGTGAATACACAACGATTGAAGTCTATGCAAGCCCAAAATATTGTTGCAGGTTTGCCAAAGTTTATTATTGATGGTATGCAAAAAGTATGTGAAGCATGCCAACTTATTAAGCAAGCCAAAGATGCTTTCCCACATGAAAAGCACGTCAGTGCAAGGCCATTAAATGTTATACATTCAGATGTATGGGGACCGGCCAAGACTGCAACAATTGTAGGGTGTAGGTATTATGATACATTCATTGATGAGCACACTAGGAAAGTGTGCTGGGTTTACTTTATGAAGGAGAAAAGTGATGTGTTTGTTCACTTTCAGAGATTTAAAGCCTTGATCAAGAAGGAAAAAGGCATGCATATAAAATGCCTGAGATCAGATGATGGGGGAGAATATTTCTCCAATGATCTCAGCAATCTCCTCAGAAAGCATCCTCGGAAATTCACTTTCCATAGAAGGAGACATCACCTGCGTGCATGAAACTCATAAAAATCCCCTATTTAAGTTTTTCTAAAAAATAAACTATACCCATTTCTAAGCATATGAGTCCCAGCTATGAAATTCAAGTACCCCTTATTTAAGGTTTAAAAATCAAATAGCAAATATTGATGTTATACACATGACAAGTTGCAGCCCATGTAAGTAGCATGGATGTAAGCTCTAGAAGCACAAAGACCAACATGTACCGTCCAAAAATTGTTCCATATGTGGTTAGCTTAAAAGAGTATTAAACTAATTGAGTTTTTAAACTACACCACTAGATCACATATTATAAACTAGAAGAAGAAATGAAATCCCTACTTTCATTCTCCCTTGCTCCCTTGCTCCCTTGTCTTCCCCTGTGCCACCATAAATCCCCCTAACTCACCCCCTAACTTATAAGCTTAATTAAGCCCCCCCATTTAAAAAACCCCCTCCCTTACACTCACGATACCATAAGATATGGATTGTGAATCCCCTGGGGAAAGAAGGGAATCAAGAGACAATTTACATGTAGGTACACTCCGTAAACAGAATGGTTTTGTAGAAAGAAAAGCAAGCACATTGTAAAAGTGGCACGTGCCTTGATGTGGCTGAAAAGAATATGCCACATTACTTTTGGGCAGAAGCAATATCAACTGTTGTGTACATTATAAACAGGACACCCACTGCAATTGTTCATGGTATGAAACCTAAACAAAAGTTCATAGGAATACGACTGGATGTGTCTCACTTAAAAGTGTCTGGGTATATTACATATGTGCATGTTCCGGATGTGTCTCACTTGAAAGTGTTTAGGTGTATTGCATATGTGCATGTTCCTGATGTGTCTCACTTGAAAGCGTTTGGGTGTATTGCATATGTGCATAAGACCGGATGTGTACTGCATATGTGCATTAGATCGGATCGCTTGAAAGTATTTGGGTGTATTGCATATGTGCATGTTTTTGATGAAGTAAGAACAAAGTTGTATCCAAAAAGGCAGAGAAATGCATCTTTATTTGTTATGCTATGGAGTAGAAAGGTTATAGATGGTATAACCCTACCACTCATGAGATGCAAGTAAGCAGAGATATCTTTTTGAGTAGCTGGTAAGCACTAGCAGCAGCAGTGAATGTAACAGAAGATGTAGATGTAAGAAGTGATGATGTTGCACCACATATAGAGCATCAATCATAGGTGCTTAGTCGACCTGGAGAGTCCTCTAGCAGTGGATCCAATGTTAGCCCATGGTCAGGTAGGCTGAGGACAGATGTAGGTACACATGTATCATGTAAAGACAAGGAAAAGGTATGTAAACTTTTGTGCTTAGTCGACCTGGAGAGTCCTCTAGGAGTGGATCCAATGTTAGCCCATGGTCAAGTAGGCTGAGGACAGATGTAGATACACATGTATCATGCAAAGACAAGGAAAAGGTAGATCAAACTTTTGTGCCTCATCTGTCAGCAGGTCACTCCTATGTGGATGGTGACTCTAGAAGCTCTAATCAAAGCCTTGATGAGGAGCTTGGCATTCTGTATGTGGTTACTCCTAGTGTAAGGAGAACCAGAGCTGTTTTGAGGACACCTGACAGTGATCCAGGTGAACGCAGGTCTATAAGAATTAAGTACCTTGTTGATATGTTGAGATATGATGGATATACAACCCATCATTTTTCTTACATGGTTAAAGCAATACACAGGAATTTGAGCCCACTTGTTTTGAGCCCACTTGTTTTGAGCAAGCACTTGGAAATAAGAAATAGAAAGATGCCATGAATGAGGAGATAGCAACATTGGATGCAAATGCAACATGGGAGTTTGTGTCTTTGCCTAAGGAAAAGAAGGCAATTGGATGTAAATGGGTGTATAAAGGAAAGCATAACACTGCTCGTTCAGTGAGCAGGTATGAGGCAAGATTGGCCAAAGGCTATGCGTAGACTTATGGCATTGACTATGAAGAGACATTCAACCCGGTTGCAACAATGAAAACCGTGAGAGTTGTCATTTCTATCGCTACAGTAAAGGGTTGGTCTTTAAATTATATGGATGTAAATAATGCCTTCTTGCATGGTGATTTGCAAGAAGAAGTATACATGATGCAGCCACCATGTTATGAGAGTGATGCACACCAAGATTTTGTGTGCAGGTTACATAAAGCCTTGTATAGCTTAAAGCAAGCACCCAGAGCATGGTCAAACAAGATCGGGGAGTATCATGTTACCATTGGATTTCATCTATCCAATCAAAATTTTTCACTTTATGTGAAAAAGATAGAGGAAACATGCTATTAGTCATCTATGTGGATGACTTGATTATTACTAGTGACAGTGATGCTGACATACATGATGTCAAGAGGCTTTTGATGCGGAATTTTGAGATGAAGGATTTGGGTGAGCTACGGTATTTCTTGGTCACAGAGGTGGTGAGTTCACCTCATGGCATTTTGTTATTACAAAGGTAGTATGGCTTAGACATGCAGTCGAAGTATGGTATAATAGGCTATAAGCCTATTTCATTGCCATTGGACCAAAACATAATGCTTTCTATAGATACAGGTGAACTTTTGAAGGACCCCACTACGTACAGGCGCATAGTGGGGGTAGCTTGATCTACATGACCATTACTAGGCTAGACTTGAGCTATGTTGCTGAACTTGTGAGTTAGTTTATGCAAGCCCCTTGGAAGCCACACTTGGATGTGGCTAGATGGATTCTAAGTTACATAAAATCCACAGTTGATTATGGACTTTTTTATGAGGATGGTATACAGATACAACTACACAAATGCTGATTATGTTGTTAATGTTACAAATAGGAGATCTACCAGTGGTTTTATGTTCTCATTTGGGAGTGTTGCTATGAGTTGGAGTAATAAGAATCAACCAATAGTTGCCTTGTCGAGTATAGAGGCAAAGTACAGGGGTGTTGTTATGGCAGCTTGTGAGGTAGCTTGGTTTCAGAAGTTGCTGATATGGGTGAGCCCATGGATAGGACAATTGAAATTTATTGTGACAACATAAGTAACATACAATTGGCTCTAGTAACCTAGTATACCTTGCTAGAACAAGGCACATTGAGGTGCACTATCGCTTTGTGAGATAGAAGGTTCTAGCAGGTGATGTAGATCTTGTATATGTCAACTTAGAGGATCAGATGGTTGACATCTTCATGAAGGCATTGGGTACAGAAAAGCTCTACAAGTTTAGGAGCTTACTTGGAGTGCAGTGTGTGGAGTTGAGCTCGAGGGGGAGTGTTGAGAAATTGATCTCAACTAGTGCTACGGTAGACATCGATGACACGCATGGGTGATTGCTTTTGCACTTATGTCACCAGCATGGTTGGTGAGATTATGATTTATATGCCACCACTGGATGACAAGTTGTGTAATAGTTTATCATAGCCAATTTAGAGTACTAGAGTTATGGCATAGTTGGGTTTTTTAGCACTTTCGTTATTGGAGGGTTGAGGTGGAGAAAGCAACCGCTTCTTCAATCAAGGTTCAGCACTTTCGTTATTGGAGGGTTGAGGTGGAGAAAGTGACCGCTTCTTCAATCAAGGTTCTCAAGACTAATAGAGGGGGTGAGTTTACATCCTAGGAGTTTCAGTAGTATTGCAAATATCAAGGAATTCAGAGACATCTAACCACAACATATTGTCCATCACAGAATGGAGTTACAAAGAGGGAGAAATAGACTACCATGGAGATGTCTTGTGCTATGCTTGAGCACTCCTTTTTACCTCAACATTTGTGGGCTGAGGTGGTTCTATTACTAACTATATTCAGAACAGGTCTCCTATTGAGCGCTCCTCTTTACCTCAACATTTATGGGCTAAGGTGGCTTCTATTGCTAAGTATATTCAGAACAAGTCTCCAACAGCTACTCTTCTAGATAAAACTTCATATGAGGCTTTCCATGGTGAGAAGCTCATTGTTGTTCATTTGCAAGTATTTTGGCTATTCGGTATATGTACATGTGTCCAAGGACCATCGCTCTAAGTTGAACTCAAAGTCTCAGCATATGACTTTTCTTAGATATAGTTGTGTGTCTGCCTTTATGATTAGCAGGCTGGCAAAGTTATATATGGGTTACGGGGTCCGTTTGAGGGCCCAAACGATCTTAGATGGCTGTGGAAGCTACGCATCTATAGATTTGTAGTGTACTCTTATATGGTCTTGCAAATGGATGATATAATCAGTTGGTCATTTTGGAACAAGTCGAGGGTTGGCCAATGTGGCCGAAATACATTCATCCCAACCTTGGGCAATGTATATTGACTAGTTTGGCAGACTTTGTTCATCATTGAATTCACTATGTTCAAGCATGCTTGTAACGCAAGACATCCTTTGTCCAAACTCGGTCTAGATTGCCATTAAAGCTACTTATTTAGGAACACACGTGTTGGCGAGACATCCATCAAAGCTCCTGGTTAGGAACACACATGTGGGCAAACATCCATCAGCTTTTGTAATCAAAGTTTATTAGCAGTAATATTGTTTACTCTCTGCTTCTTTCTACAATTTAGTGCTTTGTATTATTGAGTTAATTACACACCCTCCTTTAATATTTTAAGCCTCATATTTAGAGTGAATCTAGCCATTGTATCTTAAATGTCCCATTATGTGGGCATTCTAACACTGAATAGTTCAAAGGAGATCTCATTTTCTTTGAAATTGGATTTTAAAAAAGCGTATGAGAAGCTGGAGATATTGCAGTCTATGTAGAGCCTAGGGGCTAGAGATAAGTTCATCTATTGGATCAAAATATTATTTGGCCATGATTATGTTAAAGTTCTAGACGACGACTCCCTCTCTAAAAGCTTTTTCTCTTAGAAGATCTATGATGCAAGGCTATCCTCTTGCCCCTTTACTCTATATCATTACTGCAAATATGGTGTGAATTGGTTGGTACAAGATGGTTGTTTATAGAGAAATCAAAGGCATTTCCCTCCCTATAATAATCAAGGTTAACTCACCAGTTCACTGACACCAATGTCTTGCTTTGTCCTCTACACAAAAAAATTAAAAATGCCTTGAGATATATTCTATGGATTTAGGTTTTTCCATTAGCCATACCAAAACATGGATAAAAACTAGCATCTCCCCCTCCTTCCTCTTGAATAAGGGTGTAAAATCATCTTCAAATGGGCAGAATACTCTTAGGTATTCTCATGGGTTTTTATGTATCACTTCGTCTAAGGTGGCTTTGGGTTTTGGAGAAAGTCATAACGAAATTCGACAATGGAAGGGGATACAAGAATATGCTTGCCTTGAAATTCTCCCCCTTATTCTTTTTCAATATATTTCCTATCATGGAAACCTTCCAAGGCAAGTATTAAGGTGCTAAATGCTTTATGATAGAATTTCCTTTGGAGTGGGGTTCCTAATAGTAGAAAGAATCATAAGATCAAATGGAAGATTTGCAGTAGCCCTAGGAAAGTTTGGTGGTTTTATGGTTACACTAGCTAAAAGAATGACAGCTAAATGGGTTCTCAAGGCTTTTCTTGCTAGGCATAGAGCTAGAGCATTTGGATCACCAAAATTGCGTGATAATCTCTCTCTCTCTCTCTCCCTCTCTCACACTCACTCTAGCTTCCATCTCCCTCTCCTTTAAAACTCTTTACATCTAGCTAAATAGATTCTCAATGCTTTCTTGCTAGGTATAGAACTAGAGAATTTGGATCACCAAAATTGCCATTGTAATCTCTCTCTCTCTCTAGCTTCCATCTCCCTCTCCTTCAAAACTCTTTGCATCTAGCATGGTGGACCCTAAGTGTGCTTTTCTCTTGGTCCTTCTTAGGTAGATCCTGATAAACAATGGTTTCATAGGGGATATGCTAGAGGATGCCATAGCAATGTAGAGCATATTTAGTTGTCACCATTATCTAGCATGGTGGACCATAAGTGTGCTTTTCTCTTGGTCCTTTTTAGGTAGATCCTCATAAACAATGCTGGTTTCATAGGGGATGTGCTAGAGGATACCACGGCACTGATGGTGAGTACCACTATGTAGAGCAGATTTAGTTGTCACCATTCCATTCTAGCACACATCTTTATACCAAGGTAGTAGTGGTAGTAGTGTCATACTGAAGGAGAGTTTGAGAGATTATGCATTGAGGTAGTATTTGCTATCTTGTGTGTGTGTGAGGAAACAAGGAGGAAAGAGACAAGGGATGCATGATGGGTAAGGCTTCAAAGAATCTCTTCTTATATGCTACACATGAAAGAGTTCTTATGTCCCAAGAATGGGATAATATTGGATCTTGATGCAACAGATACAAGTTTGGCCATGAAGGACATCTTGCTGGAGGTGCAAATCTCACATGGGTAAATTGCAATATGGGAAAAGGGATGTCAAGTAAAGACAATGTGGAAAATGAAAGGGCATATATAGTTGAAAGGGACCCCTCCTATATTCAACTCCCCTAAGCTTGTCTTTTGTGGAAAGATTAGTGGGTTGGTTAAGTAAAGTGGGGACCTACCCCTTAGCATGCATCACCTTGTAGGCCCATACAAATGCGTGTGCCTCCAGGGGTGCTATAGGGGGAGCATGCTGGGCCATTATTGTGTGTCGTGGTAGTGGACACATCATGGGCGTGCTAGTATATCTTAGTTTCCAAAATGGTATTAGAGCCCTAATTCATGATCCCGGGGCCACTTCTCCTCCATGCTCTATTGGAGGGGAGTATTGGGGGAGGTGAAAATACAAAACTTACATGGGTATAATAGGGATTCCAAGATGGGAAAAGGGATGTCAAGTAATCCCACATGCAAAGACAATGTGGAAGATGAAAGGCATATATAGTCCAAAGGGGTGTCTCCTTCTTCAACTCCCCCAAGCTTGTCTTCAATTTTGTCTTTTGTGGAAAGATTGGAGGGTTGGTTAAGTAAAGTGGGGACTTGCCTCAACATGCTAATGCCTCTTCAAGCCCTTGCGAGTTTGTGCACCTCATGGGTGCTAGTGGCCCTTTTGCCATTGGGTATGTAGGGCACAAGGGCGAGTTGTTTGACATGTGGTGTGGTAGGGACACATCATGGGTGATGGCC
This sequence comes from Cibotium barometz, assembly GCF_041138505.1. NCBI lineage: Eukaryota > Viridiplantae > Streptophyta > Polypodiopsida > Cyatheales > Cibotiaceae > Cibotium > Cibotium barometz. The sequence goes on from NC_141056.1 coordinate 60,245,592, forward strand.
TATAAACTCTTGGTTTCCAAGACACCTTGTATATGAGATGTGCTTATTTGTCCATTGACAATGATGTAATAATATATGAAAAGTACATCTAGAGTTATCTTTTGGAGTACAAAACAATGCAAAGGTAGTTCTTCATTTCTCACTCTTGCATTAAGTAACTTCGATACTCTCTCTCTATTGCATTCCCATATATTAATGTTGTTTGAGTGGAATATGTGAAAGTGCTTATTATCATGTCCACTACTTGTGTAGATGCTATAGAAAAGCAGCTGGACTTCTCTATTCATGTGCTTGTTTAAGTGGCATATGTGAAAATGCCTGTTATCATGTCCACTACTTGTGTAGATGTAGGAGAAGAGGAGCTAAAATTCTCTATTCATGTGGAAGAGTAGGTCTCAAGTATTATCCATTGCCTTCTTTGTGATATAATGAATAAATTTGTGATGTAGTACTTTTGCATGCTCTCAAAGATTGGATGCATGCTTTTCATTCTTGACTGTATTTCATTGCTAATTTTATAAATAGTGCAGTATCATGTTACGTAGAGGGAATGAACATGTACATGGGGAGGATTAAGGACTATGATGGACTCCCTCATCCATAGCAACAATGTCAACTTGCTTGAGAGTGTTGTGGATCTTACAAGTCTTTGTATTGAGCTTAGAGTCTTTTATGTTATGATCTTTCTTGATCCTTCATGTTATCTTTTGCACTCCATTAGGATGTTATATAAGCTTATCCGAATCTTTAAAATAGTAATCATGACATGGAAATGGGTGCATGGCATATGTAAAAATTGGCATGTGCAAAACAAGCTTAAGGAAGGGGTTCTCTATATTCTTTATGTACAAACAATCAGTAACACTCACAATGCAAGTTGCTTTGCTTCTGTTTAAAAAATGTAAAAGCAAAAATTATTAATTAAGGTTGCTTAAAGTTATATTTGTTTAAAAGAGATAAATCATGTTACACACACACACACACACACACACACACATGTACATGTGTGTTTGTTTAAAAGAGATAAAATTATATTTGTTTAAAATAGATAAATCATTTATACATACACACACACACACGTGTAAATGTATATATATAATAAATTTTATACACAACTCTCTGCTATCTTAACATCATCATGATATAAGAGGGGTGGGGGTGGGGGGGAGACTTCTTTCAGAATAACCCTCGAATTGATGATCTGCGACTTTCAATCTCATGCCACTTTGCTTTGCATTCCTCAAATCTTTGTAGTTCATGAGGATATAGTGGTCTACTTTGCTTCAATAACAATACCTAGTTCCATTCCTCATGCAAATCCAAATGGGCCAACCCCTTCTTAGCTATCTTAGGCTTTGCAACCTCCCTAACTTCCCCCACACATCACCACTAGCCAATCCCTCCTTCATTTTAGCAATAATAGTTCATCTTTGAGTAACGAGTTATTGAAAATAAGTTTCCTTTTGGGAAAGGGGGCCCTACTCTCTCCCCACCAATAAGAGATATCAAAGGATCAATTCAGAGGGAAGTGATCAAAGAGGGTGGAGGTTGCTTAAAGATCCACCAAAGCACGATAAACATAATCAAGGAGAAGCTACATATAGGTTGTATAAAACAAGGTGGAAACTCTACTCCACTTTGAGATACTCCGTGTACCCTACTTGGGCAAGTATAAACCCCATCAATTTACAAGTAGCGGGAAAGCGTTGCATATAGGCTACACAAAACAAGGCGGAAACTCTACTCCACTCTGAGATACTCCATGTACCTACTCGGACAAGTAGAAACCCAACATGAGAAACTCGACATGGGTTGTAAAAACAAATCCCAACCCAACAAGCAGAAAACCACCCTAACTCTAATCCAACTCATCAACTCTAAATATATAACCCTAAAAACAATATTAACGTACCATAAAGTCAAAAACCTAAAAGATGCAACCCTAAAAATGTACAATGTGCACATTTTCTTGTTGCACCTCATGACGTGTAACCCTAAAACAAGCTTAAAGCTTCAATGTGTGCTTCGTAGGCCCAAGTTATGTCAAAGCTGAAACAATTGAACTAACCCACTTTTTTTTTTTCAATTACTGGATTCTATAGAGCTATGTATGCCAACACATCCAAGTGAGAGTTACTCCTAGTTGGCTTCTAAAGAGGGTGACTAAGACCAATCAAGATAACTAGGTCAAGAAGTAGAACGAGTTAAAAAAAAAGGAGCCAAGGTGTAGCAAAAGTTAACGGAAACAAAGGTGGAAACAAAACGAAGATGGCCGAGGCGGAGGAAGAGGAAGAGGGGCCTGCTCTTTTTTCGAAGAAGGCGAGGCTTCAGAGCTCCTGGAAGAGCAAACTGCGCGGCCCTCCGCAAGCCACGAAGTTGCTGCTTTCTGATGGGGATGGTGACAGCAGCTCCATCACAAGCTTCAACGACCTGGGCCTTTCCGAGTGGCTAACCAGGACCTGCGTCGAGATGGGCTTGAAGCGGCCCACACCCGTACAGAAGAGCTGCATCCCCCAAATCCTCAACGGCATGGATGTCCTAGGGCTCGCCCAGACAGGTAGCGGCAAAACAGCAGCTTTCGCTTTGCCCATCCTCCAGAGACTGGCAGAAAGCCTCTATGGCGTCTTTGCCCTAGTTCTTACCCCCACCAGAGAGCTGGCTTTCCAGCTCTCTGATCAGTTCAAGGCCCTTGGTTCTGGTCTCCATCTGCGTTGCTCTGTTGTCATTGGTGGTCTGGATATGATAGAACAGGCTAAAGCTCTAATGCAACGGCCACATGTCGTTATCGCCACACCTGGACGAATAGCAGACCTGCTCAGGAATGATCCTGACATAGCATCTGTCTTCAAGAGCATCAAGGTATGTGGGGTTTGCAGACAAAGCTGGCATGGGAAGATGGTGTGTAAAATGTACCATGATGATCTTAGCGCATGGGTGAATAAAGGATGCTTGTTATTGGTATAAGAAGATCATGTATGAATCGTTCTTGAAGATGGATTGAGTGCAAGCCCTTGTAGACAATGTAATTCACGTCTTTCATCATGTTTATGTATTCACGCCTTGAAGGCAACTCTCCTTAATTACAATTTTTTTGCAGTTCCTTGTTCTTGATGAGGCAGATCGAATCCTCAATGTTGGCTTTGAAGACGAGTTGGGCACTGTCTTGCATAGCCTGCCATCGCATCGGCAGACTCTCTTATTCTCAGCCACGATGACTCCTGAGCTCAAGGCTTTGCATGAGCTGTCAGGTGACAAAGCTTATTTGTTCGAGGCATATCAGGGCTTGCAGACTGTTGAACAACTGCAGCAGCTATACATTTTTATGCCTTTGGATGTAAAGGATGTATATCTTTCACATGTCTTATCCAGCTTGGAAGATAAAAGTATTCGGTCTGTGATCATTTTTGCTTCCACATGCAGGCAAGTTCACCTTTTATCATTATGCTTCAAGAGTTTTTCCAAGTGTGGATTTTAGAACAAAATCTACAATTAGTTGGTTATATCCAACTAGCTTAGCTAAGGGTAATCTCTATCTTATTATAGCCAACGAACTTCGTAAGTAGCAAGGTGAAATTCAAGCTGTTGGGGCATGGAGAAGACGGTTCTCATATCATTGGAGGAGTGTAACATGCGGAAGCTTCGGGGAGATCGGTAACTTCAATGCTCAGAAAATCAGCACACTTGTCGCAACGGAATTGACGCACAAAACTGAATGTAGATGTGCAGAAAAATAGAGAGAGAGAAAGAAAGAAAGAAAGAAAGATTTTATTAACGTCTTCCAAAAGACCGAACTCAGCCTATGAGACAAATCAGTATACCTGTGTGGGGTATCCTCTGTCATCCCAACAAAAAAATAGAGAGAGAGAGATAGAGGGAGAAGAGGACATAGTATTGGGTCCCGAATACCCTCTGTAGGGCCCCCACTACGAATGTTGTATTTGCTTTTATTAGAATGATGCAAAACTGAACATAAAAGACTGAACCTAAACCTTCTTGGCTGAGGAGAATCCTCTGCCCTTGATCTTCAATCCTTCACCCTTGTGTTAGCTCTTGGTGTTGAGAGTGGATTAACAAATCTAAGGAGGATCAAACATGGTTATGGTCATGGTTAGGTCATGATTAGAGACATGATTATGAGTGGATTAGGAGATACTAATGAGACATGGCTTAGGCATAAACATGGAAACACACGAGTTGTTATCTTCATTAGCAAGAGCCTCTTATATAGGCAAATAGTACATGACCTCATCACATCACCTATGATGTCTTACAAGCATAAGATGCCATCTCCTCCATGTGGGTATGCCATCTCCCCCATGTGGGTATGCCATAAATGAGCAAGATGCCCTCTAGGCTATATTTGAAGTAGGCGCCCATTTGAGGATGTGTCTTGAGTAATGCAATCAAGGTTATATAGCCCCTTTCAACCTTTGAATGGATTTTGGGTGATATATCCAACAAACCCTCCTTCAACCAAATCCATGACAATGCTACCTTTATGATGGCAATTCTAGGCTCTAGTTACAACATACAAAAACTAGTTATGATGACCATGCTGGTGCCCGTAGGTCTTATTCCAGTCAGGTTTACAATGCTAGCAATGATGGATGATGCTAGAATACCATAGTAAAGCTTACAATGAGATAGTTATATTTAGGATGGAGAGGTTTTTAAACATGGTATGGGCTATCCCTTGATTTTACTCAAAAGGCCCATTCTTCTTCGATAAAATTGGCCTCTTCGGAGGCCTCTTCTTGAAGCTCTTCTTTGTCTTGACTTGCGAGAAATGCCTTTTGTGCCTTTTGTTTGAAGAAACAATTTTCTTCAATATGATTGTCCTTGCCGCAGAATCCACAAGTCTTCTTCTTTCCTTTTGTGTCGATGAAGTTCTTCTTCTTGAAGTGTGACTTGTTGTTGGAGAAGTATGCCCCTTCCACTATATTCTCTTGCTTCTTCTTGTACTCCTCAAGGAGTGCAGCTTCAATGGCTTCTAAAGTAGGATCCGAAAGATTCATGAGAGTTGACACTAAATGTCCATATTCATCATAAGGCATGCTTTTCAATAAAACTGCAATGGCATCTTCCTCATCTATTGGTGCTCCTATTGTTGCAAGTTGTGACATTAGGCTTTTCATACACGGGTGAAAGAAACATACGCACAAAAGCTTAAAAGGAGACTCACTTATCAAGAGGTGAGTCAGTTGGTCCTGTCTCTTCCCTTTCTTTTCTTTATGCAAATGTCCCTTTTCTTTATGCAAGTGTCTCTGTCCTTTCTTCTCTTTCCTTGCCTTCTCTTTTTGCAACTATCTTTGTTCTGTTATTAACACTGTCAATGAAATTGTACTTTTATGAACACTGTGAATGAAAGTGACATTGTAGGTGGCCTTTTTTCGGTAATGTTTTTCATAGATGAGAAGGTAAAGACTCAGAAGCTTTCTTTTCAAGTTTAAAGAATTGGATTTTCAGCCCTATCTTGGAATGCTTCCCTTGCCCCAAATAATTTCTCTAGGATTTCCCATGCTTCAGCGGAGTTGTTTGCATTAGAGATATGATGTATGTAGTTGTCACTTAGACCTAATGCAATTATGGCAAAAGCTTTCTCATCCCTAGGTAACCATCCTTGCTCACCATCTCTAGTGGTAGGTTTTTTCTCCTTTCCACTAGCAACTCCCCACAGACCTTTCTTCATGAGAATAAATCTTACTCTAACTTGCCAGGTATGAAAACCTACCCCATTAAACTTATCAACATGAAATGAGGATGTAGACATGATGATAAAGCAAGGTCTTACCACTTGAGTATCACTCAAGGGCAGTGTCTAATGCTTTTACAAAATTAGATACCTTCACCAAATAGATGAAGGTTATTTATGAAAAATTCAGACCAGTCATGTCCTCCTGAAACATTGTTTGCTCTTGAGTTGTAGACATTGTTTCTTACCCGTCTCCTCGGCTTTTTGCTTTTCTTCTTAGGTCTCAAATGTTGAATGTTCGATGATTCAGCATCAGGTTCAGCCATTGTGATTCAAAAAATAATGTAAACAATATCATCATCACAATATAGTAATATCATCAAGTATATGGTGACCAATGTGATAAATGCTTTCAAAACAACTTCCAAAAATTGGGTCACTTGGAGTACTTGAAGGAAGTAGAGGCCTAGGTCCAAGCATCTAATGCTTTAAGTACTTTAAATATCAGTGATTTGAGACTATTTTAAGCACAAAACATTGGTGATTAAGTGGAATAATCACCCATTCATTTACTGTTAAGAACTGAAGCTCCAGAAGCTCTGTCAGTCCTACAGCCACCAAACCACGCAGCCATTTGCAAATCTGACCAGATCAGCGTGTTCGCAGCCTATGAAAACCCTTGAGGCTCTGAGGAATTAGAGATTGGTGAAGCGATGGCGATGGGGCAGCGTTTTCCCCCAAATAAAAAGGCGCCGGTTTCTGCTGCAATGCCGTTGGCTCCAGGCGCTCTCTGGCTAATTCCACCCGTCAGCAGCTTCGTGTTTGAGTTGAGAATGCCTGGCTGAGAGCTTGTGGTGAATCTTGAAGTGGGCGATGAGATCTTGATGCTCCATGGACTGCCTATCTTTTAGCCTAGATAATAGGAGAGGATAAGATATGATTAAGATAATGAAGTGCTAATTAATCCCTAATAAGTGAGATTTGGATGATGTAAAACCTGCTCTGATACCAATTCTTGGTATTGAGAGTGGATTAACAAATCTAAGGAGGATCAAACATGGTTATGGTCATGGTTAGGTCATGATTAGAGACATGATTATGAGTGGATTAGGAGATACTAATGAGACATGGCTTAGGCATAACATGGAAACACACGAGTTGTTATCTTCATTAGCAAGAGCCTCTTATATAGGCAAATAGTACATGACCTCATGACATCACCTATGATGTCTTACAAGCATAAGATGCCATCTCCCCCATGTGGGTATGCCATCTCCCCCATGTGGGTATGCCATAAATGAGCAAGATGCCCTCTAGGCTATATTTGAAGTAGGCGCCCATTTGAGGATGTGTCTTGAGTAATGTAATCAAGGTTATATAGCCCCTTTCAACCTTTGAATGGATTTTGGGTGATATATCCAACATTAGCTTCTACATGGCTGTCCTGGCCCTTGAGTTAGCTTCAGCACCTTGATGAAATATGAGATGATTGAACTGAATTATACCTTGGGTATTTATACCCCTTCAGTATGCTGATCGGTTGGCTAATATTCTCTCCACGACTTGTTTATCTAGTATTAAATGCTGATTTTTATGCGTGTTCACACTGGGGCTGCTGTCTGGCCGAGCCTCTCAAGCTGCCAGCAGCCTGCTGGGCTCTAGCCGCTTGCAGTCCAGGCTGCCCAATGGGCTAGCCAACTGATTGGGCTGGCCCAAGGCAAGTTGGCTAGCTGGCCAACAGCCTGCCCAGCCCCTCTTGGGCTGGTGGGCAAGGGCCATGGGCCCCCTTGGGGTGGCCTAAGGCCTACCCCCTGCCCAAACATGGGGTATAATCCCCTTTCTGGGGTAGCAATAATGGATGTCCCCTTCTACATGCAAATCCTACCTGTCTACACAGCGGTTTGGCATCCAGTGTCATACCAGATACACAAAACCACTGACATCTTTCTAGAGGGAGACTCACAGCGCAGACTAGCACTGTTTCACGTGCAGGACAATGCACACCTGACCTCGGATGACTGGAGTGGAATCTTGGTTGACTGGTCCCGAACTGGGCTCACATGGGACCATTTTTTCACCCCAGGTCCCAGGTCCTGCACCTTCTGTACAAATATGTCTACCTGGCATCCAAGTGCGGGATGCACGTGACATCCTCTTCTACTTAACTTGACGGAATTTGCATAGCCTCCAAATAATTCGTCAATAACGCCGGATAGTTATCGAAAAACTCTTTGTCAAGCCATATCGCTTCAAGCATGACTCAGACCGAAGACAGAGAGGCGCTCTCTGGCTAATTCCACCCGTCAGCAGCTTCGTGTTTGAGTTGAGAATGCCTGGCTGAGAGCTTGTGGTGAATCTTGAAGTGGGCGATGAGATCTTGATGCTCCATGGACTGCCTATCTTTTAGCCTAGATAATAGGAGAGGATAAGATATGATTAAGATAATGAAGTGCTAATTAATCCCTAATAAGTGAGATTTGGATGATGTAAAACCTGCTCTGATACCAATTCTTGGTGTTGAGAGTGGATTAACAAATCTAAGGAGGATCAAACATGGTTATGGTCATGGTTAGGTCATGATTAGAGACATGATTATGAGTGGATTAGGAGATACTAATGAGACATGGCTTAGGCATAAACATGGAAACACACGAGTTGTTATCTTCATTAGCAAGAGCCTCTTATATAGGCAAATAGTACATGACCTCATGACATCACCTATGATGTCTTACAAGCATAAGATGCCATCTCCCCCATGTGGGTATGCCATCTCCCCCATGTGGGTATGCCATAAATGAGCAAGATGCCCTCTAGGCTATATTTGAAGTAGGCGCCCATTTGAGGATGTGTCTTGAGTAATGTAATCAAGGTTATATAGCCCCTTTCAACCTTTGAATGGATTTTGGGTGATATATCCAACATTAGCTTCTACATGGCTGTCCTGGCCCTTGAGTTAGCTTCAGCACCTTGATGAAATATGAGATGATTGAACTGAATTATACCTTGGGTATTTATACCCCTTCAGTATGCTGATCGGTTGGCTAATATTCTCTCCACGACTTGTTTATCTAGTATTAAATGCTGATTTTTATGCGTGTTCACACTGGGGCTGCTGTCTGGCCGAGCCTCTCAGGCTGCCAGCAGCCTGCTGGGCTCTAGCCGCTTGAGTCCAGGCTGCCCAATGGGCTAGCCAACTGATTGGGCTGGCCCAAGGCAAGTTGGCTAGCTGGCCAACAGCCTGCCCAGCCCCTCTTGGGCTGGTGGGCAAGGGCCATGGGCCCCCTTGGGGTGGCCTAAGGCCTACCCCCTGCCCAAACATGGGGTATAATCCCCTTTCTGGGGTAGCAATAATGGATGTCCCCTTCTACATGCAAATCCTACCTGTCTACACAGCGGTTTGGCATCCAGTGTCATACCAGATACACAAAACCACTGACATCTTTCTAGAGGGAGACTCACAGCGCAGACTAGCACTGTTTCATGTGCAGGACAATGCACACCTGACCTCGGATGACTGGAGTGGAATCTTGGTTGACTGGTCCCAAACTGGGCTCACATGGGACCATTTTTTCACCCCAGGTCCCAGGTCCTGCACCTTCTGTACAAATATGTCTACGTGGCATCCAAGTGCGGGATGCACGTGACATCCTCTTCTACTTAACTTGACGGAATTTGCATAGCCTCCAAATAATTCGTCAATAACGCCGGATAGTTATCGAAAAACTCTTTGTCAAGCCATATCGCTTCGTGGGTTCCTTGGTCCTGAAACTTTGTGAGGAACTGTCTCTGTCTTCGGTCTGAGTCATGCTTGAAGCGGTGCAAAAGGATCTATTCTGGAACCATAACTTCAGCTATAACCTGCCATACCTAATCTGGTGTGGGCATGAGCCCATTGGGTCCACCAAGGAATGGCCTCCCCTTCCAAGTACCAACTGGCTAAGATGACCCTGCCAGTATAATTCTTTCTGACTGCGGCAAAGTAAGCTTCAAATTGATGCAACCATGAATAAAGAGTTGTGGGGTCGAGTTTACCATTATACTTATTGAAATTCATTTTCTTGGGAAAATGATTCGAGGAAGCTGTTGGTGTCAGTCTTGCGTCCAAAGCCGCAAGGTATCGCTCATGTTCCACGGGTCGCATGGCTTCGTCTTCACATTGTTAGATCTCCAATGCACGTATCTGCAACTCAAGCAACGAACTCGGCTGTGGTCGTGACCCTTTCAGAGGGTCCCTGTGTAGAGGATCTGGAATTTGGGAAACGGAAGGAGAGGGGGGAGGAGATGGAAAACGCGGAGCTGGAGAATGGGTGCGCTCTTCTAGAGCCAGTATCTGCGCCTTTTGCGCTTCCTGTACCAAATGGGTGGAACTTAGAGACAACACCGTTGTGTCTGTAGTAAAATTTTTATATGAAATGATAATGACCAGGTTCTACTGCCCAATGGAACTGGTTAGTGATCAGGGTGGACACTTCCCGAATCAAGTTATCCGGAATCTTATTGAATATCTTATATCCCCAAGCCAATGGTCAAGTAGAATCCACTAAATCAAATATTGCCGCGAATACTAAAGAAGATCGTGAATCAAGATAGAATAGATTGGGATCAGAAGTTGTATTCGGCACTATGGGCATTCTAGACAGCATATAAGGTAGCATCTAGAAGCACTCGCTTCTCATTGGTATATGATCTGGAAGCATGGGGTCAATGGAATTCGTAATTCCCAGTTTTCAAGTGGCAGTGACTTATAGATTGTCTCCGGAGCAATCGGTCATGCATTGGCTAGAGCAGCTGTTGGCATTGGGTGAGAAAAGGCTCCAGAGTAGCTGGAATGCTGATATCATCTCGAAATGGCGGAGCTTTTTGTTGATAGAAATACTAAATCCAAAAATTTTGATAGAGGTGACCCGATATTATTGTTTAATTCTAGAATGGGTCTACATCCGGGTAAGCTTAAGTTAAGATGGACTGGTCCGTACCGGATATTCGCAAAGCCCAACACCAACACATTTGAATTAACATCATTGGATGGTGTGAGATTGTTGAAGCTTGTGAATGGATTTAGACTGAAGTCCTATTTTGGAACGCTACCAGAACCAGTGCCTATGCCAGTGTGACTATTTTTGTCACGCACTCACATGACACGTGTCCTTGTCCACTTAGTATTCATGCATACGGTAGTGTGCAAAGCCGTTGGATTATTATTATTACATTGTGGGGCGGCTTGCATTTCATCTTTCTTAGCTACCTTGTCACATTGATTTGTGTGCGCCTTGAATCCAATCATCATGAATTCTTGTGTCGATTTTTTGGCCGTTCATGTGATTTACGCCAAACTCTAAATCCCTATCAACAAAACTTCCATTCTTCACAAGTGCTTTTGCAAAGTTCATTGTTCTCTCATTCGCACTTTCTCTCATTCTTGTATTAGCTCTCTATTTTCGCCTGTAGCCATGGTGGAATTGAAGAAGCTCACTGCCGTCTTAGATATGAACATCACTTTCAACTGTGTCTGGTTGGAAAAGGTGGGCTTATTGTAGTTTGCCTCTCTCCCATGGAACCCTCAAACACTCATCACAGATGTGTTGGAGTAGCTGCAGGAGGTGCAGAAGAATGGAGTTGTGAAGACATCCACACAGGGTACAAAGCTATTCACTCCATAATATGTAGCTTAGGTATTCCAATTGCCAGTTGAAGGAGCTATGGATATTCCTGCAACGATAGATGTAGACATGGAATTTTATTTTGGTTCCAAAGGAGAAGGCAAAGAGAACAAGCTGGCAAATTACAAGGATGCTTGTAATAGACTGCATTTCAGGTTTATCATTGAGATGATAATACTTACCCATAAGCTTATATACATGTCCAAGAGGACAATGGGTCTGTATTTGTATGTGTCAGTAGGGAAGCTTGTAAAATGGGCTCATCCTTTTTCATCAATTACAAGCAAAGCTTGAGAGTGTAGGTCCTCCGTCCAAAACAAAAATAGGACTATACCTCCAGTTTCTGCATAAGGGAGTTCTTGACAGTGTGCCAAACCCACTCACAACAGCAACAAGGGCACAAGGGTTATTCCCAGGTGAGAAGAAAAATGAAGAAGTTTCATGATAAATTGACTCTGGATGCAGTTGAATGAGCTAAGAAGCTCAGCTATAGAGAGTTAGGGTTTCATGTGGGAGACACACACAGAGAAGAAGGGAGAGAGAGAGAGAGACATATGTGGGGATAAGTCAACTCAAGTATAAGTGTGACTCCCCTATCACACATGTATATTTGCTCTAGTACACATAGTGCACTTAGTACATTAAAAGTACTAAGTGTACTATGTACTATAAAACTTATGGGCTTGTTGAAACCGATCCCGTCAAGTGGGAAGGACTCCGTTGGACACCCACACGCTTAATAGCACAACCTTAAAACCACAAATTTGAAATGGACAACTTAATACAACTTGAAATTTAAATGAAATGAAATGGAAAGATGGACACCAGCACTGGGGCCGGAACGGGCCGACCCCCCCCCCATGTACATATGAAAACAGTACCAAACAAATAGGCTTGAAGTCGAATTTCGATGTAGAAGCTCGAAGCAGAACGACCACTAGCGTGGTCCAATCTCTACGGTCCCGTGCTTTCATTGGACTCCGCGGAGAGCGCCTCACTGGTGTTCCGAGACCATGCACAAACAGGCGCTCTCGTACTAACGCCTGGCTCTCCCGATCTCAGCACCTTTGGACCGAGGTTCTCCAATAGAGCTTGGACAACCCGGCACCGAACGGGTGTGGCCGTAGAGGGAGTCAGGAATCCCTTATCAGATTTAAACACAAAATACTTTACTTAAATCTGAAATTCACTGTGCAGTCGCCTGTATAGGAGGTGAAGCAGCCGCCTGCAGGAGAGCCCACGCAGCCTGCTGAGAAGGGGAACCGGTAGAGGGTACAGCCGCCACAGATGGTCCAGAAGCGCAGCCTGGACAGCATACAGGTGAGGCTGCCAATAGATGGTGGGCAGCCTGTAGCATGTGCAGTCGTAGAGCAACCAGCCGCGTGGGAAAAGCAAGCGCAGCCTGCCATGAAGAGAAAGAGCACACACACACGCCTGTATGGGAGGTGAAGCAGTCGCCTGCAGGAGAGGAGGCAGCGCAGCAGTGCAGCCTTGTGGAGGTGACAGCCGCGTGCAAGAGAGCTCACGCAAGAGATGGTCGCCGTCTTTGTTTTTACGAAAGAGGCCGAAAGCGGTTCATCCCCACGCTTGAAAGGGAAGGTTTTCTTTTATAAAATTGAAGTGGTGTTACACTTTGGTGATTTCCACGTTTGCATGTGGGTGATTAGTGTGGGTAGGTGACCATGCCTACCCCCACACTCACTTAAGTGGGGCTGCCCACCTTGGCCCCTAAGTGGGTGCCCACATTTAAGTGAATGTGAACACTTAACCTTATAAAACTAAAGGTTAGAAATAAAATAATAAAAACAACATGTGCAACATACTTACCACCTGTTCACATGCACCAAAACTCGTCAGAATACAGAGCAGACTTCACGACTCACTGGCAGGCGTCCCCGCTCAGTAAGTAACACGTCAAACAGGCAAACACACAAATACATGTCATGCGAAAACAGTTTCAAACATGCAAAATATGTGTGCATGTGCAAATAATAACATGGACATATCTCCCGTTCATGGAACAAGTACAAAATATCTGTCGGCACAAAACTGGCACGACATAAAAACATAAAAACCTGGTCTTCCTATGGAGTGACAGTCCCATAGGTAAGACACAGTTCCAGGCACGAGTCTCCCTATGGTATGACAGTCCCATAGGCAAAACACAGCACGAATACTGGCTCTTCCATGGCGTGACAATCCCATGGGTCGAACACAGTCCAGGTCATACACGGGTGGCACTGGTCTGGCTCCCGTCCATACGACACCATCCTGCTAACACACGGGTGGCACCAGTCTGACTCCCGTCCATGTCAGCAAAATACTGGCCTCTTCACATGAGACACCGGCCTAGCCTCAAGTGAACGAGACGCAAAAACTGGAGATGGACCAAATGGTCGGCCAATTGGTGACATCCCCCCGGGCTTCTAAAGAGTTAACCTCAACTGAAAAGCCTCAAGATATGCCTGCAACAATTGCGGATAATCTGCAAAATAATCCTCATTTACCCACGTGGCATCAATAGGCAAATAATTCTTAAAGTTCACAAGGTATCTCTTGGAAAGCTTTCCTGCAGGTAGCTTTCTCTCCTTGTGAAAAACAATCTGTTCTGGCTGGAGGATCTCCTCAAGCTCGTCAATTTCTGGCGGATCTTCTGTGACAGGCTCATCAGGATCTGGCCCCACATATTTCCGAAATAGACTCACATGAAAAGCATTGTGAATCTTCCAATGACTAGGTAGAGCAAGCCTGTAGGACACTTCATTGATCTTCTGAATCACCTTGAAGGGTCCATAATAGCGAGGAGAAAGCTTAGGATATGATCCTTCTCGTCCTAGCCTCTTCCGAAGCCGAGCCTTCTCAAATTTCATGAATACCCAATCACCTTCTTTGACTTCCATGTCCCTTCTATGCTTGTGAGCAGCCATTTTATGCTTATCCTGAGATCTTGCAATGGCTGTCCGTACCTGACCAAAGGCAACATCCAAGTCACGAACATATTCATCAGCTGCAAAAATGTCATCCTTGGTACGAAGGATGGGTGGCAATACCACTCTGCCATAGATAATCTCAAACGGAGCCTTTCCTGTGGAAGCATGGATTGTATTGTTGTATGCAAACTCAACAAGTGGAAGATACTTCTCCCATGCACTCTTTTGATCTGCCACATAACACTTCAATAAATCCAACACGGCTGAATTTGCAGCTTCACTTTGGCCATCCGTTTGGGGATGATAAGCTGATGAAAACTCAAGTTTAGTACCCATATTATAAAATAAAGCCCTCCAAAAAAGGCTTGTAGTCCTGGGATCTCTATCCCCAACAATGGATTTAGGCATACCATGATGCTTGAAACTATTAGCAAGAAAAAGCTTTACCATATGATCAGCTTTGATGGTTTTCTTGACAGGCAAGAAGTGAGCTTGCTTGCTAAATCTGTCCACAATAGTCCAAATAGCATCATTCCCATGCTGGGATCTAGGCAAATCCATAATAAAATCCATCGTGATACTTTTCCAAGGTTGCGAGGGAATAGGCAATGGCTGAAGCAAACCTGGAGGCTTTTGCCTGTCAAATTTCACCTTTTGGCAAGTAATACATGCACGCACATAAGCCTCAATGTCTTTACGCATGCTCGGCCAAAAGAAATACCTCTGAATCATGCGTGTAGTAGGCATAATACCTCGATGACTAGTATATGGTGGAGCGTGACATTCGTCCATAACCTTTGGACGCAAATCCTTTACCACACATCGGCAATTATCCTTCATGAGATAACCCTCGTTGATAACATAAGAGGCATGTGAATGACCAGCCATCAAATCAGTCCATATATGGCAAAAATCAGCATCCAAATGATTCAAATCTCTCATAGCAGATAGGTCTCCATGAGAGGCCACTGAGACTGCAGCAACATAAGGCCTCCTAGATAGTGCATCGGCCACCACATTTTTCTTTCCTGGAGTATGCACAATCTGAAAATGTAACATGGAAAGAAAGTTTGCCATTCTCATCTGCTTCTCTGAAAGCTTGGTTTGAGATAGAAAGTATCTCAAGCTTTGATGATCTGTCTTGACTACAAATTCAGCCCCAAGAAGGTAGTGTTTCCAAATCTTTAAGGCGTGAATTACAGCCAAGAGCTCTTTCTCATAGATATCCATATGAAGCTCAGCATCATGCAAACGACGGCTCTCGTATGCAACTGAATGCCCTTCTTGATTTAGGACAACTCCTATGCAATCACCACAAGCATCACATTCAACCACGAATGACTTGTGCAAGTCAGGAACAATCAATACTGGACCACATATGATCGCGTGCTTGAGCTGCAAGAAAGCATCCTGTTCCTTTGAAGTCCATTTGAAAGCAGTTTTCTTCTTCGTGAGATCATGTAGAGGAGTGGCAATCATGGCGAAATGCCTTATGAAACGCCTGTAATACGAACATAATCCCAGAAAACTACGTACTTGATGTACGTTTTGCAATTCGGGCCAATTCCGAATGGTCTCTATCTTTGCAGGATCCATTGTAACTCCATCTTTGGATACAATATGACCCAGATAATGAATCTCTGAAAGGAAAAACTCACTTTTCTTGGCATTGACGAAAAGTTTATGCTTCCGCAACTCTTCGAACACTGTGACCAAATGAGTTCTGTGTTCTTGCTCATTCTTGAAGAAAACCAAGATATCATCAAAGAAGACTCCTGTAAACTTGCGATGGGGTCGGAATATCCTATCCATCATACGATTAAAAGTAGCAGGAGCATTGGTGAGACCAAAAGGCATTACCAAGAATTCATATAATCCGAAGGCTGTCTTGAATGCAGTCTTATGGACATCTTGTGGCACCACGCGTATCTGGTGATAACCACTCTTCAAATCAAGTCTGCTAAAGCAAGCTGAGCCATCAAGCTTATCCAAGATATCATCAATACGTGGAATAGGAAATCTGTTCTTGATGGTAACTTGTTCAAAGCTCTATAGTCCACACACATACGGAATGATCCGTCCTTCTTTTGGACAAGAAGCACAGGAGAGCATTAAGGTGAGGAACTGGGCTGAACCAAACCTTTCTTGACGGGAGAGAAACAAGAATTAGGGTTAGGTTAAGAGTTCATGTGGGAGACATACACAGAGAAGCAAGGGAGAGAGAGAGAGTTGTGGGGATAAGTCAACTCATGAAAAGCATGAGTGTGTGACTCCCCTATCACACATGTATATTGCACTAGTACACATAGTGCACTTAGTACATTAAAAGTACTAAGTGTACTATGTACTATAACTTATGGGCTTGTACACACTATAAGGGTGGGCATAACGCCTTTACCCCAACAACCTCCCACTTAAAGGCAAAGTGCCCTTAAGTAAAGGAAAAGAAAAAATCAGCATGTACATGATAATATACAAGGCCATATCAAGGCTGAGAATGGCCTCATCCAATGCCCATCAAGTGTCTGCAATAAGCAAACCGCTCCGGAGGCAAACTCTTCGTCAACAGATCAGCCGGGTTGTCATCCGTGTGAATCTTAACAAGCTGAATTTGCTTGTTCTCTATCACCTCTCTGATGAAGTGATACTTCACATCCACATGCTTCGTCTTTGCATGAAAGACAGGGTTCTTTGCCAACTGGATGGCACTCTGACTGTCACAATGCAACAATGGAATATCCCCTGTATAACCCAAATCAACCACTAACCGAGATAGCCATAATGCCTCCTTGCAAGCCTCTGTGGCTGCAATATACTCGGCCTCTGTAGTAGATAAGGCTGTGCACTTCTGCATCCTGGATATCCATGACACAGCACCTCCTGTGAATGTAAATACATAACCGGTAGTAGACTTCCGGTTATCTGGATGACCGGCATAATCCGAATCCGTGTAACCATGCACTAATGCATCCTGTTTGCCAAAACAAATGCACATATCCTGTGTGCCCTTCAGGTATCTCATGACACCTTTCACTGCTTCCCAATGCTTCTTGCCAGGGTTGGCCATGTATCTAGAAACCACTCCCACTGCAAATGCAATGTCCGGCCTAGTAGCAACCATGGCATACATGAGACTGCCACAAGCTGAAGCATACGGAATCTTGGCCATATCAGCCCTGTCTCTATCCGACTGTGGGCTGTCCATAGCACTGAGTTTCACATATGGAGGCAAAGGAGTACTAGCTTTCTTCCCCCCGTCCATATTGAACCTCTGCAAGACTTTGCCAATGTATTCCTTCTGAGACAAATACAACACATGCTGATTTCTGTCCCGAAGTATCCGCATACCCAAGATGTGATTTGCATCACCCAAATCCTTCATATCAAAGGTTTCATGCAGCCTCTTCTTCAAGGCATCCATCTTTTTACGAGATTTCCCGGCAATCAACATATCATCAACATACAAGATGAGGATCAATAGACTGCCATCCAAAGCTTTCTTGGTGTACAAGCAGTGATCTATGTCACTTCTCCTGAATTTCTGTGATTTCATGAATGTATCAAATTTATGATACCATTCTCTTGGTGCCTGTTTGAGCCCATAAAGACTCTTTTTCAGCTTGCATACAAGCTTCTCCTTTCCACTTTCTGCATAACCCTCTGGCTGCTGCATATATATCTCCTCATGAAGATCACCGTGAAGAAAAGCAGTCTTTACATCCATCTGAATCAAGTCCAGATCATCATGTGCAACCAAAGCTAACACAGCTCTAAGTGTGGTCATTTTGACCACTGGAGAGAACTCATCAAAGTCCACACCATATTCCTGCTTGAAGCCCTTAGCCACTAACCTGGCTTTGTATCTTGGCTTAGCATCTGATGCAACTTTGAGCCTGTATACCCACTTGCATGGCAAAACCTTCTTGCCTGCAGGCAAATGCACCAACTTCCATGTTTCATTTTTATGCAGAGAATCCATCTCTGACTTCATGGCACGCTCCCATAGAGCTTTGTCTGCCCTCTGTAAAGCCTCCTTGTAACATGAGGGCTCCCCACAGTCAGTGAGCATCAAGTAGTCAACCCCTGGAACAAACCTGTCAGGGGCTCTGGAGGGTCTAGTGGACCTCCGTACCCAATGACCATCATTTGCAGGTTGCTGTCCAGCCTGCATATCACCCATTGGTGGCTCCTGTTCCATGCCATAAGGCTGAAATATCATGCCCGGTATCTCCTCCAACTGTGGTATATCCATAGGGATATCTTCTGCCATATCTGGCTGTCCATTTGGACCATTTTCAGCACCATTTAAGGGCTGGTTTTCCTGCTGTAATGGCTGATTTACAGCCCTTTGTTGTTGTCCATGATGTCCATCATCATCAAAGATGACTCTGCCAGGCTCCTGTTGCCTTGCAGGCTCCTTATACATGCATGTTTCATCAAAAATGACATCATTGCTGCGTATGATCTTTCTATTCATGGGATCCCAAAGTCTATACCCCATTTCACCTTTGTCACCATATCCTAGGAATATGCATTTGTGAGACTTAGGATCAAGTTTGGTGCGCATTTCCCTGCGTATGTGCACGTACGCAACGCAACCAAACACTCTCAAGTGCTTGTATGACGGAGGCTTCCCTGTCCATACTTCTTCTGGCACTTTCCCACCAAGCCTCGTGTTAGGTGACCTATTTATAAGGTGAACGGCTGTCATAACAGCTTCAGCCCAAAAACCATGAGGTAATGCAGCATGTGACAACATAGAACGGACCTTCTCCTGAATGGTCCTGTTCATCCTCTCTGCTGTCCCGTTTTGTGGAGGATCATAAGGAGTAGAGAGCTCCCTCTTGATGCCTTTAGCATCACAAAAGTCCTGAAACTGTTTGGACGTATACTCTCCACCATTGTCGGAACGCAAAGCCTTCAGTGTTTTGCCAGTTTGATTCTCAACAAGAGCAACAAACTTCTGAAACACTGAGAATGTATCACTCTTCAAACGAAGAGGATAAACCCACACCTTGCGTGTGGCATCATCTATAAAAGACACAAAGTACTTTGCCCCTCCCAAAGAAAGCTGAGGCATCTCACATACATCTGTATGCACAAGCTCTAACTGAGCATCTTTCTGTCCAAGAGCTTTCTTGTGGGGGCACTGTAGTTGCCTACCATATATACAATGCTCACAAAACTGAAAACTTGAAAACTTTAGAGAAGGCAAGTAACCCAAACGAGACAATTGCTCCATTCCCTTGACACTCATGTGTCCCAACCGGCTATGCCACATAGAGATTTCCGGCAGCTCGGTTGCATTTACATTAGCATGGTGACAAACACCTGCATGCATAAAGTAAAGAGTGTCCACCTTAGAGCCTCTGGCAATAACCAGTGAGCCCTTACTAATCTTCCACTTTCCACTACCAAATGTGGTAACATAATCAGCATCATCAAGCTGTCCAGTAGAAAGCAGATTCTTCTTGATCTCAGGCACATGCCGGACATCATGGAGCATAAGCTGTGAGCCATCTGAAAATACAAGCCTCACATCACCTCTGCCAAGTATCTTGCATGCATGGTTATCACCCAAATAAACCACTCCTTCATTGCCAGCAGTGTACCTGACAAACAAGTCTCTGCAACCTGTGACATGAAAGGAGGCACCTGAATCAATGATCCATGAGTGCATACCATGACCACCTGTAAGAAGTGAATGGGCATCAAGTGAAGAAGTAAATAGGACCTCATCCTCACTGCCACCTGCATGTGACACATTGATTTCTTCGATCTTGACTCCACTTTTGCCCTTTGGCTTTACATCTTTGGCTTCATCCTTCTCTTTGTCTTTGCCTTTTCCCTTTTCCTTTTGATCATTTTTCCATTTGTAGCATTGCTTTTTGATGTGTCCCTTCTTGCCACAATAATGGCATTCCAAATCCTTTTTGGAGCGAGACTTGCTCCTTCCCCGTTCTTGGCTTTTCCCCCTTTGCTGGGATCTCCCATGTGCATTCATTGCATTGGACTTTCCAACAGAGTTGTTCTTCCTGTTCATCTCTTCTTGAAGAAGAGCACCCTCAACATCTGCATATGACAGCATAGCATTCGAATTGCTAGTGGCTGTCCTGAATGTGTCCCAACTCTCTGGCAAAGTGCATAACAAAAAAGTGGCTTTGAACTCATCGTCCATTGCCAACTTTTGATTTATAACCTGGCTGACAATACCATTAAACTCATTGAGATGGGCTGTCATAGAAGCCCCTTCCTTCATCTGAAGACCTATGAGTTTCTTCAACCAATACACTTTGCTCGAGGCACTTTGTTGGGCATACAAGTCCTGCAATCTCTGCCACATTCCCCAAGCTGTCTTCTCTTCACGAATGCTGAAAAGTAATGAGTCTGACACAGACAACATGATAGTAGATCTTGCCAGCTCATCCATATCTTCCCACTCTTCAGCCGTAAGAGAAGCGGGCATCACACCCCTTTCTTTGATAGGCTTGTGCTGCTTTTTCTGGAGCAACACATTGTAGCACTGGGTTTGCCAAATATCATAGTTATGCGAGCCTTCAAGTTTCTTGATGTGAAGCAATGAAGAGCTCTCACCTGTGGTTGCCATAGCAAAATGCAACTTGTCAATGCCTGACTCCCTGCAAATGTGCAAACACTGCACCCAAAGCACACAGAGTGCTCACAAATGTTCTCCCAAGCTTTATCTCCCACTGCGGAAGCAAGAATGCAACTTTTCTCCCACTTTATGTGATGAAAACACCAAAATCTGGTTGCTGCAGATTTTGGACAGCACCTTAAATGTGCTCTTTTGCCCTTCCAAAGTACTGTACAGCAGTACTAAGTGCTCACCAATGATGTACCAAACCTGTACCGGCAATTTCAGCAGCTGAATTTGAACCTTTTGATCACTCAAAACAGTGTACAGCCATGCCAAAACATGCACAAAGCTGTGCCAAATATGTACCAGCAGGTACAATAGCAATAAATGCTCTCCTGGCTGTCCAAATGAGTGAAAATCAGACTTTTACAGTCCTGTACACTGCATAAAACAGTCCCGAACAGAAATTGGGCAAAAGCCCCTTGACTGCAAGCTGATTTTTGAGGATTCAAGGCATAAATGTCTTGCCTGCTGCTTTGCCAAGCTCAACAAGCATACAAACTTGAAAAGCCCCTTGATTTGAGATCAATTTCTGATCATGCATGGTACATTGGCGCACATGAAGGCATCCAGAGTGTTCACGATGCTTCCCCCTGGCCACATATACATCAAATACATGAAAGCCCCTTGATTTACAGGCACATTGAGTGCTTGTATGGAATCAACACATTTTCCACAGCATCAAATGCGATTGCCTGCATGCAAATCGACCAAATCGGCACAAAAGCCCCTTGATTTGCACTGCAATTTGCTGCAATTTTGCCCAAATGTGCGATTTTTCACATCATACAGCATGTATGAGTGCGTAATTGCACAATTACATCAAAAGCCCCAAATTTCGACATCCAATTTCCTGCAAATTGATCCTGATTTGACCAATTTCCTGCAAATTGATCCTGATTGTGACCAATGTCACCCAATTTTGCCAATTTTGCTCAAAATTGAGCAATTTGGGCACCTGCACCTGCACAATTGCTTGAATTGATAAGAAATTCGCAAAATTGAAGCAAAAATACCTCTGAAATTTCTGATTTTTCTTGCAGTATAGGAGAGCGTCGATTTTGCTGTTGATGCTGCTGCTTGCAGGCTTCTGTGCAGGTGGACACAAGGGAGTCTTGCCAAGCCTTGTGCAGAAGGCTTTCATTCAGCTCTGCGACTCCAGCCCAGCGGTCTTGAAGGACCCTTCTCTGCGTTTCTTTTGGAATTACCGGTCACGGCAGAGTTCAACGAGCGAACACGTACTGTGGTGCACGGATGGCTGAAGCGAGGGCGGCTTTGGGCCACGCGCTGATGATTAACACGCCTTCGTCAATGCTTAACGCCCGCCAGTGCTCCACGCTCGACGCCTGGCTTTTACGCTCAGTCGGCTGCAACGCCTTTGTTGTGATGCAACGCCCGCCTGGTAGCGCTTGCAGCTCGATTGTGTATTCGCTCGACTGCTCACACTCGACCTCCGCCTAGTTCGCACAGCCGGCGCCTTGTTTGCCTGAGGTCGACGCTTAGCGCTGGCGCCTTCGCTCGTTGCCTCAGCCACGCTACACGCTGCATTCGCCTAGCGCTGTGCGCTGGAACTCCACGTTCGCCAGCTTCACGCTGTTCGCCTGGGTTCGCTACGATGCGCCTTCGCTCGTTGCCTCTTCACCGAGTAGCATGGGCAGCCTGGGCAGCCACGTATGCTGGCTGGGGCAGCTGGTTGGCCATTCCTTTTGTGCTGCAAGGAGCAGGGCGACCAGTGTGACAGGGCTGTCTCATGCAGGAGCCATCAAGGAGAAAAGGGAGGGAGGGATCACTAAGGGCTCTGATGCCAGTTGACGGGAGAGAAACAAGAATTAGGGTTAGGTTAAGAGTTCATGTGGGAGACATACACAGAGAAGCAAGGGAGAGAGAGAGAGTTGTGGGGATAAGTCAACTCATGAAAAGCATGAGTGTGTGACTCCCCTATCACACATGTATATTGCACTAGTACACATAGTGCACTTAGTACATTAAAAGTACTAAGTGTACTATGTACTATAACTTATGGGCTTGTACACACTATAAGGGTGGGCATAACGCCTTTACCCCAACATTTCTCTAAAAGCTCGTTTACTTGCTTCATTATTTCTTCTTGTTGTGTAGCACTCACTCGGTATGCGGGTTTGTTAGGTGGAGAACTACCTGGCACAAGATCTATGCGATGGTCTTCGGGCCTTTGGGGAGGTAATTCACCTGGCAACGAGTCAGCAAAACAGTCGTTGAATGCATTAAGAAAATTCAGCCTATCATTAGACATAGCATCCACATTTTGATGATTTGGCACAAGACTATCACGAACAAAAACCAAGTACGCTGAAAGACTCTTTTTCATTGCTTTATTGATTTGGATGTGTGATACAAGTGGGATGGAATCTCCTTCTTTGCCAGCATCATTAAATGCATGCGGCCTTTATGCATAAAAGAAATCATATTAGACTTGTAGTCTGTGCGGGGCTCAAGCCTATGGTGCCACGGCTTGCCCAACAATACATCACATCCATTCAGTGGAGCAACTAGGAAATGCTCATTATCAAGGTAGCCCTGGATATGGATGCGCAACTTCCCTATCAAAGGGGTAACCTGCACCTCTTTACCAATAAATGCAGCTTCGGCTTCAATCTGAGGTCCCATATTTTCAACCTCAATACCCAATGCAGCTGCCATTTGCATAGAGATGAAATTGTCAATTGCACAGTCATCACACATGAAGAGTGCGGGCTGATCCTTGATTTGCCCCCAAGCCTTGCAAACCATTCGCTCTTTTGCATCATGACCTGTATTTCCTTGCACATCAGGAACTGCATGTACAATAGCTTTGGTGTGCTTATCCTTGTGCTTTGATTTGCGATCTGGGCATTGTCGGAACATGTGGTCTTTGCTACCACAAGAAAAGCATTTTCCATCCTTGGGATATTGCTCTCTTTGCTCCGGGGTTAAGCCGAATTTGTTCTTCCTTGGGCCCTGTTCTTTAGATGTGTTATTTTCAGCTTTACCACCCTTGTAGGGCTCCCGGAAGTTCTTTTTAGGTGGCTGTTTACCCTTTTGCTGATTTGGGACAGCCTTGTCTTTTCCCTTGGAACCTCCTTGATCTTGCTTAATCTTGAGCACCAATTGCTCCGTAGCAAGAGCAGAAGCTGTGAGTTGTTGCAAAGTATGTTTCGGGTGCAATTCTATGCCCGAACGATATGCTGGTTGCAGTCCAGAACGAAACTTCCTCTTTCTTTCATCCTCAGTGATTTGCATGAAGGGAGTCACTTCCAGCAACACTTTCCAGAATTTGTTAACATACTGTTGCACACTTTCATTATCTCTTTGCTCTAGCCTGTCCCACTTTTGAGTGAGAGTTTGCTGTGCATTGGGTGGCAAGAACTGAGCATAAAATCTATCCTTGAATTCCTTCCAAGTGGAGATGGGATCCTTGGTGATCTTTTCATTGATCCACCAATGAGCAGCAGTCCTTTCAAAAACATGCTAGCATGGCGCACCTTTGACTTTTTTGTGAAATCCTCATCGCTAAAAGCAATGTCGAACTGTGCCACAAATGCTAACACCTTAGAAGCATCATGTTCACCATGAAAAGCATCAAATTTGACAGATTTGTCACCTGCTTTGAATTCCTTGAGCTTCCTGGTATGAGGCTCATGGTCTTCTCTTTTCCTTTTCCCCTTATCCAACGGGGTAGCCCTATCTGCATTGGCTCCATGGGCCGTCATAGAAGTTTCATGGGGCACGGTGGCATGTGCTCCACGAACTCGAAACTCAGATGCATGTGACTTACCTCCATATAGTAATGTCTCTCCATGAGACAACTCAGAAGGCAAAATTTTTCTCATACGTTCCATTTCAGCCCTCATAGCATCAGGCTCTTGTTCAAGCATAACTGTCTTTCCTGGAGGTTGACCCTTTGATTCACTATGATTAACCCTTTCAAGGGGCTTGTGTCTACCTCGTAGGGCATCAGACACACGAGAGGCACTAGATGGACCCCTCGAATTTGGCACTTCCAAAGGGTTGCCTTGGCTGTCAATTGTGTTTTAAGTTTGCTAAAAGCGGGATGTCCAGTACACAGCTTCGTTTCCCCACTAGGAAGAGGGAAACATCCGTGCTCTGATACCAATGAAACCGATCCCGTCAAGTGGGAAGGACTCCGTTGGACACCCACACGCTTAATAGCACAACTCTAAAACCACAAATTTGAAATGGACAACTTAATACAACTTGAAATTTAAATGAAATGAAATGGAAAGATGGACACCAGCATTGGGGCCGGAACGGTCCGACCCCCCCCTCGATATATGATAGGGTTCCAAGAACCAGATGATGTCCATGTACATATGAAAACAGTACCAAACAAATAGGCTCCAAGTCGAATTTCGATGTAGAAGCTCGAAGCAGAACGACCACTAGCGTGGTCCAATCTCTACGGTCCTGTGCTTTCACTGGACTCCGCGGAGAGCGCCTCATTGGTGTTCCGAGACCACGCACAAACAGGCGCTCTCGTACTAACGCCTGGCTCTCCCGATCTCAGCACCTTTGGACCGAGGTTCTCCAATAGAGCTTGGACAACCCGGCACCGAACGGGTGTGGCCGTAGAGGGAGTCGGGAATCCCTTATTAGATTTAAACACAAAATACTTTACTTAAATCTGAAATTCACTTACTTGTGGATGGCTGATAGAAAACCAATACTCGTGGTGTTTGTGTAGAAGATGAAGCCACCCAGGAGATGCAAAGTCCCCTTGTAGAACGCCAGTGGAGAAGATGTGCCACTACCGCAAAAGTCCACAGCCGCCTGCTGCTGTGAGAGGAGGAGTACCCACTTGCAAGGGAGAGGATACCCGACTGCAGCGTGGGAAGAAGATGGTGTGGAGGAGCAGCCTGTTATGAAGAGAGAGTACACCCACAGTTGCCTGCAAGAGAAAAAGGGCAGCCTGCTGCAGAGCAAGTGCAGCCACCTTATATGGAGAAGAGGGATACCTGCTGCAGCCGCCTGTGGGGAGTAGAAGCTGCAGGCGAATAGGTGCAGTCGCCTGTATAGGAGGTGAAGCAGCCGCCTGCAGGAGAGCCCACGCAGCCTGCTGAGAAGGGGAACCGGTAGAGGGTACAGCCGCCACAGATGGTCCAGAAGCGCAGCTTGGACAGCATACAGGTGAGGCTGCCAATAGATGGTGGGCAGCCTGTAGCATGTGCAGTCGTAGAGCAGCCAGCCGCGTGGGAAAAGCGAGCGCAGCCTGCTATGAAGAGAAAGAGCACACACACACGCCTGTATGGGAGGTGAAGCAGTCGCCTGCAGGAGAGGAGGCAGCGCAGCAGTGCAGCCTTGTGGAGGTGACAGCCGCCTGCAAGAGAGCTCACGCAAGAGATGGTCGCCGTCTTTGTTTTTACGAAAGAGGCCGAAAGCGGTTCATCCCCACGCTTGAAAGGGAAGGTTTTCTTTTATAAAATTGAAGTGGTGTTACACTTTGGTGATTTCCACGTTTGCATGTGGGTGATTAGTGTGGGTAGGTGACCATGCCCACCCCCACACTCACTTAAGTGGGGCTGTCCACCTTGGCCCCTAAGTGGGTGCCCACATTTAAGTGAATGTGAACACTTAACCTTATAAAACTAAAGGTTAGAAATAAAATAATAAAAACAACATGTGCAACATACTTACCACCTGTTCACATGCACCAAAACTCGTCAGAATACAGAGCAGACTTCACGACTCACTGGCAGGCGTCCCCGCTCAGTAAGTAACACGTCAAACAGGCAAACACACAAATACATGTCATGCGAAAACAGTTTCAAACATGCAAAATATGTGTGCATGTGCAAATAATAACATGGACATATCTCCCGTTCATGGAACAAGTACAAAATATCTGTCGGCACAAACCTGGCACGACATAAAAACATAAAAACCTGGTCTTCCTATGGAGTGACAGTCCCATAGGTAAGACACAGTTCCAGGCACGAGTCTCCCTATGGTATGACAGTCCCATAGGCAAAACACGGCACGAATACTGGCTCTTCCATGGCGTGACAATCCCATGGGTCGAACACAGTCCAGGTCATACACGGGTGGCACTGGTCTGGCTCCCGTCCATACGACACCATCCTGCTAACACACGGGTGGCACCAGTCTGGCTCTCGTCCATGTCAGCAAAATATTGGCCTCTTCACATGAGACACCGGCCTAGCCTCAAGTGAACGAGACGCAAAAACTGGAGATGGACCAAATGGTCGGCCAATTGGTGACATCCCCCCGGGCTTCTAAAGAGTTGATGTCAACTGAAAAGCCTCAAGATATGCCTGCAACAATTGCGGATAATCTGCAAAATAATCCTCATTTACCCACTTGGCATCAATAGGCAAATAATTCTTAAACTTCACAAGGTATCTCCTAGAAAGCTTTCCTGCAGGTAGCTTTCTCTCCTTGTGAAAAACAATCTGTTCTGGCTGGAGGATCTCCTCAGCTTGTCAATTTCTGGCGGATCTTCTGTGATGACAGGCTCATCAGGATCTGGCCCCACATATTTCCGAAATAGACTCACATGAAAAGCATTGTGAATCTTCCAATGACTAGGTAGAGCAATCCTGTAGGACACTTCATTGATCTTCTGAATCACCTTGAAGGGTCCATAATAGCGAGGAGAAAGCTTAGGATATGATCCTTCTCGTCCTAGCCTCTTCCGAAGCCGAGCCTTCTCAAATTTCATGAATACCCAATCACCTTCTTTGACTTCCATGTCCCTTCTATGCTTGTTAGCAGCCATTTTATGCTTATCCTGAGATCTTGCAATGGGTGTCCGTACTTGACCAAAGGCAACATCCAAGTCACGAACATATTCATCAGCTGCAAAAATGTCATCCTTGGTACGAAGGATGGGTGGCAATACCACTCTGCCATAGATAATCTCAAACGGAGCCTTTCCTGTGGAAGCATGGATTGTATTGTTGTAGGCAAACTCAACAAGTGGAAGATACTTCTCCCATGCACTCTTTTGATCTGCCACATAACACTTCAATAAATCCAACACGGCTGAATTTGCAGCTTCACTTTGGCCATCCGTTTGGGGATGATAAGCTGATGAAAACTCAAGTTTAGTATCCATATTATCAAATAAAGCCCTTCAAAAAAGGCTTGTAGTCCTGGGATCTCTATCCCCAACAATGGATTTAGGCATACCATGATGCTTGAAACTATTAGCAAGAAAAAGCTTTACCATATGATCAGCTTTGATGGTTTTCTTGACAGGCAAGAAGTGAGCTTGCTTGCTAAATCTGTCCACAATAGTCCAAATAGCATCATTCCCATGCTGGGATCTAGGCAAATCCATAATAAAATCCATCGTGATACTTTCCCAAGGTTGCGAGAGAATAGGCAATGGCTGAAGCAAACCTGGAGGCTTTTGCCTGTCAAATTTCACCTTTTGGCAAGTAATACATGCACGCACATAAGCCTCAATGTCTTTACGCATGCTCGGCCAAAAGAAATACCTCTGAATCATGCGTGTAGTAGGCATAATACCTCGATGACCAGCATATGGTGGAGCATGACATTCGTCCATAACCTTTGGACGCAAATCCTTTACCACACATCGGCAATTATCCTTCATGAGATAACCCTCGTTGATAACATAAGAGGCATGTGAATGACCAGCCATCAAATCAGTCCATATATGGCAAAAATCAGCATCCAAATGATACAAATCTCTCATAGCAGATAGGTCTCCATGAGAATCATCTCTCATGGTCGAGATGGCCAACTAAATCCATACACACACACACGGCAAAAGAATAACATAATTTCAGAAAACTACGTACTTGATGTACGTTTTGCAATTCGGGCCAATTCCGAATGGTCTCTATCTTTGCAGGATCCATTGTAACTCCATCTTTGGATACAATATGACCCAGATAATGAATCTCTGAAAGGAAAAACTCACTTTTCTTGGCATTGACGAAAAGTTTATGCTTCCGCAACTCTTCGAACACGGTGACCAAATGAGTTCTGTGTTCCTGCTCATTCTTGGAGAAAACCAAGATATCATCAAAGAAGACTCCTGTAAACTTGCGATGGGGTCGGAATATCCTATCCATCATACGATTAAAAGTAGCAGGAGCATTGGTGAGACCAAAAGGCATTACCAAGAATTCATATAATCCGAAGGCTGTCCTGAATGCAGTCTTATGGACATCTTGTGGCACCACGCGTATCTGGTGATAACCACTCTTCAAATCAAGTCTGCTAAAGCAAGCTGAGCCATCAAGCTTATCCAAGATATCATCCATTCGTGGAATAGGAAATCTGTTCTTGATGGTAACTTGTTCAAAGCTCTATAGTCCACACACATACGGAATGATCCGTCCTTCTTTTGGACAAGAAGCACAGGAGAGGAGTAAGGTGAGGAACTGGGCTGAACCAAACCTTTCTCTAAAAGCTCGTTTACCTGCTTCATAATTTCTTCTTGTTGTGCAGCACTCACTCGGTATGCGGGTTTGTTAGGTGGAGAACTACCT
Source organism: Cibotium barometz (assembly GCF_041138505.1). Taxonomy (NCBI): domain Eukaryota; kingdom Viridiplantae; phylum Streptophyta; class Polypodiopsida; order Cyatheales; family Cibotiaceae; genus Cibotium; species Cibotium barometz. The sequence continues at coordinate 60,275,051 of NC_141056.1, forward strand.
GGCACAAGAGCTATGCGATGGTCTTCGGGCCTTTGGGGAGGTAATTCACCTGGCAACGAGTCAGCAAAACAGTCGTTGAATGCATTAAGAAAATTCAGCCTATCATTAGACATAGCATCCACATTTTGATGATTTGGCACAAGACTATCACGAACAAAAACCAAGTACGCTGAAAGACTCTTTTTCATTGCTTTATTGATTTGGATGTGTGATACAAGTGGGATGGAATCTCCTTCTTTGCCAGCATCAATAAAATGCATGCGGCCTTTATGCATAAAAGAAATCATATTAGACTTGTAGTCTGTGCGGGCCTCAAGCCTATGGTGCCACGGCTTGCCCAACAATACATCACATCCATTCAGTGGAGCAACTAGGAAATGCTCATTATCAAGGTAGCCCTGGATATGGATGCGCAACTTCCCTATCAAAGGGGTAACCTGCACCTCTTTACCAATAAATGCAGCTTCGGCTTCAATCTGAGGTCCCATGTTTTCAACCTCAATACCCAATGCAGCTGCCATTTGCATAGAGATGAAATTGTCAGTTGCACAGTCATCACACATGAAGAGTGCGGGCTGATCCTTGATTTGCCCCCAAGCCTTGCAAACCATTCGCTCTTTTGCATCATGACCTGTATTTCCTTGCACATCAGGAACTGCATGTACATTAGCTCTGGTGTGCTTATCCTCGTGCTTTGATTTGCGATCTGGGCATTGTCGGAACATGTGGTCTTTGCTACCACAAGAAAAGCATTTTCCATCCTTGGCATATTGCTCTCTTTGCTCCGGGGTTAAGCCGAATTTGTTCTTCCTTGGGCCCTGTTCTTTAGATGTGTTATTTTCAGCTTTACCACCCTTGTAGGGCTCCCGGAAGTTCTTTTTAGGTGGCTGTCCACCCTTTTGCTGATTTGGGACAGCCTTGTCTTTTCCCTTGGAACTTCCTTGATCCTGCTTAATCTTGAGCACCAATTGCTCCGTAGCAAGAGCAGAAGCTGTGAGTTGTTGCAAAGTATGTTTCGGGTGCAATTCTATGCCCGAACGATATGCTGGTTGCAGTCCAGATCGAAACTTCCTCTTTCTTTCATCCTCAGTGATTTGCATAAAGGGAGTCACTTCCAGCAACACTTTCCAGAATTTGTTAACATACTGTTGCACACTTTCATTATCTCTTTGCTCCAGCCTGTCCCACTTTTGAGTGAGAGTTTGCTGTGCATTGGGTGGCAAGAACTGAGCATAAAATCTATCCTTGAATTCCTTCCAAGTGGAGATGGGATCCTTGGTGATCTTTTCAGTGATCCACCAATGAGGAGCAGTCCCTTTCAAAAACATGCTAGCATGGCGCACCTTTGACTTTTTTGTGAAATCCTCATCGCTAAAAGCAATGTCAAACTGTGCCACAAATGCTAACACCTTAGAAGCATCATGTTCACCATGAAAAGCATCAAATTTGACAGATTTGTCACCTGCTTTGAATTCCTTGAGCTTCCTGGTATGCGGCTCATGGTCTTCTCTTTTTCTTTTCCCCTTATCCAACGGGGTAGCCCTATCTGCATGGGCTCCATGGGCCGTCATAGAAGTTTCATGGGGCACGGTGGCATGTGCTCCACGAACTGGAAACTCAGATGCATGTGACTTACCGGCATATAGTAATGGCTCTCCATGAGACACCTCAGAAAGCAAAATTTTTCTCATATGTTCCATTTCAGCCCTCATAGCATCAGGCTCTTGTTCAAGCATAACTGTCTTTCCTGGAGACAGTTGACCCTTTGATTCACTATCATTAACCCTTTCAAGGGGCTTGTGTCTACCTCGCAGGGCATCAGACCCACGAGAGGCACTAGATGGACCCCTCGAATTTGGCACTTCCAAAGGGCTACCTTGGCTGTCCATTGTGTTTTAAGTTTGCTAAAAGCGGGATGTCCAGTACACAGGTTCGTTTCCCCACTAGGAAGAGGGAAACAACCGTGCTCTGATACCAATGAAACCGATCCCGTCAAGTGGGAAGGACTCCGTTGGACACCCACACGCTTAATAGCACAACTTTAAAACCAGAAATTTAAAATGGACAACTTAATACAACTTGAAATTTAAATGAAATGAAATGGAAAGATGGACACCAGCACTGGGGCCGGAACGGGCCGACCCCCCCTCAATATATGATATATTTATTGGGAGTATTTAATGAATACAATGCTCCATGGGTTCCAAGAACCAGATGATGTCCATGTACATATGAAAACAGTACCAAACAAATAGGCTCCAAGTCGAATTTTGATGTAGAAGCTCGAAGCAGAACGACGACAAGCGTGTTCCAATCTCTACGGTCCTGTGCTTTCACTGGACTCCGCGGAGAGCGCCTCACTGGTGTTCCGAGACCACGCACAAACAGGCGCTCTCGTACTAACGCCTGGCTCTCCCAATCTCACACCTTTGGACCGAGGTTCTCCAATAGAGCTTGGACAACCCGGCACCGAACGGGTGTGGCCGTAGAGGGAGTCGGGAATCCCTTATCAGATTTAAACACAAAATACTTTACTTAAATCTGAAATTCACTTACTTGTGGATGGCTGATAGAAAACCAATACTCGTGGTGTTTGTGTACAAGATGAAGCCACCCAGGAGATGCGAAGTCCCCTTGTAGAATGCCAGTGGAGAAGATGTGCCACCACCGCAAAAGTCCACAGCCGCCTGCTGTGAGAGGAGGAGTACCCACTTGCAAGGGAGAGGATACCCGACTGCAGCGTGGGAAGAAGATGGTGTGGAGGAGCAGCCTGTTATGAAGAGAGAGTACACCCACAGTTGCCTGCAAGAGAAAAAGGGCAGCCTGCTGGAGAGCAAGTGCAGCCACCTTATATGGAGAAGAGGGATACTTGCTGCGGCCGCTTGTGGGGAGTAGAAGCTGCAGGCGAATAGGTGCAGTCGCCTGTATAGGGGGTGAAGCAGCCGCCTGCAGGAGAGCCCACGCAGCCTGCTGAGAAGGGGAACCGGTAGAGGGTACAGCCGCCACAGATGGTCCAGAAGCGCAGCCTGGACAGCATACCGGTGAGGCTGCCAATAGATGGTGGGCAGCCTGTAGCATGTGCAGTCGTAGAGCAGCCAGCTGCCTGGGAAAAGCAAGCGCAGCCTGCTATGAAGAGAAAGAGCACACACACACGCCTGTATGGGAGGTGAAGCAGTCGCCTGCAGGAGAGTAGGCAGCGCAACAGTGCAGCCTTGTGGAGGTGACAGCCGCCTGCAAGAGAGCTCACGCAAGAGATGCTCGCCGTCTTTGTTTTTACGAAAGAGGCTGAAAGCGGTTCATCCCCACGCTTGAAAGGGAAGGTTTTCTTTTATAAAATTGAAGTGGTGTTACACTTTGGTAATTTCCACGTTTGCATGTGGGTGATTAGTGTGGGTAGGTGACCATGCCCACCCCCACACACACTTAAGTGGGGCTGCCCACCTTGGCCCCTAAGTGGGTGCCCACATTTAAGTGAATGTGAACACTTAACCTTATAAAACTAAAGGTTAGAAATAAAATAATAAAAAACAACATGTGCAACATACTTACCACCTGTTCACATGCACCAAAACTCGTCAGAATACAGAGCAGACTTCATGACTCACTGGCAGGCAAATAGTAACATGGACATATCTCCCGTTCATGGAACAAGTACAAAATATCTGTCGGCACAAAACTGGCACGACATAAAAACATAAAAACCTGGTCTTCCTAAGGAGTGACAGTCCCATAGGTAAGACACAGTTCCAGGCACGAGTCTCCCTGAAACCGATCCCGTCAAGTGGGAAAGACTCCGTTGGACATCCACACGCTTAATAGCACAACTTTAAAACCACAAATATGAAATGGACAACTTAAAACAACTTGAAATTTAAATGAAATGAAATGGAAAGATGGACACCAGCACTGGGGCCGGAACGGGCCGACCCCCCCCTCAATATATGATATATTTATTGGGAGTATTTAATGAATACAATGCTCCATGGGTTCCAAGAACCAGATAATGTCCATGTACATATAAAAACAGTACCAAACAAATAGCTCGAATTTCGATGTAGAAGCTCGAAACAGATCGACCACTAGTGTGGTCAATCGCTACGGTCCTGTGCTTTCACTGGACTCCGCGGAGAGCACCACACTGGTGTTCCGAGACCACGCACAGACAGGCGCTCTCGTACTAACGCCTGGCTCTCCCGATCTCAGCACCTTTGGACCGAGGTTCGCCCATATAGCTTGGACAACCCAGCACCGAACGGGTGTAGGCCGAGCGGGACGAATCTTTTACCAGATTTAAACATATAATACTTTACTCAAATCTGAAAGTCACTTACTTGTAGATGGTTGATGTGAATCCAATACTTGTAGTATGATGAAGTCTTCCAGGTGATGAAGAAGCAGTTGTCTCGTGGTGAACCACCAAGGCAGGTACCTCCGTAAAAGAAAACCACAGCCACCTGCTGTGCGAGAAGAAGTATCCACTTGTAAGGGTGGATAAAGACCTGGCTTGTATGGAGAAGCAACCTGCTATAAGGAAAGATGCCGCCTGGCTACAACAAGTGCAGCCACCTTATAGAATGCACAGCCTCCTGTATGGAGGAGGGATCGCCTGCTTGGGAAGAGGGGTAGGCGCCTGCAGGAGAAGAAGAGTAACCCACAGAAGCTGGTCACACAGTCGCCTGCAGCAAGAAAGGCAACGTAGCCTTGCTAGAGATAAATCATACACAGCCGCCTGTAGAGTAGGCAGCCGTCAGCCTATGGTGCAGTCGCCAGCAGAGATGGTCAGCCGCCTGTGAAGAGCAGCAGCGTAGCCTGCAGCAGAGGGTCGCCTGTAAAGAGTCAGGCGCAGCCAGTAGTAGGGTCAACCGCCTGTAGAGAGTTAAGTAGTCCTCTGCAGGTTTCAACGCAGCCACCAGCAGCAGTGTTCAGCCGCCTGTAGAGGGGCAGGCGCAGCAAACAGCAGAGGAAAAACAGGAGCAGTCGTTGTGCAGGAAGTCAGCCAACTCCAGCCGCCAGGAAGCTTACGAAGGGTGATCAAGCAACGCCAAGAAGATGCGATGTTCTTTACGCTTGATGGAGAGCCATATTTAATAAAAATTGAAGTGAAGATAACCTTAGAGCTACCCACGCATGCATGTGGGGGATTAGTGGGGGTTGGTGACCATGCCCACCCCCACACTCACTTAAAAGTGAGGCTCCCCACCTTGGCCCCTAAGTGGGTGCCCACTTTTAAATAAGTGTGAACCCCTAACCTTATAAAACAAAGGGGTTAGAATTAAAATATTAAAACAACAAGTACCATATACTTACCACCTGTTCACATGCACTGAAACTTGTCAGAATACAGGGCAGACTTCACGACTCACTGGCAGGCGTCCCCGCTCAGTAAGTAACACGTCAGGCAGGCAAACACACAAATACATGTCATGCGAAAACAGTTTCAAGCATGCAAATCATGTGTGCATGTGCAAATAGTAACATGGACATATCTCCCGTTCATGGAACATGTACAAAATATCTGTCGGCACAAAACTGGCACAACATAAAAACATAAACACCTGGTCTTCCTATGGAGTGACAGTCCCATAGGTAAGACACAGTTCCAGGCACGAGTTTCCCTATGGTGTGACAGTCCCATAGGTAAAACACGGCACGAATATTGGCTCTTCCATGGCGTGACAGTCCCATGGATCGAACACAGTCCAGGTCATACACGGGTGGCACTGGTCTGGCTCCCGTCCATACGACACCATCCTGCTAACACACGGGTGGCACCAGTCTGGCTCCCGTCCATGTCAGCAAAATACTGGCCTCTTCACACGAGACACCGGCCTGGCCTCAAGTGAACGAGACGCAAAAACTAGGAATGGACCAAATGGTCGGCCAATTGGTGACATCCCCCCGGGCTTCTAAAGAGTTGACCTCAACTTAAAAGCCTCAAGATATGCCTGCAACAATTGCGGATAATCTGCAAAGTAATCTTCATTTACCCATTTGGCATCAATAGGCAAATAATTCTTAAACTTCACAAGGTATCTCCTGGAAAGCTTTCCGGAAGGTAGCTTTCTCTCCTTGTGAAAAACAATCTGTTCTGGCTGGAGGATCTCCTCAAGCTCTTCAATTTCTGGCGGATCTTCTGTGACAGGCTCATTAGGATCTGGCCCCACATATTTCCGAAATAGACTCACATGAAAAGCATTGTGAATCTTCCAATGACTAGGTAGAGCAAGCCTGTAGGACACTTCATTGATTTTGTGAATCACCTTGAAAGGTCCATAATAGCGAGGAGAAAGCTTAGGATATGATCCTTCTCGTCCTGGCGTCTTCCGAAGCCTAGCCTTCTCAAATTTCAGCAATACCCAATCACCTTCTTTGACTTCCATGTCCCTTCTATGCTTGTCAGCAGCCTTTTTATGCTTATCCTGAGATCTTGCAATGGCTGTCCGCACCTGACCAAAGGCAACATCCAAGTCACGAACATATTCATCAGCTGCAAAAATCTCATCCTTAGTACGAAGGATGGGTGGCAAGACCACTCTGCCATAAATAACCTCAAATGGAGCCTTTCCTGTGGAAGCATGGATCGTATTGTTGTAGGCAAACTCAACAAGTGGAAGATACTTCTCCCATGCACTCTTTTGATCTGCCACATAACACTTCAACAAATCCAACACAGCTGAATTTGCAGCTTCACTTTGGCCATCCTTTTGGGGATGATAAGCTGATGAAAACTCAAGCTTAGTACCTATATTATCAAACAAAGCCCTCCAAAATAGGCTTGTAGTCCTGGGATCTCTATCCCCAATAATGGATTTAGGCATACCATGATGCTTGAAAATATTAGCAAGAAAAAGCTTTACCATATGATCAGCTTTAATGGTTTTCTTGACGGGCAAGAAGTGAGCTTGCTTGCTAAACCTGTCGACAATAGTCCAAATAGCATCATTCCCATGCTGGGATCTAGGCAAATCCATAATAAAATCCATCGTGATACTTTCCCAAGGTTGCGAGGGAATAGGCAATGGCTGAAGCAAACCTGGAGGCTTTTGCCTATCAAATTTCACCTTTTGGCAAGTGATACATGCACGCACATAAGCCTCAATGTCTTTACGCATGCTTGGCCAAAAGAAATACCTCTGAATCATGCGAGTAGTAGGCATAATACCTCTATGACCAGCATAAGGTGGAGCGTGACATTCGTCCATAACCTTTGGACGCAAATCCTTCACCACACATAGGCAATTATCCTTCACGAGATAACCCTCATTGATTACATAAGAGGCATGTGAATGACCAGCCATCAAATCAGTCCATATATGGCAAAAATCAGCATCCAAATGATACAAATCTCTTATAGCAGATAGATCTCCATGAGAGGCCACTGAGACTGCAGCAATATAAGGCCTCCTAGATAGTGCATCGGCCACCACATTTTTCTTTCCTGGGGTATGCACAATCTGAAAATGAAACATGGAAAGAAAATTTGCCATTCTCATCTGCTTCTCTGAAAGCTTAGTTTGAGATAGAAAGTATCTCAAGCTTTGATGATCTGTCTTGACCACAAATTCAGCTCCAAGAAGGTAGTGTTTCCAAATCTTTAAGGCGTGAATTACAGCCAAGAGCTCTTTCTCATAGATATCCATATGAAGCTCAGCATCATGCAAACGACGGCTCTCGTATGCAACTGCATGCCCTTCTTGATTTAGGACAGCTCCTATGCAATCACCACAAGCATCACATTCAACCACGAATGACTTGTGCAAGTCAGGAACAATCAATACTGGACCACATATGATCGCATTCTTGAGCTGCAAGAAAGCATCCTGTTCCTTTGAAGTTCATTTGAAAACAGTTTTCTTCTTCGTGAGATCATGTAGAGGAGTGGCAATCATAGCAAAATGCCTTATGAAACGCCTGTAGTACGAACATAATCCCAGAAAACTACGTACTTGATGTACGTTTTGCAATTCGGGCCAATTCCGAATAGTCTCTATCTTTGCAGGATCCATTGTAACTCCATCTTTGGATACAATATGTCCCAGATAATGAATCTCTGAAAGGAAAAACTCACTTTTCTTGGCATTGACGAAAAGTTTGTGCTTCCGCAACTCTTCGAACACTGTGACCAAATGAGTTCTGTGTTCCTGCTCATTCTTGGAGAAAACCAAGATATCATCAAAGAAGACTCCTGTAAACTTGCGATGGGGTCAGAATATCCTATCCATCATACGATTAAAAGTAGCAGGAGCATTGGTGAGACCAAAAGGCATTACCAAGAATTCATATAATCCGAAGGCTGTCCTGAATGCAGTCTTATGGACATCTTGTGGCACCACGCGTATCTGGTGATAACCACTCTTCAAATCAAGTCTGCTAAAGCAAGCTGAACCATCAAGCTTATCCAAGATATCATCAATACATGGAATAGGAAATCTGTTCTTGATGGTAAGCTTGTTCAAAGCTCTGTAGTCCACACACATACGGAATGATCCGTCCTTCTTTTGAACAAGAAGCACAGGAGAGCAGTAAGGTGAGGAACTGGGCTGAACCAAACCTTTCTCTAAAAGCTCGTTAACCTGCTTCATAATTTCTTCTTGTTGTGCAGCACTCACTCGGTATGCGGGTTTGTTAGGAGGAGAACTACCTGGCACAAGATCTATGCGGTGATCTTCGGGCCTTTGGGGAGGTAATTCACCTGGCAATGAGTCAGCAAAACAGTCTTTGAATGCATTAAGAAAATTCAGCCTATCATTAGACATAGCATCCATATTTTGATGATTTGGCACAAGACTATCACGCACAAAAACCAAGTACGCTGAAAGACTCTTTTTCATTGCTTTATTAATTTGGATGTGTGATACAACTGGGATGGAATCCCCTTCTTTGCCAGCATCAATAAAGTGCATGCGGCCTTTATGCATAAAAGAAATCATATTGGACTTGTAGTCTTTGCGGGGCTCAAGCCTATGATACCACGCCTGCCCAACAATACATCACATCCATTCAATGGAGCAACTAAGAAATGCTCATTATCAAGATAGCCCTGTATATGGATACGCAACTTCCCAATCAAAGGGGTAACCTGCACCTCTTTGCCAATAAATGCAGCTTCAGCTTCAATCTGAGGTCCCATATTTTCAACCTCAATACCCAATGCAGCTGCCATTTGCATAGAGATGAAATTGTCAGATGCACAGTCATCAAACATGAATAGTGCGGGCTGATCCTTGATTTGCCCCCGAGCCTTGCAAACCATTCTCTCTTTAGCATCATGACCTGTATTACCTTGCACATCAGGAACTGCATGAACATTTGCTTTGGTGTGCTTGTCCTCGTGCTTTGGTTTGCGACATAGTGACATGGGACGGGGGGAACGGACCCTAGGGACGGGGAACGCCTGGGACGGGGGCGGGACGTCCGCGGGACGGAGGGACGGGGACGGCAGCCAGACAGCGGAACGGGGATGCCGGGAACGCGTTCCGGGAACGTTCCGGGAACGGCGTTCCCTGTCCGTACGGGGACGGTCAAACTGACCGTTGGCGCATTTTTTGACCGTTGGCGGGGCTTCAACGGCTGTCTCTCCTAGCCGTTTGGTGATGCGCAACTCCTCCTCAAGGCTCAAGCTCTCCCACATGGCTCCCCATCTTCTATTTAAGAGACCTCCATGCTCTCCTCAAGCCATCTCCTCTCCAAGCTCTCCCTCTCCAAGACCCAAGGCTCAAGGCTCAAGCTCTCCCTCTCCAAGCTCTCCTTCTCCAACATCCAAGCTCTCCCTCTCCAAGCTCACCCTCTTCAAGCTCTCCTTCTCCAACATCCAAGCTCTCCCTCTCCAAGCTCACCCTCTCCATTGTCCAAGCTCTCCTTCTCCAACATCTCCATCCCAATTCTCCATCTTGACTCTTTCTCAAGCTCTACCATCCATCTCAAGCTCTACTCTAGTCTCTATCACTATGGCATCCTCTTCTCAAACCCCTTCCTCTCCTCAACCCGGGTCCGCCGCCGCCTCCACCACTTCAACACCCGCTCCATCACGAAGAAGGAGGCCCGCCGTACATCGATGGAGTTGGTGGGATGAGGTAGAGTGCTCGCAATACGGTCAAGGGGGTGGTTCAAGACCATGGGTATGTAAGCTTTGCGGCTACAAGCGAACCGGCGGTGCCCACAAAGTGCGTGCTCACTTCTTGCATGAGCCCGGCAACGAAGTGCAATTTTGCAAGGAGGTTTCGGCCGAGAAGAAGAAGGAGCTCCTTGAAAAGCTTGTGGTTTATGAGGCGGCCGAGTTGGCAAAACGCAATCCTCAAGTGGCCGTCGACCCCACATCCTTTGTGAGGACATCAACGCCGCATGTACCTCGTTCATCAAGAGAGGCATCCGCTTCCCGGGGACGCCAAAGTACTCTTGATGAGAATTGGAACCCTCAATTGAAAGAGGAGGTGGACATGGCGGTGGCACGATTCTTCTTTCATGACCACATAGCATTTCGGGCGGCACGGTAAGTCCTTGGCACTATGCTCATGTACTATTCAAAATTCAAATATCATGCTCTAAACTTTAAAGTTTAAAGACTAAAACTTTAAAGACTAAATGATGGTAAAAATCTGAATTTTGTTTGTGTTTTGCATATGGTGTTTTGGATAGATCTCCATACTTTCGGGCCATGTGCAAATTGATAGCGGAGTATGGACCCTCTTATGTTCCCCCCTCTTCGGAGACCATCCGCACCTCTCTCCTTGACAAGGAGAAGGCAAGCGTGGAGGTGGCGGCCAACCACATGAAAGAGCAATGGGCTGAAAATGGTGTTACCCTCGTCGTTGATGGGTGGAGTGACACTAGAAAGCGCTCCATCCATGGAGTTGTTGCCTACTCACGAGGGGAGACATACTTTGTCGACTCCCATGATGCTTCCGGGACGGGGAAGAGTGCCGAGATACTTGCTGCGGAGTGGGCAACAACACTAGAGACGGTGGGGGCGGAGAATGTCATTGCCATATGTGCGGATGGAGAACCGGCAAATAGGGCGGCGGGGACAATTCTCCAAGCAACTTATCCTCGCATCACCGTGTGCTTTTGCATGGCCCATTGCCTCAACAACCTTATCAAAGACATAGGGGCCTTGGATTGGGTTGCACCTGTCATTGAGGGTGCCAACAAAATAGTGACCTTTGTCCTCAACCATCACAGGGTGCAGCACGAGTTTTCCAAGAAGTCAAGCCTCTCTCTTCTTAAGTATTCCGAGACGAGGTTTGCATTCAACTTTCTCATGCTAGGCCGCTTGTGTACATGTAGCGGGGCATTGAGGGGACTCTTCCTCAGTGATGAGTTTGCACGCACTTCAGAGGCTTCCACGACGGTCGGCAAATTTTGCAGGGAAAGGGCGGATGATGCGGCATGGTGGGAGGAGGCCAAGGCGCTTGTGGAGATGGTGCAACCGATTATTGATCTCCTTAGGGTGGTGGATTCCACTCAACCATGCATTGGCAAAGTGTACGAGGCAATGGATCGCATGACAGAGAAGCTAAAAGCAATGTTCAAAGTCAAGCCTCACTATAAACAGGTCAAATCCCTATGTTTGAAAAGGTGGCAAGCCTACCACTCTCCCCTCCATGCTGCTGCCTACATTGTTGATCCTGAGTTTCAAGGCAAAGGGCAACACAAGGACAAAGAGGTGAGCAAAGGCCTTCGACAAACCTTGGATCGCCTTTACACTAGTGAGGAGGATCGCCGCACAATCAAGGACCAATTGCAGATTTATAGAGAGAAGCGGGGGGCTTTTGGTTTGGCAGATGCACAGGCGGACCGCTTCAAGGTAGGGTCTGCACTTTGGTGGGAGGATTATGGTGCGGAAACTCCAAAGTTGCAGGAATTTGCTGTGCGTGTACTCTCACAGGCTTGCAGTAGCAGTTGCCTAGAGCAACTCTGGTCAGTTTATAGCCACATTGCCTCTAAGAAGAGGAACCGCCTTGGTGTACAGCGTGCAAATGATTTGGTGTTTGTCAGTGCCAACTTGCGAATGCTTTGCAAGGGCTTGACAAAGAAGGCAGATCCTTTCACCGAATGGGAGCAGGCACAGCAGGACCCACATCTCTCTGATCAGCAGAGGGCCGAGATTTTAGAGGAGCTTGAGGTTGTGCCCGAGGCATTGTCCCCCCCACCTCCCCCTCCCCTCCCACTTGAGGACCAGCCTATGGAGGACTTCACCGAGGAGGTCACGATTGATGTTCACCCTTTTCAGCCTCTTGCCTAGTCTCTTGAGTCTTGTATCTTGGCACTTAGTCATTTTGCCTTGAGTGTACACCCTCCTTGGGCCTTTCATTATGCCATTTGGCATTTTTGTTTAGATTGATCATTGTACACTCACTTTTGTTTATCACGCCATCGGCGCCCCATTATAGTTTTTTGCTAATACGACTATGCATTTCTCCTCTTTTTGGTGCAATTTTGTGCTTAATGTCTTGGTTTCTAATTGTAAATCAAGTGTGTTAAAAAAATTTGCAAAAAAACAATCGTTTTCATATTGCCGTTTTTTCCACCGTCCCCGGGACGGCCTTTTGCCCCGTTCCCGTCCCGTTCCCCGTCCCCGTCCCCGTTCCCGTTCCCCGTCCCATGTTTCTATGGTTTGCGATCTGGGCATTGCCGAAACATGTGGTCTTTGCTACCACAAGAAAAGCATTTTCCATCCTTAGCATATTGCTCTCTTTGCTCCGGGGTTAAGCCAAATTTGTTCTTCCTTGGGCCCTGTTCTTTAGATGAGTAATTTTCAGCTTTACCACCCTTGTAAGGCTCCCGGAAGTTCTTTTTAGGTGGCTGTCCACCCTTTTGCTGATTTGGGACAGCCTTGTCCTTCGCCTTGGAACCTCCTTGATCCTGCTTGATCTTGAGCACCAATTGCTCTGTAGCAAGGGCAGAAGCTGTGAGTTGTTGCAATGTATGTTTTGGGTGCAATTCAATACCCGATCTATAAGCAGGTTGCAATCCAGAACGAAACTTCCTCTTTCTTTCATCCTCAGTGATTTGCATAAAGGGAGTCACTTCCAGCAACACTTTCCAAATTTTGTTAACATACTGTTGCACACTCTCATTATCTTTTTGTTCCAGCCTGTCCCACTTTTGAGTGAGAGTTTGCTCTGCATTGGGAGGCAAAAACTGAGCATAAAATCTATCTTTGAATTCCTTCCAAGTAGAGATGGGATCCGTGGTGATCTTTTCAGTGATCCACCAATGGGCAGCAGTGCCTTTTAGAAACATGCTAGCATGGCGCACCTTTGATTTTTCTGTAAAGTCCTCATCGCTAAAAGCAATGTCGAACTGTGCGACAAACGCTAACACCTTAGAAGCATCATGTTCACCATGAAAGACATCAAATTTGACAGATTTATCACCTGCTTTGAATTCCTTGAGCTTCCTGGCATGAGGCTCATGGTCTTCTCTTTTTCTTTTCCCCTTATCCAACGGGGTAGCCCTGTCTGCATGGGCTCCATGGGCCGTCATAGAAGCTTCATGGGGCACGGTGGCATGTGCTCCACGAACTCGAAGCTCAGATGCATGTGACTTACCTGCATATAGCATAGTCTCTCCATGAGACAACTCAGAAGGCAAAATTTTTCTGGAAGCAGACCTGTCACCATGAGATACATATCTTGCATGCATGTGACTTTCGTGCCCTCCATGAGCACTGGCATACATAAATCTGTCAGGCTTAGTGCCTTGTGGAGAGGATGCATGACGAGAGGTGACAGTCACCTCTTCCTTTTGCATAAAAGATTTTAGCCTCTGGGATGCGGGATCTCCATGCTTCAAACGAGGTGGATTTCTGAATTTTAGCTCTCCGTCATCCCCCTCTTTGATATCACCTTTGCGAAGGAGATAGGCAAGTGCCAACTCCCTTGGTTTCTTGCCCACTTCACGAGCCATTGATTCAAAGGTTACATCAACCATAGCATCAGCCTTCCTGGCTTCAATAGCACTTTGCAGATGAGGATCTTCATGCAAAAACTTCAATTCTTGCTCTTGAGCCTGCAAAAGTTTTCTCATATGTTCCATTTCAGCTTTCATAGCATCAGGGTCTTGTTCAAGCATAACTGTCTTTCCTGGAGACAGTTGACCCTTGGATTCACTATCAAGAACCCTTTCAAGGGGCTTGTGCCTACCACGCAGGGCATCAGACCCACGAGAGGCACTAGATGGACCCCTCGAATTTGGTACTTCCAAAGGGTTGCCTTGGCTGTCCATTGTGTTCAAAGTTTGCTAAAAGCGGGATGTCCAGTACACAGGTTCGTTTCCCCACTAGGAAGAGGGAAACAACCGTGCTCTGATACCAATGAAACCGATCCCGTCAAGTGGGAAAGACTCCGTTGGACATCCACACGCTTAATAGCACAACTTTAAAACCACAAATATGAAATGGACAACTTAAAACAACTTGAAATTTAAATGAAATGAAATGGAAAGATGGACACCAGCACTGGGGCCGGAACGGGCCGACCCCCCCCTCAATATATGATATATTTATTGGGAGTATTTAATGAATACAATGCTCCATGGGTTCCAAGAACCAGATAATGTCCATGTACATATGAAAACAGTACCAAACAAATAGCTCGAATTTCGATGTAGAAGCTCGAAACAGATCGACCACTAGTGTGGTCCAATCGCTACGGTCCTGTGCTTTCACTGGACTCCGCGGAGAGCACCACACTGGTGTTCCGAGACCACCCACAGACAGGCGCTCTCGTACTAACGCCTGGCTCTCCCGATCTCAGCACCTTTGGACCGAGGTTCGCCCATATAGCTTGGACAACCCGGCACCGAACGGGTGTAGGCCGAGCGGGACGAATCTTTTACCAGATTTAAACATATTATACTTTACTCAAATCTGAAAGTCACTTACTTGTAGATGGTTGATGTGAAACCAATACTTGTAGTATGATGAAGTCTTCCAGGTGATGAAGAAGCAGTTGCCTCGTGGTGAACCATCAAGGCAGGTACCTCCGTAAAAGAAAACCACAGCCACCTGCTGTGCGAGAAGAAGTATCCACTTGTAAGGGTGGATAAAGACCTGGCTTGTATGGAGAAGCAACCTGCTATAAGGAAAGATGCCGCCTGGCTACAACAAGTGCAGCCACCTTATAGAATGCACAGCCTCCTGTATGGAGAAGGGATCGCCTGCTTGGGAAGAGGGGTAGGCGCCTGCAGGAGAAGAAGAGTAACCCACAGAAGCTGGTCACACAGTCGCCTGCAGCAAGAAAGGCAACGTAGCCTTGCTAGAGATAAATCATACACAGCCGCCTGTAGAGTAGGCAGCCGTCAGCCTATGGTGCAGTCGCCAGCAGAGATGGTCAGCCGCCTGTGAAGAGCAGCAGCGTAGCCTGCAGCAGAGGGTCGCCTGTAAAGAGTCAGGCGCAGCCAGCAGTAGGGTCAACCGCCTGTAGAAAGAAAGAAAGAAAGAAAGATATATTAACGTCCTGTCGAGGCCAAAGCTGACCTATAGGACAGATCAGAATACATCTTTGGTTACAATCCACTTCGGGGTATCGGTTAAAGAAAAGTGCATGTGGGATCAAAAAGAAAAACTAACTTCAAAGCTCTCATGACTCATGAGAGTTACATGTTACAATGGTAAAATCACCATGTGCTTAATGTGATTAGATATGTATAAGTATCAAGTTCATGTCCTTCAAAAGGAGGGTGGACCTTTAAAATCTTTGATGATAGCTTTTCCTCCTCTGTAGACCGCCCACTTCCCTTGTTTCCTTGCTTCTCTGACTTTGGCCAGTTCCCCCGCTCTATTCTTTAGTTGTAGTGGGGTCAACTCATCAGAAATCCACACCGAGGTACCTTGCAATGATTTAGTCTGCTTCATTACCTTGATCTTATCAATCATATCATAGTATCGAACCCTAGCCTGTTTCCCTTTAATTTGAATGTCAGTTGGGTCACCAAGGTCTATAAAAGGTACCACTTTAGTGAGTCGTTCCTTTATGATATCTACATCCAAGATGTATCCCTCTAGCTGTTCATCTGTGTTGGTACCTACTGACCAATCTTCTGGCAAGCCCCCAATTCGAACAAAAGTTTCCAGGCTTTTGACCCTTTCATTTTCTTTCAGGACTGACAGTACTTCACTGACAAAGCTCTCTGATTTTACCTGAGGTTTTGTGCTTTCTTGTTGTGTTTCCTGTATTTTTTGGGTTGCTTCTTGGGCTGCTTCCTGAATCTCCTGCTTGTTCTTGATGTCCTGCAATTGAGCTTCGAGGCCAGCAATCCTTGTTTCTTGACTGGCAATCTTTGTTTCCTTGTGTGTCAGCTCAGTTTTGAGGGTGGAGACCTCCTGCTGCAATTTCTTCAGTTCTCCCATGATGAAGATCTCCCATGGGGATTGAGGTTTGATAAGGGGTGGAAGGGGGGGTGGGTTCGAGGCCATGGTTGCAAATGACTTCAGTTTAGGGGCCATGTTGTATCACGGGGGTGCTGAAAATAGCCCACAGGGAGCCCCCCCCCTCCCCCTCAGGGGGGTACTGAATTTAAACCCTACTCAAGAGAGGGTAAGGGCGAGCAGAGGAGCAGAGGACGGGGCTGCTACTACAGCGGGAGGGGCAGGCCCTGCTGCAGCGGCGACGGGAGAGAGAGAGAGAGAGAGAGGAAGTGACGGGGAGGAAGCGGCGACGGGAGGGGCAAGCCCGTGACGGGGAGAGAGAGAGAGAGAGAGAGGAAGTGACGGGGAGAGAAGCGGCGACGGGAGGGGCAGGCCCTGCTGCAGCGGCGACGGGAGAGAGAGAGAGAGAGAGGAAGTGACGGGGAGAGAAGCGGCGACGGGAGGGGCAGGCCCTGCTGCAGCGGCGACGAGAGAGAGAGAGAGAGAGAGAGAGAGAGAGAGAGAGAGAGAGAGAGAGAGAGAGAGAGAGAGAGAGAGAGAGAGTGAGACGGGAGAGAGAGAGAGAGAGAGATGGAGGGGACAAAGAGCGGGGTGCAGGCGGGCAAGAGGGCGCACAGGCGGGGAGGAGGGGAGGGAGAGATAGAGAGAGCGAGAAGATAGACAGGCGAACAGCGAGGGGGGGGGCAGGCAGCAGCAGCATAAGTAGTCCTCTGCAGGTTTCAACGCAGCCACCAGCAGCAGTGTTCAGCCGCCTGTAGAGGGGCAGGCGCAGCAAACAGCAGAGGAAAAACAGGAGCAGTCGTTGTGCAGGAAGTCAGCCAACTCCAGCCGCCAGGAAGCTTACGAAGGGTGATCAAGCAACGCCAAGAAGATGCGATGTTCTTTACGCTTGATGGAGAGCCATATTTAATAAAAATTGAAGTGAAGATAACCTTAGAGCTACCCACGCATGCATGTGGGGGATTAGTGGGGGTTGGTGACCATGCCCACCCCCACACTCACTTAAAAGTGAGGCTCCCCACCTTGGCCCCTAAGTGGGTGCCCACTTTTAAATAAGTGTGAACCCCTAACCTTATAAAACAAAGGGGTTAGAATTAAAATATTAAAACAACAAGTACCATATACTTACCACCTGTTCACATGCACTGAAACTTGTCAGAATACAGGGCAGACTTCACGACTCACTGGCAGGCGTCCCCGCTCAGTAAGTAACACGTCAGGCAGGCAAACACACAAATACATGTCATGCGAAAACAGTTTCAAGCATGCAAATCATGTGTGCATGTGCAAATAGTAACATGGACATATCTCCCGTTCATGGAACATGTACAAAATATCTGTCGGCACAAAACTGGCACAACATAAAAACATAAACACCTGGTCTTCCTATGGAGTGACAGTCCCATAGGTAAGACACAGTTCCAGGCACGAGTTTCCCTATGGTGTGACAGTCCCATAGGTAAAACACGGCACGAATATTGGCTCTTCCATGGCGTGACAGTCCCATGGATCGAACACAGTCCAGGTCATACACGGGTGGCACTGGTCTGGCTCCCGTCCATACGACACCATCCTGCTAACACACGGGTGGCACCAGTCTGGCTCCCGTCCATGTCAGCAAAATACTGGCCTCTTCACACGAGACACCGGCCTGGCCTCAAGTGAACGAGACGCAAAAACTAGGAATGGACCAAATGGTCGGCCAATTGGTGACACTCCCTATGGTATGACAGTCCCATAGGCAAAACACGGCACGAATACTGTCTCTTCCATGGCGTGACAATCCCATGGGTCGAACACAGTGTCATGTGCACAGTGGGTATCTACCGTGTGCTATACGCATGCAAGACTAGTTTCGAGGCTTGGGGAAGCTTGGAACTAGGCAGGCTGATTGACGAGCTGAGTTAGGGAAATACTAACGGGCGGGCACCCAAGTATGGACGGGTGGGCGGCCAAGTGTGGACGCCCGATGACCGGCCAAGAGCCTATAAAAGGGTGGCCAAGGTTAGTTATTGTATGATAGAGAGTCTCGCGAGTTTGTGAGAGCTCTATTGTCTTGGAGCCTGGATCTAGTGCAGACGTGCACCTGCTTAATGCAGCCGAGGCCGGTAGCAATCTCGAGGCCCGCGAGGGCAGCTTCGTGGCGGTATGGGACGTCACGAGGAGGAGATTGGTCGGTACGTCAACCTAGTTAGCTCAGCTCGTGGCTCGGTGGGGATAGCCAAGACTGTGGGCTCGCCCACGGCTGTCATGGTTGGGAGGTGAGTCAGGCCTGCACCCCCTTGCTTGTTTGTTGTTCGTTTGTTTGCAGGATTCGAGTTCGAACCAAGATCGATCACGAGGGGATCCGTGGGTATTTGACAGTGGTATCAGAGCATACCTCGTGAACGAGCAAGTCGGTAGGTAGAGAAGAAGAGGTCGAAGAACGGTATGTGTTTAAAAACTTGCTGTTTTTTCTGTGCATACTGCAGTTTTCAGATTTTGTATGTGTTTTTCCTTCATCAAAGAACCCCATGTTGATGGGAGATGGTAGGTTGAATAGGGTTGATTTCTTTTGCAAAGAAGAGGCCTTGTGTGCAGTCGCATATCTTGCAGGAAGAGAAAACAGAAAAAAAAAGAAAAAAAGCATGATGCTTTTCGTGGCTTTTTGGCGCATGAGAGAGAGAGCGAGCGGAGAACTGCTTGATTCGTTTGCTGGCGGGTGTACGTTTGGCCGCAAGAGGCCCTGTTAGCAGGCGCCTAAGACTGTGTAGGCGGGCAGCCAAGCACCTAGGCTTCCATAGCCACGCCTTAGCGCAGGCGGCCCAGGCCAGGCAGGCCAGCGCCTAGACCAGCCCAGGCCGGCACTCTTGCCACGATGCCTGGTCCATACAGGCGCAGGTGCGGGTGCAGGCGCAGGTTGGCGCAAGCAAGCAGGCGACAGCATGCGTCCGGCGAGGTGGCGAAGGTCCTATTCTTGGCGGGACTTGAAAAAAAAAAAGCAAAACAGCAAGCGTGTGCGCCCAGCTCGATTCGGCGCTTTGCTTTTTTGTTTTACTTATTTTTTTACAAAAGTCGAGGGTCCCTAAGGTTTCCAAGGTTTAAAAGTGTTTAATTTTTTTTAAGACTTTAGAATATATATATCCATATATATATATATATATATATATATATATATATATATATATATATATATATTCATGAAAAAAAAAACACAAAAGCTAAAGCAAAAGCTAAGCATAGCTTTTCGAGAATTTTTTTTTTTGGGCTTTTGGGAAACCTTTATTAACCCCCTCTAGTGGGCTTCTTGCCACACATCTCTCGAGTTCTCAAGTTTTCAAGTTTTCAAGCTCTCAAGCTCTCAAGTTCGCTCGCACTTTTGTTGTGCAAAGATCAAATTTTCTCTCCACGTACCCTCTTCGCGATGTCGACCCAAGAATCAGAGTTGGAGCCCCTCGTGGAACGCGAAGGCTTGCCGGCTACGGAAGGCACAGATGCCGATCTTTTTGACGAGTTTGTATCAAAATCAGATTTCCAAGAGTTCAAAGTAGCTCTCGAAGCTTCTTCGGCGGAACGTCAGGCACAAATCGCAGCCCAGATGCAAGCTTTGCAGAACTCCATCGCTCTCTTGACCACTACCCTCTCTACTTTTTCGGGAATGGATACCTTGGCTTCAGCTTAAGGCCCCAATATTACTCCGGAACCGTTCGGGGGCGAGCAAAAGCAGAGAACCAAGGAGATCGTGGACACTTGGCTACATAAGTGGCAAGTTCACTTTCAGTTTCATCCATATGATGATGGAAAGAAGATACAATTAGCAGCAGGTTTCCTGTCCGGCAAAGCTTTGCTTTGGTGGAAGGAACTGAATCCAAAGCCAACGACTTGGGCACAATTCGAAGACATTTTCAAGAAAGAATTCCTCAAGAAAGAGAATGACTACGATGTTGTTGCCCGGTTTTCAGCTTTGACCATGACCTCGCAGCACCTCACTTATGAGGTCTACCTCTAGAAGTTTCGTGACTTGCAGATGAAAGCTACAAAGATGGATCCCACTACTCTTTTGGGGTTTTTCGTAGCTGGTTTACCAGACTCGTACCGATTACAGGTTAAAAATAACAAATGCAAAACATTGGACGAGGCCATTCATTCAGCTCGTATCTATGATGATACGATGGTCTCTTCCAAGTCCAAACCCGTTACCGAGCAGGGGAACAAGCATAAAAGAAAGTTCTCCGCACCTATGGCTAACACGAATGAAGGCAAGTCTTCGGACCAACCTTCGAAGAATACAAGTTCGACACCAGCGAAGAAGAAACGACTCCTTAGGGCTTTGAAGCTCAAGAAGGAAGGACGTTGTTTTATCTGCGAAGAAAAAGGACACATGCGTAATGAGTGCCCGAAGCAAAAGGGTACCAAGTCAAACGTAGGACCCAAGCCAAAGGCAGCTAACCAGTTGTCTTTGACAGGTACGTCAATTACTGTACTTTCTCGCCCTAGTACTTGTTCTGATTGTCTGTTCAATTCTAAGGTATTTGGCATGCCTGATCTTCTTCGAGTTTATGGAGAAGAACGATTGTCTTATCTATTTTAAGACAGAATCGACTATATGCTAAATTGAGTAAATGTGAGTTCTTTATGACCGACATCAGTTACTTGGGACACAAGATCACTAGAGATGGATTGAGCATTGACTATGACCGAGTTCAGAAGGTTTTGGACTGGCCTATACCGCGAACAGTGAAAGTTTACGAGTGACTTTTGGAAACTTGTTTTCGAGAAGTTGGAAACAACTTTGAATTTGAGTTTCTCAGATCATCCTCAATCCGATGGCCAGACTGAAAGAGTGAATCAGATTTTGGAGGATATGCTTCGAGCATATGTATCCAAAAGACAAAGTTCATGGGAGGATTATCTTCCTATGTTAGAATTTGCATATAACAGTACTAAGCATACGAGTACAGGGTTTAGTCCTTTCATGCTTATGTATGGTTTTCAACCAAGATCACCTGTTACAGTAGGATTCTCAGGACTTCAGCATGATGCAGCACGTAATTTTTTGCAAGATATGCAGGAAATGTTACAAGTTGCAAAGGAATCTATTAGAAGTGCTCAAGATCGAGACAGGTTTTATTCTAATAGACATCGTTCACCTAGAGAGTTCTCTGAAGGAACGATGGTGTATTTGCGAGTTCCGAAAGATTCCGAGACTTTACGGACAGGTAGATCTCCGAAATTATCCCCTAGATACTGTGGACCATTTCGTGTTACACGACGGATTGGTTCAGTTGCATATGAATTGGATTTGCCTTCTAATGTGAAAGTTCATCCTGTATTTCATGTCAGTAGACTTAAAGGAAGTACTGGGTGGAGCAGATCAGTTAGTTACTCCTCAAGAAATTATAGATGTCCAGGACATGACATTTGTTCCGCACGAACCTGAAAAGATTCTTGGCTTTCGTGAACGAAGATTGCGTCATACGCTTATCACGGAATACAAGATCAAGTGGAAGGATCGTGTTGAGGAGGACGCTACATGGGAGACATTGACTTCTCTTCAGAGAGATTACCCTGGCTTTTTAGTGAGCTCAGGAGTGAGCTCTTAGAGGAAGGGGAGTATGTCATGTGCACAGTGGGTATCTACCGTGTGCTATACGCATGCAAGACTAGTTTCGAGGCTTGGGGAAGCTTGGAACTAGGCAGGCTGATTAACGAGCTGAGTTAGGGAAATACTAACGGGCGGGCACCCAAGTATGGACGGGTGGGCGGCCAAGTGTGGACGCTCGATGACCGGCCAAGAGCCTATAAAAGGGTGGCCAAGGTTAGTTATTGTATGATAGAGAGTCTCGCGAGTTTGTGAGAGCTTAATGCAGCCGAGGCCGGCAGCAATCTCGAGGCCCGCGAGGGCAGCTTCGTGGCGGTATGGGACGTCACGAGGAGGAGATTGGTCGGTACGTCAACCTAGTTAGCTCAGCTCGTGGCTCGGTGGGGACAGCCAAGATTGTGGGCTCGCCCACGGCTGTCATGGTTGGGAGGTGAGTCAGGCCTGCACCCCCTTGCTTGTTTGTTGTTCGTTTGTTTGCAGGATTCGAGTTCGAACCAAGATCGATCATGAGGGAATCCGTGGGGATTTGACACACAGTCCAGGTCATACACGGGTGGCACTGGTCTGGCTCCCGTCCATACGACACCATCCTGCTAACACACGGGTGGCACCAGTTTGGCTCCCGTCCATGTCAGCAAAATACTGGCCTCTTCACATGAGACACCGGCCTAGCCTCAAGTGAACGAGACGCAAAAACTGGAGATGGACCAAATGGTCGGCCAATTGGTGACATCCCCCCGGGCTTCTAAAGAGTTGACCTCAACTGAAAAGCCTCAAGATATGCCTGCAACAATTGCGGATAATCTGCAAAATAATCCTCATTTACCCACTTGGCATCAATAGGCAAATAATTCTTAAACTTCACAAGGTATCTCCTGGAAAGCTTTCCTGCAGGCAGCTTTCTCTCCTTGTGAAAAACAATCTGTTCTAGCTGGAGGATCTCCTCAAGCTCACCAATTTCTGGTGGATCTTCTGTGACAGGCTCATCAGGATCTGGCCCCACATATTTCCGAAATAGACTCACATGAAAAGCATTGTGAATCTTCCAATGACTAGGTAGAGCAAGCCTGTAGGACACTTCATTGATCTTCTGAATCACCTTGAAGGGTCCATAATAGCGAGGAGAAAGCTTAGGATATGATCCTTCTCGTCCTGGCCTCTTCCGAAGCCGAGCCTTCTCAAATTTCATGAATACCCAATCACCTTCTTTGACTTCCATGTCCCTTCTATGCTTGTCAGCAGCCATTTTATGCTTATCCTGAGATCTTGCAATGGCTGTCCGTACCTGACCAAAGGCAACATCCAAGTCACGAACATATTCATCAGCTGCAAAAATGTCATCCTTGGTACGAAGGATGGGTGGCAATACCACTCTGCCATAGATAATCTCAAACGGAGCCTTTCCTGTGGAAGCATGGATTGTATTGTTGTAGGCAAACTCAACAAGTGGAAGATACTTCTCCCATGCACTCTTTTGATCTGCCACATAACACTTCAATAAATCCAACACGGCTGAATTTGCAGCTTCACTTTGGCCATCCGTTTGGGGATGATAAGCTGATGAAAACTCAAGTTTTTTTTTTCCGAGAAAAGATCCTTTCATTAGTTATATAAAAACGCCCGTAGGGCTACAAAAGATCTCTCCTGCTCATAAGAGAGACAGAGCAGTGAATACAGCATGACAGCCCGGGAGACTCTCCCTAGGTGCTGCAAAATACAAGCATCAGTACAAAGAACTGAGCGACTAAATCATACAATAGGGGGGGGGAAGAGCCAAACAGGTGGCCTGTAGTGCCAACGGGGGGATCCCGTGTGTAAGGTGTAGAAAGGGCCACAGCGCCAAGTGGTGTGAAAGGCCTGGCGCGCTCCATTCTCTCCTCAAAGGCCGTAAAGCACCGGGCCCTCCAGGTGAACCAGATGGTGAGGCTGTTGAGGAGCTCCCATCGTAAATCCCGCTCCTGTGTCCAGCTGGCGGACGAGAAATCCGGTGCCGGAACCAGGCGAGGCTGGCCCCTAATAAATCTGATGGCCTGACTGCCCTGCTCCATCTCATAGCCCATAGCAGGCCCTGACGAAGTCGACCAAGCAGCGGCACCCCACGTAAGCATACCCTCTGGAGAGAGGGGAGCCAGAATACGCAGCATCCGCAGCCAAATCTTTTGCGCCTGAGGGCAATCCCAAAGGCAGTGTCTCTGTGTCTCCATAGGGTGGCCGCATCGGACGCAGGCCGCCGGAAGACCGCTGTAAACAAGCCAAGTGCCAACTGCTGAGCCCTGTGGGCGACCAGCCACTGAAAAGTCGAGATCCTGCGGGCCTGTCGACTAGCCCAGAGCCGAGCCCAAAAATCCTCCAGGAACTCCTGTGAGAGTCCCTGTAGTCGCCAATGCCTCGCTGCCGCCGCTGGAGAAACCGTCCTCCTCGCCGTCAAAATATGCCGCCCCAGCCGAACAGTATACTGGAAAAAGGTGATCTCTGTGGCCACAAGGGATGCATAAGGATCATGCCACTCGTACTCCCCGGGGTCCCACTGTAGCCGGGCCAAGGGGCGCGCTGCATATGCCCATATGCGCCAATCCGGGAGCACATCAGTAGGGTCGGGGTCAATATGCCACTTCCAAGAAGCAGCGGCCACTACCCGAATCCTCTGAAAGGTGCACTCTGCAACCAAAGGCGACTCCACCTCCACTCTCTGGAGTCTGCCCTCATCCTGAATCTCATAGTAGAGGCATCTGCCATCCTCAGTGCAAGCTCTGACAGCAATCAAGATCTCCAACTGTGTAAAGGCTCCCATCCACCGTGGGGCCACTGGCTGGAGAGGCGTGAACCACTCCTCTGTGAGTGCCTCCTGAAGATCATCCCTCATAATCAACCCCCCTCTGAAGTGACTCAGCCTCTCCACGTGGATCTCCTCTGGTAGACTGCAGAAAGCCTGCCAGTCTCCAAAACTATGAGCTGGGCCTGCCGCTAAAGGTCCCCAGGCTAGACGAGGCCGAGAACCCAGCATATGACCCTGCTCCGTGCGAACCGCTGGGTTCCAGATGAGCGGCTGTCTGGCCCGCTCCTCAACACAAGAAGGAGGTCGCTGAGAGAGCCCCGGTCTCCGCAGCTCCCAAGCTCTCAGGATACTCAAAGCAAATCTGTCCTCCCATCCTCTACTGAGGCCTGTCCTCCTCATCTCTATGAAGATCCAGCGAATCTCTGGTGCCCAAGTACCCCCTGCTGGGGACGCCCGAGCCTGCAGCCGCTCCAAGAGGAGCTCTTTCCAAGGCTCAGCGCCTGGAAGCAACCCCCGAACAATAAGCTTCCCCAATAAGGCTCTACTCTGATCGACTGGATCTATAATGCCCAAACCTCCCTGAGCCAGCGGAAGTGTAATAACTGCCCATGCAACCTTTGCCCAAGCTGGCTGACCGTCCCGCCCAGACCACAGAAAGTTCCTGATCAGCCTCTGTACCTGGCTGATGCAAGAGCTCGAGAAGATCCAGCAAGATGTAATGTACCACATGGTCGCTAACAGCACCTGATTTGCCACCACCACCCTCCCAGCCAAGGATAGTCGAGCTGTACTCCAATACAATAGCTTCTTCCGAATGCTCAGAAGAAGCGGGGCAATCTGCTGCTCAGGTGACAAATCTAGGCCAATCTGGCATCCCAAATACCGCACTGCTGTGCCTGGAGGAATCCATCTAAAACCGGGGTCCGGGCTCCATGCCGGAGTGGGAGCACTACTGATCCAAAAGGCCACTGTCTTGCGCCAATTGATCAATGCTCCCGAAGCTGCACTAAAAACCTGGAGCGACTGCTCAGCCCGAATAAGATTGGCCTCTTGGCCATGCAAAAATAAGCCCGTGTCGTCTGCAAACTCAGCCTCAAGCAGGTCCTCCCCCCGGACTGGGAGCTGAAGTCCTCTCAAACCAACCCCCTCTGCCGTCAAATACATACTCATAGCCTCCGCAAAGAAGAGAAAAAGGAAAGGGGCGAGAGGACACCCCTGACGGACTGATCTGGTCAGCTCAAAACTCGGCCCCCGTCCTCCTGCAATCAGCACCTGGCTGTGAGCTGTGGAATACAGAGCTGCCGTTGCCCTCTAAGAAACCCCAATCAACTCTATCGTATGCTTTCTTAAAATCGAGAAGCATCATGACCAAGCCCTCGCCAAGAAATCTAGCTCGGGCCGTCGCCTCCCAGAAAGTAAAGATGTTGTCAAGGATACTGCGCTCCTTGACAAATCCTGTCTGAGTAGCATGAATCAACTCCCCCAGGAAGGGCTGGATCCTCAAACTCAAGGCCTTTGCTAAGACCTTGTAGACAGTATTGAGGATCGTAATAGGCCTCCAATGCCGAATATCATCTGATACTCCCTCCCCCTTGGGGATAAGATAGATCAAGCCCTCTGAAAAGCTCTGCGGCATCACCCAGGTGTCCAAAACATGCTGAAAGCCCCTGCGGAGGCCTGGCCCCAAAAGGTCCCAATAGCGCATAAAAAAGGCCGGCGTCAGTCCGTCCTCCCCTGGGCAACTATGTCGCGGCAGGACCCTCAAGGCCTCGGCAAGCTCAATCTCTGTCAGAGGCGCACCTAGAACTGTACGCATATGGTCTGTGACCCTCCTCTGCACATGGGCCCACACAGTCTATCTGCAAACATCTCGATCCTCAGTGGCTGGCTCTGCTGAAAGCAGGTCACTGTAAAATGCAGTGGCAATGGCTCTGATCTCCCCGAGCTCAGTAGCTACCGATCCATCCGGTCTACCAAGCTGGCGGACTCCTGCTCGCGCATGACGGGGTCCAGTGATCTCAAAAAACTCTCCAGTCACTCTATCACCAAGCTGCGTCCACTGAGAGGCCTGACGACGATAGTAAAACTCATGTCTCTGCTCCTCTACCTCTCTAACCTCCTGGCGTGCCTGGCTCAGCTGGGACGCCACCCACTCACATGCAGGCTGCTGCTCCTGAAGGCGCTGTAGCGAAGCAAGGCTGCGTCTCAGCCGTTGCTCCCGCTCGCGAATCTCTCCCAGTCGTGTCAAAGTTGCAGCGTGAAGAAAAGAGCTAAGATCGATGAGTCCCTGGGCACACTGGCCCGCTGCATCCTGGTCAGAGCATTGACTATCATGCCAGATCCTCTCAATGTCCTCAGCGAGACTGGGATCTGTAAGTACCCTCTCTGGGATCCTCAACTGCAAGCTGGGCTCCCGTGTCCCCTCCTCCAAAGTCAATATAACTGGCGCATGATCTGAAAATGAGGTGCCAGCGAGAATGCCGACGGAGCCCCCTCGCTCCCCTAACCAGTCGCCCACATAAAAGCGATCAATCCGTGATAGATTAGTCCCTCCCTGCCGGCGATCCGACCGAGAGAAACTAAGACTGTCCTGAGACCGGGAGAAAGCCCCATGCTGCCATGCATCAGTGATCCTCAGTGACATGCAAAACCGGTCCCAAGCTGCAAGCTCCGTGCCGTGCACTGTAACATGACTGCCTCCCACCCTATCTGCCGGGTCCTCAAGCATGTTGAAGTCTCCCCCGACACACCAATGTGCGGCCTCTGGCAATGCATCTGTAACCTGAGTCCAGAACTCTGCTCTGGCACTAGCATGATTGGGCGCATAGATGTTGAGCACACCCAATAGCTCGTCATGCATCCTCAGAATGACATACTGTGCTCTACCAGGCACAATGATCCCTCGATCCACAATGGCCTGCCGCCATACATCTGCAATGACCATGCATACTCCTCCCTGTCCACCCAAAGGACCAAACCCTGCAGACCAAAAAGTGTCCCATCTGCCAGGCATCACCGAACCATATCTCCGGATCCTGCTCTCACCCAAGTGGTGCTCCTGCATCATCAAGATATCTATACTGCCACCAACCAGGCATCTTTGCAGCTCCTGCCTCAAGCAACCACGATAGCGTATGTAATGTGCTCCGCCAAGGCCCTGTACATTCCATGAGATGATCCTCATGGATGCCCTGCTGAGGTGGATGCTGTCTCAGCCGTACGGCGGGCCTTCGCAAGCGGCTTGGATGGAGAGTAGTCCCCATCCGAACGGCTGCAAATCTGCCCACCCGGTGTACTGCAAGAATCCCGGATCAGGCGCCAGTGGCTGTGACCCATGGCGACTGCCTCCCGCTCTGACAGAGCAACCTCGTGTAT
Source organism: Cibotium barometz (assembly GCF_041138505.1). Taxonomy (NCBI): domain Eukaryota; kingdom Viridiplantae; phylum Streptophyta; class Polypodiopsida; order Cyatheales; family Cibotiaceae; genus Cibotium; species Cibotium barometz. Next base: position 60,303,152 of record NC_141056.1, read on the forward strand.
ACACACATATCCAGGGTCGCGTGCTAAGTCTGCCACTATGCGCACGACCAAATGCCGAATCCCTGAGGTATCCACACTCACGGGATCCAAGAAAAAATGAGCCAACTGCCAAAGTCGGCCTATCACATCTGTCACCTCCAGATCGCTCATGTGATGAGAAAACTCAACTGCCTGAGTCTTCAAAGTGCTGAGAGCGAGCTCTAGAGTCCACTCCCGGTCGCAAGGGCCACATAGAGGGAACGAGAAGGCCACTGCTGAGTCTAGTGCCTCCTCCCCGCGGGCCGGAGGTATCACTACATGAACTCGGATGGGTGCTGGCTCATGGGGGCCCTCTGCTCCAAAAAGCCGTGTGAAGGTATAATCAAAAGCCTCCGAGCGCTGTCTAATGCCAAGGCGACTCAGCCGACTGCGGATAGATGAAATCCGTGAAGCCCTAATCGGCATAGGTCTCCTCTGTGATGCTCGAGCGAGGTCAGTGCTCAGCGCTCTCCGGACTGCAGGTGAACGCCAGGGAACTACCAGGGCCTCCCGGGAAGGTGAGGCGGGCGGAGGGGGAGGAGGGGGAGGCGAGGGAGGTGGAGAGGGAGCCGCTGCCGAAACCGGAGCGGAGACGGGAGGAGGCGATGGTGGAAGCGAGGCGGTGGGAGGGGACGGGGGTGGGGGGGGTGAAGGTGGGGGTGCTGGCATCTCCTGGTCCTCAGTCGTCGCCGCGGGGGTCTCCTCGTGGAGGGGAGAAAAGCTGTTCCTCACGGGGACCCAGTGAGGCTGAGACTGTGGCTGCTGCTGCAGCGGTCTCTGGGCGTGCTGCTGTGGCTGTCTCCCTCGGCGGCGCCCCTGTCCAGGCTGCCACTCCGAGGTCTCTGTGGCCTGAGCAGGTGTCCCGGAGGCAGCTTGCCGAGCCGAATCTGTGGGCGGGCCATCAGTAGCCTGCTGCTGTGGTGAGGGTCGGGGTCTCCTGCGAGGACAGGCCGTGGCTAGATGACCGACCTGCCTGCAAATGAAGCACTGGCTCGGGAGCCCCGAGAACTCCACTCTCTGATCTATCCACCCCCCCCTATCCTAGGTAGCTGAATGACCTTAGGAAGGGAGGAGATGTCAGACACCAACACTCTGACCGAAGGTAGCCCAGCTGCTCTGGCCACCACTGAAGTTGCTGAGGGGCCCGTCTAGTACCGAGCCCACCAATGCTCCGAGCCTGGAGAGGAGCGGAAGATACTCCCGACGGAGACCAGGGAAACAAACTGTAACATGGAAGAGGCGCTCTCCCTGCTTCGCCGCTATTGGGTCAAATCCATGCTGCCAAGGTCTGAAAAAAGCCCGAGCACCCCTGATGTCAAGGGGACTCATGGCAAGGACCTTGGCAACGCTCTGGGCGGCCTCGAACTCGATCTGATAATGTCCCCGGCCCAGGAGCTGTACATCCAGGATCTTGCCCACATCTGCAAGAAGGCGGGCCTGAAGAAGATCCCTGATCTCCCCTCTGCTGGGGCGAGTGCCGACTATACGGCAGATGGTGGAATGAGCCTGGAGGCGTTCGACCTCTGCGGTGAGGCTCGCTTCCTCTTCCGGCGAAAGAGAAAGCCTGATGGGGGTGATCTCAGGGGCGGGCGAGGGGGATGCGGATGAGTCCCTCTGAGGCGGGGCGGGAGGAGCCTCCATCAGAGTTTGAAGCTGCGGCGAAGGCGAGGTGAAGGCGGGATCCTGCTGGAACCGAGTTGCACACAGAGAGGCGGGATACGGAGTGAAAAAGGAAAACAAAACCCCAACGGGGGGGCGGAAGCAAGAAAAAGGAAGGAGGGGGGGTGGGAGCAGGCGAAGGAGAAAAAAGGAAAAAAACCCAAAAAAGGGGGGAAGGCGGGGGCTGCGCGCAAGAGGGATGGGAGGAAGCGAGCTGGCGGAAGGGGGGGGATGAGGCGCTGCAGAGGGGAGGGGGGCGCGAAGATAAGGGGGGGAGGCGCGAGGAGAGGAAGGCGAGCAGAGCAAGGCGGCGGCAGCAGGCGGAAAAAAGGGGGGGGGAGCAGCAGCGGAAGCAGGCGGGGGGGGGGGGGGGGGCGGGGGGCTAAAAGACAAGCGGCGGGCAATGCAGGGAAGGCGAGGGGAAGACGGGGGGGCGACAGGCGTTGTGCAGCAACGCGAGCAGGGAGAGGGGAGGCGGGAGCTTCAGCGAGCCGCGATGATTGAAGCAAATGTTACGTCGAGGATGAAAACTCAAGTTTAGTACCCATATTATCAAATAAAGCCCTCCAAAAAAGGCTTGTAGTCCTGGGATCTCTATCCCCAACAATGGATTTAGGCATACCATGATGCTTGAAACTATTAGCAAGAAAAAGCTTTACCATATGATCAGCTTTGATGGTTTTCTTGACAGGCAAGAAGTGAGCTTGCTTGCTAAATGAGAAAACCAAGATATCATCAAAGAAGACTCCTGTAAACTTGCGATGGGGTCGGAATATCCTATCCATCATACGATTAAAAGTAGCAGGAGCATTGGTGAGACAAAAAGGCATTACCAAGAATTCATATAATCCGAAGGCTGTCCTGAATGCAGTCTTATGGACATCTTGTGGCACCACGCGTATCTGGTGATAACCACTCTTCAAATCAAGTCTGCTAAAGCAAGCTGAGCCATCAAGCTTATCCAAGATATCATCAATACGTGGAATAGGAAATCTGTTCTTGATGGTAACTTGTTCAAAGCTCTATAGTCCACACACATACGGAATGATCCGTCCTTCTTTTGGACAAGAAGCACAGGAGAGCAGTAAGGTGAGGAACTGGGCTGAACCAAACCTTTCTCTAAAAGCTCGTTTACCTGCTTCATTATTTCTTCTTGTTGTGCAGCACTCACTCGGTGTGCGGGTTTGTTAGGTGGAGAACTACCTGGCACAAGATCTATGCGATGGTCTTCGGGCCTTTGGGGAGGTAATTCACCTGGCAACGAGTCAGCAAAACAGTCGTTGAATGCATTAAGAAAATTCAGCCTATCATTAGACATAGCATCCACATTTTGATGATTTGGCACAAGACTATCACCAACAAAAACCAAGTACGCTGAAAGACTCTTTTTCATTGCTTTATTGATTTGGATGTGTGATACAAGTGGGATGGAATCTCCTTCTTTGCCAGCATCAATAAAATGCATGCGGCCTTTATGCATAAAAGAAATCATATTAGACTTGTAGTCTGTGCGGGGCTCAAGCCTATGGTGCCACGGCTTGCCCAACAATACATCACATCCATTCAGTGGAGCAACTAGGAAATGCTCATTATCAAGGTAGCCCTGGATATGGATGCGCAACTTCCCTATCAAAGGGGCAACCTGCACCTCTTTACCAATAAATGCAGCTTCGGCTTCAATCTGAGGTCCCATGTTTTCAACCTCAATACCCAATGCAGCTGCCATTTGCATAGAGATGAAATTGTCAGTTGCACAGTCATCAAACATGAAGAATGCGGACTGATCCTTGATTTGCCCCCAAGCCTTGCAAACCATTCGCTCTTTTGCATCATGACCTGTATTTCCTTGCACATCAGGAACTGCATGTACATTAGCTTTGGTGTGCTTATCCTCGTGCTTTGATTTGCGATTTGGGCATTGTCGGAACATGTGGTCTTTGCTACCACAAGAAAAGCATTTTCCATCCTTGGCATATTGCTCTCTTTGCTCCGGGGTTAAGCCGAATTTGTTCTTCCTTGGGCCCTGTTCTTTAGATGTGTTATTTTCAGCTTTACCACCCTTATAGGGCTCCCGGAAGTTCTTTTTAGGTGGCTGTCCCACCTTTTGCTGATTTGGGACAGCCTTGTCTTTTCCCTTGGAACCTCCTTGATCCTGCTTAATCTTGAGCACCAATTGCTCCGTAGCAAGAGCAGAAGCTGTGAGTTGTTGCAAAGTATGTTTCGGGTGCAATTCTATGCCCGAACGATATGCTGGTTGCAGTCCAGAACGAAACTTCCTCTTTCTTTCATCCTCAGTGATTTGCATGAAGGGAGTCACTTTCAGCAACACTTTCCAGAATTTGTTAACATACTGTTGCACACTTTCATTATCTCTTTGCCCCAGCCTGTCCCACTTTTGAGTGAGAGTTTGCTGTGCATTGGGTGGCAAGAACTGAGCATAAAATCTATCCTTGAATTCCTTCCAAGTGGAGATGGGATCCTTGGTGATCTTTTCAGTGATCCACCAATGAGCAGCAGTCCCTTTCAAGAACATGCTAGCATGGCGCACCTTTGACTTTTATGTGAAATCCTCATCGCTAAAAGCAATGTCGAACTGTGCCACAAATGCTAACACCTTAGAAGCATCATGTTCACCATGAAAAGCATCAAATTTGACAGATTTGTCACCTGCTTTGAATTCCTTGAGCTTCCTGGTATGAGGCTCATGGTCTTCTCTTTTTCTTTTCCCCTTATCCAACGGGGTAGCCCTATCTGCATGGGCTCCATGGGCCGTCATAGAAGTTTCATGGGGCACGGTGGCATGTGCTCCACGAACTCGAAACTCAGATGCATGTGACTTACCTGCATATAGTAATGTCTCTCCATGAGACAACTCAGAAAGCAAAATTTTTCTCATATGTTCCATTTCAGCCCTCATAGCATCAGGCTCTTATTCAAGCATAACTGTCTTTCCTGGAGACAGTTGACCCTTTGATTCACTATCATTAACCCTTTCAAGGGGCTTGTGTCTACCTCGCAGGGCATCAGACCCACGAGAGGCACTAGATGGACCCCTCGAATTTGGCACTTCCAAAGGGTTACCTTGGTTGGCCATTGTGTTTTAAGTTTGCTAAAAGCGGGATGTCCAGTACACAGGTTCGTTTCCCCACTAGGAAGAGGGAAATAACCGTGCTCTGATACCAATGAAACCGATCCCGTCAAGTGGGAAGGACTCCGTTGGACACCCACACGCTTAATAGCACAACTTTAAAACCACAAATTTGAAATGGACAACTTAATACAACTTGAAATTTAAATGAAATGAAATGGAAAGATGGACACCAGCACTGGGGCCGGAACAGGCCGACCCCCCCCTCAATATATGATATATTTATTGGGAGTATTTGATGAATACAATGCTCCATGGGTTCCAAGAACCAGATGATGTCCATGTACATATGAAAACAGTACCAAACAAATAGGCTCCAAGTCGAATTTCGATGTAGAAGCTCGAAGCAGAACGACCACTAGCGTGGTCCAATCTCTACGGTCCTGTGCTTTCACTGGACTCCGCGGAGAGCGCCTCACTGGTGTTCCGAGACCACGCACAAACAGGCGCTCTCGTACTAACGCCTGGCTCTCCCGATCTCAGCACCTTTGGACCGAGGTTCTCCAATAGAGCTTGGACAACCCAGCACCGAACGGGTGTGGCCGTAGAGGGAGTCGGGAATCCCTTATCAGATTTAAACACAAAATACTTTACTTAAATCTGAAATTCACTTACTTGTGGATGGCTGATAGAAAACCAATACTCGCGGTGTTTGTGTAGAAGATGAAGCCACCCAGGAGATGCGAAGTCTCCTTGTAGAACGCCAGTGGAGAAGATGTGCCACCACCGCAAAAGTCCACAGCCGCCTGTTGTGAGAGGAGGAGTACCCACTTGCAAGGGAGAGGATACCCGACTGCAGCGTGGGAAGAAGATGGTGTGGAGGAGCAGCCTGTTATGAAGAGAGAGTACACCCACAGTTGCCTGCAAGAGTAAAAGGGCAGCCTGCTGGAGAGCAAGTGCAGCCACCTTATATGGAGAAGAGGGATACTTGCTGCAGCCGCCTGTGGGGAGTAGAAGCTGCAGGCGAATAGGTGCAGTCGCCTGTATAGGAGGTGAAGCAGCCGCCTGCAGGAGAGCCCACGCAGCCTGCTGAGAAGGGGAACCGGTAGAGGGTACAGTCGCCACAGATGGTCCAGAAGCGCAGCCTGGACAGCATACAGGTGAGGCTGCCAATAGATGGTGGGCAGCCTGTAGCATGTGCAGTCGTAGAGCAGCCAGCCGCGTGGGAAAAGCAAGCGCAGCCTGCTATGAAGAGAAAGAGCACACACACACGCCTGTATGGGAGGTGAAGCAGTCGCCTGCAGGAGTGGAGGCAGCGCAGCAGTGCAGCCTTGTGGAGGTGACAGCCGCCTGCAAGAGAGCTCACGCAAGAGATGGTCGCCGTCTTTGTTTTTACGAAAGAGGCCGAAAGCGGTTCATCCCCACGCTTGATAGGGAAGGTATAAAATTGAAGTGGTGTTACACTTTGGTGATTTCCACGTTTGCATGTGGGTGATTAGTGTGGGTAGGTGACCATGCCCACCCGCACACTCACTTAAGTGGGGCTGCCCACCTTGGCCCCTAAGTGGGTGCCCACATTTAAGTGAATGTGAACACTTAACCTTATAAAACTAAAGGTTAGAAATAAAATAATAAAAACAACATGTGCACCATACTTACCACCTGTTCACATGCACCAAAACTCGTCAGAATACAGAGCAGACTTCACGACTCACTGGCAGGCGTCCCTGCTCAGTAAGTAACACGTCAAACAGGCAAACACACAAATACATGTCATGCGAAAGCAGTTTCAAACATGCAAAATATGTGTGCATGTGCAAATAGTAACATGGACATATCTCCCGTTCATGGAACAAGTACAAAATATCTGTCGGCACAAAACTGGCACGACGTAAAAACATAAAAACCTGGTCTTCCTAAGGAGTGACAGTCCCATAGGTAAGACACAGTTCCAGGCACGAGTCTCCCTATGGTATGACAGTCCCATAGGCAAAACACGGCACGAATATTGGCTCTTCCATGGCGTGACAATCCCATGGGTCGAACACAGTCCAGGTCATACATGGGTGGCACTGGTCTGGCTCCCGTCCATACAACACCATCCTGCTAACACACGGGTGGCACCAGTCTGGCTCCCGTCCATGTCAGCAAAATACTGGCCTCTTCACATGAGACACCGGCCTGGCCTCAAGTGAACGAGACGCAAAAACTAGAGATGGACCAAATGGTCGGCCAATTGGTGACACTTGTACACACTACAAGGGTGGGCATAATGTCTTTACCCCAACAACCTCCCACTGAAAGGCAAAGTGCCCTTAAATGAAGGAAAAGAAAAATCAGCATGGACATGATAATATACAAGGCCATATCAAGGCTGAAACTGGCCTCATCCAATGCCCATCAAGTGTCTGCAATGAGCAAACCGCTCTGGAGGCAAACTTTTGTCAACAGATCAGCCGGTGGCATCCGTCTGAATCTTGACAAGCTGAATCTGCTTGTTCTCTATCACCTCTCTGATGAAGTGATACTTCACATCCACATGCTTCGTCTTTGCATGAAAGACAGGGTTCTTTGCCAAGTGGATGGCACTCTGACTGTCACAATGCAACAATGGAATATCCCCTGTATACCCCAAATCAACCACTAACCGAGATAGCCATAATGCCTCCTTGCAAGCCTTTGTGGCTGCAATATACTCGGCCTCTGTAGTAGATAAGGCAGTGCACTTCTGCATCCTGGATATCCATGACACAGCACCTCCTGTGAATGTAAACACATAACCGGTAGTAGACTTCCGGTTATCTGGATGACCGGCATAATCCGAATCTGTGTAACCATGCACTAATGCATCCTGTTTGCCAAAGCAGATGCACATATCCTCTGTGCCCTTCAGGTATCTCATGACACCTTTCACTGCTTCCCAATGCTTCTTACCAGGGTTTGCTATGTATCTAGTAACCACTCCCACTGCAAATGCAATGTCCGGCCTGGTAGCAACCATGGCATACATGAGACTGCCACAAGCTGAAGCATACGGAATATCTGCAACCTGTGACATGAAAGGAGGCACCTGAATCAATGATCCATGAGTACATACCATGACCATCTCCTGCATGGAGTAAATGGGCATCAAGTGAAGACATGAATAGGACTTCATCCTCATTGTCACCTGCATGTGACACATTGACTTCTTCAATCTTGACTCCACTTTTGCCCTTTGGCTTTGCATCTTTGGCTTCATCTTTGTCTTTGTCTTTTCCTTTGCCCTTTTCCTTTTGATCATTCTTCCATTTGTAGCATTGCTTTTTGAAATGTCCCTTCTTGCCACAATAATGACATTCCAAGTCCTTTTTGGAGCGGGACTTGCTCCTTCCCCGTTCTTGGCTTTTACCCCTTTGCTGGGATCTCCCACGTGCATTCATTGCATTGGACTTTCCAACAGAGTTGTTCTTCCTGTTCATCTCCTCTTGAAGGAGAGCACCCTCCACATCTGCATATGATAGCATAGCATTTGAATTGCTAGTGGCTGTCCTGAATGTGTCCCAACTCTCTGGCAAAGTGCATAAGAGAAAGGTGGCTTTGAACTCATCGTCCATTGCCAACTTTTGATTGATGACCTGGCTGACAACACCATTAAACTCATTTAGATGGGCTGTCATAGACGTCCCTTCCTTCATTTGAAGACCTATGAGTTTCTTCAACCAATACACTTTGCTTGAGGCACTTTGCTGGGCATACAAGCCCTGCAATCTTTGCCACGTTCCCCAAGCTGTCTTCTCTTCACGTATGCTGAAAAGTAAAGAGTCTGACACAGACAACATGATGGTGGATCTTGCCAGCTCATCCATATCTTCCCATTCTTCAGCAGTAAGAGAAGCGGGCATTACACCCCTTTCTTTGATGGGCTTGTGCTGCTTCTTCTGGAGCACCACATTATAGCACTGGGTTTGCCAAATGTCATAATTATGTGAGCCTTCAAGCTTCTTGATGTGAAGCAATGAAGAGCTCTCACCTGTGGTTGCCATAGCAATATGCAACCTTTGACACAGTCAATGCCTGACTCCTTGCAAGATGTGCAAACACTGCACTAAAGCACCCAAAATGCTCACAGTTGTTCTCCCAAAGTTTATCTCCCACTGCGGAAGCACGAATGCAACTCTCCCCCCACTGAATGTGATAAAATCACCAAAATCTGGTTGCTGCAGATTTATGACAGCACCTTAGATGTGCTCTGTTCCCCTTCCAAAATACTGTACAACAGTACGAAGTGCTCACCAATGATGTACCAAATCTGTACCGGCAAGTACAGCAGCTGAAAATGAGCCTTTTCCTCACTCAAATCAATGTACAGCCATGCCAAAACTTGTACAAAGTTGTACCAAATCTGTACCAGCAAGTACAGTAGCAATAAATGCTCTCCTGGCTGTCCAAATGAGTGAAAATCAGACCTTGACAGTCCTCACCACTGCATACAACAGTCCCGAACAGAAATTGGGCAAAAGGCCCTTGACTGCAAGTGGATTACTGAGGGTTCAAGGCATAAAAGTCTTCCCTGCTGCTTTGCCAAGCTCAACAAGCACAAAATCTTGAAAAGCCCCTTGATTCAAGATCAATTTCTGATCATGAATGGTACATTAATGCACATGAAGGCATCCAGAGTCTTCCCCCTGGCCACATATACATCCAATACATAAAAGCCCCTTGATTTACTGGCACATTGAGTGCTTGATAGGCATCAACACATTGCCCAAAGCATCAATTGCCAGTGCCTGCATGCAAATCAACCCAATTGGCACAAAAGCCCTTTGATTTGCATTCCAATTTCTTGCAATTTAGCCCCGAATGTGAGATTGCTCACATCATACAGCATGTATGAATGCCCAATGGCACAATTACATCAAAAGCCCCAAAATGTTAACATCCAATTTCCTGCCAATTGACCTGGAATGTGACCAATGTCACCCAATTGTTGCCAATTGTGCTCAAATCTGAGTCATTAGGACCTGTACCTGCTCAATTGATTCGTAATAGGTCTCCATCTGATACTCTCTCTTGGGGATAAGAAAGATCAAGCCCTCTGAAAAGCTCTGTGGCATCACCCCAGTGTCCAAAACATACTGAAAGCCCCTGCGGAGGCCTGGCCCCAAAAGGTCCCAATAGCGCATAAAAAAGGCAGGCGTCGATCCGTCCTCCCCTGGGCAACTATGGCGCGGCAGGACCCTCAAGGCCTCAGCAAGCTCAACCTCTGAAAGAGGCTCACCCAGAACTGTACGCATACGATATGTGACCCTCCTCTACACATGGGTCCACACAGTCTGTCTGCAAGCATCCCGAGCCTCAGTGGCTGGCTCCGCTGAAAGTAGGTCTCTATAGAACCCAGTGGCAATGGCTCTGATCTCCCCGGGCTAAGTAGCTACCGATCCGTCCGGCCTCCCAAGCTGCCGGACTCCTGCTCGAGCATGGCGGGGTCCAGTGATCTCAAAAAACTCCCCAGTCACTCTATCACCAAGCTGCGTCCATTGAGAGGCCTGGCGGCGATAGTAAAACTCATGTCTTTGCTCCTCTGCCTCTCTAACCTCCTAGCGTGCCTGGCTCAGCTGGGACGCCACCCACTCACACGCAGGCTGCTGCTCCTGAAGGCGCTGGAGCGAAGCAAGGCTGCGTCTCAGCCAATGCTCCCGCTCGCGAGTCTCTCTCAACCGTGTTAAAGCTGCTGCGTGAAGAAAAGAGCTAAGCTCGATAAGTCCCTGGGCACACTGGCCTGCGTCCTGGTCAGAACAGTGACTATCATGCCAGATCCTCTCAATGTCCTTAGCGAGACTAGGATCCGTAAGTACCCTCTTTGGGAACCTTAACTGCAGGCTGGGCTCCCGTGTCCTCTCCTCAAGTGTCAAAATAACTGGCGCATGGTCTGAAAATGAGTTGCCAGCGAGAATGCCAACGGAGCCCCCTCGCTCCACTAACCAGTCGCCCACATAAAAGCAATCAATCCGTGATAGATTAGTCCCTCCCTGCCGGCGATCCGATCGAGAGAAACTAAGACTGTCCTGAGAGCGGGAGAAGGCCCCATGCTGCCATGCATCAGTGATCCTCAATGACATGCAAAATCGCTCCCAAGCTGCAAGCTCCGTGCCGTGCACTGTAACATGACTGCCTCCCACCCTATCGGCCGGGTCCTCAAGCATGTTGAAGTCTCCCTCGACACACCAATGTGCGGCCTCTGGCAATGCATCCGTAACCTAGGTCCAGAACTCTGCTCTGGCACTAGCATGGTTGGGCGCATAGACGTTAAGCATGCCCAAGAGCTCATCATGCATCCTCAGAATGACATATTGTGCTCTACCAGGCACAATGATCCCTCGATCCACAATGGCCTGCTGCCATACATCTGCAATGACCATGCATACTCCTCCCTATCCACCCAAAGGGCCGAACCTTGCAGACCAAAAGGTGTCCCATCTACCAGGCATCACCGAACCATATCTCCGGATCCTGCTCTCACCCAAGTGGTGCTCCTGCATCATCAAGATATCTATACTGCCACCAACCAGGCATCTTTGCAGCTCCTGCCTCAAGCAACCACGATAGCGTATGTAATGTGCTTCGCCAAGGCCCTGTACATTCCATGAGATGATCCTCATGGATGACCTGCTGAGGTGGATGCTGTCTCAGCCGTACGACGGGCCTTCGCAAGCGGCTTGGATGGAGAATAGTCCCCATCCGAGCGGCTACGAATCTGCCCACCCGGCGTGCTGCAAGAATCACGGATCAGGCGCCAGTGGGTGTGTCCCATGGCGACTGCCTCTCGCTCAGACAGAGCAACCTCATGTATGCATACATATCCAAGGCTGCGTGCTAAGACGACCACTATGCGAACGACCAAATGGCGAATCCCTGAGGCATCCACACTCCCGGGATCCAAGAAAAAATGAGCCAACTCCCATAGTCGGCCTATCACAACTGTCACCTCCAGTCGTCGCAGGGGTCTCCTCCTGTAGGGGAGCGAAGCTGTTCCTCACGGGAACCCAGTGGTGCTGAGACTGAGGTTGCTGCTGCATCGGTCTCTGGGCGTGCGGGCGTGCTGCTGTGGCTGCCTCCCTCGACGGCGCCCCTGTCCAGGCTGCAACTCCGAGGTCTCTGTGGCCTGAGCAGGTGTCCCGGAGGCTGCCTGCCGAGCCGCATCTGTGGGCGGGCCATCAGGGGCCTGCTGCTGCGGTGAGGGTCGGACTCTCCTGCGAGGACAGGCCTTGGCCAGATGGCCGACATGCGTGCAAATAAAGCACTGGTTCGGGAGCCCCGAGAACTCCACTCTCTGATCAATCCATCCCCCCCCAATCCTCGGTAGCTGAATGACCTTCGGAAGGGAGGAGATGTTCGGAACCAAAACTCTGACCAAAGGTAGCCCAGCTGCTCTGGCCCCCACTGAAGCTGCTGTGGGGCCAGTCTCTAGCACCGAACCCACCAATGCTCCCAGCCTAGAAAGGAGCGGCAAGTACTCACGGCGGAGTCCAGGGAAGCAAACTGTAACATGGAAGAGGCGCTCTCCCTGCTCGGCCGCTGCTGGGTCAAAGCATGCTGCCAAGGTCTGAAGAATGCCCGAGCACCCCTGATGTCTAGGGGACTCATGGCTAGGACCTTGGCCATGCTTTGGGCAGTCTCGAACTCGATCTGGTAGTGACCACGGCCCAGTAGCTGAACGTCCAGGATCTTGCCCACATCTGCAAGAAGGCGGGCTTGGAGAAGATCCCGGATCTCCCCTCTGCTGGGGCGAGTGCCGACTATACGGCAGATGGTGGAATGTGCCTGGAGGCATTCCACCTCTGCGGTGAGGCTCGCTTCCTCTTCTGGCGAAAGAGAAAGCCTGATGGGGGTATCCTCAGGGGCGGGCGAGGGGGCTGCGGGAGAGTCCCTCTGAGGTGGGGCGGGAGGAGCCTCCATCAGAGTCTGAAGCTAAGTCGAAGGCGGAGCGAAAGCGGAGAGTCCTGCAAGAGCCGAGCTGCACACAAGGGCGGAGGGGGAAGGCAAAAAAGAGAGAAAAAAAAGGGAAGACCCCAAGGGACGGAGAAATCAGAAAAAAAAGGGGGGGAAGGTAAGGCGGCAAAGACAAAAAAAGGGCCCTAGGGGGGAGGCGGAAACAACGCGAAACAGGGGGTGGGGGGGGAAGATGAGGCAACGGCGGCGAAAAAGGGGGGGCGGGGCGCTGAAGGAAGATGGGAGGGCGCGAAGGAGAGGAGGAGGAGCAGGGGGCGGCGGGCGCTGCAGCGCTGGGCGCGCAGGACAGCCAGGCGGAGGGGGGGCGAGTGCGAATGCAGGCGGGGGGGAGGGAGGGGTGAGCAGACGCGAAGGCGGAAGAGGGAGGAGGTGTGCAGTAGCGCGAGCAGGGGGGGGAGCGCGAGCTTCAGCGAGCAATTTTCATAGCTTACTTTCCTTTTTTGTTTACCATCGAATGAGGTAAATTTATCTATATCTGAGCTACAAAAGACTGAAGCAAAGTTAACAGGGCTCTCTGCACTTCAGCAGAAGGTGCAGATCTTGGGAGTCAGAACTTGTGTCACGTGCACGCCCATGCCATGGCTAATCCTGTGCATGAACAGTCGTAATCCCTGGTTAAGACATCAGTAGCATCATCAGCATCAGCATCAGCCTCAGATCATCAGCATCAGCATTATCATCATCAACACTAGCAGCATCATCATGGGAGAGCATAAGACCCTGTCGGTTGGCAGCAGGCAGCCAGGTTCTATGGAGTGGGCATCAAAATTAGTATTTTCTCAGGGTTCATGTCCACAGCAGGCCGACAGCTCTTGGTGGCTGGCCGACTGCATCCCAAACATATATATAAGGCATTCATTCATTAATCATTTAATCAAGTCATTCAGTCATTCACCCATCATAGAAGTAATGTAAAAGGCCAAGGGTCACCCCCTTTGGGGTTGACCAAAGGCCTCAGCCATGTAACAACTTGTGCACTTAAAGAGGATTGTTCAAACTCTCGGCATGGGAATAAGTCAGGCTAATTAGGATAAAGCCAAGATGCAGGAACAGATAACTAAGCTTCAACGAAAATACATGGATTCAGAGCTCAAAAGCCAACATTTGTTAGCTCAACATATATTTTCCATGGATCAGCATGAAAAGGTAGACAAGTAGATAGAGCCAATCTTCAAGTTTTGTAGAGCCATATTAATGCACTAGTTTCTAATAAAGACTTGGAAATTAATGAAATGTCTATGAATGATGTGGGTACTTATGAAGCAAGAATCTGGGAATTGACGGAAAGTCTCTACGATGGCTACATAAAAGAATTCCAATACATTATCAATCTTGCATGCCGCCTAGATGAGCTCAAGCACAACAAGGCGGATGATCAATCTGGAGCAGGTGGATCCGTCCGAATCCCCAGTTACTTGGAGGAACTGAGGATACCACAGACACAATGATAGGCCAGTGCTCCGATAATCCAACAGAGAAAGTTAAGAAAGTCATCACATAGCAGGATAAAAACTTTAAAAACTTCAAAGAGAATGTATTATCTTTCAGAGAACAAGCTTGAGCTTTTCACCATAACTCAGAGCAGTTAAAAAATGAAGCTGAAGCCTTAAGGTTAACCAATCAAGAAGTGGAGAAGAGGAATGTTGAACTTGAAGATCAAAGAGTATGAGACTTGGTAAAGATTGGCAAATTGAGAGAAAAAGTTATTGCTTCTACAAAATTGCGGGATGCTGTCAGAAAGCTTGATGAGTATGAGGAAGAAATCCAAAGGCTTCAAAGTCATCATGCAGAGTATTCAAATCTGATGGAAAATAAAGAAGGCAAGTCAATTGAAAAACTCTGTTCATGTCTGAGAGTGGGAGATGGAAAGGTGTGCCACCTACATTCTGGGAGGAGTGGAAACCTTGCGGTCTAGGTAGTTGCCACTTTTGGCTAATTAGCTTATAGTTCAAAATATAGTAGCTCACTTTAGCAAGGAAGTTCCGCCATTAGATAGGCAACCATCTTACCATGCTTTGGAGGATCATCATCAGAATCCAGATCGCTCTTCAAAATCAAGACCTTCAACAGCTCAAAGAGGTTCTTCATCGACTCAAACTCGCTCACAAAGAAGAGGTGCCGCTATCTCACTATATGGTCAGAGTGACAGTCCGGATGATGCTAAGTAGAATGAAGAAAATCTACAATTTGGAAATTCGGAATAGAAGATTTAAAAAAAAGATTATTTACTTTATACATTTAATTCTTACAAACAAGTCCATTCCTTAGCCCATATTATAGATATAGATTTTAGGTAGTCATTTGATAGATCCGGATTGGGTTTGCAAAGAAAATCTGCACAATCAAGAGATTACAAAATCTGGATTTATTTCACTTATCTGAATATCAAGTGGGTTTGACTTTTGCCCATGGGGTGGACTACTCACCAGGTGGGCGAGGTGCTAGCTTAGGAAATAACCCACCACTTTAATCTTGTATGTTACGACCCTGTGTTTTTCCCTCTGGACAACAAGGAGGTGGGCACGGGCACAGGATGGACAGTGTGAAAAGGCATCAGTTGGATATGAAAAGGAAACTCATATGTGTAGCCAGCCCAAGTGTGAAGAGGACAAAAGGGATTTTGAGTTTATAAGGTTTTATAACCTTTGAAGGCTTAAAATAATAATATTTTTGAAGTATGCGCTTTTTGCAATAAACTTTGCTTTCTGGAAAGTGAATGGAATCGCATCCTTGTTAAAAAGGGGAGGGTGGCGGAATTTGACGAATATCGTGTGGCATGGTGCTTCTCTCCATGAGCTGCCTGTAGGAGTCGTATCTAGGCGAAACTTGCAGACATGTAAAGAAATACCGCAAGGGGCACCACTGCGTTTTGGGGCCAATCGGTGTCCTACTACTATTTGTAGGAACACTCTAGCTCCCCTTGTTTGTTTCCTTTTCCAGGTCCCCATGGGTGATGAAGTGTTTTGTGTGCGAGTGTTTGTTTCACTACCCGTCAAGTTTCTGAAGGCCAGTTTCACTTAGGGGTAGTTTAGGAATAGAATTCCAATAATCATGTGATCATACCTGCCCGCAAACCGCTAGTTGTAATCATGCATGGATGATCAAGAAGAAGGAGAAGAGCATTGAAAAATACACAAAGTCTATTTCCATCTTTGTATTGTCTGGACAATGTTGTTTGCATTATGTATTAATCAATTGTCTGTTGCTTAATTCTGTCATCATGTTTGATGTTAAATCTTTACTGTGTTGGTTTATCCGTGTTCATATTCTTCTTGTCTTAGTATGAAACTTTTTCTGTTTTAGTTGTCTCCTCGGGTCTCATTGTGCACACTATTTGATATCATATGCTTGTCTTTCTTATGTTGAAATGCAGGACTTGCCATCTTTTGAGCTTAATGCTGGATGAACTCGGAATCCAGACTGTAGCATTGCATTCTATGAAGTCACAACCTCAGCGACTGGCTTCTTTGAATCGCTTCAAATCTGGGCAGGTTCCTGTTTTAATTGCCACAGATGTTGCAAGTCGAGGCTTGGATATCCCAACTGTTGATTTAGTTATCAACTATGACATTCCAAGGTTGAAAGTGGTGATCTATATGCTACCTTCTGTCTCAAGAAATCAATTACTAAGGGCATTAGATACATTTTTGTGGGTAATTAATGCGTGAGAAGCATTGAGGCTTTTAGGGCAATGTCTGCATTGCGGCATGCATGCACTTTCCTTGTTTGAGCCTTCTGTCATAATATCAGCTATCTGGATAGTTATGTAATGTGGTCCAGTTCTAGTTCAGTCCCTTCCCTAATATTATCTCAATCCATGAACACTCGAACACCAGATTGGCTCCCAATCCACCCTCTCAAGGGCCCCCACCTTATAGGTGCATTTACTTTATTGCTTGCAAGAGAATGAGTACAAGATTGAGTTACTGTGCTGTCACACGGGGACTGGACTTGACTAAGACTTGACGGGTGATATGGACCTGATTTGGACTGATCTTTACCGCCCCTTGGCTGTGCATTTTACTGGCCTGGCTGCCCTCTGTAGAGGACTGACTGTATGGCCTGTTTGCCCCTGTTTGGGACCTGATCTGGGTGCCCACAAGCTGCTGTAATCTGCTGTGTACTGGCCTTCTGGAGATGCTCTTGTGGCCGCCCTTCTCCTGTGTATTCATGCCCAGAAGAGCTGCCTTATGGTGTGGTAATCTTCAGCCTGCATAGATGCTGAATTTGGCTGCAAATCAGCACCTGGATGATGTGCATTATACCTCAGATGGTCGCCTCCTTCACCTTTGTCCTGGTCGCCCCTTGAATGATGGTACTCTTGCTCTCCTTCCTTGAGAGATGGAGTCCTCAAGGCTGATGGCTATGGCATGTGAACCAGATGGATAGAACATCCTAGATCTGCTCCTTTATATGCACCAAAGGGGAGGCAAAGGTGCTATCAAAAGGTGTGCCATGGGCAAACACTCTCATGGCCCTTTTTGGTCCCTCCCCACCCGGGTGTCATGAGCTGGTCACTTCACACCCGGGTGCCATGGGCTGGTCACAGCACGATGGCCCCACTTTTGACCATTGTTAGTCACCATTAACCTTAATGGTTTTCACACATGGCATGGCACATTTGCCCAGGACTCGAACAAGGCCGCCTGACCTAGCCTTCCTAGACACCCGACCATGGGTCTAATAAGTGTTTGGTTTAGCCTGTACAAACATTACATTTTGTAAAGAGGGTTACCTAGACTTGTGTCAGGGGCACGATTGGACTAAACCCACTGCCTGGCAACCGATCCCTTGGATTAGGGCTTACAACATGCTCAAGGCCATCAGGAAAGGTATCCTCTGTCCTAGATGAAGGAGAATGCCCACGTAGCACCCTAGGATAAATGGTGCACGTGACAACCTTGTGAATATCTTGAACAAATTAATTTACCTTCATAGCAACAGCAATGATATCCAGTAGGCAGGTTTCATTCATGACCTGTTTAAACTTGGCACATACAGTGGTCGCGTATAATTTTATTTAACCACTGTTCTTGGCATTATCATAGTTTAGATTCTCTCTTCCATCCTGATCACGGAAATTCATCTTGTCACATGCATGAGTCCTCAGGTGCATGTGCCATGGCTTCATGGGGACATGTACACGAGTGTGATATCATGTTTTAGTAGACCTTTGTGAATCTCACAGATGGGAGGTGGTTGATGAGTACTGTGAGTGTAGGTTAGGATTTGTATATAGGGTAGATGTATCATGTAGGTGAGGGGTTATAGCCACCGGGAGGCATCGACCTATAACAACAGACATAATGCAGATGGAAATCAAGCGGTGGTGTCCGACGGCGGGCATAACAGATAACGTGTAGGCTCCCAGTTTGTTAGCACATGAGAACATGGAGAGGTAACGGTAATTTGCAGATTTCAACCTTGCATTTCAATTTCTTAAAAAAAAGAACAAGTGCTCTGCGTATGGAAGTTTTTTTTTTTTTTTTGGGGGGGGGGGGTGTCCGAGTCATTATTGGGACCCCGTTTTGTGTTGTGTGTACACGTTAGTCACTGTTTAAATGTGCATTTTTATGACATTAGTATGTTTAGTTAATCGCGTCTTGTGCACTCTCCAACACATTCTCATTTTGACGTGTATGTTGTGCGACTAGAAAATATGGGTTTTTTTAATAATGTTTTTTTTGGGTGCAGGTTTACTAGTGATTATGTTCATCGTGTAGGTCGTACAGCACGTGCAGGCAGAGGTGGAATGGGTATCTCTTTAGTTACGCAGGTTAGAGACATGATTATTTTTTTTGAAATTTTTGTTGAAATGTTTTGCATGGTCTTTAACAACCATTTTCAAGTAACAGCCCTTAGTTTTATGACTATGAGATTGCTGATTAACAAGTATGACATGGACGATTGAGCCAAAATGGATGTTTTGGCTGTCCTGTTAATCGAGCTGAATCTTTGCTTGCTTGCAGTATGAAGTGGACGATTGAACAAAAAGGATGTTTTGGCTGTCCTGTTAATTGAGCTGAATCCTTGCTTGCTTGCAGTATGACGTGGACCTTGTACATGAGATTGAGGCACTGATTGGAAAGCAGCTAGTGGAATATGAGGTTGAGGAAGACGATGCACTGAAAGGGATCACCAAGGTGAGGGCAATGCTACTGAGAACTGCTAATGAGATATCTGTGGATGCTATCTGATGAACCAGTTGTGTTTTAGCTGTAATATTCCTAGTGTTCAAATTGGCTCATATGCAGGTATTCAAAGCCAAACGGCTTGCTTCACAAAAAATGCAAGACAGTGGTCTTGAGGATTTGTTTAAGGATCGGAAGGATAAGAAGATGAAGGTGCTAAGAGAGAAGCGTGTTCTAAAGAAGAAGAGCAAAAGGAAACAGAGTGAAGCTGCAGTATGACTTCAGCGTGCGTAATAGTTGGTTTCTCTGTGATGTGCTGGCACAGGAGTTTCTAATGCTCCTTAACAGATCTGATGACCTCATGAGGGAAGCCATACTGATGTGTGGCATTACAGTAGCAGAGAGTTCTCTGAACACCTGCTCTCCCCCACAGTTTGTGAAGATGTGTAAAATATTCCGTCCCTTATATGAAATATCATTTGCAAATACCTTGCATTATTCTCTATTCAATGAGTTTGTAGTGCATAAGCATGCCTCGGAAGTGGTGACTGAATTAGCTTTTGTTTGATGGAGGGGAACTAGTTTCACACAAGTGTGCTAGGAAAGTTTAGTTATTTTAGAATAAACATCTATGTGAGAGTAATGTGGGCAACAAAGAGATGCTTTCGGAGAGGCATGGATGGTCGAAACTGTAGTCGGTGGTGAGAGATCAATCCACTAGCTTCGGGCCAATTGGAGATGAACGTTGGTTGGTCCTTGAGGTAGGAAGCTAGTTGAGACCTCGCATCAAGCATTTCTGCACCAAGGCTGCACCACATCCAGGGATCGGACTTTGTTGTTGCTTTGTTGCACTTCTGTGGTGAGGTTTTTGTTGTGACGGTAAAAATCGAAGAAGAGGCAAGTGGAACCTGGAAGGAGCTTGGCTTTGCACACCATGCTCTCCCCATCCAAAGATGTACTTAAATGGTTGTTGGTCGTTGATGATGAGTGTTAGTATATGTGTGAGCTATTGTGAGTGTTAACTCATGCAAGATGTGCTTGTGAATTATAAAGCCCTTAGTGATGATCGGGTGTCGTGCATGAGATGTGTGGGTTTGAAGGTGTTCCCAAGTGTGTGCTCCTCTATGTGACAACTCCAACTCCAACTCCAACTCCAACTCCAACTCTTCTGCCCTCTTCGACTTTTATATTTGCTTTCCTTAACATTTATCTTTTATCCATTTTTTGGAAGTTGAGGTCATGAAGCTTTTGTGGCACCCCTTTCGAGAGGACAAGGGTTTTGTATGGGATCTTGGCTCGTGATGTGTATACCTATCAATGGTTCTCGTCGTAGGAGCTCATTATAGAAACACCTTTATTACATAACCAAGTTCTAGTTCTTCTTTCCGTTGGGACAAGTAACAGGGAACACGGGGAGGGGTAACAAGCCAGTGTGTTTGGGACTACTTCATCACAAAGGGATCCAGAAGGGAATTCATAGAACGTGTCCTCGGTTGTAGTAAGCTTGTAGTCTCAAAAGCTAGGCCGACAAAGGACAAGTGCCATGGAAAATCATGCAGCCCAACTCTATACCATGATATGGAGGGTTTCACGCAACCACCTCCTTACGTTCCATCGCCATGTAAATATGCAAAAGACATGATGAAGATGGCATTTGAAGTAGGAAGGGGGGTTGTGCAATATAGCAAAAGAGGCCCAGAGTTGGGCTATAATAAGCGAATCAACATCTCAAGGAGGATGACCAAATTTGATGGAATTGGAGATGCATTCAATATCTAGAGAAATTCAATCAAATTTGTGGGGCCATGTGAAAGATTGATGATCCTACTAAGCTCATTCGAACTTCGTCTTAAAGGCAAAGCAAGCTAGTGGTTTAGGTCACTATACCCACTTGAAAAGACCAGCTTACGAGGTCTCGTGACACACCTTCATAGTGGGATTTTCACCTTGTGGAACCATATGGAGTCCCATTGCACAGATCTACAACCAAGAGGGAGAAACAATGTGTGATTACATTGCTAAAATGAAGTATCTCCGTACGAGATGCAACACCCACAAAATATTGGATGATTTATCACTCATCGATCGATCTTCATGATTGGTCTTAAGAGCAAGAGGCTTCAGAACCATCTCTACAGGTCTAGGCACTATATCTTCAATAAGTGCTACAGCAATAGACCTAGTGGATAATCTACAAGACAAGGATGTAGAAGTCATCCATCCGAACCAAGAGGTAGGGAACACATCATTGCTCTTGGTGCCAAAGCAACCATCAGCCCTCTATTGCCCATACCAAATGCTGCTCAACAACTGCATAATCAAGTGCCCATTCATCAGAGCTCTATACTAAGAGATATGTACAGACTCACCAATGCCATTACCCAGCTCTCGATTCCTCCTAGAATTACACCAATACAATAGGACTCCGTGACATGCCAGTGGACCAGAGTAGAAGAGCTATGAGTCATATGAGCAACATGATTTATATGGATATCTTGAGTAACCTCCAGCCATAGACTCTGTGGTGGAACAAAGAGCGAGAGATCTTAACAATATGGCATGCATGCCATCGATGCAATGTTTCCATTGTAAGGATCCACACTGTGTTATCAAGTGTTCTCATAGAACCCACACCTCGTGTCCCAACCTCATCCTTGAATCGAGTGACAAACCCTAATGTCATTCCACATGGAGACATGGTACAAGTGTGGATTCGAACATGCCTTCAAGGATTGTTCCAATGGAGTGACAATCACCTGAGTGGCTAGTTGAAATACATGTTATTTACGGTGGATCATAATAAGTGACAAGCTCCATGATTAGAAAGCTTAACTAATTAAGAGTTAATAGAATGCTTAAGCAATGCCATACTTAATCAAGACACAATCTCATTGATCAAGCTCTTAAAATGAGCCAAGGATTACATGATTTTACTGCTCTCGAGGAGGCCGCATCCACAAGATACATGCAACCTTTTACCATACATGTGTCAATAAACGATCACACTCCATATACCACCTTTTACTTTTCATATGCTAGCTTTTTGACCGTTGACTTCACCTTTTACAAGTAACCATACAATTCAACCTTGAGTTAGGCCTTAGTCTTTCTTCTTCCTTTCTAATGTGCATGCTCTTCCCCTTTCTCTACTCATGTTGTACCCTCACACATTGTTATTTCAACACTTCCTTAATGTGATGAGGGTCTATCACCTAATGTGCTCCATTGGACCTACACTCCTAGTCATGCTAGAGTGGTTCGTCTCAGCTTGCTCTGTGGGCTACAATGTTAGCTTTGACCTGACACTTTACACACCGAAGGATGGGGTTGCAACCAGGGGTGAGAAGCCATGCCTCTCATGCTCAACATGGGTTGCTTCCATCTTTGGAAGCCTCGCTTTTATCTTCATTCTAGATCATGATATTTGTTGTTTCAGCATGTTTCTTATGCCATCAATCCTTTGCCATGTGACATAGCTTTCCATATTAGTGGCATGTCATCTTTATCCTTGGTTCTTAATCTTGGTCCTCTTGAGAAGAATGCTTTCTTCTCACTTTGATAAAGCTTGGGCTGCCTTTCCTTGAATCCACTTCTCTTTTTCTATAAGTGCTGCTTTCACTCTTGCAATGGTTAGATCTAGGAGGTTCTTTGTTAACCCATTCCTAGAGCTACCACCATTATCTTACATGAAGGAGTCAAAGTAGATACACCAAAGGGTCATACATTCAAGATATGAAGCAATGGTGTCTAAAGCTACAACTTGGACGGACGCTCGTAATGGTGTGATGCAATATTTATGGCAATTCTCGCTTGAAGAGTATGTGGTAGCATGTAGAATGAAGTCCCAAGTGATGTACTGCATAGATATATTATGAGAGTAGTCATTGTAATCGCATAGGCCTCTTATGAGCCTAAAGTGCCCGGCTGGCCACAGCTTATGGCCATGTATATAAGTGAATTTCTGTAATAATACAACATACTCTTCCATTATGCAATTGAGTCTTGCTCTTGCTAATCTCTCTCCTTAATTCATGCTAGTGTGTGTGTGTGAGTGAAGTGAGGTGAGAGGAGGGACAAGTACCCGTAGTGCAATGCGGCAGTGTGAATGCTTGTGGAGATGCTTCCCAAAGGGTTGTAGAGCTTCGAGACCTCAAGGATTACAAGCTTGACCATTGGAAAGATCCTCGCGACAATTGTGATTCACCGGGTAATCTCTTGTTGGATGTGTTTCAAGAGGGGTTAGGGTGAGCCATAATATTTTTGGCGCTGTTGTCTCGGGGAGCCATCCCTTGGCTTTTTCCATCATTTTTCCTCTAATCTATGCATTACCATTGCCCATTATTTTGATTAGTGGTTTTCCATGAGAGAGATGTGGATTTGATGGTGATTTATGTATGATTTGTTATAGAATAACTCTCTTTTTTGTTTTTGTAAAGAATGCTTTTTGTCTTATTTTTAGCTTAATTTATTATTTTTGTTATTATTAATGTGGTTTTTTCATGTTCTTAGGACTTGCACATAGAGTGTATTAGGTTTAGTTTGCATCCATTGCATCAAACAATGTAATATAATGCATTTTTTAGTGAATGTTAGCTCTCTTTAGTGTTAAACATAGAACTAAAATCATTAATTCTAGCTTAATTTCTGTGTTTTTTTGTTGAAATTGTTTGCATTAGAGTATTAGCAAGCATTAGGAGTAGCTTAATTCCTCAACAAATTTTTCAAAACCATATAAAATCTTTAAATTCGACTAATTTCTCTTAATGGATTGGTTTTTGTCAGTAAGGGTGATTAATCTTGTTCAAGAGGTAAAAATTTTAGAAAATGTGTTAATTGGGATCAAAATTGATCATGTAAGTAGTTGAAATAAGTGTTTTTGAGTGTTTTAAGAGCATCTACAAGCTTCAAAACACCTAATTACATCAATTGGAGGAATTGGACTCTCTTTTGCTTAGTTTTATCTTAAAAGAAGAGATCAAAATTAAGAGCTCAATTAATCTCTAGTTATATATTAATTTATCAGTGATTAATTAGAGTTAATTAGAGTCTTTGATTAGTGTAAAAAAGGGTTCAATGAGTAGATGTCCATGAGTTGTCAAATTGTCTATTTTGGGGGTCATTTATGAAGGGTATAAAGGGGTGTCTTAAAAAGGTTAACTTTTTTTATTACCACTTATCTTTTTGGAAAAATGCTCATATCTCCTTAATTTAAAATTTAAAAAATATTCCCCCCAAACAAGGAAATTCAAATTTTTCGCTAGACTCCAAAAAATAAAATAAAATCGCATGAGCCATATGACTCACGCTGTGAACCATTTCTACACTCATGCTCTATAGGGGTTTGCGTCCAAAATAAAAAATAAAAATCACATGAGCCACGTAGCTAATGCCCTAAACCATTTCTGCACTCGTCCTAAGGATTCGCACTCTAGGGGTCCACGTTAAAAAAAAGACCGCGTGAGACATGTGTTTAAGGGTTCCGCAGCCTAAGGGTCTTACGCCTTAAGACCTCATGCAAAAAAATAAATCAAATTTGATAAAATCCGTGAAGTCCGTTTCATGCCGTGAACTGCACCCTGCTAGTTTACAACGTGAAAGGAGGTCCGCTGGCCAAAAAAAAAAGACTTTGAAAAACACCCATGTTTGGAGGCTCGTATCTCTTAAACCGTGAATCTGATGAGGGCGCTCTAGAGCTCATCGGAAAGCCGACATCAAGCTCTTCAAATTTGGTCTTGGCCATCCGAGTTAAAATTGAGTGTTTTGGCCTTTAATTAGCAGTCACAAAATTTGACCGAAAAATCGAGGTTAAAAAAAGCCTAAAAAGCACAATCGTAAATAACAGCGTGAAAACGACTTCGAATCATATTCGGGCTACTTATGGAGGGTCTAAATGATAAAATCACGAACGACTTAAAAAGACAAAGTTGTAGTACTCCAAAAATACTACGACTCTCATACAGAGTTTTTTCAAATTTCTTTTGGAATACTCTAAAAAATGTGCTGCAAAACAGGGAAAAAAATTTAAATTTTTTTTTCATCTTGAGACAATGATGGAAAATAGGTTTTAGGACCTCCTCTTCCATCTGGGAAGTTACTAGCATGCACTTTTTCTGGAAAAATATCCCTAAGGTGCGTTCACATGCGTGTAGCGTCTAAGGACAATCGTTTGATCCAACGAAGAGTACGCCAGGCCTCTTGAGGCTGTAACGAGCTATGAGAAAATATAAAAAGTAAAAAAAAAAACACGTGCTTGTTCAGTAAGAAGAAAATAGGCAATCAGACATGGCAACGATAGAGGGACTAGGTGGGCTGACACCCTCATTGAACCCAATGGCTAACATCTTCGAGTCATTGAGATCTATGCCCCAAATGTACCTCCCAATACCATTTGTTATACCAATAACAAGAGTGTCATTGGGTTTTACAACCCCCTGTCACTTCAATCCCGTTGGCTTTGGTCCTTTACCTAACATTCCCACCAATCTTATAGGTACCAACCCTTTTCAACCGGTGAATGCCCACACCTTGGATATACTGACTAGTGTAGGAAGGGGTAGCCCAAGGACTCAGTGAGTCACTACTATCAAGAGCACTCACATACGGCCTCAGTGACTCATATAAAAATACGCCTGTACAGATTTCCAAAATCATGGGCAAATACGACGGAACAACTAATCCTGTTCAATTCATACAAATGTTTGAATAGCGATGCGAAGCCTTTGGGAAATCCCAACTGCCCCACCAAGGTACATGCATTGAACCTATGCTTATAGAGGGAAAGGCTAGTCGATGGTTCATCACATTGATGCCGGTGATCAAGACCAACTTCAGAACCTTGAAAACAACCTTTATCCATGGCTTTTCCAAACAAGGTGACCGGTGGAGTGCAGTGAAAGAACTCTATGCGTACCAAATGAAACCATTAGAGACTTTATCCTTCGGATAAACTCTTGGACTCATGATGTGAGTTATGGAAAAAATTAAACAATTCTCAATTGAAGAGATGTTTCATGATGGGCTTAAAGAATAATAGCTTACACAACTTATCATTGTATCAACCTGGAAACATTCAATCAATGTTGTAAAGAAGCAGTACGTTTAGATGACAACATGCTGGAAGATGATCATGCCTACGAGATGTTCCTCAACTAAACCAAGTGAAGCAATGGCAAAAGAAAGATCGATCGCGGAATTGTCATTCCTCGAATTGTATACAACCTTGCTTAAAAGCTTCAATCGACATCTCTAAGAGAGGATGAAATCCTTCAAAGCCAAACATCCTTAATGCCTCTACAAGTGAGGAGCGATATGCCTTGTGTTAAGTGCATCACTACGACCATCCCAATCCCCATTGTGTATACAAGGTACCTATCTTTTTGTAATGCATATATTGTAAATCCTTTGGTCATAATACTACAAAGTATCCCAATTCATCAACAATTGACTTAAAACCTTCATCTCCTATGCACCAAACACAAACAGGAGATGAAGGGTAGAAACCACTCAAGAAGCAGTTAATCAAACACTTCAGTGTTTCTATTGTCGGACCGCACAAGGTGGCTGACTGCACAGCTTGGAATACTTCCATGCCCATAGTCACTAACACTTTGCAACCCATGTGTAAACGATGTGGCATTGATCACATGTTCCATGATTTCCCAAGGTGAGTTGCTTCAATGCAACTTGTCTCACAAAATTCAACTCAACATATCTTAAGTGTACAAAACGGGCAATTGTCCATGGTACCCTTGAATGTGCTAACACGCTTACAAGCCAAGGCACGCGAGAGATAGTAAAAAAGAATGCAAAAGATAACACTTTGAAATGGGTAGAAAAAAATGCCTTAAAGAAGGAACCAAAAGAGAAAACGAAACCTTCTAAACCCAAGAAAAACAAGGGACAACAAACTATTGAAACCAAGAAAAACAAGGGACAACAAACTATTGAAACCAAGTTTGAATTAAAGGACAGGGAAAAGGAGCTTGTGGTGGAGGACATAAGCCCAAAAGGGGACATAAACCCAAAAGAGCCAAAAGCTACACATGATGCAGAAGCATCCGTCTTCAAAGCCACCACACAAACCACAAGACCCATATGTGCGACACATGATACAAAAGCTCAAAAGAAAATTCGATCTCGTTGCATGAGCAAACATAATGAAAACACGACGATCCAAAGAAAGTCAAAAGATGAAACATGTTCTAGTACGTCACTTAGTGAGGAGGATGAAGCAAGTTCTGATTCATCACTAAGTGCACTTAATAGACCAATCAAGAAACTAGAACCCGCCCAACCATCCCAGATTGAAAATCATGATCATATGACATGCAAAATGCAAAAAGCAAGCTCAGGAGAGCATGCTTAGCATGGTTGAGTGTCTTACAGAATCACCGGCTATGATTGAACCTAATAATGCTAAATCTAAAAAAGCAACCAAAATACAAACCTAGAGAAGTATCGCTTTCCCTTTCAAGAGGAAGACATACTCTCTTTACACAAGAGTCATTAGAGACTAATTACATGAATTATGAAATTGAGAAAGCACGTGAGGAATTCAATAATTCCCTTACAAAATTAAAGCAGTCTCTCAAAACCTCATTTGGAGAAATGCTCTTCTCTCATGGTTGGTGAAGTCCACATAGCATCAGCACTTGCACCTTTATATAAGGACTCAACATGAGTTATACCAAGACATAAAGAGCTCCATAGAATAGAACTGTAAGGATTCGCAAGTTTCCAAACAGAACACAATTAGAATTGTTAGAGGACCAAGTGTGCCATTGTACACATTGGCATTGGGTACTCTTGAAAACACTGAGAGCCAAAAAACAGGACGAAAGTGAATGGGAATATGAAACAGAAATAGGATTTGAAGTTGAAACAAAAACTGAAACATCCATGGTTCCTCTTGAAGATTCTATCATGATATGGTTGGATTTTCCTAGAGGCAATGATGGTAAGCGCAAATGCGCGTTGAGATTAGCACTTGAGCTAGTCATAACATCATGACAATAAACACTTGGTGTCATTGGGACAACCTAAAATCATCCCTACCAGACAATGGTCTTGCAAGAGGAGCCATTGGACAAAACATTGAAGTTCTTGGTTACTTTAGCTATGCTACTCAAATAATCAGTGGAGATGTGGAATTTACATTCCATGTGGAACTTGGATACGTGGCTCGTTGTATTCAATTGATGACTCCATGAAAACAATCACCTTGAACACTCCTGCAGGCATTCTATAATTGATATTACGGGAGGAAGAGACCTTGGAGGAGCTGGAAATTCCAACATATCTTATTTTTTGAAAAGATTCCTAGGATTGTGGTTGGATTGGAACTTTTTAATAAAATTGCCACAGCTTAAGCACAACTTTATCCAACACGAGAACACAATCTCATGACCCTTGAGTTATTAGATTTGTTATGTCAACCAACACTCACGGCTCATCTTGAAAGAATTTTCTTTACACAAGACTTGAGCATACCATGTTTGGGGTACTTTGAACATACAATGCATATTGAAACTAACCCCCTTACTTGTAAGTTTTTGGTGGTTAAGTATGTGTTGGGAGTAGATTTGATCTTGGGATATAAATGGACTATTGCTACCCAAGCACCACTGTGCTTTACTATAGCGATAGAGTTATCATGATGGTCAATGACACAAAGTTGACAATACCATACTACAAGGAAGAGGATCCAACTTTAATGGATTTCTATGATGCTGAACGCAAAAGGTTACAAGCCTCTTCCACAGAAGACTCTCTACACAATGACCTACCATCTGTGTCAACAAAAATGACCGACTCCGATAAAGTATCTACTCCTTCAATCCCATCCTCACCAATGAAGTTTGATGCCAAAACCTTACAATCAACAACTATTCTTGAAGAAGTTCTCCCCACGCAACCATCTATCTTTAACAAGGAACTCAAAGGAAAATCCCCAGAGCCAACGCCTCTTTATCAACAAATCTCACCAAAGGAGACAACTGCATGATCGAAAGCCTCATCATTGACAGCCACTCCACAAGAGACTCTAGCCTCATTATCGTAAAAAATATCCATGATTCTCAAACCTGCAACCTCAGCGCGCTAACCAATGTGAAGGAGAACCCAAAACCTTTCACTTCCACCAAAAAGAAAAATCAACCAAGACAACAAAAATCAAGGTATCTTAATGGTATCAAAATTTGGGTGGAGAAGAAGCTACTTGTTGCTCAAGGCTACTACGACGGTGCCAATCAAATTTGGGTGCCTTGATAGTCAAAGCCTCTTCCTCAACGTAGCACTCAGAGGCCAAGGAAAAAGAAAAGTACTCCACAACATCGTCCACCACAAAAGCCTATGCGAGTTCCTCATCAAAGAACTCTACTAAGTCAACAAGTGTGGGTACCAAAAAGATTACTACAAGCACAAGGGTACTACCAAGATAATACCAAAGATTGGATTCCCAAGCGCATCAAAAAGTCTCCTCAACCTGTTCAAAGAAACAAACCTTAGCACCAAAGGCATTAGCCACCAGTTTATAATGTACATCAAAGATGGGTGCCTGTGCATGTGCTTTAATAACAAGGATACTATGATGGTAATCCCATCATATGGTTGCCAAAATTTAACAATGTGATGAAAGCCTCACCATCGACTTCAACCCCAAGGGCTAACGCTCAACAAGAAGCCCAAGACACACCAACCAAGTCACTCAACCACTCTCGTGTATTCAGCACCTACGCAAGAGCTTGTGTGTTCAAGCAACCCCAGTGGTAACCAACCAGCAGTCTTACCTACCACCTCGACAACATTTGAGCCAAAAATTCAAGAATCAATTCCCACGTCTACAAACGGAGACTTATGAGTCAATCAAAGACAAACTCACAGTTCTCTTTTCACCCCTGGGGATGTGAAGCGTAAGTGTAGAAGCTATGTGGCAGACATAAGAATCCATTCTCTGAAAAAGGAGATGAGCCACAAGAACCTATTGCTCGCAAGGTGTGGTAGTAAAAAAAAAACCACACAAACACAAGGGAGTCACACATATGGCCTACCTAGAAGTGGTAAAATATCACAAACAACTCCCAAGGATCTTCAATAGTCATTATATCTTGTTAAGCTTATCGCTTACTATTCTTTTGGCTATGTTAATGTAGCACCTACTCCATGAGTACATATACATACTTATGTATTGGAGAACATTTGCACCAAAGCCTCACCCATCGACAACTTTTAGGTACATCTCTGGATAGGGGGGCCATGATGGGCGAAAGCCTGGTCAATGGTACAACCCATCGCCTGTAATTTTCCTTCAAATTATAAACCTTTCCAAACGACGCTACCATCTTCACAAATCAATGATCTTCAATCCTTAGTGAAGATATCTATATTAGTCTCGCAAGTCGATGTAATTCTTTCAATCCGCGCCAACAAGTGGCTACTTCAACAAAAAGCAACAGCTTAATAAGAGTCTATTTGACTCAATTCTTGTACTTCATGTATATCTGCTTCATAAGAGCACTTAAATATACATAAAAGTATGAAAAGCACATGGGAAGAAGCATGTAGGAATAGGTCCTACTCAACAACATTTGACAAGAATCCAGCCACACAAAGGGACTTCATCGAAGGCCAATTTCTTCAAATGATGAATGTCGCTTCAATGAATCAAATGAGGAACTAAGAATTACCATTTCATTCTGATGATTATGTCTACATTCCCTCTCTTCTCTCCCATTTTTAACATCTCTTAACGTCCCCACTAACACAAATCACATGTAACCTTGCTTATGATTTCTAAAAACAAAGTGAGCAAAAAACCCAAAAAAAACATGCTCACACAAATATAAAAATGCAATTACTCACAAAAAACCCCACCCCCCCCACTCCGTTAGGAATTCCTAATAAGCAACTAACCTTTTCATTCAGTACTAGCTTTTTTTATTCCTTCTGGAGGAATAAAGACCATTGAACAACAATCAACATCCAAGCAATCTACAAGCATATCAATTCTCCCCACACAAAGGTCTTCAAACACGATCATGAGGACACGATCACCATCAGGAAAGGGGGAATGTTAACCCATTCCTACGGTTAACAAGAGCTACCGCCATTATCTGATGTCAAGGAGTCAAGGTAGATAACCAAAGGGTCATACATTCAAGATAGGAAGCAATGGTGTCCAAAGCTACAACTTGGATGGGCACCCGTAATGTTGTGACGAAGTATTTATGGCAATTCCCACATCAAGAGCATGTGGTAGCATGTAGGATGAAGTCCCAAGTGATGTACTTCATGGATATATTATGAGAGTAGTCATTGTAGTAGCATTAGGCCTCTTATGAGCCTAAAGTGCCCGGTCGGCCATCGTTTAAGTGAGTGTGAACACTTATGGCAATGTATATAAGTGAATCTCTCTCATAATACAACATACTCTCCCATTATGCAATTGAGTCTTTCTCTTGCTAATCCTCTTACTAATCTCTCTCCCTAATGCATGCTAGTGAGTGTGTGTGAGTGAAGTGAGGTCAGAGGAGGGACAAGTACTTGTAGTGTAGTTGTAGAGCTTGGAGACCTCAAGGGTTACAAGCTTAGCCATTGGAAAGATCCTCAAACGACAGTTGCAGTTCACCAGGTAATCTCTTGTTGGATGTGTTTTAAGAGGGGTTAGGGTGAGCCATAACATTCTTCAAGGTAGCTACCAAGGGGCTATACTCCTCTAGCTTTCTTTGTGTTGTGTGGTAATGCTCAAAGGCTACTACCTTTTTACATTCCTAGTGACAATAGTCACACGATGCCAGTAAGTAGGTTGCTATGTTGCCTAAGGTCAATTTGAAGTAGCAATTAATGTTGCCTCATGTTAATAGGAGAGCCGCCAAAGAGTTGTGCTTTGAAACTCTCTCTGTCTCTAATGATTACTTAATAGAAATACTTAAAAGCCATGTCAATCTCTTATTACGATATTAGAAAGAGAAGGAGAAGGAGAAGGAAGATAACCCTAACTTAATCCTATACTAACCCGTAGCCAGCCCTTGGAAGTGAGTCGTCTTGATAAGTTATCTTTTACAAGGAGGTTCTAAACTTTGGAGAGTGAGTCATCTTGATAAGTTATCTTTTACAAGGAGGTTCTCAACTTTGGAGAGTGAGTCATCTTGATAAGTTATCTTTTACAAGGAGGTTCTCAACTTTGGAGAGTCTTATCAGACTTGATGGCTTGAACTCTAAGAACCCACACATTTGAACGTGAAGAGGAAGAGAAGGATGAGAAGGATGAGTCGTGCCATACTAAACGCTCTCCTTCTTTGCCCTAGACAAAAGGATAGCTAAAAGTGCCCATGAACAAGCTGGGACATGACTTCGAAAGCGAAATGAACCCCTTGTTACCTATTGTTTGCTAGGAGGCCTTGGCAAGCTCACCACTTGTAGAGGCACAAGCTTTTCATCCCAATGAGTCTAACACAACTACTTGGACCATATCAATAATTGATATCTGTAGAGCTTGTAACAAGATATGGGATGGTGAAGATGAGGACCAAGAATATGAACTCCTCTTAGAGCCTTTTGACTCTAAGGATTGGATCCACGTTTTGGCGAGACCATGGACATTCTTTCACAAAATCTTGGGACAAGGTTTGCATGGTTGGATGGTGCCCAAATCACATCTATGTATATGCTTAATGCATTTGAAACAGAACCAGCAATGGAACCCAAACCCACTCAACATTGATCTAGAGTTCCCCTAGAAAGGTCACCTAGCTGCATGGCTCTGCTTAGTTAACACTGGGGCTAGCTGCAACATGTTGTCTTAGGAGACATGGGGACCTCATTAGGCCTCACACCATCCACATCAACCATTACTACGGTAAACAATTCCCAATTTATAACCATCAATTGTTTTGAAGCTGAATTTATATTGGAGCTAAATCTGTGTTTTATAAGTTTTATGTGACCCTCATAGGTACAACGAAAGAGAGCATCATCGTTGGTGGGAGGGGATGTATTACAGCACCACTGATTGTGTAATTAGTAGAAAAGAACCATAACACTCGAGCTTCCCCACGATATGTAACAGACCCTTAGTGAATAGAAATAAGTGGCTTTGATGGTTCTGTGTGCTAAGTGTCTTTGATGACACTGTGCTAAGTGTCTTTCATGGTTCTATGCTAAGTGGCTTTGATGGTTGTAAACTATTATATTCCAACTGTGCGTTGCTAAATAGTTCCCCTTTAGAGAGGTCCTTTTTAGATAGTTCCTTAGAGAGATCATTAGTTGTTCAGATAAATTTGTATCCTCATCTTGATATACGAACCCTGTCGGCCTTGGTCTCTTCTCCATAAGCCTCGAATGCTAGTACGAGCGTAGCAGCCAACATTCCATTGGTTTTTAACCAAGCTAATAGAACGCAAAGCTTCTACAAAGTGAACCCGTACATTTGGGTTCTAAAGTCAAGAAAATCCGCACCACAAGCCTCTACAACCAAGCCATCACTAGACCAAATATGGAGTGGACTTCATGTTGGAATTAGGGTTGCAGGAATGCACACACAACTTCAAGAAGATGAGGAAGCTTGAGCACAACACAGTAGTGTATTATGAGTGCCAAAAATGAAAGATAACAAGCCCTAGAAGATAATGGGCGTATATACAATGCACGGGGGAAAAAACCTCTTGGTGAGGGAAAAAGTGCCCCGGCGGTCCTAAGTGTGTTCACACACATCACTACTATAATATGGTAACAAATCCCCCCTGGAGTGATGCGGTGAACAAGAGCTAGCACTCATGTATAGGGAAGTGTCTAGCTATGTGGACGAATCCACAAAAGGGAGTAAGCCCAAAGCTTTGCGAAAAGCTTCGAACTTCTCACGAGGCAGAGCCTTTGTGAAAAGGTCTGCAAGGTTATCCTGTGTTGGCACATAAGCCAAACTGATCTCTCCTGCAGAGAGTCTCTCCCTGACATAATGGTAGTGCACCTCAATGTGCTTCGTACGAGCATGGAACACTGGGTTCCGCGCAACTGCCAATGCGCTCTGACTGTCAGTGAAGATGGTGGTGGCAGATGGCTGCCCAACACCCAAATCAGCCATAAGGCGTCTGAGCCACACACACTCAACCGTAGCTGTGAAAGCTGCCCTGTACTCAGCTTCACAACTAGAAGTGGCCACAGTAGGCTGCTTCTTGCTCAACCATGATATGCATGAGCTTCCAAGCATGAAGCAAAAACCACTCGTGGACACGCGTGTGTCATAACAACCAGCCCAGTCAGAATCTGAAAAAACATGTAAATCTGGCGGCAATGATCCCCCCTTGGGATAAAACAACCCAAGATGCCGAGTACCACTCAAATAGCGAAAGATACGCTTCACTGCCTGCCAATGCTTAATGCCTGGGCTATGCATAAATCTGCTCACCTGTGAGACTGCAAACTGAATGTCTTGCCTCGTAATGCATACATAAATGAGGCAACCAACAGCTGTCTGATAGAGTGTGACATCAAAGTGATCTCCAGCATCATGAAGACTCAACTTCAAACCTGTCTCCATTGGAGTAGCTATAGGCTTGCAGTCTTCAAGGCCAAATCTCCGCAACAATGTTTCAATATACTTTGTCTGACACAAAGCAATACCTCCATCACACTGCTTAAATTGTATCCCCAAATAATGATGCAAATGCCCCAAATCTGACATCTCAAAAGAGGCATTCAAATCAGCCTTAAAATCAGCAATATGACTCTCATTTGGTCCTGTGAGCAGCATGTCATCGACATAGAGAGCAATGATTAGATGTACACCATCCACACGTTTAACATACAAAGTGCTTTCTGTTGGACTATTCTGAAACCCATGTGCAGTCAAATATGCATGTATTTTTTCATACCAAGCTCGTGGAGCTTGCTTTAAACCATATAAAGCCTTTTTTAATCTGCACACTTTGTTTTCCTGCCCTCTTTGAACAAAACCACGAGGCTGCGATACATACACCTCCTCATGCAAATCTCCATTTAAGAACGCAGTCTTTATG
Organism: Cibotium barometz; assembly: GCF_041138505.1. Classification (NCBI taxonomy): domain Eukaryota; kingdom Viridiplantae; phylum Streptophyta; class Polypodiopsida; order Cyatheales; family Cibotiaceae; genus Cibotium; species Cibotium barometz. The sequence goes on from NC_141056.1 coordinate 60,338,050, forward strand.
TCCAGCTGATGTACATTCCAACCATTATGAGCTGCTAATGCACAGATGCTACGAACAGTGGTCATACGACATGTGGGAGCAAAAGTCTCATCAAAATCAATGCCCTTCTCTTGAGCATAACCTTTTGCAACAAGCCTAGCCTTATGGCGATCCACTGTGCCATCAGGCTTACGCTTCAATTTGTATACCCACTTAGTGCCAATGGCCTTCTTGCCAGGGGGCAAGTCACATAAAGACCATGTACTATTCTTCATAATAGCATCGTATTCTGCTTGCATAGCAGCCATCCAATTTTCTGAACTTTGTGCCTCATCAAATGAAACAGGCTCACTTTCATCGCACATACTAGAAACAACCAATGCATAACAATCTGACGCATAAGAGGCACCATGAGAGCCAGAACGAGTGCGACTAGACAAAGGGGCATCCAACTTGCTGTCACGCAAAGTCTGCACCAGCCATCTAGGCATATTCCTAGAGCCCTCAATCTCTTGTCTCTCATCCTCAAGTGCATCATGCACATCTGCATCAGATATAGGCTGATCTGTGCCATCATTTAAAACCTGCATAGGCTGAAAAACTGCCTCATGAGGTATTGCACTTGACTGTGCACCACTGAAAAGAGGCAACAATGTATCATAGACATCACGTGAGCTGATATCTGTCTCCTTAGTACATGAAACCAAGGGCTGAACTGCATCTTCCACAAATACAACATCACGGCTAACCAAAATGCGCTTTGTCTGTGGATGATACAAACGATAGCCTTTGCTCTCAGCACTATATCCAACAAAAATACATTTGACAGCTTTGTCATCCAATTTTCTGCGATGTTGCACAGGCACTAATGCATATGCCAGGCAACCAAAAACACGTAAATGGCCAACAGATGGCTTGCGGCTATGCCAAGCCTCATATGGAGTGACAACCTGTAATGCTTTGGTGGGACACCTGTTTAGTACATAAGTGGCACACATGACAGCCTCAAGCCAAAAACCATGTGGTAGACTTTGACTCTTAACCATACATCTTGCCATTTCCATGAGAGACCTGTTTTTTCTCTCAGCCACACCATTTTGCTGTGGTGTATACGGCACTGTACATTGGTGTTTTATCCCACGCTCAGCCAGAAATGCATTAAATTCTGAAGACATATACTCCCCCCCTCGATCTGAACGGAGGGTGCCCATCTTACTTTCTGACACATTTTCAGCCATAACCAAAAACTGTTTGAAGCACAAAAACACTTCGGACTTTGCCTTCAAAGGATATACCCATGCATGCCTGGTAAAATCATCAATGAAAGTCACGAAGTAAAGGTAGTTTCCAAATGATGGAGTTTGCATGGGACCACAAACATCACTGTGAACAAGCTGCAATCTGCGTTCAGCTCTCACTGATCCATCTTTGGGAAAGGAAGCACGCTGCATTTTACCCAATATGCAGCCCTCACAAACATGCTTGACAGGTGCCTCAAGCTTAGGCAAAGAAGACACCATTTCAGATTTCTGCAGGCGCAGCAAACTTGCAAAATTCAGATGACCAAAACGTGCATGCCACAGTTTTGCATTTGAAATAGCCTGCGTATCCATAATAGCACATGCTGAATCCTCTACACATTTGCCATCCATATTGAGCTTATACAGCCCTCGACATAGTGAACCAGATGCTACAATGATGTCACCACAAGAGAGATCATGAACAGTACATCTGTCATCCACAAATTTTACAACCAAACCTGTTTTGGCAAATGCGGATACTGACAGCACATTCTTTTTGATCCCTGGCACATACAATGCATCAAAAAGTGTAAAGGTGTTGCAATTTGCAACATTCAGCACAATCTGTCCAACTCCTTTAACGGGATAAGAGGAGTTATTGGCACAAGTGACAGTATTCCCTGTGGGAGCAGACTCAAGGAAAGTGAATAAACTGCGTTGCGAGGTGATATGCTTAGTGGCACCACTGTCAAAGTACCATACATCTGAATCTACTGCAGACATACATGTGTCATGCAAAGATGGGTCATAACTGCACTGCGCATTGAATGCCCATTCTGTATCTTGAACAACATTAGCAGATTCATTGTTAGAAGGAGAGGCATCTGCAACAGCCATACCAGCCTCTTTCTTCTTAGCCTCTTTCGCAGCCAGCTTAGGACACGCTTTGATGACATGATCATTTCCCTTACAGTACTTGCAAAATGTCTTCTGTTTGTCACCCTTCTTCTCATCTTTGTCTTCCTTCTTTGGTTGCGCAGCATTTGTAGATTTCTGCTTACTAGAAGAAAAGCCAGCTTTACCTTTCCCGCTTCTCTGACTAGCAACGAAAGCTTGATCTGCGACACGCATAATATTCCTGTTTTGCCTTGACTGGTCTTCTTGCAGCAAAACAGAAACTAACTCCTCAAATGATAAGGCATTGGGATTGCCTTTCATCATCAAGCGAAGAGTGGAAGCAAAACCCTGATAAGAATCTGGTAGACCATTCAAAACAGTCTGCACAAGTGAACTGTCTGACAGGATTTCATCTGCAGAAATGAGCTGCTCTTTGAAATCCTTGATCTTTGTCAAAAAGCTATCCATAGAATCACCTTCGTTCATATGCTCACTCTCCAACTGTTTTCGGAGGTAAGCAACACGAGCCTCATTTCTTGCCTGATACAATGTGGCAAGTACATCCCAAGCATCCTTAGAAGTCCTGCAGGAGCGAATATGTGGGATAATGGTACGTTTGACAGACAGCGCAATCAAGGCATGAGCCTGCGCATCTCTACCATCCCAACGAATCTGCTCTGCTGAAAGTGGTGGTTCTCGAACAGCTGCTACAGTACTTGTGCCTGCACCATCATCAACAGTACCTGTTTCTGATGTGTTTGCAGCATTCCCAGCCACAATAGGACGTGCATCAATACCCTGCACAATGTTCCATAACCCCTTTGCTACCAATACATGTCGCATCATATATGCCCACAATGGATAGTTGGTGCCATCCAACTTATCCTCAGCAGCCAACATGCGGAATACATCATTGTTGTCAGCCATGGCCAATGACTGTACTACTAGATGTAAATGCTGTCTGTAAGAGGTAAACCTGTATAAAATCGACCTGTGCTATGTAGCACAGCCCAAAACAGACGAATGGGCACCTGTCCTGCAGATTTTAATCTTGACAGAAAATCTGCACAGTAGGACGATTTTGCCTGCGCAGTACTTGGAATGCAAAAACGGAGGGCGAAATGACTTCAGATCAAAATTCTGAAACGACCAAGCCCTACGGGCTACCCCACGGCATATACTAACCTGCAGACGCTCGTGAAACCTCGTCGCAATCGGAGGAGATGAAGCGGCAGGTGCCGGTGATGCTGCCCGGGAGGAGGAAGCCTGCTCTGATACCAATTGTTGGAATTAGGGTTGCAGGAATGCACACACAACTTCAAGAAGATGAGGAAGCTTGAGCACAACATAGTAGTGTATTATGAGTGCCAAAAATGAAAGATAACAAGCCCTAGAAGATAATGGGCGTATATACAATGCACGGGGGAAAAAACCTCCTAGTGAGGGAAAAAGTGCCCCGACGGTCCTAAGTGTGTTCACACACATCACTACTATAATATGGTAACACTTCAAAAGCCATGCCTTTGACACTAACTCTAAAGCTTAAGCATTAATGTAGAGTAGTTCCACCTTGACTCATGTGCCAACATCTAGATGAGTCCGTGGAGTCTAAGTAGCAAGAGGAAATACCTTGCCCATATGCAGTGGCCCTACCCATTCCTGTTCCCAACCGAAGGAGAGCCACCCATGGTGTAAAATCCCAAAGAGAACCATGCATAACTTCCATGGAAGCACCGAGAAACCATATGGATCAAACAAATCACCATGATTCAACACCTCTGTGCGCCACACTGTAAACTCTTTGCAAGTTGGAAGTGGAAATATATAGCCCAATCAAGTGCACGAACAAAGCCGGCCAGGATGGTATTCAAGCTTTTTGTCATGGATGGGAAAATGATTCTCCACCTCGCTGGCAACCAGCTAAGTGCACGCATGATAAGCCTCGATTCCCTAAGTCCATGTGTTTATATGTAACGTAGCCCCTCCACCCCGCTCAAGTGTATAGTTACTACCTTCACCGATAGTGATAAAAGCACAAAAAACACAAAAACATTACAAGACACATCAAAAAACAAGAACATGCATCCACATGTACACTGCATATGCACACACACTTTACATTCACGCATGTGGGTACTCTTGTTTACACAATAGCACCCCACACATTCTCATTTGCACATGCACACTCATTTACATTCACGCATGTGGGTACTCTTGTTTACACAATAGCACCCCACACATTCTCATTTGCACATGCACACTCATTTACTAATGCACACACACACTTGCACACTCATTTACTAATGCACACACACACTTGCACCCCATGCATGTTCATAGACTCTTACATATTTACACGTGCACACCCACATTCATGCATGTGCACACCCACCTTCATGCACGTGCATAGACTCTTTACACATTTACATGTGCACACCCACCTTCATGCATGTACACGCACACACTTGCATTGTCACTTACACCCCCCTCTGCATCTTGCACGTGTACACATGTACCACACATACATGTGCACAGACCTCTTCTTATTGTGCACCCAATTACACATTCACATGCCCATGGTCACACAGTTTTTCATAGCAAGCATACATGTACATGCATCTACAACAAGCACATAGCATTAGCATATACACACACCCACACTTACCTGCATGTGCATTCACATATACACGTATGCACACTCAACCCCCCCTAAAAACTACCCCTATTTTTCTTCCCCTTAGATCCTGAAAATTCTTCCCTTAAAATTTTGAAACATCTCCTTCCACACGCCCAAAAGAAAAACCTTGGAAAAAAAGTGCCATGGCATCATGTTAGCTCACAGGTATCATCACATAGGCTCACCTCGTCACATCATCATGTAGGCTCACATTGCCACATCATCACCCAAAAAAAGCTTGGAAAAAAGTACCACATAATCATGTATGCTCATGTTACCACATCATCACCTGAACAAAATCTTACAAAAAAAAACGTTAGCTCATGTGCCATGTCATCATGTCACCATGTCATCACATAGGCTCATATCACCACATCATCACATATGCTCACATTGCCATGTTATCACACCTGAGAAAAAAATATATTGAAAAAAAATGCCACATCATCATATTGGCTCATGTGTACATCATTATGTAGGCTCATGTTGTCACATCATCATGCAAGCTCACGTTTCTATGTCATCACCCAAAAAAACTTTGAATAAGAATGTGTCATGTCATCACGTACTCACGTTGCCACATTATCACTTGAAAAAAACAAATCTTAGAAAAAAAGTGCCACATCATTATATTAGTCACATGTGCCGCATCATCATGTAGGTTCATGTTACCACATCATCTCATTAGAAAGAAAAATTTTAAAAATTCCTTAAAATAAAAAAAGGATAAAAAAATAATATATTTTTTATTTTTAAATAATAATAATAATAATAAAATATGAGAAAGAGTAAGAGAAAAGACAAGAAGAAGAAAGAAAAGGAAAGAAAGAGAAAGAGAGAGAAAGAGAGAGAAATATAAAGAGGGGAAGAAGAGAGCAAGAGAAAGGGAGAGAGAAAGAGGGTACGAGAGGGGCATGAAAACCTCCCCCAAGAAGAGAACCTAACTGGGGGGGTGAAGAGCTGGTAATGCAATTAATGTTGAAAAAATCCCAAGAATCAACTGGGCTCCACATCTCCCCTAAGGCATAAAACATGTACACAATCATGCTAATTAAACGTGGTAGAGATGCCTATGCCAATGTAAAGCCACACGCTAAGGTCGGCATTGTCCAACAATCTGAACTTTCACCTTGAAGCTGCACAACCTCTATAATGCTTCACTTCTTTGCATCGACATCACCATGCTTCAAGCAAGCTAGCAAAAAACCACCAACACTTCAAAAAGAGGCTCAAAAAGCACTCGGAACTATTGAGCATGTCCGAGCTCATGGTTTACCAATGTATATGCATTCAGCCTCATTGTTTGATAACCCTCTAGGTACATTTCTGGGATGGGATGACCATGGCAGTGTAAGCCAAGCCCATATGGTACGACCCATCACCTAGATCTTTCTACAATCAACGTGAACCTTCTATGGTCTTGTCTTCAACCATACCACGTAGTGAATCACCTCTTTCCCAAGTGCTCGCTCAAGCCCTAGAGGCTGCCAACTCCATTGCAGCTGTGGGTGCAGCCATGAGAAAAGTCTGCTACCATATCCCAAAATAATGCCATAAGCTTGACTCCCCCCAAAAAAGAGATGTCGAGTAAATGTCAAAGAACGCTGCAAAGAGAGTCAAAGAAAGCAGTTGAGTTGGAGAAGTCTTCATGTTGAGAAGTGTACACACATTGGCACACCTTCCGCCCACTACCCATGCACATCACCTCCATATTTCACTACATGCATCACAAAAAAATTTCACTTCTTGATACCCACAAACACATACATCTGTAACTATCCTCGTCAACATGACTAACCCTCTAGGTACATCTCTAGATGATGGAACCATGGTAGCTTGGATCATGGTATGAAACATAGCCTCACCATCAACCTTGTAGGTGGTTGGTAATGACCTTTTCTTTGTAACTTGTTTGAGGCAAAAATCATCTACATGACCAAATTTAAGACCTATTACCACATACCGCTCAAGGAGAACTTTTCACCAAAATCACCATGGAAAACAAACTGGATTGGAGACTCATAATATGGTTTGAAAGAGGCGTGCAATACAGGAATACTTACCTGCAACCAACCCACAACAAAGAATAGATCTGTAGTACAAAAGGATCTATTTATGGGTAGAAGTACTTCGAGCACCAGTCAACAAATTCATTTTTTATCTTCTAATGCTACCCTCTACCGCAAAGTGAAGCCATCACCAAACAATGGATGCTCGAGGTGATGAGCATGTTCATGGATGAGCACAAAGAATCCAAAGACATATATGTCCAAGTCACTTGCAAAATCTTCCATACATTGGCTACCTGCCTTGAAGGCTTCAACAAAGTGAAGAGCTCTAAGGGGTGGCATATATATCATGAAAGTGAAGTGCAAAGTTAGCATTGAATTTTGCCAACGACCCAACACTTTGAGGCAATATAAAACTATTATGAGCCACATCGGCCTGACTCTAAGGTAAATATATAGCTATTACAAGCAAGTCCAATACCTCTCATTCCATCATCAAAGGATGTTCAAGGAATGTTTTATGATATATAGTTTTTCCAATGTGCAGCATGTCAAATATTTTTCAGTTAATTCTCTACTTTGACATGACACCATTCAAAACTTCTTGCTTACACATGACACCATCCAAAACTTGTTGCTTACATCGCTTGGCATCGCTATATAGTAATGATTCGAGGATGAAAGGTAGACTAGGAAGGGGGTTTGGTTACTCCTTTTCTGTGCATTCTTTGTAATCCCCACCCACATCTTAGATACTTCACATTGTATATGGCCAAAGGCCCACTTTTGTAATGAAAGACAACCATATAAGGCTTGTATATGTAAGGAGAACATATGTTTTGGGCACCCCATTAGTGTGGATATAGCTGTCCCACTTGTATATAAGTGACCTTATGAGGGTGTGTAAGGGCACTTTTCTCATAATAAAACCTACTATTGAGCTCAAGCTTGGGAGCTCCTGCCTTCCTTCTTGTCTTGTTCATTTCCTAATTCTTTCATGCTCTCATGTTTATGTTTGTCTTTGGCTATGAAATCTTGTAGAGTTACTTGCTTGCATGTGTGAGTGCTTGAGTGTGTGTGCATGCGTGCTTGAAGCTTGATCCTTGCTAGAGATTAGGTATATGTGGAGTGTGATTGTGAGAGAGAGAGAGAGAGAGAGAGAGATGGAGTGAGTAGAGAGGAAGTTTGCCAGCTTCTCCCTCATGTGTGATTAGATTATGGAGATTCAAGCATTGTTTTGGTAAAGCTTGAGGGTGACCACACTTGAGGTTTCCATTCCCATGAGCAATGTGCTATCACAATTCTAGACAGATTTATAATCGGTGGTGTTGACTTGCTAGTTGTGAGGTTACGACTACTCTACACATAGATGAAGGTTTGGTGCCCTTCTTGGCATGAGATTGCAAAAGGAAATATACTGGTGTTTATGTGTTTTGGCAATGTTGATGACGAGGCATAATAGAGTGGATACCAATGTTGAGGGAATAAAGGATTTTCTAAAGAGGAATATTGATGGAGGAGGAATATTGATCGAGGGAATAAAGGATTTTCTAAAGAGGAATATTGATGGAGGAGGCATATCCTCATATGTAGAGGATCTTTTTCTGGGAGGATGCTAGTAGCCTTTTGTATTAAGTGTCATTCAATGTTGGATATTCCTTGTCACAAAATGGTACCACAAATTCTATGTTATCGACCTTCAAGGTGATCTATTGCTACTGAAGCATGTTTCTATTACAGTACACACATGACGATAATGTGGTAGATCTTTTCACTAAATCCTTATCACATGACAAGTTTGAGGCCTTACGTAAGGGCCTCTTCCCTTTCAGTGATGATGACTAATCTATAATCTTTATAAACCTCACATTTATACTACAACGGGGTTTGTTAGATATTTAGCAATACTTCACCCATGAGGTCATGCACTTATGCCATGGGAACTTTTCTCCCACTGGGTTTTTCCCCGTAGCCATCCAAGTGTTAATAGGCATCTTAGGGAGCTAGTATATAAGTAACCTCATTTACAATTCAGGGATGATTTCTCATTTGTATTTTCTCTTTGTACTTATTATCATCTCTCTCCTTTGAGCTTGCCATTCTCTCACTCTACACCCTTATGTTCTTGTCTTTGATCATTGTGTGTGTGTGAGTCTGGCTCTCCATCCTACGAGCTTCAACAATTACCTCCAAGATCCTAGGAGACAATAGGAGAGTTCCACTTAAAGGGGCCTACACATTCCATATACCATTATCGGCCTTGATAGCTATGTAAGTGATAATGGACATTCCCCAAGAGACATAGCATGACTCACTGCCTTCCTCTCCTCTCAAGTCTAGATTTATGTTGGCTCCTTGTTTTTCAAGGAAGCCCAACCCTATGAAAGGACTTAAAGGATTGGATGGATGCAGGACTAAAAGTGGGAAAGGAAGAACAACCACTACAAGACTTCTCAGATGAGTCGGGGATAATGACAAATCCGCTAGGGAAGAGGCAATTCACCAAGATTTTTTGAATGTATCGGTGAATAAGCTAGGCCACTACTTTGAGAGTGATGACATGAATGTCATCCTTCCTATTAAATATAAGGAAATTCAAGTCATAGCCATCCTAGATGGAGGGGTTGAATGCAACATTATTACCAAGTAGTGTTGCACCGAGAAGTTGGGGCAACCTTCATTTGTTGACACTACTAGTCTAATACGATTGTGGCTAAGTTTTGAGGGAAAAAAATTTGATTTTTTTCTCGAGACTGTACGTTTATGAGTGAACGGCCCTGGCTTTAGGAGTAAACGGTCGTGGCTTAGGTGTGAACAGTCGTGGCTAAGTTTTTTTTTCAAGAGCGTATGCCCGTACGCTTATGAGCGAACGGTCGTGCGCTTAGGAGTCTCGGGGGGGTCACTCGTATAAATATGTAAGTATCACGTGGGTTCAACAGAAGGACATTTTAAATATTTAAAGCTTACAGAAATATATTTACAAAGGGGATTTATTTATTGTATTTTAAAAAAAATTTACAGATTGAATAGGAAAGGATACATTATATTCACTAAAAAATTCACAGATAAGGGACTTTTTAAATAGGCCTTGAACGCACGTGATATAGAGGATTTACATATAGTGACCCCCCTGAGTTAGGAGTGAACAATCAGCGCTTAGGAGTGAACAATCATGGCTTAGGAGTGAATAATTATGGCTTAGGAGTGAACAATCGTGGCTTAGGAGTGAACAATCGTGGCTTAGGTGTGTGAAGAACAACCATGGCTAAGTTTTTTTCCTGGAGCCATACGCCCATACGCTTATGAGCAAATAGCCGTGGCTTTAGGAGTGAACGATCGTGGCTAAGTTTTGAGAAAAAAAGTCTTTATTTGAGATTTTTTGTGTCGATTATGTCAGTACGTCCATATGCCACGCGATTTTGAATTTGGGTTGGGTAGAGATTTGAATTTTTAAATGAGGGACAACTAAGATTCCCTCAGTAATGTCAAGTAGGTGGGCTAGATTAGTGGTTTTCAACTAGTTTAGAGGCACTTTAACTTAACTAAAAAGTAATCTTCCCTAATTCCATCGTTAATCACCCTTTAACCCTCTTCAATGCTCTCTAATTACTCCCTTATGGTGAGGAGTTTAGAGATGGGGATTTGATAAGTGGATTAGCAATGTTAAGGCTAACCATCCTAAGCACACCACACATGCTAGATTAGAGTTGTGAGAGAGAGAGAGAGAGAGAGAGAGAGAGAGAGAGAGAGAGAGAGAGAGAAATGAAAATGAAATGAAATGATATATTAACGTCTTCAAAAGGTCAAAATGACCTATGAGACCAAAAAGGTTACAACAATTGGTGGATTTGATACAATGTCTGTGTAAGAAAAGCTAAAACAACTAACTAAAACTGAAACAACAACTATGAGGAACAGTAAGGTACTAGGAGCTCCTAATGGATAACATCTGGGAAGGAAAACTCCAGCAACAACAAAGGTAAGCATCATATACATTACTATCCAAAGATGTCTCTCATCGGTCGATGGCGGATATCCTCAATGTCCTCCATGGTGAGTACTCTGACTGGACGTCTCCCATGCCGTGCTAGTATGGTCCTAATCCTCTATTATAGTCTCCGCCGGTGTCGAAATGGGCCTCTCATCTTGGGGCGCCTGGACCGCCCCAACTCTATAGCCCGATCAATCAGTGTACCTCTGGTGCGACTATACTCTGGGGGTAGCTGCAATGCCTACTGGCCTGACTGGTCAATCTTTGGTCGAAAGAAGTCTGTAATCTACCTTTGTAGGTGTCTCTCCCTCTCTGATCCCCTCCCTCTCAAGAGACCCTCTCTATGTTTACGCAGCTCCAGCAAGTATAATCCGAGGCATCTCTGATCATGGTATCTCATGACTCTGGAAAGTGGTTCGAAACCCTCTCTGAACAGGCAGTGAAAACGGCTTTGTATCTCATAATATACTGGACAGTGACATATGTAATGTAACTCTGTCTCTGGCTCCATCTGGCACAACTGACAAATCCTGGCCTCAGCTGGTACTCCTCTGAATCTGCCATTCTCAATCTCTAGCTGGTGTGAAGATGTGCGCATCTGACCAATAGCACACCGTACCCCATGAGAAAGATGAGTATCCATGTAGCTAGGTCTAATCACAGACCTCCGTGAGAGCTGGAGAAGATGATCTCTATAGAAAGCCATCGTCATACCAAGCTCGTGTGTCGATTGTATCCATGTCCTCCTAGTGTCCAGCTGAGTCAAGTCTTGCCTGATAGGTCAGGTAATCTCTGCCCGTGTGAGAGAGAGGGAGGGTGCATCCAGGGAGTACTGAAATGGAGGTAGCCTGTCCATACTAAAGCCATGCAGTTGGAACCAAGCTCTCATCTGTGCACCCATATCCCTAACATCAAGCTCCCTCAACATCTCCTCTAAGGTATCATAAAATACTATCTGGTTATGGGCGGGGTCCTGGCATTGAAGTCCCCCCAGGAGAATGATGTCTCCATCCCTGGAGAATGATGTCACCATCCTTGGAGAACTCCCAAATGTCATCATCCAAAATAGAAAAGGGAAATTGCCCTCCAGGTGATGCATACACTGATGTACTAGGAGCAAAATAGCATATAGCAATGTAGAGATATCTGCCAGTCTATGCCCTCAGTCTAACCCACATGTACCTAGCCTGCTCATCTCTGTGGACTATATGTATCAGTGGGGCTGCAGCTCCTCTCTAAACAATACTGCCACTCCTCCTGAGCCCCGTCCTCAATGCTCTGAACGAGTCTCCTGTCTACAAGTTGCCTCCCATCGGTATCCACTAACATGTGCCATGGACTGTCCAGGAGCCTAATGCATCTCAGAGTAGAAGATGATGTCCCTCCCAGTGAAACTATCCTCAAAAGCCCCTACATCAAGGCGTAGAGATCCATTACAATTCCAAGTAGCAACTTTGAGTGTAGTCCCATAGGTCTCGCGCCGTCATGAAGAGAGCCTCTCCATAATCACCACTCTACAATCTCTATAGCAGGCCACTTTCCCTTTCTCTCGGGCTACCCTTATCTCGGGCATAACTTCTTTCATGTGGGCAAGCTGCGAGAGTGTGAGGTCATCTCCAAGAAATATTCCCGTCTTCTTGAGTGTAGGACGTCTCTTCAATAAGTCCTTCTTCACTTCCATGGAGGGGAAACGAATGATAAGTGCTCTCTCCTTAGAAGATTCGCCACTACCTTCTCTCTTCTTTCCCACTCTCCATGCCTTTGTGTGCGTGGCTTCAATGCCCATCATAAAGAAGAGCTCCTTGGTTTCCCCTTCCGCATCATCACGGTCTTTTAGACCTGACACTCATACATGTAAGGCTCGGGTCTTCCTCCTTTACTCCTCTTCAAGGGTCATGTTGATGATGGTGGGAGTGGGGATGGGTGGCGATTCTTTACCTTTCCCTTTCTTGGCGACCTCGATCCATTTCTCCGCCTCGTCCATCTTCTTTTGTGTCTCTGTGATCACCTCCACCCATGAAGATGTCTTCTCTTTATGTTGCTCCTCCTCCTCTCGAATGATCCTCATTTGTTCCTTGATGGTATTTAGCTCTTAAATGAAGGAGGGCTGAAATTTTCCATCCTCAAGCCTGCCTTGTGAAGTGGCTTCCAACTCCTTTTTGAGGGCTGAGATTTCAGCCGCTTGACTTATAGCATGCAATTTGGCCTCCACTAGTTCCTCCTTTAGGGCTGAAATCTCAGCCTCTTGCCTGGATGTTCTCTCTTCGAGCTCTTGGATTTTGTCGAATCCCTTCTCGAGTTTGGAGAGGCGGTTTATGATTGCGGTAACGGAAGAGTCGACCATCTTCTTGTTTTCTTTGATAATTGTGCTGAGCTTGTCCTCCACCTTCACGAGCTCCTCTTTAACTCCGGTCTTGGCCATGACTTTTTGCAGTACTTCCCACAGCCAATGGACTCGAATTTAATCCATGACACTAGCGCGAAACAGCAGCAGGAGGGGGGTCAAGCCATGTAGAGAGAATATTCAGCAGTAGGGAAATGGCAGGGTTGCGTGTGCAAGCGGAGGCAGGAGAATGCACAGGTGGTGTGAGCAGGTGTGCACGCGGGGGCAGGAGGTGTAGCAAAAAGGGGGGGTAACAGGCAGAGGGGTAGCAAGTAGAGGGGGGAGACGGGGGCTCACAGGACAGGCGGAAGGTAGAGAAGAGGGGGAGGCGGGGGCTGAGAGGACAGGCGGGAGAGAGAGAGGAGAGGAGGCGAGGGGCTGGCGGGTAGGAGGAGGGGGGCGCAGGGGCTGGTGGCGGGCAGAGAGAACACTCCACTTCTATTACATAAATGGGAGAATGAGTTATAAAGAAAATTGGCTTTTATAGTTCCAAGTCTTTTCCCACTAGGCCACCCGGTAGTAAGTGACCCAAGGCGTCCAAAACATAGTTACAAGGCTTTTCTCTATGGTTTGGCCAACTAACTGAGATCCTCTTGTCTGTCCTTTGAAGCTCAAGACTTGGGAGCGTCTTTAGGGTGTTTCGACGAGATTTACAATATAGTGCGGGCACTCGTTACATAAGTGTGCGGACATAGCTATCATAGGAATGTGTTAACCATATGTGGTTAACAGTTGTAGACTCTAAGAGTCCATTTTTTATCGATGTGTTCTTTTTGGCTACTAAGAGCCTGTTGACTGGGAGGAGCCTATGGTCTTGGTTGTAATGAGGACTATTCGTATAGCTTTTTTGAGGTCAATCTATACTCTTGTTGAAGAACATGTGGCATCTATTGACCAAGGTTGGTTGAATATCATGATTGTATGATTATAGAGTTCTTTGTATTTGAAAATCCAAAGTTCTTATGGGTTGTTTTTGTATTAACTAGGTACAAGTCAAGTTTAGAGTATAAGCAATCTATTTTGTTCGTTATCTGTGTGATGTAGATTAAGTTTGAGAAATTTTTTGTGCTTACAAAGCTTTCTATTTTAGCCTCTACATACATATTGATGTGTACTTTAAATAGGATTAGGATGACAATATCTTTTACATTTGTCACCAACTTTACTACTCAAGTTGAAGGTACACAAATGTGGAAGTGCTAAGAATTTAGCTTATGTGTCTTCAATAATAACACTAAAGTTATTTGCCTAAGAAAATATGCAAATCCCTTTCGATGGAGAGCTCATGTTTGTGCTCAATTGTTGGTTGACCTCCTCGAGATGGCAAGTCTTTGCAGGTACATATTTAAATCTTTTTTGGTAATTAGTCTTTGTGAAGAAGAGAGTGTTGTTTGGTTCATGCATAAGTGAGTATAAAGGATCTTTTTTTTGTAAGAGGTTTAATCTTGATGTAGCTATGTTTATATTGAAACTCTCTATACATGATTAGTTCTTCGATGGAGAATACATTTTGCTTGGGTTTTATAAGGTATATTTTCTTAGGGTTGGAGGCTCTTACAGTCCAAATTGCATCACTGTGTCTTACTTAGGCTATTGAGAGCCTACTGACTGGCAAGCTATTGGGCATGGTCATAATGATGACTACATGTATAGCTTTTCTTGTCCATGAAAGTACATCATCTATTGCCCAGGGTATGTTAAATATTATGATTGTATAATTTTAAAGCTCTTTTTTCTCAAAAATCCAAACTTTTTGATGGGTTTTTATGTATTACCTAGGTATAGGTCAATTTGAGAATAGAGCTGACAGTTTTGAGTATAGGTGTCATCACAGTATGCAGGACATCACGTAGATATTGCCTTTTGGATTGCAAGTGGATATGCATGCATGTGAGAAGAAAGAGGATGTTTGTGTGTGCATGCATGGGAGATTGTGTCTCTGTGAGAGAGAGATACACACGCACACATATGCATACATTCACACACATGAAACATACATGTATACATGCACACACATGAAGACACACATATACACACTCAAGCTTGCACACACATAAGCACATACATATTACATACATACACACACTCACGTACACAAGTACACGTGTGCACACATGGACGTGCATGCCCACACATGCACACATGTATACATAGATGCACAAACATATACATTTGCACATGTACATGAACACACACACACATAGACACAAAGATGCACACATGAACACATTCACATGCTCACACACACATACATGCACACACACTCGCACACGAACACACATAAACATAGACATACATGCACACACACTCGCACACGGACACACATAAACACAGACATACACACGTACACACACACACCATACACACAGACATACACAGACATACACACGTACACACACTCACCATACACACAGACATATGCACATACACACACTAACAAATGTGCACAATCACGACACTTGCACGATACATGCAAGCATGAAGCCGACATTACACAATCACAGACACGTGTGTGTACACACAGTCACATAGATGAGCATGCAAGTGTGTGTGTGTGTGTGTGTGAGTGTGTGTGGGGGAGAGAGAGAGTTTCTGTGTGAGGGGGTGTGAGAAGAGAGATGTGTGTGTGTGTGTGAGAGAGAGAGAGAGAGATAGAGAGAAAGAGAGAGAGAGAGAGAGAGAGAGAAAGAGAGAGAGAGAGAGAGAGAGTGTAGAGAGAGAGAGAGAGAGAGGGTGTGTGTGAGAGAGAGAGAGAGAGAGAGAGAGGGTGGGTGCATGTGCATGTGCATGTGTATATGTGTGTATGTGAGGATGTTTGTACTTGCGTGCGTGGGAGATTGAGTGTGTGTCTCTGTGAGAGACACACACACACACACATATACACATGCACACATACATGCATACACAAGAATGCACACACATTAACACATACACATACACATACACATACACACTTGCACATATAAACATGTACATAAACATGGCATGCACACCACATAGAGTACATGCACACAATTAGACATACACACACTCGCTCACATGTATACACATACGCTCACCTACACAAATATATGCACAGAGTTGCACGTTTGTATATGTACACACACACACACACACACACACACACACACACACTCACTCAAGCTTGCACATACACATACATGAATATGCACGCACATAAGCATAAACATATACACATATACACACTCACATACACAAGTACACATGCACACATATGTATACATAGATGTACACACATACACATTTGCACGTCTACATGCACACACACACACACACATGCATGTACACATGCACACACATCTATTCTATACAAGATAAAGCAAGGGTGCCTACCCTATAAACCTAGCCTTTACGCGAAGAAAGGAGAGGGAGAACTTTTGAAAAGGAGAAGAAAAGACAGTCTTTGGGGCTTTCTTTCCCACACACCTAGATGCATTAGGGCTCACAACAATTAGCTATCATAGGCCGCTTCCTTGGTCCCTCATCCACCGTACCGGCGGAAGCTCACCATTTTAATCGAACCGAGGCTGGTCACAAGACCTCGGCCGACTTTGCTACGCGAGATGTCCTCCATTGACTCTCCGTCAGCAGTTGCAACTTTATCAGTTAGGTCTCCACCACGACCTTAATCACAAGACGGTCAAAATGCTTCCCCAGCATTCTTGACATAAAACAGCCATTTACAAACAGCATTTACAAACAGTTTACAAATACAGTTTCTATATTAACTCTCATTTTTCCACATTATCCCTCATTAATCTACATTACTTATTACACATTCCATTTATATGTGTACTCGTCCAATCACATCATTTTCCATCTCTTCACTTCAGATTCCTTCACATCACATATCATATATTCACCTCCATATCCACATCCATACATCCACATCCACATCCACAATCATTTGCTCATTGAATGAGTTTCTTATATATATATATATATAATACATTAGAAAGCAAATTGCCCACCCCTCCTCCCCTCCTCCACACACACATACACATATCTTCTTGATATTATTTTTATGGGCATATATAAGACAAAGAATATATGTACCTATACATAATACATAGACAAATACACACACACACACACACACACACACACACACACACACACATATTATGTATGTATGTATCTATAGGTATGTAAGCATGTATATATAAATAGATCTATATGTATGTCAACCCACACACATGTATGTACATGTACACACACGCACAACACACAGAGACACGCACACATGCACATAAACACACACATACACACACACACATGCACACAAACACATACATATACACATACATACACTCACATACACAAGTACATGTGCACACACATGCATGCACACATGTATACATAGACGTAAATGCATACACATTTGCACATGGTACGTGCACACGCTCACACACACATGCACGCGTACATGCACATATATAGACAAAAAAAGATGTACACACGGATATATTCACATGCTCACACACACGTACATGCACACACTTGCACATGGATACACATAAACACAAACATACACACCACGTACATACACACACTCACACCATACACACACTAGCATATACACACAATCAAGACATTTGCAGGACGCATGCACACATGAAGTCAACATTACACAATCACACACGGATATATTCACATGCTCACACACACGTACATGCACACACTTGCACATGGATACACATAAACACAAACATACACACCACGTACATACACACATTCACACCATACACACACGCATATACGCACAATCAAGACATTTGCAGGACGCATGCACACATGAAGTCAACATTACACAATCACCCATTTGTGTTTATGTGCACACACAATCAGACACATTAGTGTGCAAAAGAAAAGAGCAAAGACATTGTATATAAGATACACTTATTTAAGAGCTAGCACACCTCACCATGCATCCCCACTTATTAAACTTTAATATTAATTAAAAATATATGTGTATGTGTGTTTATTTATTTTATAAATGCACATGTCTATATGTCTCTAAATATAATAAAACATATTATTATAGATAATATATATTTACATATGTGTGTGTATGCGCATGCTTAAGAAAGAGAGAGAGTGTGTGTGCATGCATGTATGTAAGAGAGAGAGAGTGAGAGAGAGTTTCTATATGTGGGAGAGAGAGAGAGAGAGAGAGAGAGAGAGAGAGAGAGATGGAGGGGAGGGAGAAGAGTGTGTTTGCATTAATGCATGCACAGGTGTGTACATGTGTGTGTGTGTGTGAGTGAGTGAGAGAGAGAGAGAGAGAGAGTGCGTGTATGAGAGTGAGAAAGGGTGTGCACGTGCATGTGTGTGTGTGTGTGTGTGTGTGTGTGTGCGAGAGAGAGAGAGAGAGAGAGAGAGAGAGAGAGAGAGACATACATGTAAGATGCATTTGTTTGATAGTGAGCATACCTCACCACGCAACCCCATCATTAAAATTTAATCAATTGAAATTATATGTGTGTGTGTGTGTGTGTGTGAGAGAGAGAGAGAGAGAGAGAGAGAGAGAGAATTTCTATGTATGAGATAGTTTGTGTGGGAGGAGAGTGTGGCGTTTGCATTAGTGCATGTGCGGGTGTGTATATGTGTGTGTGTGTGTGAGAGAGAGAGTGTATGCATGCGTGTGCGTACATCTACATCTATGTGCGTGTGCTTGAGAGAGAGCGAGATGGGGCAGGCTTGGGGAGAGAGAGGTGTAACGAGTGAGAGGGTGAAAAGAGAGCAAAAAGTAGCTTTTAATAAAATATAAATTAAATTGAAAAATATATGTGTGTGTTTATTTACATTTATCTATTTATACATACTTACATACTTATATATATATATATATATATATATATATATATATATATATTTACACACACACACATATATATGTGTATACATATACATATATATGTATATATATGTACGTATATACATATATATGTATATGTATACACACACACATATATATATGCGTATCTGTGAGTGTATAATATATCTACCTATATATTTAACAGTGAGCACAACTTACCACCCATCTCAACACATTAAAATTTAATTAAAATTATGTCTGTGTGTATTTATATTTTTAAATATATGTATATATGTATGTATAAATATATGTGTATGTATTTAAAACATAATATTGTATATACTAATATTTACATGTGTGTTTATATTTTTAAATATATGTATATATGTATGTATAAATATATGTGTATGTATTTAAAACATAATATTGTATATACTAATATTTACATGTGTGTATGTTTGTGTGTGTGTGTGTGACAGAGAGAGAGAGAGAAAGAGAGAGAGAGAGAGAGCGTTTCTATGTGTGGGAGAGTGAGAAGAGAGAAGGAAGTGTGTGCATGCGTACGTGCGTGCACGTGTGTGTGTGAGGGAAAGAGAGGTGTGTACATGTGTGTGCGTGTGTGTGTGAGAGAGAGAGTTTGAACATTTGAGAGAGTATATGTGCGCTTGAGAGTGTGAGAAGAGAGAAGGAAGTGTATGCATGCGTACGTGCGTGCACGTGTGTGTGTGAGGGAAAGAGAGGTGTGTACATGTGTGTGTGCGTGTGTGTGAGAGAGAGAGAGAGAGTTTGAACATTTGAGAGAGTATGTGTGCGCTTGAGAGAGAGAACCATGTGCATTTGTCCAATACTAGTATATACGCCTATCAATTTCCAAAGGTCTCCTCCTTGCCTGCCCGAGAAGTGTGGCCCGGCGGTGTTCGGTCTTCTCTCCCGCCATAGCTCTCTCTCTGTGCCTGTCTCTCTTACAGAAACCCTCACTGGGCGATCCAATCCTTCCCGCCATAGCCAAAAGTTGTTTTCGTGTCGTCCTTACCCCTTTCCTTCCACACAGTGAAACGCCATAGCTTTCAACTATGCCTACCCATTCGAAACCTAAACCTAAATCTACACCTAGCACATCCTCTGACCTCCTAGTTATCGCTTTACTGCAAGACCTAAACGAAGAGCTCGATCGCAAGAAGAGGAAGAAGAAGCAGGAGGATGATTCTTCCATCAAGAAGTCACAGAGCTCCATCCACCGCAGGCTCGGCCCCCGAATCGATGACAGGTGTGCGGGCCATGGCCACGACAGCAAGCTTTTCGGTGCCATCTTTATGTGCAACAGGCGGACCAGGAGAGAATGTCTGCAACATCGCCTTTTCGGCCTACCGATCAACAAGAAGAGCTTGGTGGAGCGGGTAGTTCCCGGCATGAAGCTTTTCCTGTTCGAGTTTGAAAGGCGAGAGCTATGGGGAGTGTTTGAAGCAACCTCTTATGGAGATATGGACATCATCCCGAATGCCTACTCAGGGGGTTCTTTTCCGTGTCAGGTTCATCTAAAACTTAATTTAGTTTTGACTTAGAAGCTTTGTTTACTTGCGTTCCGGCATCTTGCTTTGTAACCAGGACATGATACGTTTTGGCTTGTAAGCTTTATGACACGTGCATAGTCTCTGCTTCTGAGGCCACGGACTATTTCAGTCAATGCCATGGTGATGCTCTGCCTGAAAAATAGTTTGGATGCTGTTCTGTTTGTGCCTGCCTTTCCATTCTAGGTGCGTGTCAAGGTCCTCGGAGAATGTGTCTCTTTGAAAGAGGAGGAGTTTTGTGAAGCCATTAGGGACAATTACTATTCCTTTGACAAGTTCCAGTTTGATCTCTCTGAAGATCAGGTGCGAAGATTGTTTATCGTCTTACACATGCATGATGAACATCATCTGAATTCAGGGAGTCAATCTGATCTTTCTTTATGTTGATGATTATGATAGGTATGCCATCTTTCCAGCATGTTTATGAGAAAATACTCTATTGCCAAGAAGAATTATGGAGGGGGAAATATGCACTCTGAAATTTTGGAATTTGAAGATAAGCAGT
This sequence comes from Cibotium barometz, assembly GCF_041138505.1. Taxonomy (NCBI): domain Eukaryota; kingdom Viridiplantae; phylum Streptophyta; class Polypodiopsida; order Cyatheales; family Cibotiaceae; genus Cibotium; species Cibotium barometz. Next base: position 60,359,139 of record NC_141056.1, read on the forward strand.
GTGTTTCTGAAACTTACGGTGCAGAAAATGATGAACCATTATTTCTGACGGATGGTGTGACCCATCCTTATTCTGAAGATCTTCTGGTTAACGTTGCATCGCTGCCAATTAGTACATGCCCATCCAATTGTTGGATTCTACAAGATCAAACAATCTGTGTGTCTGAGGACAGGTTGAATAATGTCCATGGAAGTAATGAAAATCCCCACAGCAATTGTAGTGAACCCGGCTATATAGTAAATACCACAGGTTCCTTGGTTTCGCTTCCTGCTGATGCTCTTGATTTTGTTTACAGCAACTGCTACCATCTGAATTTTGATGCTGCTAGTCTCATCAATCGTGGAGATCACCTCAGTACAAGACTTGATATGTTGAAAGCAAGTAGTATAAGCTTTCAAGACACTAATAATTGTGTGTATTCCGATACAGGCGACAGCATTCCAGTGTGCAGCACTGTGACGGAGCAAGAAAGCACTGGAATGCTTGTGATTTCTGGGAATGAATCACAGCTGTATAATGATAGATCAAATGACAAGTCTGTCTGGTCGAGAATCTCTGGGCGCTCAAAGCCACCTATGGGAGCTCAATGTAACTATAAGAGAGAAAAGCCTGTTGGAAAACCTGTTTTAATATCGCCATTGAAGGTACCCAGTACACAGTCTAAGTTGGAAGTTGTGATGATGAATGGTGGTTCCACTCAGGATGGATGTAAAGCTGATGTAAGAAATGAGGACGCAAAAGAGGTTTCAGTCAACTTTAAGCGAAGAAGAGCTAACGGCAGCAATGCTACAGTAAGTGCTGATGACCCACCAGCCAAGCGAAGGAGAAAATTGACAAGACCCTCTTTTGAAGTCTCTACTGAACTTTTGATGGAACAGATGGAAGTAGGGCCAGAAAACTGCTCGTTACTCTGTGCCAGTGGTGCCCTCAATGTTTTGACTTGTGAAAAAGGCAGGATTTCAAAAGATGGGTTTATGGCGCAGACCATGCAGGATCATTCTCTCTCGAAGAGTCCGAATCTTTCTGGAGGCCAATCTTTGACTTTAGATGTGCGGATGACAGCAGAAGACAATGCTGGTTTGTATAGTCATGTAAGTGAATCAACTGGACTGGCTTTTGGAAATGAGATTAATATAACTGGATCTTCTTGCTGCAGTCAAGCACATGTCGTACAAGTTCTACAGACTGTTTTCCAGCCAGGTGATAGTACAGATCCCAACTCGCTTGTGCAGGCTTCAATTGAGCGACACGGGGGGGTTGCCAAGGTTGAAAATTCTGAGAAGGCTTCAGCTACCATTAATGACAGTATACCAGTTTCATCTAATGATGAGATGCAAATGCAACCTCAAGCTTTGGAACCTGTCCAGATTGTTGAGCGACAGGAGGGGGTTGCCAAGATTGAAAAGTCTGAAAAGCCTTCAGCTACCATTAATGACAGTATACCAGTTTCATCTAATGATGAGATGCAAATGCAACCTCAAGCTTTGGCACCTGTCGAGATTGTTGGGGAAACGGTTAGTTCACAACTTCCACTTGGTGAGTCTTTTAGTGGCAGTAGCCCAGTTCCTTTGAACAATGAGATGCAAAGGCAGCCTCTAGCTTTGGCACTTGTCCAGATGGTTGGGAAAACTAGGGCCCAAAATGTAATTAATGTGCCTGCATACTCCAAGGTCCCAGCAAATCAGTCTGACAAGGTAGGTGGAGAAGGTGCGGTCCATGAAAGTGGTACATCTGTTACCACATGCCCAGGCAAAGGGCTGCCAGGTGAACAGCGCTTGGGTTTACCAGCTACCCATAGTACTGTACAGTCTTCAAACCTAGAGCTGGTAGCTGCCGATTCTGCGAGTGCAAGTGCTCTCAGCCAGGTTCCTTGCGCTTCAGCCAATGGATCTGGTGACAACACAACTCCTAATTTTCCAGCCAAGGAACTTGATGACAGCATGGTTCATTCAGAAACTTCTCGAAACAAAGAAAAGATGTCACAGGACATGCTGCTTTCATTGGTCATAGAAAGCGGCGTGCAATCATCAAATATAAAGCTTCAATTGTGTGATATTGTTGACCCAAATCAAGGCTTAGATGATCCGCCTATGAAAGATGTCTGCAGTAAAGCTGGTTTGCTTGATGTTTCTTCTAGTGGCACCCTGAATAATCAATCAGAGCTTAGGTTGGTTGATCCTGCTTCTAGTAACAGCTTGCAAAATCAATTAGAGCTTAAGTCCTTTCTTCAAAATGGACTACAAGTATCAAGCATAAGGCTTCAGTTAGGGGCAGCCCCATGTTTAATACTTCAGCTAGGCGATTCATTAATTTCTAGGGTTAATGGTCAAGTTTCCGGCCAGGAAGAAAATTCCAAAAGTAGGCTTGAGGACAGTTTGAGTGAGCCACTTTCTAGTTCGGCCCTTGCAATCAAAGGGCCTCATCCCACTAATGGCTCAGATTGAAAGCCCAGGAACAGCAGGGTACTTGGGTATGCATGTAAGAGTCAGCAACTCTCGTTGCCATGCTTTGTTTGGAGGGAGAAACATGGCTTTTTGCATGCATTTTGAATTTTTTGGGATTCAACTTGAATGCAAAGCCTTTAATGTCATGCTGAGCTACTCGATGTTGGTTTAGTGGCATCCTGGGCCTTCTTCCTGCTGGGCAACTGATGTATAGATGTATTGCAATGATTATTGTTTTTTGTATGTTTATTTTAATAATTGCCTTCAAAAAGTGTTTGTATATGGTTAGATTGGCATGTGAGGTTTTGGGTGGTTATTGCTTAGTTGATCCACAGCACGTAAAGGTTTGCTAAGAGGAATGGTGAAAGATGAATGCGGCAAGAGGACTTATTGAAGCACTGGTTCAACTGCCGTGAAGTCTAGGAATAGATTGGGATGGTTTAGGTAGATCTGGCTTTAAAGTTGTTACCTACGGATACTACTTTCAGGGTTTTGCTGGTGTACGCATCTTTTGCAAAAAGTGAGTGAGAATCTTAACTTGTCTACCCGTGAAAAGTGCATGACAAGGGATAGGTACCTGCAGTGTAGATCATGGCTGGATTTGTTTATTCGCTCTGAAAACTGCTCGTAGGATTATTCAGAGTCTACTTCCGTAGAAGACTCCAAGCAAGGGGGCACCCACCAAGCGCAAGCATGCAAGGGCGTTACGTGTTCATAGGCTAGCCCGACAAGTTTAAAAAAAAGGAAATTCGTTTTTGTTAATAAAAAAACTTTGCGTAAGCTTTTTTTTTTTTTTTTGATTTTGTGAAGCGTCTTTTTGTGTCGATTCAAAGGAGGGGGGCGCGATGCCTCACGATTGTAGAGGAGGAAGGGATTGCTTCTCTTCACGAGTACCGAACGACTCATCGCCATGGTCCTTCCGGGCATGTGTCTTCGGGTAAGCGTGAGTAAAAACATACATGAGGGAGTTCCTGGTTGTTTTGTTTGTTTTTTAAAAGGCTTTTACAGAATTTTGGGAGAATTCATAAATTAGTCAAAATTGAAAAAATTAGGGAAAATTGGATGGGGCATTTTGTCCTGCTCTTCTATACAACTCTTGCTATACCTAATTCTAAGGTCAATTTGTTGATTTGGGGTGTCTAGTTTTTAGGGTTAGGATTAGGGTTTTTGTGGGCATCCTCTAGGTGTTGAAATACGCACCAAACACATTCCTAGAAGGATGGGACCAAATGGACCATGTACATGTGAAAGGGACCAAATCACTTAACTTGTGGGTGAAGCTTCTCTAGCATGTAGTTTTGTGTTTAACCTCTTGTTTTGATGAAACCACTCGGTGGTATTGAGTTGTATGGAATCTATAAAAGGGCATTTGCCTACGAAGCAATCAATCAACCATTTTGTCCAACATTGTTGTCTCTCATGTGTTTTAACTTAGCTCTAGTATTTGATCCACCATAGCCAACTTGCACATGGTTTTCAATATTTCAACATGGTATCTTAGAGCCAAGAATAAGTAGGGATCGTAGGTCTACCTCCAACCCTAGATTTGGTGAGATTAGCTCACATTTAATGCCATCTCATAGTTTTAACTAGACTCCAAAATTGCTAGCCATACCCACAGTTGGAGGATTCAATGCACCCAGCTTAGTGAATCATTGCCCCCACCAAATCTTGTGAGCACCTCCCACACATCAAGGCGCATTAGCTCGTATTGTCAATTTTTGGATTAGGTATCCGTTGTCGAGGCATTACCATTTTTCTCAAATCGCTTTCGTTTTTTGCACAATCGCGGTCGTATAGTTCATTCGATGTCTACAGCTCGCCATTCGCTAATACCTCCTAGCTGTGAGTGTGCCTATAGGTTACCTGTTTTGCCCTAAGAGGGCTTGGCCAATAGTGTTCTCAGTAAGGAGAACAAATCTCTTCATTAGAGTTGTGTTTTCTCATAGCCATAGCCAAAAGCTTGTTTAATGTCAATTAGTGATTAATAATCACTAATAATACTACCTTGTGTTTGACTAATCAAGAGTTTTCTCTAATCCTTATCACTTGCTCCATCTCAATGTTGGTCTTGGCCTCTCTTGCAAGGCCCAACAAGTTTCTTGAAATCAAATCCAATCCTCTTCTAATCCTTTCACATGCTTCTAGTTCAAGTCTCTCATTCACTAAGAGCTTTAATCTTCAAGGTGACTCAAGTTTAAGTCAAAATCTCTTCGATACTTGTTGCTCAACTCTCTCAACCTTGATGGCCTCAAATGACACTACCTTCCACTTCAAGGGGTAAAATTTTCACACTTGGCAAACTCGCATCAAGCTCATCCTCATGAAGAAAGGCCTATGGAGCATCACAAATGGAAAGGAGAGGAAGCCAAGGGAACAAGCTACTATTCTGAAATGGGAGACCAGAGATGACAATGCAAGGGTCATCATAACTCTTGAGTTGGATGATACATATATTCATCATGTGGATGGGTTCCAAGGCTTCATGGGATCAACTGGATACCCTGTTTGAGGCTCAATCTAGGAACTCTAAGTTTGGTTTGCTTATTGAGTTTTGTAAAATTTATCTGGATTCTACAACTTCTCTTGCATCTCATCTTAACTATATGCAAAGTCTTATGACCCAACTTGCAGGCGTCTCACTAAAGGTGGATGAAGACATTGCCATTGCAGTGCTACTCAAGTCATTGTCTCCTGATTTGGACAACATTGTGACAACTTTGACCAACATGCCTATCACAAAGCTTGTTGATGTTGAAGCTTATCTTTTGGAGGAGGAGCAGAAGCTGAAGTTCAAAGCCAAAGAGGACACCTTGTCCAACACTTCACCAAATCAAGTGGCTCTCTAAACATCAAACAAAGGCTACAAAGGGAAGGCTAAGTACAACTCTTCAATCATTTGTGATTTTTGTCACAAACCTGGACACATTCAAAAAGATTGTTTCTTTCGAAAGAAGGCTCAAAAGGCTTACATTATGCATGAAGGGTATGGATATGAAAGAGAAGAGCATGGAGAACCAAAGGAGGACAACAAGGGGCATCATGAAGCCCTCACAATGCATAGTGATTACATTCTCTAGATCATGTCTTGGGCTCGGCCCCAAACTCTTATTACTCGACTTTACATAAGTGTTGTAAATCTTTATAAATCAGCCATTAAAAACCTCTAGCCCAACTACTCCTAACTAGCCTCAAGCTTAAATTTCCATTCTAAACTTGTATGGTCATGGTAAAGCAGTTATAGTAAGAGGAAAATCATCTAGCATGGATGTTAGATAAGCATAAGTTGTGGTGAGTCATTAAAGGTCATCAATACCATTGTAATGATTATATGTTTAAAGGGAGGTGTTGAAATATGCACCAAATACATCCCTAGAAGGATGGGGCCAAATGGACCATGTACATGTGAAAGGGACAAAATCACTTCGCTTGTGGGTGAAGCTTCTCTAGCACATAGTTTTGTGTTTAACCACTTGTTTTAATGAAACCACTAGGAGGTATTGAGTTGTATGGAATCTATAAAAGGGCACTTGCCTATGAAGTAATCAATCAACCATTTTGCCCAACATTGTTGTCTCTCTTGTTTTACACTATCTTTCTTTATCATGTGTTTCAACTTAAAGCTTTAGTATTTGATCCACCATAGCCAACTTGCACATGGTTTTCAATATTTCAACAATAGGTTGGAACTTGTTTGCTATGATACCATTGTGAGGATTTCTATCGTCTTATCCCTCTATTAATTATTCTAATCACATGATTAAAAGCTAAAATGACAAGACTTGCAAGATTAAGCCAAAGAACTTGAGTTGATTGAATCGCACATGGGAGCCCTCTTTAAATAGGGGCTTAAGAGTTACAATCAAAGAGCCATGTTCCCATGGTGGCAGGATCATGCCCTTTCATGAATAGATGTGTCTTTAGACTAATAGTTGTGGCCCAAGTGAAGTGGTGTGACCCTTTGAGAGGATGTGTCCCTTGATTAGTGAAGGCACAACTCTTCACTAATGAATAATAATATTATTAGTCACAAATCGTTATAGTGTGATTCGGATTGGGTATGAGATTGTGATTCCACAAAATCAATTTCTATAAATTATTTTTTTCTTGGTTCTGGTGCTTTCTCTTGGACCAGCAAAAGTAGCGTGTAGTGGTACTTTCTTTTACAGAAGCTGAGTACAAGGTAACTTGTTTTGTTGTTTGTGAAGCAGTATGCCTGAGAATGATTTTAGTGGACACAGGAGTTCAGATTAGTGTGGCTATAGCCTTGCAATGCGACAACCAGAGTTGCATGGCTATTACCAAGAACCTTATATTTCATGCTTAAACGAAGTACATTGAGATTTAGTATCTATTAACCACACTGGTTATAATCATTTTTCAAGCATGGCTATGCTTCTTGTAAATCATCATTATGTAATCGCGCTAAGCTCTTATTGAGAAAAGATATATGGGATGACCGAGCTTACGGCTTGTGTAATGCCGGTCGTAGGAATGAGCTAGATGTACATAAAGCTAGAAAGCCAAATTTGGACCCCTATTGTAAATGAAAGGTCGGCCATTGTAAAAAGTGAGCTCATGTATATAAATGATTTTATGGAATATGAAAAGACACAATCCCATTTGTCACAATTGAGTCTTGCCTTCCCTCTCTCTCACTCTCTTGTGTTTATGGTTGCATGCTTGTGTTTGTGAATGCTTGCTTGCTTGATTGTGGTGTATGCATGGAGTGGATGGTGTTAGTCTAAGCTTCTCTTCTCTTCTCCCTTCTCTTGTCTTCGTCTCAAGATCCCTCTTGCATGCACATTGGCATTGAGTGGAGCCAGAGATTTCCATAGCTCCCTTCTTCCTTGCTCATTACCTAGCTTGTGGATCTCCGTTTGAGTGACACAAGTGGAGGTGGAGTGAGCCCCTAGCGGCCTCACATCGGGGAGTTAACCCTCATTAGGATTGGCTAAATGCAAGTCTCCGAATCGACCCTTGCATGGCATAATTCTCTTCTTCTCTCCCTCTCTTGTGCAAGGTAGCATGTTTTGCTCAACATCTTTGGCACCACTGTCGGGGGGGGGAGGGGGGGGACGAACATTTAGCTTAGGGTCCTCCATACATATCACTTGCTAGAGCCATCACATTGCCCGGTTGGAGTGTAAATCCACCAATGGTTGTATGTTGGATGTGTTTGTTTACTTGTTATTTGACTTTATTTACTCTTACCATGGAGAAATGGAGATCAATGGAGCATGAGGAGCATCAAAGTCTTCATCGGATGCGAGAGACACAAGCAGGTGCTTAAACCTTGCTCTTGAGATTCATGCAAATTTTGGTCTTTTTCAACATTTGTAAAGTTTTGCACAGTTAGCTTAATCCTCTAATTAATCTCATTTAATTAGGTTTTCTTATGCATTCTAGGCATCATTGGGCAGCTAGAGACTAGCTCTGGCCTCCTACAAAAAGAAAAACTCAAAAATCATAAGAGGAGCTCAAATCATCAGAAATCCGAAGAGGAGAAGAGGTGAAATTTTCACTCTGGACTGTTTTCTGAGAAGTGTATGGTCGTATCCTTCTTAGTTCCATGGACGTGTCTTCTTTGCTACATATGTTTCTTTCCCTCAAGCATATCTTCTAGTATCTACTGCATTAAGTTGAGCACAAGGCATTTAAAAAGGAATAAATTGCATTAACTAAGCATAAAAAGCATTAAACAAGGGGTACAAATAGGGAACAATGTTGAAATATACAAGTGAAAAGGGTGTGTGTGGGAACAAGCTCTTGGTTAGAGTCTGTAAAAGAGGAGATGTAATTGTGAAAGAACCTGTGAAAAGGTGAGAAGAATCTACTGGGAGAGAATAATGGGTAGCATGAGGGAATTTAGGAGTGTGGAGATATTCTGGGAGATATTCAGGGAAAAGAGAAGAGGTGGAGAGAATCAGGCAAAAGGTGGAGATATTCTGGGAGTGAATCATGGAGAAATCAATGGGATTAGATGCTTGATGTAAACTCTATAAATTGAGGCATAGCCCTAATGAGAATTTGCTGGTTTTTGAGTATCCATGCCTACATTAATCTATCTGCTAATTATTCACTAATTACGTCTTAATCATTTCTTAATCACTTTGTTAATCATGTTGATTCTAGTGTATGATCCACCATAGCTCATCATTATGCTCAAATTTCAACAAACAATTGTACTGCGAGGGAATTTTAGTGGATGGCTCTTGTTGAAATATACAAGTGAATAGGGTGTGTGCGGGAACAAGCCCTTGGTTAGAGGCTGTAAAAGAGAATCTGTAAATGTGAGAGAACCTGTGAAAAGGTGAGAAGAATCTATTGGGAGAGAATAAAGGGTAGCATGATAAGATTTAGGAAGTGTGGAGATATTCTGGGAGAGGTGGAGAGAATCAAGCAAAAGAGGTGGAGTGAATCAAGGAGAAATCAGTGGGATTAGATGCTTGGATGTAAACTCTATAAATTGAGGCATTGGCCTAATGAGAATTTGTTGTTTTTTGATTATCCATGCCTACATTAAGCTATTTGTTGATTACTCACTAATTATATCTTAATTATTTACTAATCACTTTGTTAATGATGTTGATTCTAGTATTTGATCCACCATAGCTCATCACATTGCTGTAATTTTAACATGGTATCAGAGCCAAGCCTAGAATCCATCAAGTTTTTGAGCCCATTATCTAGTTAATTAGGATTAGTAGATAATTAGAAAATAATCAAATTTTTAGTTATTTTTCAACTAGCCTCTGTACCCCTAGCTGGTGGAAGAGCTCTATCTCTTTGCACACTCAACATAAGCCCCATTGCTTCTAGCCACAAACAGCCATCATCCCCACGATTCAGCCCATCAAGACGAAACGTCAAACCGCCGGCGGAAGCTCCCAATTTTCACAGATTTGCAGGTGCCATTTTTCAGAAGGAAATTTGAGATTTCTTCTTCATCAGTTAGAATGGCTCTAATTCCTCTTAGCCCTAAGTGTTTTCAAGCATGCTCTACAAGCTGGTGAAGTCAGAATTTGATTTGATCAAGTCTACAATGAGATCTAAACTCTTCATCAAATATGCAGGTGACTTTGGTAAAATAGAGATTAAGCATTCAATGTTTGGTCAAATCTTGTGTTTCTTGGCTTAATCCTCTACTAGACTAATTGCTATTGCTGGCCTTGAAAGGATTTGAGCTCATTTGAAGTCTAAGGCCCCAGATCTGGGCTCCCTGCATACTTTGTTTTTTGCACACAAAATAGAGGATTAATTTGCTAATCAGTGATTAATCAATGCTAATCACTATGTTTTGGTACAATTGAGGGTTCAAATTAACCATTAGGTATCTGATACAGATCCCTATAACTTCAGATTGCAATTCGGAGTTGGTTTGATACTCCAACCATTCCGTACAAATTGGTTACCCTTGATTTAATGTAATTTCTGGTAAAATTATGCTGATAAATTGGTGGTAATCATCATTTTGCATTTAACCCTTGGTTAATGCCTGCAAATCACACTCAAATTCAAGATTATTCACAGTGACAGTTGCATTTGGGAGTGTGCATAAGAATGAATGCTATATGCATTATGTATTGGGCACATTACATCAGTTTAAAAATGGGATCAGACACACTGCCCTTGTCCAGAATAAGGCAAGAGGTAAGACCTCCCGCATAGATTTGGGTTTGCATTGCATAATGATACAAGATAAACATCAAAAGCCCAAAAGAACTATCAATAAAACATTTAAACATGCTGCTCACATGGAGCAAGAAAGAAGACCTGACGGACAAGCTCATGGCCCCAGCCATGGAAGAAGAAGAAGATCTCTTTCCAAGAAGAGGATCCACACCGAGAAGATCTAGAGGAAGCATTGAAGGAAGACATGAACACGAGAAGAGAAGCTACCCCACAAGAAGACTGAAAGAAGAGGAAGACATGGAGGCGTGAAGAGAAGCTGCCCCCACGACAAGAAGACTGAAGACAAGAGAAGATGTGAGGCTCCAAAGAGTGAGGAGCCATGTGAAAATCTCTGAGAGAGAGAGAGAGAGACCCCACAACCCAATGTAACCTGCCCCAACAAAGTAAAACCACCTCTGAGCCACTGATGATGTAGGCCACGTGGTAGATGTATGTGTGAGCACTTTAGTCAAGGTCGCGGGCACTTGTAGAAGCCTTGGACACATAGAGAGAGAGAGTGTCAAGGACTATGAGTTTAGGGACTTGAGGCACTGGTCGTCTCGCGGACTATCAAGTAAGAGAGAAACTTGGTACAGGGTCCAGGTGTGCTAAGTTACCTTGAGGGGAGGTGTGCTAGACACTGGTCGCAGACTATCAAGTAAGAGGGAAACTTGGTATAGGGTCTAGGTGTACTAGGAGTATTCACTTGAGGGGAGGTGTTGAAATATACAAGTGAATAGGGTGTGTGCGGGAACAAGCCCTTGGTTAGAGGCTATAAAAGAGAATCTGTAAATGTGAGAGAACCTGTGAAAAGGTGAGAAGAATCTACTGGGAGAGAATAAAGGGTAGCATGAGAAGATTTAGGAAGTGTGGAGATATTCTGGGAGAGGTGGAGAGAATCAAGCAAAAGAGGTGGAGTGAATCAAGGAGAAATCAGTGGGATTAGATGCTTGGATGTAAACTCTATAAATTGAGGCATTGGCCTAATGAGAATTTGTTGGTTTTTGATTATCCATGCCTACATCAAGCTATTTGTTAATTACTCACTAATCACATCTTAATTATTTGTTAATTACTCACTAATCACATCTTAATTATTTGCTAATCACTTTGTTAATTACTCACTAATCACATCTTAATTATTTGCTAATCACTTTGTTAATGATGTTGATTCTAGTATTTGATCCACCATAGCTCATCACATTGCTGTAATTTTAATAGCTCTCAGCACCTACATAATAATTAAAGATCTCTTTGAGCCGACGGTCGTACCATATCAGACGCACACAGCTCATACCATCTGGAGCATACACCCATTCCTTCCCGTATTCGCACCCATTCCTTTTTCCCCGCCATGGCCGCATCTTACTTTTTTGCAGTCGCATGCCCATTTCTTTCCCTCAAGACACGTCCGTATCCTCATCCTCAGAGCGTACGCCCATTCCTTCACTTTTCACAAGCGCACATCCGTACCCTTCCTGTAGCCACGCCTGTGTCTTCCTGGAAGCGTACGCTAATGTCTTCTTTGCCATGCTTGTTCCATTCCCTTGCCGAGAAGCATACGCCCGTGTCCTCATCTGAGCGTATGCCCATACCTTCTTAAAAGCATATGGTCGTACCTTCCCATCAAAAAAACACACAACAGACAGAGACATTGTCCAGAGGGAGGCCCAGCACTACTATTCCACACATTCATGCACTTATGGCGAAACAATTGGTATGAAACAACTCTTTGTTCGACGATCTAAATTCTCCTGATGCTCCCTCACTCATAAGATCAGACCCATCGATCAACAGAGCTTGGAGCCAAACGGTGTTAGTCCTTGACAACACTAGTGAGAGTGAGGAGCATCCCAACATAGGATGAGTTACTCCTAACTCAGAGATAAGAGGACCAGAGGCTCAGTGCATGGACAGACCACCTATCCTGGAGCAAGACCCAACATCCCCTACCCATTCACAAAGAATCCTTGCTTCGAGACTCCAGAGCTTTATCCTGGGAAATGCATAGTCAGGCGATCCACATCCCAGGGATAGAGGCATGGAAAACCAACCCGAAAGAGAGCCCACATTGCCTCTAGATCCTAGAATGGAGATAGGGCAAAGTAAAAGTAACCAAACCTAGACTCATCCACCAATCTGGGGGGCCATGCCCGCCTCAGGAGAATGGCCGATTTGTACCAAGTCAAGAGACCGGTGCTAAACCCAAGACAAGAACTAACCAAGTCCAAAGACCAGTGCTAAACCCAGGACAAGAACCAGCTCTCCAGGGGCCTGAGACGTCATAACAGAGAGAGAGAGGGCCTACCCGTTCTCATCAAATCAGCCTGGGGCACCAATGTACCAGTACTACTTGCCTTGGGGAGCATACCCAAGGTACCATATGGGGCCATATGAAGCACACCCTAGTCCTCCCATAAGATAAGGACCCCCAGTGGTCTATTATCCACCCGGCCCAGCTCCCCCATCTAATATTCTCTAACTAGCACCCGCTCTCCAACCATAGCAGGGATAACTCCTGAAATGTTAAGGACAACCATATGGAAATAGGGAGGGGATAGCTACCGGCATCACACCCCCAACACCAGCTCCACCTACACAAGGGCCCAGACAGGAGAGGAAAAAATCGACCGCTAACATCTCTAAGCTGATCACCAAGCTCAATGGAACTGGGGACCCCATACCACACTTAGAGATGTTTAATTAGATCTACGAAGCATTTGGCCATGTGGACGATCAACTCAAGGTGAGTGCCTTTGGCCTCACCCTAGATCGCAAAGCTGGCCAATGGTTTAGGTCCTTGAAGACAGAAGATATGGCCAGCTTCAAAGCCTTGAAAGAGGCCTTCAAAGTTGGATACTCCCGTCAAGGAACCCGATGGAGTTCCGTTGTTGAGAAATTACACAATGATAAACAAAAGGATGGCAAAACCATATGGGACTACATCAACAGGGTAAGGTATCTTCGCTCCCATTGTAGTGCCAGAGACAAGTTCTCTGACAAAAGGCTAATTGGGAGATTTCTAGAAGGCCTAGATGATGTACCCTTACATAATTCTTTGTATGCCATGACCCATACATCCTTCGAGTAACTTGCTGCAAGAGTGCTATGGACTTTGAGGATAACTTCAAGGAAACGCATTCTCGATACCTTCACGAGGGTAGATCCGAGGCCTCCTTCAAAACAACTAGCACGAGATGCTAGGGAAAAAGCAAGGAGTCCACCTCGGGACAACAAGTCGAACAGCTGGCCACTGCATTAATGCAGCAAATGACCCGACACAACGGAGAACTGACGAAGGCCGGGATTGAGTTGGCCAACCCCATCTCTACCCCAAGAAGGAGCTAGTGTTGTTCCGGATTTGTCGAGCTAACCATACTAGCACGGAGTGTCCCACCCTCTACTCCACATACTGCCATCATGGGGCAGTAATGAAATTACAAATTGCTATCAACAAAGGGCGGCTCAAACAAGCCTGAGCCCTGCCCAGCAAACCCCAGGCAGTTGCTAGCCTTACCAACACCTACACTTCATAACGCACCTTAACTAGGCTAGGAAGTGTCCCAAAGAGGAATCCTTAGGGTAATAGAGATGCCTTACCGCCCCCTGTACTTCCACCTCAACCCCCATTACCATGGGTCACCCCTATTTGTCAGCTAACCTTGATGAAAATTTTCCGAAGAAGGGGATGAGGGGGAAGCCGCTGAAGGACCCACCCTTCCAGATTTTAAGCCACTATGTGATGGAGGGAGACCAGATGTACTCTGTATACTTAGCCACCCCAACTCCACGTGGACGAGACATGAACATTGTGGCTAAACGACCACCCATGCAATGTTACCATAGCACAGGACCTCGTTGATTAGCTGAGTGTCCAATCAAAAAAGGGATGGCAAGTACCTCCGTAGGTGCTTCCACACTAACCCCTCTATGCATTGGGTGTGGAATTGATCACATGTATAAGGACTGTCCACTACGCCGAGAGTAGGTACAGTAGGAAAACCTCATGAAGCTAATCCCGGCACCAGCATTAACTTGCTGAGTGTGTAAGAGATGGCTTCATCCATACAGTCCCTCTTGATGTAGTGAGACCAGATTATAGAATAGACAAAGGGTTGCAGCTCACGCAATGCGGAGGCATCAACCTCGCAAAACCAGGGATACACAAAAGTTTTATCTCAAAAGAATGTCCCGAAACAAACGCGCGACGACTAGATGCTCGCGAAAGAAGACCACAAAAATTGGAAAAGAGGATAGCCAGGTAGTCATTTAAAGAAGTTTGGAAGATGGCACAACCACCCATGCATCAACCTCTTCATCTGAAGCGGAACAACTGCTACCTTCAGCCACCCATGCCAGGGAGCCAATTGACCCTAACCAGCTTCCCAGAAAGCTAGCCAAATACCCTAATCCCATTGAGGAAAAGGAGAGGCTAATGGCATCACAAGAGTTGGTCTTGGACTCCCAAGCTCAACTAGAGGATGAGCCTCCGACACCTTACCTCATGTAAGATTCCTCCCCAACCCCTCAAGATGTCCAGTTTCTTCCCCTGTAATCAATCCCCTTTTCAGAATAATAAAAGATCTTGTTTCTACTTGTTTTGGCCTAGAGAGAGAAAATATTCTAGAGAGAGATAATTCAGTTTTTAGATATCTTTGGATGGAAAAATATCCCTTCTTATTAAAATAAATTCCCCCGAAATAGAAGTTTAAAAAGAAATTCCTAAGGTGCATTAGAAATAAATTATAATGTGAACAAAAGACCTTAGCCTAAGGGCCCCTGTTTTCAGAAAATTTTGGATTAAGGTCCAAACAAAGGTTTGACAGGCCAATGAGATTAATCCAAATGTAGGGAGGAGATAAATTGAAGAATAAAAGAAAAACCCTCCAAAAATTAGTAAATGCTCACATAAGATGAAGAGTGGACTAAGGACCAAAGAAAAGAATTAAAAAACTGAATTTTGACACCTCAATGTGGGGATCTCCCCTCATGAAGTAGGCACCTTTTTCTCATTACCCCCTATTTTTAATCAATAAAATGACATATTTTTATCTCTCCTCTCTCCTGTTTCAAATCTAGATCCAAAAAGTAAGCTGAACTGACTCAAAAATGGTCAAAAATTGCTCACTTTTCCTATAAATAGAAGCCTCCCCCTTTTGTAAAAAAAAATGGTGTTTATGCAATGTTAGTCTACTCCTGTCTTGAGCCATCTACATTGAATTTTTTAATAATTCAATTGTTTTTGGCCTAATCCTCTCCAAAGTGGATTGGTGGCCACTATTGCTTCAAATAAGAGTACAACCCTCAATCCCTCAAGCCAAAGGAGAGCTTACAAGCTCCATGTAAGTTAATTTTCTTACTTTGTTTATGAATTTTAATGAAAAATCTATGGTTTTCTTGATTTTTATGTTTTGCAAATGATCGAATTAAATTCAAATGCTATGCCTTTGATGAAAAGGCCACCCCCTTCTCTTCTGTACTTCCAACCTTTCTTAATCCTAGAAAGATTAACTAAGTGATTAATTAAACTCTTCTTATTATTTACTCTCTTGAATTTAGAAAATTGTGTAGATTAGAGTTCTATAATTCTAAATTGGGTTAATTAAGTTAAGTGAAGAAAGATAAAAATGAGAAATGGTCAGCCATACAAAGGAGGTTATGGCAAAATTTTCCAGAATTTTGTGAAAAAGAAAGTTTGTTTTTATGTTATTCCAAAAGAGTAATTCCCACCATTTTTTCATCTAAAAGAAATATTCTAATTACTCCATGTACATATTTACCTATGAATATGCATGGATATCACTGATATTAATTATTTTTTATTTCTATGCATAGAAAGATGCATAAAGGAAACTTTTTATTATAAAAGTGTAATTCTTATTAAAATTGATTTCTATGCATAGAAAGATGCATAATGGAATTTTTTATTATTATAAAAGTGTTATTCTTATTAAATTTGATTTCTATGCATAGAAAGATGCATAAAGGAAATTTTTTTATTATAAAAGTGTTATTCTTATTAAATTTGATTTCTATGCATAGAAAGATGTATAATGGAATTTTTTTATTATAAAAGTGTTATTCTTATTAAATTTGATTTCTATGAATAGAAAGATGCATAAAGGAATTTATTATTATTATTATAAAAGTGTTATTCTTATTAAAATTGATTTCTATGCATAGAAAGATGGATAATATAATTTTTTAAATTATAAAAGTGTTATTCTTATTAAAATTGATTTTTTTTTGCATTGAAAGATGCATAAAGGATTTTTTTTATTACAAAAGTCTTATTCTTATTAAATTTGATTTTATGCATAAATAGATGCATAAAAGGATTTTTTAAATAAAAGTGTTATTCCCATTGAAGTTGATTTTTATGCATAAATGGATGCGTAAGGAAGTTTTATATCAAAATTAGAATTCTCTTAAATTCTATGTTTAAATTCTATGAGTATTTGATGAATGAATAATTAAATACTCTAAGAGAGAAATTTCTATCGTTTTATATTCACACGGATTGTTAAAAAAAATTTCACGAAATCTATCGAGATCAAAATATTCACATAAATGATTAATTTATTCTTCATTGGAATTCATAACTAATTTAGAAATTAGTTAAGTGAATATTCAAAGAAAGAAATTCAGTAAAATAGTAACTGAATTATCAAAGCTTTTCGAGAAAGATAGTTCAGGAAAAATCTTATCCGACTCGAACCTTGAATCAGACTATGGCCAAGACCCAAACTCTTTGGTCAGTTTCGAGGAAAGAAGGTGTAACCAGTTTAGAAAAATACACTCAAAACTCCCACCGAATCTGAATCTAAGTTTGAGACCCTTCGAATTGATCCGTGGATTAAGATTATAGAATTCGAGGAATTGTGGTATGAAATTCAGAATTCCGATCAAGAAGTTTTGGGGATATTCAAAAAATACTCCTTGTATTCAAAAGAAAATCAAACTTAAAACTTGCATAGAAACCCTGTTTTCTTAAAGGACTGTCTTACGCCAAAATGCTGGTGAGGGAGCATTTGGTATATGTTTTGCTAAGGGAAGTTGGTTGCAACAGCTGGCGGGGAGTGTTCAAAGGACGGCTCACGTGGCAAAGCCTAGTCTTGACCAGCCTCGGTATGGTTGAAAAATGGTGCCCTTTCGGTACGATGGGTGAGGGTCGACGAAGCGGTCCCTGAATAAAGTGCTAGGACACCTAAGGAGGATCCTGGAGGGCTTTGACTAGGAGATGCATGGGCTCGCGGTGCCTAGGACACCCATGCGTATGTCGTGTGTGATGGATGAAATGATTATTGTAATCTATTACTGGATCTCGTTTGCTGGTATTTGTCAATGGATTATTTTATATGTTAAAGTTTTAAAGAGGAGTGTGTGCGTATTTGTATTTGAAAGCAAAAGTTAAGAAAGGCATTCAATTATGGGTGGGTGAGTAATTGTCTTGTTCTACCGATTCCAGATGGGGGGTGGTGGTGGCTAACCCATGGTCCGGATGGGGTTAGGCTGGAATCAGTAAAGTTTTAATAATTAAATTGAAATAATAGGAATACACTTAGAATTCGAGTAGTTAAATAAAAACCTGAAGAATTTCTAAAATGAGTAGATCAATGTCTGTGCCTAACTTCGGTAAGGAAAAAAGCGTTGATTTCCTCAAATGATTAGATTAACGGCTGTGCCTGATTTGGGTTAGGAAAAAGCATTGATTTCTTCAAACTAAGTCAGTGATAGTTTTCCTTATATCTGGTTTAATTAGGTGAAGGATAGTTTAGTCAGTGGACCCCGTTAGAAAATTCGTTTAAGAAAATAAAAAAGGTGCAATCGTCCCCATTTTTCGGGCAAGGGAAATTTTTTCGATTTCGGTTTCGGAATGACCACCAGATTAGTCTCGTGTTCGGACACTTGAGGGCGAGGCCCCGAGTGGGAAACCCCTGCCCCGCGCAAGAGGAAGCTACTTTCGCTGCTAGCAACTGGGAATCCGGTGCGCGGAGAGGGCAGAGGGGTCTCACAGCTGGTATCAGAGTGCTATTGTAAACTTACGAAATAGCAGCAGAAATTGCCTAAAATTTTAAAGTAAATATGGGAAATATTGTTCTCACTTGGTAAGATTATGTTTGAAATGAACTTCATAAATTGAAAACTCATAAATTGAACTAGATTTTTAGATGGATATCCCAAATCTGTGTAGCATTCCTGGACTCTCCCAGAGTCAGGATATGATCGCCTTTGCCTTCGAAAATCTCATCAACTCCGCTACAACCCGAGGAAGCAGAGTGAGGCTCGCTCCTCACTTTTAGGATCTATACTTTCCTGATCCAGTAGAGTGACGTCAGCATATGTGGTTCTCTGGAGGGCGAAGTATTCGCGTCAATACCAATCAATACGACAAAGACTCAGACAGAATATCTCGCTAGCGATGATCTTGATAAGGCTAGGAGTTGTTCGTTATCTACAACTCTATAATCACTCACCCCGGAATTTTAGAATTTCTTGCCATATTTTTAGACTTCTTAGCCGCTTTATTCCTAGGAGAAGAATTATAGCACCATTATCAGTGTGATGAATTGTGTATATCATAGCATGTCTCCATCACAGTATTGCCTTTTTATGCGTACGTGGTGGTTGAGGCGATGACTGTTGGAGCCGAGATGCTCTATGTATATATCAAAAACTTTTGATAATAAATGATGTTTTGCAAAAGATTCCAAATTGTTTTCATGATTGTGAATATTGGTTAATAAAATTATCAGAGTGAATCTTGTTTTCAAGAATTATGATGGAATATTTATTTATTTAAGAAATAAATCTCAAAAATTAAATAGTCATAAATCTGATGACAAAGTTAAGTTGACAAAAACATCATTTTGTCAGAATCATGAGGTGTGCGGGTCGTGGTAAGCAGTCGGATCCTCTTACCGATGATGAAGAGTTAGATCAGGACGTTCGTAAAGCCCTGCATCGATCCCAACCTAGTCCCTTCAAGGGTGAAGGGGAACAATTAGGAGAAGTAGTGGAAAAATGGATCGAGGCAATAGAAGAGTATTTTGATGTAACCGGTTATAACGAGAAGAGCAAGATGGCTCTCGCCAGATTGAAAACAGATTGAAAATTGTGGAAACGGCAAGGGTTGCATGGAGGAACCATTGCGAGGCAATAGAAGAGTATTTTGATGTAATCGGTTATAATAATAACGAGAAGAGCAAGATGGCTCTCGCCAGATTGAAAACAGATTGAAAATTATGGAAACGGCAAGGGTTGCATGGAGGAACCATTGCGAGAGAAACCGTCTCAATCGAAATACCGAGACCTGGTCAGATCTTAAAGCTTACCTCAAGAAGAGGTTCTGTCCTCCGGGCTTCCTGGAAACCAAAATGAATGAGTTCTTGGAACCTAAGCAGGATAGCCGGATGATTGAAGAATATCATCAGGCATTTTCTCTTCTCCTGAAATATTCTCCACTTTTGGATGAAGAGCAGCTGATGTGGCCAGATTCATTCGAGGGATGAATGGGCCATTGGACACTTTAGTACGCCAAAGCCTGCACCCTCAAACTTTAAAAGGTTCCAAACCCCAGGAAGTGCTTCAAACTTTCCACCCCCAAAGAGGCAGCAAGGTCCTATTTAGAATCAAGATGCTGGGAAATTCAAAAGTGAAGGAAGACCCTTGCCTCAAAACACTTTCTCAGGAGCCCCACCTCTTTCAAGGATTCAAAGGGATGAGCTTAGAAGTGAGAACATGTGTTTTGGGTGTCAGGGTTTCGGTCACACCAGCTTAAAGATTGCCCGACTCCTGCCATGTCAAGAGGATAGGGAAGTCAAGGACCCAGAGTGCAGAGACCAGCCCCTTCGTATCAGTCACAAATCAGGGTCCGTCTCGCCAAAATCAGGGCAATCCAGGAGGACTCCAGCTCAACCATCTGCCTCTGTTCAGAGTAATCTCAGAACTCCCTCCCAGAACTGGGGTAGCCAAAGAGAAAGAGTTCCGCCCCAATCTGCAGAAAGCAGCCAAAGCAGTTACGATAGCAGAAGTAGTGGAAGAGAAAAGAGGTCAGATTTATGCCGCGATTGAAAACCAAGGGCCAAATCGTCAATTCTCTGTCATCCATGCTCCAGTTGAGTATCAAGGTAAGCCATTTAAGCTTTTGATTGATTCAGGTAGTACTCATTCATTTATTTCCCCAGGATGCTTGCGTAAGCTAGTCTTAGAACAAAAATAAGGGAAACCTATGCAAGTTGAATTGGCCAGTGGGGGAAGATTCTTTTCACTCACCATGAGACAGATCGTATTCAGTTTAATCTAGATGGGAATGTAACTGACTGCCAGTTCAGAGTCTTACCTTTCGGAGTTTTCGACGAAATCCTTGGAATGGATTGGCTCCACAAAAATCAAGCTGACATTCACTGTCACAATGGAACCATTTCCTTCCGTGGCCTTCTTAGGAACAAAGTTCAAGGAATTGGAATTTTCGGATCCCCTGCAATTAGTAAAAGCTTCTAGGTTACTGAAAGGACTTAGAAAGAAGTAGCTCATTTATGTTGTCAAAATGAATTTGGTAGACACAAAGTTAAAGGCTAAAGAACCAGAATGGTTAAGTGAGTATGATGATTTATTCCCAGCAGAGCTAACTAGGATGCCTCCGATTCGGGAAGTAGATCATGAGATAGAATTGACCCCTGGAGCTCAGCCAGTAGCCTAGGGCATGTACAAAATGCCAGTTCTTGAAGCCATGAACAGCTTAGGCAACTGTTAGAACAAGGGTTTGTAAGACCCAGTGTTTCACCTTGGCGAGCGCCAGTTCTCTTTCAGAAAACAAAGGATGGAACGTTAAGACTTTGTGTGGATTACAGAGGTCTCAATCAGCTGACAGTTAAGAATAAGTATCCTATCCCTAGAATTGATGAGCTTCTGGACAAGCTAAATGGAGCCCAGATATCTCTTCACAAAGATAGATCTCAAATCAGGGTATTACCAGATCAGGATTAATGATCAAGATATCCCAAAGACAGCCATCAATACTCGCTACTATGGGCACTATGAATTTATTGTCATGCCGTTTGGATTGACAAATGCTCCTGCTACATTCAATCGCCTAATGGAGGACATTCTCAGAGAATACTTGGATGATTTTGTTCTTGTTTTCTTTGATGATATTATGATTTACTCAAAGAATGCAGCTGACCATGAAGCTCACGTCCATCAAGTTCTTGAGATTCTAAGGAAGCACCAACTCTTTGCAAAAAAGAGCAAATGCACTTTCTCTGTCGACCATGTTGAATACTTGGGCTTTCTGGTATCCAAAGACGGAATTTCTCCACATTTTGCAAAAGTCCAAGCAGTCACATAGATTGGCCTAAACAAAAGACAGTGAAAGAAGTCAGGGGATTCTTGGGATTAACTGGTTGGTATAGAATTTTTATACCTAAGTATGCTCTCATAGCTTCCCCTGACTAATCTTCTCAAGAAGAATACCCCGTTTCAATGGTCTGCCAGGTGTCAGAGCGCTTTTGATAAGCTAAGACCACCTTGGTAACCAATCCCGTTCTGAAGAAGTTGCAAAATTTCTCTGTACACTTTGAGGTAGTAACTGATGCCAGTGGTTTTGCCGTGGGAGGTGCGCTCATGCAGGAAGGTCATGTAGTGGCCTATGAATCCCGAAAACTTAGAACGCATGAGAGAACTTATGCTGTCCACGACCTAGAGCTACTTTCAGTAGTCTATGCCTTGAAGTTGTGGAGACATTACCTACTGGGTCAAAGATTCACTTTGATGACAGATCATCAGAGCTTAAAGTGGATCTTCACTCAGAAGGATCTCAACATGCACCAAAGAAGGTGGATGCAGACCGTGCAGGAATTTGATTTTGAAATCAAGTACCGCCCAGGCGAAGAAAATGTGGTAGCAGCAGATGCCCTCAGAAGAAAAGCCTCCTTGCTTGCAATCACAGTGGTATCAAATCCATTGATTAATGAAGCAAGAGAGAAGATCATGCAGGATAGATTCTTTGGCCCTATTGCTACCCTACTTATGCAGGAATGCAAAAGTCCTCAAGAGTTGAACCGAGTTCAAGGGTACAACCTTGAAGCTTGATGAAGGAATTATGTATTATAATAGTAGGCTATGCATTCCCAATGATGAGGGAACTAAGGGTCAAATTATGAATGAAGCCCATGATAGCCTTATAGCAAGACATGGGAACCCAAGAAGTGGCTAAGCTATCTGCACCTAGTCGAATTCGCCTACAATGCTTCTTATCACCGAAGTATCGGCATGAGCCCTTTGAAAGCTATGTATGGACAAGACTGCCTAACACCATTAACTTGGTCCAACCCATTGATCAAGATGTCTAGACAGATGCTTGACGACATGGAGCAACAGATGCAGTCAATCTGCAAGGATATAAAAGCTGCCCACGATAGACAGAAGTAGTATGTAGATAAGAAGAGGTCAGGTAGAAAAGTCGAAGAAGCAGATATGGTCTTCATTCGAGTACGCCCCAAAAGAAGTTTGCTATCTCTTGGGAAGTACAAGAAGTTATCCCCCAGATACTGTGGGCCATATCTGATTACAAAGAAAGTAGGTGACTTAGCCTATGAACTTCTTCTGCCTCCTCATCTCAAAGTACATAATGTATTTCATGTCAGCCTACTTAAGAAGTATGTACCGAGCCTGAATCATGTGCTTAATGATGAACTCTTAACTTCTTCAACCCAAGGGAAGATGGATTTGCAACCTGAAGAAATCCTTGATGTTCGAGAGGAGTTTCTCAGGAACAGAATTCTGAGAGAATTATTAGTCAAATGGAAGTTCTATCCTTTTGAAGACGCCACCTAGGAAGAGAAAGAAGCCGAACTGATGTGGGATCACCCCCAATTTGCGAGATGAGGACATCTCGCATTTTTCAAGTGGAGGAGGATGTAAGATTCCTCCATAGCCCCTCAAGATGTCCAGTTTCTTCCCCTGCTGTAATCAATCCCCTTTTCAGAATAATAAAAGATCTTGTTTCTACCTGTTTTGGCCTACAGAGAGAAAATATTCTAGAGAGAGGTAATTCAGTTTTTAGATATCTTTGGATGGAAAAATATCCCTGCTTATTAAAATAAATTTGCCTGAAACAGAAGTTGTAAAAAAAATTCCTAAGGTGCATTAGAAATAAATTATAATGTGCACAAAAGGCCTTAGCCTAAGAGCCCCTGTTTTCAGAAAATTTTGGATTAAGGTCCAAACAAAGGTTTGATAGGCCAATGAGATTAATCCAAATGTAGGGAGGAGATAAATTGAAGAATAAAAGAAAAACCCCCCAAAAATGAGTAAATGCTCACATAAGATGAAGAGTGGACTAAGGACCAAAGAAAAGAATTAAAAATTTAAATGTTGACACCTCAGTGTGGGGATCTCCCCTCATGAAGTAGGCACCTTTTTCTCATCATTACCCCCAATTTTTAATCAATAAAATGAGATATTTTTATCTCTCCTCTCTCCTGTTTCAAATCTAGATCCAAAAAGTAAGCTGAACTGACCCAAAAATGGTCAAAAATTGACCAAAATGATCTCGAAAATTCTAGAATTAGTTTGCTTGGTTAGAGGCTCACTTTTTCCTATAAATAGAAGCCTCCCTCTTTTGTAAAAAAATGGTGTTTATGCAGTGTTACTCTACTCCTGTTGTGAGCCATCTACATTAAATCTTTTAATAATTCAATTGTTTTTGGCCTAATCCTCTCCAAAATGAATTGGTGGCCACTATTGCTTCAAACAAGAGTAGAACCCTCAATCCCTCAAGCCAAAGGAGAGCTTACAAGCTCCATGTAAACTAATTTTCTTACTTTGTTTACGAATTTTAATGAAAAATCTATGGTTTTCTTGATTTTTATGTTTTGCAAAAATGATCAAATTAAATTCAAATGCTATGCCTTTGATGAAAAGGCCACCCCCTTCTCTTCTTTACTTCCAACTCTTCTTAATCCTAGAAAGATTAACTAAGTGATTAATTAAACTCTTCTTATTGTTTACTCTTTTGAATTTAGAAAATTATGTAGATTAGAGTTCTATAATTCTAAATTGGGTTAATTGAGTTAAGTGAAGAAAGATAAAAATGAGAAATGGTTAGCCATACAAAGGAGGTTATGGTAAAATTTTCTAAAATTTTGTGAAAAAGAAAGTTTGTTTTTATGTTATTCCAAAAGAGTAATTCCCACCATTTTTGCATCTAAAAGAAATATTCTAATTACTCCATGTACATATTCACCTATGAATATGCATGGATATCACCACTGATATTAATTATTAAATTTGATTTCTATGCATAGAAAGATGCATAAAGGAATTGTTTTTATTATAAAAGTGTAATTCTTATTAAAATTGATTTCTATGCATAGAAAGATGCATAATGGAAATTTTTTTATTATAAAAGTGTTATTCTTATTAAATTTGATTTCTATGCATAGAAAGATGCATAAAGAAAAATTTTTTATTATAAAAGTGTTATTCTTATTAAATTTGATTTCTATGCATAGAAAGATGCATAAAGGAATTTTTTTAATTATAAAAGTGTTATTCTTATTGAATTTGATTTCTATGCATAGAAAGATGTATAATGGAATTTTTTTATTATAAAAGTGTTATTCTTATTAAATTTGATTTCTATGAATAGAAAGATGCATAAAGAGATTTTTTAATTATAAAAGTGTTATTCTGATTAAAATTGATTTCTATGCATAGAATGATGCATAATGAATTTTTTTTAATTATTAAAGTGTTATTCTTATTAAAATTGATTTGTATGCATAGAAAGATGCATAAAGGAAATTTTTTAATTACAAAAGTGTTATTCTTATTAAATTTGATTTTATGCATAAATAGATGCATAAAAGGATTTTTTTAATAAAAGTAATATTCCCATTGAAGTTGATTTTTATGCATAAATAGATGCATAAATAATTTTTATATCAAAATTAGAATTCTCTTAAATTCTATGTTTAAATTCTATCAGTATTTGATGAATGAATAATTAAATACTCTTAAGAGAGAAATTTCTATCGTTTTGTATTCACATGGATTATAAAAAGAAAATTTAGAAAATCTATCTAGATCGAAATATTCAGATAAATGATTAATTTATTCCTCATTGGAAGTCGTAACTAATTTAGAAATCAGTTAAGTGAATATTCAAAGAAAGAAATTCAGTAAAATAGTAACTGAATTATCAAACCTTTTTGAGAAAGATAGTTCAGGAAAAATCTTATCCAACTTGAACCTTGAATCAGCAGAATATGGCCAAGACCAAACTTTTTCGTTAGTTTCGAGGAAAGAAGGTGTGACTAGTTTAGAAAAATACACTCAAAACTCTCGCCAAATCTGAATCTAAGTTTGAGACCCTTTGAATTGATCTGTGGATCAAGATTATAGAATTCGAGGAATTCTGGTATGAAATTCAGAATTGCGTTCAAGAAGTTTTGGGGATACTGATTCAAGAAATACTCCTTATAGTCAAAAGAAAATCAAACTGAAAACTTGCATAGAAACCCTGTTTTCTTAAAGGACTGTCTTACACCAGAATGCTAGAGGGAGCATTTGGTATATGTTTTTCTAAGGGAAGTTCGGTTGCAACAGCTAGCGCGGAGTGTTCAAAGGATGGCTCACGTGGCAAAGCCTGACCAACCTCGGTATGGTTGAAAAATGGTGCGCTTCCGGTATGATGGGCGAGGGTCGACGAAGCGATCCCTGAGTGAAGTGCCAGGACACCTAAGGAGGATCCTGGAGGGTTCTGACCAGGAGATGCACGGGCTCGCGGTGCCTAGAACACACATGCGTATGTCATGGAAGATATGTATGATGGACAAAATGATTATTGTAATTTGTTACTGGATCTCGTTATTGTTGCTGATCAGCTGGTCTCAACGGAAAGTCTAGAGTGATACTGTTTTTTGAGAAACAAGGGACTGGATGGAATTTTTGAGTTATGACATCTGTAACCAATAACTGTTTGTCAATGAATTATTTTATATGTTAAAGTTTTAAAGAGGAGTGTGTGCGTATCTGTATTCGAAAGCAAAAGTTAAGAAAGGCATTCAATTATGGTTGGGTGAGTAATTGTCTGGTTCTACCGATTCCCATGGTTGGGTGGTGGCTAATAACCCATGGGCCTGGAATCAGTGGAGTTTTAATAATTAAATTGAAATAATAGGAATACGCTTAGAATTTGAGTAGTTAAATAAAAACCTGAAGAATTTCTCAAATGAGTAGATCAATGGCTGTGCCTGACTTCGGTTAGGAAAAAAGCGTTGATTTTCTCAAATGATTAGATTAACAACTATGCCTGTTTTCGGTTAGGAAAAAAGCGTTGATTTCTTCAAACTAAGTCAGTGATAGTTTTCCTTCTATCTGGTTTAATTAGGTGAAGGATAGTTTAGTCTCTTGACCCCGTTAGAAAATTCGTTAAGAAAATCAAAAAGGTGCAATCGTCCCCGTTTTTCGAGCAAGGAAAACTTTCCCGGTTTCGGTTTCAGAATGACCACCAGCTTAGTCTCATGTCCGGACACTCGAGGGCGAGGCCCGAGTGGGAAACCCTGCCCCGCGCAAGAGGAAGCTACTTCCGTAGAGCAACCGGGAATCCGGTGCCCCGGAGGTGGCAGAGGGGTCTCACAGGTGGTATCAGAGTGCTGTTGTAAACTTATGAAACAGCAACAAAAATTGCCTAAAATTTTAAAGTAAATCTGGGAAATATTGTTTTCACTTGTTAATATTATGTTTGAAATGAACTTCATAAATTGAAAACTCATAAATTGAATTGGATTTTTAGATGGATACCCCAAATCTGTCTAGCATTCAGTTGTCCATCTGATTCTAGTAAAAGAAACCTACACTGTAGTAAATGTGGCCAAAGTGTTCCTCAAGGAAATCTTTAGATTGCATGGCCTATCCCCAAAAGGTAGCTTTAAGTCAGGATATTGTTGACTTCCATATTTCCCTAAAGGGAACCTCCTTATGGTCCTTGAAGTAAAATTTATATATGCATCATGTATAATTACACCATGGGCTTCGACATCACTAATGACATTATGCATCAACAAGGTTTAGACCAACAAAAATGAAAAATCATTGTAAGCGGCCAAATGAGCACGCTAATGCATGTGTGTGAAAGTGTCAACCACCAAAGAGCAACAATTAAAAGAATCTTTGCAAAGCACGAGAGCTCGAACATGAAGACAAATGACATACCCACCTCACTACCAAAAAATTATAAATTCTGCTTCCTACAAAAAGTGCTCGTAACTAGCCTCTGGGACCAATGATGTACCCAAGCTAGAAATTTATCTCTCACCTAGAGCCAAAGTAGCATGAAGGGCGGGGGGGAAGTGCCTAAGTAGAAAATGGGCCAAAATTTCTCACAGCAAATAGGAGAATGTAGAAAGTAAAAAGTCAAATAAGATTTTATAACCGACATCCAACCACCTTGAGTGGCCCAAAGATTTGGCACCAAGGGGGGGTGTTGAGAAATGTGGTGCCAAAGAGCACAACAAGGAAAGTTTGGAGTGAGTGTGAGTAGGCACATCACCAAGTGAGAATTATCCCACATGCAAGAGAAAAGCACAGTTGTACTCTTCTCATATAAAAGGAGGACATTTCAAGCAACACAAATATATCACTTGCACTTATCTCAAGTCTCTTTATGTATCCAAGCTAATTCATCTTGGTGTTTAATTGTACTTGAGTGCATCTTAATTAGCACACTCTCATTTTATGAGTTTTTTTCATTTCTATCCACCTTAGTTTAGCATTGTGATTAGGGTAAGATTAGTTGATCTTTAGGTAAATGTCTTATCATTAGGAGAGCTTGATCCAGGATTCTCAACATGGTATCAGAGCTAGGGTGAGTCTCTCCAGTTTTTAGGAAATGATTAGATTTCATTAGCAAGTGTTTTAGCTTTAGATCACGTTTATCTTCTCTTTTTCCCTCTTGCATTAGGATTGTGTTTCTCATTAGGGATATCAAGAGTAGCAAGGTCAGCATAGATTAGATAGGCTTCCATAGAAGTTGCAAGCAACCGACTCTAAAGCTCAGCAAAATGCAGAAGAGCAGAAGGCAGCTCTAGCAGAAACGAGTGAATAGAAGGGTTGTGGGTTAAGCAGAGCAGCCAGCAAATCCATTGGGGCTTACAAGCACTTAGAATAGCTATGGCAGAAGACGAAGTTGGACGTAATGCACATCCTGTTGAGCGTGTGCTACTGGAGGTACAAGAAGCCACTTGGTATCATGCGCATTTAGAGGCAAAGGAGGGTTTTCAATTAGCGTCGAAAAGCTAAAGCACAACAGCAGCTCGTGGACATCAAGTGCTGGTTAAGAAGTCAGCAACTCATCCAGGGAAGTTGTAGAGGAATACCTGCCTTCTTCATTGTGTTAGAGAGGGGAGATCTTGAGACTGCGAGAGGCAGCCGCCCAGTGAACCAGTGCCACAAAGTCTTGCAAGAGCGCAGAGCATAACAAATGTTAAAGCGATAAGGTTGCATATTTTTAAAAAAAATAAAATTTAAAAAAAGAAAAAAGAAAATAGTGTGAAGTGACTTATATAAAAAGTGGTTCACATGGGCGATGACCTTATGGTCCTTGAAGTAAAATTTATATATGCATCATGTATGATTACACCATGGGCTTCGACGTCACTAATGACATTATCCATCAACAAGGTTTAGACCAACAAAAATGGAAAATCATTGTAAGCGGCCAAATGAGCACGCTAATGCATGTGTGTGAAAGTGTCAACCACCAAAGAGCAACAATTAAAAGAATCTTCGCAAAGCGCAACACCCTCTCCTCACTAAGAGATTCAGAGACAGCTCTAGGCGGCGCCCAAGAAGCAGAGTAGCAGGCACTGCACGCCCTTTCCCTTGCCCAGGACCTTCGGCAAAGAGTAGTAAAAGCTGAAGAAACCCTCACCATGACCAATCTCACCTTCCAACAATACCGCCCCCGCCGTGAAGTCGCAGAGGAGGCCCTCCACTGCAAAACCTCACAACTTGAAGCCACGGAAGCTCTGGCCACCCAACCTCCACCCACCCCATCTGGCCTTGTCCCCAACGTGCTCGAGAAAAAGGTCGATGGACACCGCCATGGAACTCCCTATACTTGCCATTCCTCCCTAGAACCCATCTCAACTCCTTGAGCTTCATTTCCAAACCATTTGAATCCTTAACTCACTATGGCATGATATTTTCATTGACAAACCCCTCTCCCAAGCCACCTTCTCCCTCTTGGCAACCTTCTTCTGTCACGGCTAGCTTTCTTCCACCCACCCCACCATCTTTTTTAAACTCCCCGCCCATCCCCTACAAGCTAATGAACTGGGCACATCTCCGCTTTGGGCAGCCCATCGAGCAAACCGACCCAATAGACCTCACTGTCCCTGATGGGATATGCCCTTACCCCTACTCCTCCCTGGAACAGACACCCACCCATACCTCAACTGCACCAGATGGGATATCGTATATGTGGCATACAAATCCCTCTGATGCTACGAGCTCCCGACGTATACAGCTAAGGGCTTCCTAATCCTCTACCATCGGTGCCATCTACAAATGGAAGTGATATAGGCCACGGGGGTAATACAATTTGACGACTCCCATGTGGTTTTCCCCATGGAATTCAGCCCCCAAGAAGCCACAGAAGCCAAAGCCTTATTCCACTCCAAAAGCCCTGACGACCCCTCATGTGACAATGACGAAGACAACAATGACAACGAGACAATAGAGGGGAAGGAGCCCCGAGCACCCACCCTCATCTCCCCTGCATTAACCCCCTCCTCCCAACTCCTCTCACCCCAACACAAGCACCCAACCACCCCCACCCCCACCCCCACCTAGCACCACCACACTTCCTCTCTTCCCCTCATTGTCCTCTACACCCCCTCACCTCCCCCTTTCGCCTCCATAACCAACTCCTCCCTCACCTACCACCCTCAATCTCCACTTAGGCCTTCCCATACCCATAAAAGGCTTACCCTTGACATCGACCAGGCCTCTCCCATTCTTTAATGCAACCCTCAGAACCCATGCCTCATCATCGGCCACCCCTCCACCTTCATCACAACCACCCCTCGACATCCCTTCCCCCACACACTTGGAGGAAGGAAAATCTCCCCACCACCACCCCAAGAGTAGGAGGAGTTCGATCCCCCACTGAACCCCCTCAACTCTGGTGCGATCCATTAGATCACACGGAGTTCAAACAGGCCATAAATATCATGCTCGGTTGACAACTCCAGTTATCGCCAAAGGGTGACCTGACCACATGGATATCCATGTCTTGCGGCCAAAACCTCAATGCTAAGAATTGCACCTAGAAGTGCGAGGACCAGATAGATAGAAAAATAAAGTGTAATAGTCAAAAGGATGGATAGAATTTAAAATTTTGAGATAGGTAAAATGTGATGGTGCTATTCACTCATGCGCTCTCAAGTAGAACTTAGATGGCGATCTAGATAGACTCTAGATGGAGGAAGTACTAAGTGTAGAGGGTGTGGGTAATCATAAGCATTGGATGCCTTAGCTTGTGATAACGATGTCCATATATAGTGCTATAGGTAGTGTAGCACATATACAACACGGGCAGTTATGCGGCATATTATTGCCCTTAAAACGTGCTCAACTGACCACTCTCCATTAATAATGAACCCATACTGTCGGGTTGGGGGCTCTTGCCCTTCGATCCCCGCTAAGGGAGGCCACTGGCCCCCCCATGGGACCCCTCAGCCAAGGTAGTGCCCCAGTCTAATGCTTGAAGCCCTCACCATCTCCTAACCATCAATGGTCACAATAATGACCCCATTGACATCTAAGCTAGGGTTCCCACCAAAGACACGTGCACCAATGGCTTCTCCTTATAATGAGGGCCTTTACAAATGTGCACCAAATATAGATGTGAGACACATGTTGAGAGGCAAGCATTGAGTGTATACTAACACCCCCCCCCCCTCAATGTCTGCCCGAAGATAGAGTTCTTGGCCCAACACTGAAGATGCCAAGTGAGTTGATTCTTCCCAAGAGGCTTAGTAAAGATGTCAGTGTAGTTTTGGTCCGTAGAACAATACTTTAGCTCCCCACACTATCTCATCCTCAATCGGCTCTCGTATATAATGATATTGTTAAACAAAACATACTACCTTGCACAAGAGAGGGAGAGAAGAAGAGAATGATGCCATGCAAGGGTCAATTTGAAAACTTGCATTTAGCCAACCCTATTGAGGGTTAACTCCCCTATGTGAGGCCGCTAGGGGCTCACGTAATGAGCAAGGAAGAAGGGAGCTATGGAAAGCTCGACCTCCACTCAATGATGCCAATGTGCATGCAAGAGGGATCTTGAGAGGAAGACAAGAGAAGGGAGAAGAGAAGAGAAGCTTAAACTAACACCATCCACTCCATGCATACACCATAATCAAGTAAGCAAGCATTCACAAAAACAAGCATGCAACCATAAACACAAGAGAGTGAGAGAGAGGGAAGGCAAGACTCAATTGTGGACAAATGGGATTGTGTCTTTTTACAATGGCCGGCCGCCCATTTACAATAGGGGCCCCAAAATTGGCTTCCTAGCTCTATGTACATCTAGCTCATTCCTCTATGACCGGCATTACACAAGCCGTAAGCTCAGTCATCCCATATATCTTTTCTCAATAATCGCTTAGCGCGGTTACACAAATGATGAATTACAAGAAGCATAACCACGCTTGAAAAATGATGTTAACCAGTGTGGTTAATATACCCTCTCCCTAATTCAGGTCCGTCCTTGGAACTGGCAAGGGATCTAGCGGTAGTAGATCGAGTATGTTTGGACGAAGTCGCGCCGTGACGTGGGATGCCGGGGGGGGCGATGGAAGACTTTGTAACTGGTCTAAAAGGTTGTCTCCATCATATCTTCAAATGTTTGTAGGCACCAGGAAGGCATCCACTAGATGCGCTTGTTAGTAGCCAAAAAATTGCTTTAGAGTTGAGGTCGAAGGCCAAGCCTTGATTGCCTGGGAAGGTCTCCAAGAGAATGATGATGGGGTTAATGAACCGGATGGTGGCCACCACCACTGCTGGATCCGACACCTGCTTGTATCTATTGATGAATTCATGGATGCGTTTGAGCATGGTTTCTTATGTGCATGGGTTCTGGGACATCGGAGGAGCAAACCACATGAAGTTGTAGAGAAGCTTTGGGTTCTTTGCCTACTCCTAATGGAAAATATTACAGGCCTAGTAGATAGCGAATTGACAGACCCTCTAGATTAATGCAAAGTTGGCACGGTGTCTTGTAATATTTCTCCCATATCAAGGGCTTGAGGAGGAGAGGATGTCGCCATGCTAGCTGCTCAACCATGAGTTCGAATGTGATGGGGTGAGGAGCAGCGGGGGGCCTGTGGGTGGTAGCCTCCACATTGAGACATGGAGAGGATAGCATATTGACAAGGAGGACAAGACCTATAGATTGTGCTCTACAAAAGTTGAGATGGAGAAGTATTTCATTTGTAGATGCCTATGCAAATGTCTAGTGTACTATAAGATCCAAGGGAGATTTCATGGCCTATTTAGAGAGGGACTTGACACACTAACCAAGATCATGACCAGCGCTACCTAGGACTTTACGTAATGGATCTATGCATGCATAGAGACTCAAGATTATTTGCCTTTGGTAGAGTTTTTATACAATAATTCTTTCCATTCGGCAATTTGAATGACTCTTTGGCAGCGTATGGCCATACACTAGTTATGTTGACAAATTTTATCTTGCAATATAAGATGGCATTATTGATCAATTGGTTCAAGAAATGCAAGATATTATTCTTCAAATCAATGATCAAATGATTTAAGTTCAAGAAAAATATCAGAAGAATGCAAACAAGAGTAGAAGACATGCAGAGTTCAATGAAAGGTGATCTTGTTCTATTGTATGTTGCGCCTCATCGATATAAGACTGTAAAGTCAGTCTTTCTAATGCTCAGGCCTAGATTCTATGGTCCTTTTAGGATTTTGAAGAAGAATTCAAAAGTCAGTTTATAAGTTGGAACTTCCTCCTTTTTAGGGATAGATTCATTCGACCTTTCATATTTCTTGGCTTAAGAAGTATGTTCAAGGTGATTCTCATGTGGAAGATGTTTCCTCCTATGTTCCCGAAATTGAAGATGAACGTTTTATATTGATTCCTGAGATGATTCTGGATGTTCATTATTAGAAAGAGACTCAAAAAATGCATACTACAAAGTTTTCTGTTAAGTGGAAAGATCTGGATGAGTCAGATTCTATGTGGCAAAGTGATGAAGATTTGTAGAATCATCTAGAGCTCCTCCAGGATTTCTTTGACAAGCGACAATTCATTATTTAGTCATGGATCTTATTTTAAATGGGAGGGAATGTCACAATTTGTAACTATTAATAATATTATTCATTAGTGAAGAGTTGTGCCTTCTCGAGTGGTCAAGGGACACATCCTCTCAAAGGGTCACACCACTTCACTTGGGACATGGCTATTAGTCTAAAGACACATCTATTCATGAAAGGGCATGATCCTACACAGGGACATGACTCTTCGATTGCACCTCTTGAGCCCCTATTTAAAGAGGGCTGCCATGTGCAATTCAATCAACTCAAGTTCTTTGGCTTAATCTTGTAAGTCTTGTTATTTTAGTTCTTAATCATGTGATTATAATAGTTAATAGAGGGATTAGAAGATAGAAATCCTCACACTAACCCATAAGAGTGTCACATGCACAGTAAGTACCTCTGATGTACCTAAGTACTCGCATCCCTTTCTTCCAATCACTCTCTCATGACTTGTTAAAAAACATGCTCAAAACACTAACTATGAAGCTGATATCAAGTCTACTGTTAGTGGAAAAATACCACTAGATTCTTGTACTTCTTGATGTCTACTAACGATGAAGAATATTCTATAGAAAGCTTCGCGTTCACCTCCATAGACGTTGACAGAGGTTTGCAGTTGGTCATCCCAAATTCTATGAGAATTTTTCAAGTATACTTCTGTCATGATATGAAGATTTGATTGGCTCCTTCCACACATCAATCCCCAAACAAAAATGCAGTTACCCAAGTCTGTCATTTCAAACTCATGGCTTAACATATCCATTGTCTATTGGATCATTTCTTCATTATCACATGTGATGTTTAAGTCATCTACATACAAGGAAACTAAAGTAATCTTGCCATGGCTTTTAAGAGCATACAAATTAGCATCACAAGCACTTCTAGTAAACCCAATCTTTTTGAAAAATTGGTCTATCCTTTGATACCATGCCCTTGGGGTTTGTTTCAGCTTGTACAATGCCTTCTTCTACCTGCGAACTTTGTTTTTTGATCCATGCATCTCAAAACTAGGTGGCCGAGCTACATATACTTCCTCCTTAAGATGTCCATTTAGAAATGCTGATTTGACATCCATGTGAAAAACTAGCCCCACTGTTTATGAGTAGCCAAGGCAAGTGCATCCTTGATAGTTGTCATGTGGGAGCAAAGGTTTTAGCAAAATCGAAACCCTTCACGTATGAAAATCCCTATGCAATCAACCTAGCTTTGTATTTTTCAAGTGAGCCATGAGCCTCATAAAATTAACTTTCTAAACCCATTTGGTAATTACCTTTTTATTTGGTGGTTGATCAACTAGCTCCTAGGTGTTGTTCTTATGATGTTATCATACTTAGATTGTATCATGACTTTCCACTTTGGATGTGCTAAGGCTTTGCCCAAGGTGGCTGGCTCCTTCACTGTTCCCATTATCTAAGCCACCATCAAGGTCATTTTCACAATGAGATCAGATGCTCTTCTGTGCTCCTCTATTCTCCTTGATCTCTACATTGTCCATACGCCTGAAGATTCTGACATCTCAAATACTGGTTGCACTTATCACAAAGAGCTGTTGTGTCCACATTTGAAGTGGCTTTCCATGTGGTGTAGCAGGAAGGCTGTTCTGGTGTGTGACAGTCTGCGTTATCTAAAAACTCCTCCTCCTTAAGAGGAAATCTGGCTGGTGGGTTGAGATCATGGTGGATTATTTCTCCAGCTAATGATAGAGTGGATGGACATGTCACCTTTGGATCATGGAGTTGATAAGCCTTTGACTCTTGATTGTATCTAAGAAAGATACACTTCTTGATTTTGGCATCAAGATTCTAATAGAGTGTGCACAGAGTAGAAGCAAAGGAAGCACTAGATTGTGCTGAGCTGAGAGTGTAAGAGAGAGAATATATAAGCCCAGTGGGGTGTGCCGTGAACAGAATCAACCATGTGTCCAAGAGATAGAGATATATAGAGAGAGAGGGGAGGGGGGAGAGAGAAGGGAATATGAATCTTTCATAGTAAACCACACTAAGCGGGGAATAGTGTTGAGAGATATCGAGCTCATCTAGTGAGGAAGTGGACACTGATGGCCCGCCTGGGGGATAGGCCCCACACTTACACCACTGGCATGGTTGGTGAGATCATGGGTGATATGCAGCCAGTGGGATGACAAGCTGTGTGACAGCCATTCTAGAGACTGGCATAGTTATAGCACCAGCTCATTTAGTTGGGTTCACACTATAGAGAACCCTAGTATGTATTTGGTTGAGTAACTTTTCATGTTTGGTGTACTCTTATCTTTGTATATGGTGTGTTGAGTGTTGTGTAAAGAAGAAGAAGATTTTCAGCCTCTCACCTTGTGTGTTCTCTTTTAGGGTTTTGTGAGTGTGTGTGTGCTTTGCAAGAGCTCAATCTCTCTTCTCCCCTTCATCTTTTCAAATAGGCCTTGCCCCCTTTGCGGAATTTATTTAGGAACAATCCACGGGTACGTTGTCTAGGATCAATACAATGAATGAATACAAAACAAATAGATATGCGGATGTAGGATATCTAAGTCGATGTCAATGTCGAGAGACAAGATCTCTCATGTTGAGCACACCACGGAGATGACCCACAAGAATCTCTCACCGGGCTAGTACCAGATCCAATATCCAAATTTACATCTAATGAATCCAAATTCGCATCCAATGAATCCAAATCCAAATTCCAAGTCCAAGTCCAAGTCCAAGTTCCAAGTTCCAAGTTCGAGATCCAAGTCCAAGTTCCAAGTTCCAGATCCAAGTCCAAGTCCAAGACCATATATAAGTCCAAGTCCAAGTCCAAGTCCAAGTTCCAATCCAAGTTCTAGTCCAAGTCTAGATCCAAATCCAAATCGAAGTCCAAGTCCAAATCGAAGTCCAAGTCCAAGCTCCAAGTTCCAGATCCTAGTCCAAGTCCAAGTCCAAGTCCAAGTTCCAAGTTCTAGATCCAAGTCCACGTCACTCATCCCATTAATAATCTCCACAACTCCTACAACCTTGTCGAGATGAAGGAAACCATGGAAAATCTCTTTTTGGCAAAACCGATATAAACTTGTTTTAATGGTTTTCGGGTGATAAAAACCTCCAAAAAGTAAATTTTAGGGTTTTTGGAGAAGTTTTAGGGTTTATAAAATTTTTAGGGTTTTTGAAAATTTTCAGTCTGTACAGAATCCTAAACCCTAAGCATGTCCGTACAGTTCCGTACGGCTATACGGATATGTACAATCGTACGGATAGGTGATGATGTGGCACAATAGTTAATGGAGGCACTCTAAATTAGCGGGGGCAGCGAGATGAAAAATTCCAAGATTTGGTTCATGATCAAGTAGATGATGGAGAAGATGATCTCCACACTTCAACAAAGATGGCAATGTGATGGTTCTTCTTCAACTTGATGCTCAAGAGAGGCTCATGCATCTTTTATACTTGGGAAAGCCTTGCTTTTCTGCCAAAAAGTGATGCTTTTTCTTTGCTTTTGTCTTTTACTTTGCTTTTGGTCTTTTTAATAGTAAATTATTACTCAACTTTAGTCAAAAGTGATGCTTTTTCTTTGCTTTTGTCTTTTACTTTGCTTTTGGTCTTTTTAATAGTAAAATATTACTCAACTTTATTTTACTTTTCTAGTTTCAGGGCCTTGCTTTTTGGACCTAGAGCTACTTTTTTGAAAAAGGGACTTTTAGCTTTTTGGTCCGCCTCAGTCTCCTCTTTCCAATGGTGCTCTTGGCTTGCGGGTCAATCCAGTTTGAATTTTTTACTTTTTCTTGCTTTTTGATCAAGATTGATGCTTTTTCTCTTGAACAAACCTTATGGTCCTTGTCCCCATGCCTTCTTCCACCTCTCTAATGTCTGGGCAAGGGTTCCATCATGTGAAGTAAAGCTTAGAGGGACAAATAGTTACAGAGTATGAAGCCAAAAAGCTGAATATACTCTAATGAATATAATCCCAAGCAAGAGACCTTGTAGGGCCGTAAGTGAATGATATAGAAGGGGGCAGGTGTGTCAAGGGCCATAAAAAGGGAACAAATATGGGCAACATGTAGGGATGAAATGCTAACACCCCCTTAGCACTGGATGCTCAAAAAAATCCAAGAAGCCAAAGACAAGGAGCCAAGAAAGCCTGAGATACTGGCTTGGTGAAATAAATCTGCTGCATTCTCTACTAAAGAACAAAACTCCAAACAAAAATCTCCCACAAGAACGTGCTCAACAGAGTGATACTGGATCTCAATGTGTTTTTTATGAGCATGAAACACAAGGTTCTTGGAAATGGCAATGTGATTCTCATTGTCACACCAAAGAAGAGTAGATTTGGTAGGAGGAAAGCCAAGTCCTCCCAACAATCTCCACAACCAAATCACCTCACATGTAGCATAGCAAGCTGCTCGATATTCTACCTCTGTAGAGGAAAGCACCATGGTAGGCTGCTTTTTACTGCTCCATGAAATGCCTCCTGACCTAAGTGAGAAAACAATGGTCAAACGTGGAGTATCTAGATCTCCAGCCTACTCTGAATCAATCCATCTAAGAAGAGTGTACCCTAGCCATAAAAGATGCCAAAATTCAAAGTACCACGCAACAAGTACTAGAGCACCCTGATAGCACATCATGCCAATGCTACTGATGGGACTTGGATGTGAAAGAACTCAATAAGCTGACTGTTAATCAAATGTCCAATCAGGAGTAGGTCAACCATACCAAACATTTGACGAGAACTCGATACTATCCCAAATCAATCCTTGGAGCATCGAGAAGCAAAAGCTTCTCACTATAGTATCCATAGGAGAAGATGCTGGTCTACACTCAGACATCTAAAAACTATCAAAAATCTCCTGTGTGTACTTCTACTGAGAAAAGAAAGTTTATTAAGGGGTTTGCCAAATCTCAAAGCCAAGAAAGTAATGCAAAAGGCCAAAATCTGGAATCTCAAACTCTTGCTCCAAAGCATCCATGGTTGAATGGATCCTCACAGTGTAAATGGAAAAAGAAAATATCAGTTGTGTCAGTAAGAATTATATCCCCTTAACATTCCCATTACTAATGTTGGGTCAGTAAGAATTACATCTTCCCTTAACATTCCCATTACTAATGTTGGGTCAACATCTCTCTCTGTATTCTGATGTATAAGGGTTAGATCTCCTAAACTAAGGTATTATGTGATATTAATTTCATATTGAAGGAGAGAGAGTGTTAGTGCAGATAAAAACAAAGTTAGAGTTTGAGGAGGGGCCCAAGGAGTCACACTCAATGAGTTGACGGAGCTTGTCAGTTTGGTCACTCCTTTGAGGGTGTTCTAGGATGGCTAGCCTTTGTTCCAGTTCCTAGATTCTGGAGATTCTTGAGTCCTTGTCATTGAGGAGTGTGGATATGGTTGCCTCACGTACATCCCGAGCAATTGCTAGTTTAATGTATCTTTGGTCGGCTTCTTCTTTAGCACTCATGTGGATGATGACTTGAGCTTGAGCCTCCCTGACTTATTCTAGGTTCTCGTGTGCCAAGGTTTAGCTGCTGTGGAGTTATTGATTTACACGATCAAGGACCTGTTGTTGTTGGTGGCTTACGAGCATCCAATCCATTTCCTTTGTCTTGGCACTTTGGCCTCGTTGAGGTCTAAGAGTCTTTCAGCATGTGCTTTATTCAGCATGTGCTTTATTCAGCTGTTCTCGTTTTTTTTAGAGGTTAGTTACCTTTTGTTTCAAGGCAGTAATTTCTTCTTTTAGCTTGTGGATGTGGTTGGTATACCCCTCTTCTTTGACCTGGAATGTGGCATGAGCATCCTTTAGATGTTGTGTGTGTTATACCTCTTTCTCTTTGGTGTGCGCCATCTCCTTTTGAAGTTGTTCCTTGGCTTGATCTAATTGAACTTTGAGCTCCTCATTTCCTTGGTTGTTCGGACTATGGTCTTACTCAACAGCCAATTGTGCCCTTCCATGGTTGTGAGTTTTGCTTCCCATTTTTTGGTAGCCTTTAAGCTTTTTATGATGAGATCCTTGTGTGTGTTATCAAGTGCGGCTAATTGGTCTTTGAGGGCTTACACCTGGTTTGTCTTGTCATGGATATGCTTCCATAAGTCTACATGTCTATCATGTAGTAAATGAGTGGTGAGGAGGTGACAATGCCACACCCTTTGTTCTTGTGACCATAAAGATGAGCTAGTAGAGGTTGAACTTTCTACTTCATGGAACTAGAATTGTAGCAAGTTGTCTAGACATTCCATACTCTCTTTGAGGAATGTACCTGCATCCACGGGCATCTCCCTATAGTCTAAGAAGGAACTTGTGCTACCTTGGATGTTTTTGTATTCCAATCTCCCTTTCTTACTAGGGCTGGGACCTTCTTCGTTCCTTTTGTGCTTGTCAGCTGTCCAAGCAACGTCTGGATGCCGTGATGAGGCTTCTTTATCCTCCTTTGTTACAATCCCTTGTGGCAATTGTTGTTCTTCCTGCTCTTGGGGTGCACCTATTTCAGGTAAGGTGGATAGAACTGAGAGCCGTGGATCATGTAGAGGTGACAGGTTTTTGAAAACTAAGGTGGCGGGGCTGTGAGGTGGTGTTGGGAGTATTGACTCTGGAACCACGGATTTTGAGGATAATTTTTCTATTAAGCTTATGCTTTCAATTTCGGATGGGGGTCAAGGGTGGTGGTTACCTTCAATGGTGTTTGGTGTTCTTCCATCATTGCATGATATGAAGCAATGTCCTTGGAAACCTCCTCTTCCAAGTGCTTGGTTTCCACTTGCTGCATACTGCCCCTCATCTTTTTGGGTATGTGCAACTTCTTACCCTCCTTGACTCCTTGGTTATTCCCTTTAGGATCTCATTTTCCTAAGTTCCTTGGGGTATTGGGATGCCGCCTGCATGTCTAAGTATCTTTGGTGAGGAGGTAAGGGTTGCACACCTTGGACTGGTGGGACTTGAGGTAGTGCTCCATTTCTTTATGTATAAACCAGGCCCAATCCTTTTCTTTCTCTACATGTATAGCTTTTCCTTGCTACAAATTTGTTGTGAGGTGCTTGGGAGTGTGATACTTCCTGTTCCTAAGTTCCTTGGGGTATTGGGATGCCGCCTGCATGGCTAAGTATCTTTGGTGAGGA
Organism: Cibotium barometz; assembly: GCF_041138505.1. NCBI lineage: Eukaryota > Viridiplantae > Streptophyta > Polypodiopsida > Cyatheales > Cibotiaceae > Cibotium > Cibotium barometz. The sequence continues at coordinate 60,399,695 of NC_141056.1, forward strand.
GGTAAGGGTTGCACACCTTGGACTGGTGGGACTTGAGGTAGTGCTCCATTTCTTTATGTATAAACCAGGCCCAATCCTTTTCCTTCTCTACATGCACCTTTTCTATTCAGTGAAGAGGTATCCTGTTATACTTGTCCACTGGCTTTACCTGCATGATCATGGACATGGCCCTGTAGGCTCTTCCATCTACCTCTTCCCTGATGTTCTCATATTCAACACCATTTGAATTGTAGGCAACCTTCTTTAACATATCTTCCATCGGCATCTGATTGATGTGATGAAGATGTGAGAGAATGGATGGTGGCAGTTGAAGCACCTCTCGTATCATTCCTTAGGAGATGTCTACTTGTGTTGTGGAGCCATCTGGCTTTGTGATCATTCCCCTTTTGGTATTTTTATCGTAAGATTTTAGAAATTATGCACATATGGATTGGTTGAATGTGCGGCGTAGTACTTTTACCATCTTGCCCAACCCCACCTTTTTGAGTTTATACTGGATGTTTGTATCTTTCAGTATCTTCAAGCACTTTGGATTGTGGTACAAAAGTAGAATCTTTCCTTGTTCTGTTTGGATGGCTTCTTAGAGAATGGCCCCATTGAGATCCTTGGCATAAGGCCCTAGATAAGTGAATTTGTTTCCCCGTGGTCCTCTCTTCTTCCTTTCAGCCCGGTGATCTTGTGGTGCTGGCTTGAGTAATGGCCGGGGTTCCTTCGTACTTTGGGTCAGAATCCTCAATGATAGCCATTTGTGATATTCACAATAGAGCATTAGTTGTTGTTGACTGGTAGGAGCTCGTGTGTGAGTGGTGCATTAATTAGTGACGTATGATGGAAAGAGTGTTAATAAGGTGAGCAACAACAATAATGGAGTGATGTGGTGCATTAGTAGGGTAACAGTGGACTACGTGAATTAGTATGTGCTGTGAAACAACAGAGTGAAATTGCAGGTTACATTTCACGACGTGAAAGTGTTAGTAGGTGTGGAATGGTTAATTCATGAGAACTGATAAACCGTGAATTGTTAACTCGTGAAACAGTTAACTCATGAATTACTAACTCGTGAAATGTTATCCCCATGAAACTGTTAACTCGTGAAATGTTAACCCGTGAAATAGTTAACTCATGAATTGTTAGCCCGTGAAATAGTTAACTCGTGAATTGGTTAATTCATGAAATGGTTAACTCATGAATTAGTTAATTTGTGAAATGTTAGCCCGTGATCAACAAAGAATACAAATTTATTGGCCAACAAGTAATGTATGTATTTCTTAACAGCACAAACCATGGCCACCCCTTCCCGCTTAGTTGTGGTGTAGTTTATTTATGCATCATTGAGTTGTCGACTGGCAAAGCAAATTGAGTAATCCAATTTGAACTCCCCAAGTTGTGCCAATATACATCCTATGGCAAAATTTGATGCATTAATGTATACATGGAATACGAGGTCCCAGTTGGGTGTGCATTAATGTGTACATGGAATACGAGGTCCCAGTTGGGTGGTCTCAAAATTGGTGCACTTGCCAATGCTTTCTTCAACTTGTCATATGCTTCTTGCATTCTTCTGTCCATTCAAAGATGATGAGTAGTCTGTACAATGGCCTAGCAATTTTAGCATTGAATATGATGAATCATCTCAATAATACCCAACATGTCCCATAAATCGTTGCACACCCTTGTAGTTGGTGGTTGGTAGGGGTAATTTTAAAATCAACTTCACTTTGCCCTCATCAATGAAAATACCATTCTTAGAGACAATGTACCCTAAGATAACACCGTGTTTGACCCAAAATTGACACTTTAAAGGGTTTAAGGATGCACGATATAATCGACACCTCTCAAACACCTTCTTCAAGGAAGACAAATGTTCCATCCATCGTGAATGTGCACAAAGATCGTTAATGAATACCTCAAGCCACCTTTGCAAATAGTCCTCGAAGGCCGTGCACAGGAAAGTTTCTAGTGTATTAGTGAGGCCAAAAGGCATAAGCTTGAAGGCCATCTTGTGTTTGTCTTCTAGTGCAATGGACACCTAAGCTTGAAAACCCATCTAAGAAGTTGTAGGCTTCCTCACCTGCTACCCATCAATCAGAGCCATCGCCTTCCTTGCCTCTCGCTTGACTTCAACCCAGAGCCTTATTTTGTTTTCTTTGTCCTTCCTTAGTGAGTTTAGGCGTATCAAGCTCTTGCAGTGTAGGTTTCTCCTCCTGTTTTCCTTCCAAGGTTATCTTGCTCAACTCCTCACCCCAGTTCTTAGACAACTCATCGTGTACCTTAGTGACCTTGAGATATCTTAGCTACTAGGCATCCATGGGTTTACTTCGCAACAGGGTGTTGCATTGAGTGATATATCTCTTTTGTTTTGCCACTTTCTAAGACATTGAGTGATGTTGTGATCATGCGGTTGAAGTACTTATGTGCTTGATGCTTCATCCTCCATTTTCTCTTTCATGAATTGCACATCCTCAGGGGGGTTGCTGGTCTCTCTTTTGCCTCCTCATCTGGCTTTTGTGGCACTTGATCGCCTCCTTCCTTTGATTGGGTGGAACCAGTGTCAAGAATGTGCAAATCAGCATGATGGCTTATCTTGATTATTATGAGCCTCCTTAAGCATATGTTTAATATGTGAATAGACTAGGCTTAGCCCAATCTCAAATTATTAACATGGTATCATAGCAAGGTTTAGCTAAGCCTAGTTTGGTATGTGTGTTTATTTTTATAGTGTTGGTTTATATTATGATTTGTGTATAGAGAAACATTTATAGCACACTCATTATCTTAGGGAGAGAAATTTGTGTGAGATTAAGTCTTTTTTATGGTTCATTGGAAACTTGGAGGTCTCTTGAAGGTGCCCGTAAAGTCAAGAATTGCAAATTCTAGCATTAAGAAGGCTATAGAGTCTACATCAACAATAAAGGAGCTGCCAATAAGTATTTTACCTCAATAAAAGGTTGGTCTATGAAATTTGATTTGAGTATAGATAGTGCTCAATGTGTGAAGGGTTGCTATGAGAATGAGATTTATGGATCTCATGGCTCTTTGCATTGGCAAAGAAGCATGTTAAGGTGCATGGCTACTTGGCTATAGGCAACCAAGTTTGTGGGCTCAAATTTGGAGCCCGTGTGCATGCATCAAGAAGCGGATGTACTTGCGGATGTTGCTAAAGAAGATGAGCAAAGTGGTGAAAGTTTTGGTAACTTTCACATGTGTGCACATCTATGGTTTCTCAATAGGAGAAACCTTTTAAAAGCACCCTTGAAAATTTTGCATGTCAACATGAGAGCATGCATGAGCTCAAATGGGAGCTTGTGAGATAGCCATGATGAAGAAAAACGTTTAGGAAGCATTTGCAACAGAACAGAAGCTGGAAAGGAGTTTCTACTTATGGAGGAAGAAGCAAAGTTGGAGCTCATTAGGAAGCTCAAAGCCATGGCCATGTTGGAGCCTCAAGAAAGGGGTTTCAAGAGGCGATGATTGTAGTAGAAAGAGAGCCACATGGTAGTTTTCATAGAGAGAGAGAGGAGGATGGATGGACAATAGATAGATGAGTACTTAGGTGTGCAAGCACAAGACACAATATGACATGGCAATGATGGACGATTGTCAGCATGAAGGCAACCTCAGTCTCAGTAATGATTTGAAGAAGAGGGAGCACCACATTGGAAAGATAAGTAGCTCTAGCAACAAGGACGTCACACCATTGAGTGATGAGCCACAATAAGGCAACATCAATACAGGTGGTTTCACCCTCCGCGAGAGAGAGAGAGAGAGAGAGAGAGAGAGAGAGAGAGAGAGAGAGAGAGAGAGAGAGAGAGAGAGAGAGAGAGAGAGAGAGAGAGAGAGAGAGAGAGGGGGGGGGGGGGGGAGGGAGGGAGGGATTATAGATCATTAAGATATTATCTTGTGAGCTGTGGAAAGATAAGAATGGTGCATGAGATATTATGTGAATGGTGAGAGCCACATTAGAAAATGTGAAAAAGGGATTGATGTGTAAAGAAGAAATCAGCTCTATCTACTACATTCCTTGGAAAAGGTTGGCAAGAAAGGTTATAAACATATCTTGGTGGTGGATCAAGATGAGGAAGATCCTCTAGCATCCCATGTTTTTGCAAAAGAATCAAACCACCAATCGAAGTAGTGTGGCCAAACCTAGCATGCCACAATTGGGCATCTTTCATTGTGTTAGAAGTAGACAAGCAACATCACACTTATCATACATGTCCAATTTGTACAAACCACCAATGGTTAAATATCTAGTAAGTACAACCTATTTGTTATGTTATCTATCTCTTTGCCATGTTCTCTATCATGGACAATGCATTTATCATTTATAAATTCAACATTAAAGCTCCCCCTTGCTAGAATGGGTATAGAAAGTAGATTCTTTTGAATTCTTGGAACAAAAGGTACATTTTAAAGATAAATATCTTCACCCCCACTAACAATAGTGATAAATATCTCACCTAATATCTTTAATAGGGTAAGAGGCACGAAACAATGTGATCACCTTATATAGTGTCTCCATATGTTTGACCAAACATCTTTTAGAAATTATATACTTGGAAGAACCACTGTTAAACAGTTGCACTGAGACATAGTTGTATTGATAGTTATATTGAGACATGTATCCTCTTCTCAGGATTGAAAATCCATTAGTGAGAAGTCTTCATGGACAATGACATTAGCAGAGTCATCTTTCTTTGAACTCTGAGTGTCGACGTAGAATTGTTGGATTCCTTTTTCTTCTTTTCTTTATTTTGAAGTTTGAAACAATTTTCAATTTTCAATTGCATGGCTGAGCTGCTTGCAATACTAGCAAGTCACCTTCTTTGGCCTTTTGGAATCATCCTTAGCCTTGGAAGTTTTGTTTAGACCTTTTTCTACTTAAATACCATGAAAAATTATCTTTTTAATTAAATACAAATATCCATATTTTAGAATATGTCAAAAATTTCCCTTTTAGCATTTAAATGATTAAATCCCAAATGTCATGGGAATTCCTCTTTTAACATTAAAAATTGTTATGTATAAAAATAAATTTATCAAAAATTTCTCTTTTCTCTTAATTAAATAATTATGCATAAATACAAAAAAGTATTCTCTCATGAATATGATAAAAATCATTCTTTTTGCTTAAAATTTCTAAACCTAGAATATGGTAGAAATTCCTCTTTTAACATTATGCATAAAAATAAGATATATATTTTTTTCTGAAAAAATTTACCTTAGCTTCGCTGCTATAAACTGATAATTCTCAATTTTTCTAAAAGAATAAAAACTTGAAAATATGATAGAAGTTCTTCTTTTAATCTTAAAATTAAACTATGTATACATATCATAATTTTAACCATTATTGTAAGCATAATTATGATTATTCTCATTGATTAAGCTAAATTAAACATTTTTCTTTTCCCAATTTGTTAGGATAATCCTTTTCTCATTTAGAATGAGTTAAAGTAAATTTTTTATCTACTCATAAACAATCTAAAAAAAATAGCCATTATTTTGACTAACACAAAATCATGGAAATAACAATTCTTAATCTCTAGCTCATCAAGCCTAGAGTTTAGTTTTGAAATAAGAGATTATCATTGAGAAACATTCTAAAGATTTAGCCATAAAGATGACTACTCTTTTTAAGAGAGAGATTTACTTAAGGAAAGCATTACAAATAAGAATGATGATTAACTTAGTTATAATTAGATATTAAGAATCTTAGGGAAAGCTTTATTTGAATAAAAACCATCAATTTGAAAGCTTCTCAAACTTGAGAGGGGTTGAGAAGAAGAAAGTCATTGAGATAATTGAAAAAAACCATAAAAATTAATCTTACCTCTAAGTTTGGCTTGATTCTTGATTAGCAGTGAAGCTCGCAACCAATCAATTAGTCATTAAGAGGAGAAGAGCAAACTTCAAGAGTTGTTGGAGAGAGAGAGAAGCTCCAAGCTCCCCAAAAGAAGAGGAAAATTAAGGGATAATAGAAATATGATTATTTTAAGATAATACTGGCATGGTATAGCTCAAGGATGAGAATACAAAGGAATGAGGGTCTATTTATAGGTGAGGGAGGCCACTAACCAAGTCCAACAGGGTTCTAGAGCTTTCCAGCTTCATTTTGACTCAATTTGGACAAGATTTGGACTAGTTTGGCTCCCTTTTTGATCCAGTTTGGTCTAGGAGAGAGGAGAGAGAAAAATATTACATTTTTTAAAATAAAAAAACCCAAGTAATGATGAAGAAAAAGGCACCTACTTGATGTGGCTTCCCCTCCTTACTGAGGTGTCAAAAATGCATCATTTCTTCTAAATATCTCATTTTTTTAACTAATATCTCTTAATTTTTAACTAATAAACCTTGTACTCAGTCAACTCTTCATCTTATATGAGCATTTACTCATTTTTGGGTATTTTCTTTTATTCTTCGGATTTATCTCATCCCAACACTTGGATTAAGCCTATTGGCCCATAGGAGCCTTAAATTGGACCATAATCCAAAAATTTCTGAAATGTGGATGCTTAGGCTAAGGCCTTTAATACACATATTTAATTGATTCCTAATGCACATTGGAGAATTTATTTTGAACTTCTGTTTCAAGGAAATATATTTTAGGTATTAGGAGAATTTTTATATCCAAAAATATCTCAATATTGAATTACCTCTCTCTAGAATATTTCTTCTCTCTAGGCCAAAACAAGGAAAAACAATATTTTCTTGCATTCTGAAATAGGGGATGATTACAGGGGATTGAGGTAAAAGCTATTTCATTATTCAGGCTGAGGAGGAATCTTACATCCTCTCTCACTTGAAAAACGCGAGATGTCCTCATCTCGCAAAGTGGGGGTAATCTTTTACCAACTCTTCTTCTTTCTCCCAAGTGGCATCTTCTAATGGAAGAACTTCCACTTGACCAAAAATTCTTTGAGGACTCTGCTCCTGAGAACCTTCTCCCAAACATCAAGGATTTCTTCAGGTTGGAGTACCATCTGGCCTTGAGTTGGAGAAATCAATTGTTCATCGTCAAGTACGTGACTCGGGCTGGGTACATACTTCTTAAGCAAACTAACATGGAATACATTATGTACCTTGAGATGGGGAGGTAGAAGAAGTTTATAAGCTAAATCTCCTACTTTCTTTATAATAGCATAACGGTCCACAGTATCTGGGAGAGAGATTCTTGTACTTTCTTAAAGATAAGGAACTTCTTTTGGGTCGTACTCGAATGAAGAACATATCTGATTCTTGAAATACTCTTTCTGATCTCTTTTTATCAACATATTGCTTTTGCCTATCCTAGGCAGCCTTAATATCTTTACGAATTGATTGCATTTGCTGGTCCATGTCATCAACCATTTGTCTGGACATCTCGACCCTGATCAATGGGTTGGACCAAGTCAATGGTGTAAGGTAGTCTTGTCTGGACAGAGCTTTGAAAGGGCTCATCTCAATGCTTCGATGATAGGAAGCATTATAAGCAAACTTAACTAGGTGCAAATGGCTTTACCACTTCTTGGGTTCCCTGCCATATCATGACCAAAGGATATCTTCTATTACCTGATTCACTCTTTCAATTTTGCCATCTGTCTTGGAGTGATAGGCTGTACTGAGATCCAAGAAAGTTTCTACTGCTTCGAAGAATGTAGTCCAAAATCTCGATGTGAACTTAGGATCTTAGTCACTTACTATCCTCTTGGGTAAGCCATGTAATATGAAGATCTCCTTTAGGAAAACTCTGGCAACATCCACTACAGTGTAGGTTTCTTTCACTAGAATCAGATGGGCAACTTTGGTTAGTTTGTCAACTACCACAAAAATGGATTTGTAACCTGATTGCACTGAAGGTAGTCTAGTGACAAAATCCATACTGATACATTCCCACTTCATCTGTGGACTGTCTAGGGGCTGTAGCTTTCCTGGCATCTTGACTCTCTGACGACACATTAAGCATTGCCGCACATGATCAAGTACATCCTTTTTGAGTCCTAGCTAGAAGAAGCTTTTCTTCATAGACATGTAGGTTTTTATAAACCCTGGAAGTCCAGCTATCATGGGATTCTCTCAAGAATCTTTTCCTTTATACCCTCATCATTGGGAATGCATAGCCGATTATTATAATACATGCATCCTTCATCCAATTTGTACCTAAGAACTCGACTCATTTCCTAAGGAGTCTTGCTTTCCTGCATTAGAATTATAGCAATAGGGGCAAAGAATTTGTCCTACATGATTCTCTCCCTTGCTTCATTGATCAATGGATTTGAAACCAATGTTATTGCAAGCAAGGAGGCTTTTCTATTGAGTGCATCTGCTACCACATTTTTTTTTCTTGAGGAGTCTTGCTTTCCTGCATTAGAAGGGTAGCAATAGGGGTAAAGAATTTGTCCTACATGATTCTCTCCCTTGCTTCACTGATCAATGGATTTGACACCAATGTTATTGCAAGAAAGGAGGATTTTCTATTGAGAGCATCTGCTACCACATTTTCTTTCCCTAGTCGATACTTAATTTCAAAATCAAATTCCTACAGGGTCTGCATCCATCTCCTTTGACGCATGTTGCTACCACATTTTCTTTCCCTAGTCGATACTTAATTTCAAAATCAAATTCCTACAGGGTCTGCATCCATCTCCTTTGACGCATGTTGAGATCCCTTTTCTATTGAGTGCATCTGCTACCACATTTTCTTTCCCTGGTTGATACTTAATTTAAAAATCGAATTCCTACAGGGACTGCATCCATCTCCTTTGACGCATGTTGAGATCCCTTTGGGTGAAGATCCACTTCAGACTTTGATGATCTATCATCAAGGTGAACCTCTATCCCAAAAGATAATGTCTCCATGACTTCAGAGCATAAACTACTGAGAGTAACTCCAAGTCATGGACATCATAATTTCTCTCATGTGTTCTGCGCTTTCTAGATTCATAGGCTACTGCATGACCTTCCTGCGTAAGAGCACCACCTAAGGCAAAACCACTGGCATCAGTAACTACCTCAAAAGGTTTAGAAAAATCTGGTAACTTAAGGATAGGGTTGGTTACTAGGGCTATCTTCAGCTTATCAAAGGCACTCTAACACATAGCAATCCATTGAAATAGGGTACTCTTCTTGAGAAGGTTAGTTAAAGGGGAGCTATCTGAGCATATCTAGGTATAAAGATTCTATACCATCCAGTTAATCCCAAGAATCCTCTTACTTCTTTCACTGTCTTGGGACCAATCTACGACTGCTTGGATTTTTGCGGGGTCAGGAGAAATCCCATCTTTAGACACTATGAATCCCAAGTATTCCACCTGGTCAACAGAGAAAGAACACTTGCTCTTTTTTGCAAAGAGTTGGTGCTTCTTTAGGATTTCCAAGACAACCTTGCGCACATGATCTACAACATTCTTTGAGTATACCAAGATGTCATCACAGAAGACAATAACAAAATCATCCAAGTATTCTCTGAGAATATCCTGCATGAGACGATTAAACGTCACTAGGGCATTAGTCAATCCAAATGGCATGACTGTGAACCTATAATGCCCATAGTGAGTATTGAATGCTATCTTCCGGATGTCTTGTTCCTTGATTCTGATCTAGTAGTACCCGGATTTGAGATCTATCTTTGTGAACATTTGGTATCCACTTAACCGATCTAGAAGTTCATCGATCCTAGGGATAGGATACTTATTTTTAATTGTTAACTGATTCAATCCTCTGTAATCAATACAGAGTCTTAACATTCCATCTTTCTTCTTCCGAAAGAGAATGGGTGCACCCCAAGGTGAAACATTGGGTCTGACGAATCCTTTCTCTAACAGTTGTCTTAACTACTCCTTAAGTTCTATGGCTTCAGGGGCTGGCATTTTGTATGTACGCTAGGCTACTGGCTGAGCTCCGGGGGTTAATAGGTTTCCCTGATTTTTGATTTAGGACTAATTTACGCAGACATCCTGGGGAAATAAAAGAATGAGTATTGCTTGAATCAATCAAAAGCTTGAATTTCTTACCCTGGTACTCTGCTGGAGGACTGAGAATTGACAGTTATTCCCCTGATGCTCAATTGCTGCATAGATCTGTCCTTTCTCTTCCTCCACTTCCTCAACTGCTATGGTGACTGCTCTGGCTATTGCAGTTTGAGGTGGAACTCTCTCTCTTTGGTTATTCCAATTCTGGGAGGGAGTTCGGAGACTACATTGCATGGAGGCTGCAGGCTGAGCTGGCACTCTTCTGGGGTTACCCTGATTTTGGTGCTGGGGACCCTGATTGGACTGATATGAAGGAGTCTATCTCAGAACTCTGGGACCCTGGCTTCCTTGGCCCACAGAAGGAGATGGGCAATCCTTGAGTTGGTGCTTCCCAAGTCCCTGACATCCGCCGAAGCATCTGTTCTCACTTCAAAGGTCTTCCCTTTGCATTTTGGGGAGAGCCGGAGTTCCTGAGAATGTACTTTGAGGGAAAGGTCTTCCTTCATTTCTGAAGCTTCCCATCTCCACATTCTGGTTAGAACCTTGGTGTCTCTTTGGAGGTGAAAAGTTGGAAGAGCTTCCCGGTGTCTGAAATCTTTTGAAGGATGAGGGAGCTGGCTTTGGCGGGACTTTTACGATGAAGGCTTTGGCAAAGTCCTTCGCCATTCTGACAGCTTCTGCCATGGACACTGGCTTGCATTTTTGACCAGTGTATCCAAGGGTTCGTTCATTCCCCGAATGAACCTAGCCATGAGTTGCTCTTCATCTAGAGGTGGTGAATATTTGAGTAGAAGAGCAAAGGCTTGGGGTGATATTCCTCGATGGTTTTGCTCCCCTGCTTTAGCTCTAAGAATTCGTTCAATTTTGTTTCTAAAAATCCAGGGGGACAAAATCTCTTTCTCAAATAGGTTTTAAGGTCGGTCCAGGACTGAGTATTTCTGTCCAGATGGTTGGTGTTACAGTGGTTCCTCCATGCCACCCTGGCTGTTTCCACTATTTTCAGCCTAGCAAGAGCCATTTTGCTTTGCTCATTGTAGCGCCTGTGACGTCAAAATATTCTTCCATGGCTTCCATCCATTTCTCCACAGCCTCGCCTAGGTTCTCCCCTTCTCCTTTGAAGGGTCCTGGTGGCTGAGTCCTATGAAGAGCCTTGCGAACATCAGGGTCAAGCTCATCATCTTCAAAGAGAGGGTCTGGCTGACGGCCACGGTTTCCTTGTCTCATGACTGCCAAAAATTATATATTATTAAATTTTTATTTTGATATCGTCCATGAGATCCTAAGACTTAAGAGGTTCGGAAAACAATTTCTTAAACAAGACAATGATCTTATTGGAGATCTATGACATATGTCTGATAACAGATTTTTCTTTAATAGTTCCTCCATAAACAATCACTTATACAATAGGGATTTTTTCTCCAAAAAACATTTCTTTATTTATATAAAAGTTGCAATATGTACATAGAGCAGCTCGTCGGCTCCAGAATTCAAAATCTCCTCGAGAGATGCATAAGACGATGACGGTACTGGGGCCATAGCCATGCCTTGATACAAACGTTCACTTACAGACAAGGGAGCTATTGTCTTCTCCTTAGGAATAAAGCAACTAAGGAGTCTGTAGACTTGGCATGAAAGTCTGAAATTTTGAGGCGTTAAATGATATAGAATGACACCACGCACCATTTTAGCTTTAACAGAATCATTGCCAATGAGAGGTTCTACCTCAGCATTGCACGCCGGTTGGAGATAGTGCCCTACAAACCACTTATGTTGTCGTCTCTCCGCTGGGTCAGGAAAATATAAATCCTCGAAATAGCGTGCGAGTCTTGCTCGGCTTGTTCGAGTTGAAGCGGAAGAGATGAGATGCTCGAAGGCGAACGCAGTCATATCTTGAGACTAGGTGAGGTCGGGAATACCAGATAAATAGGGAACTTCCATCTATAAAAATAATTTTTTTAATTAAAAATTCTTCATTAAAGAATGAAAATACATTATGAAAAATGTTTTGTCTGAGTTTTTATTATCAATTTCTGATAAGAATTTGTTTTATTAGCTTTGAACAATGCTCCGATACCAATTGTGAGGTCCCCACTCGCCCGCCGCTCTGGGGCTCCTGCCGTCGCCGACGGTGGCGGAAGCGGCATCGGCCTCCCGCACGGGGCGAGGGTCCTGCACACTCGGGGCCTCACCTGCAAAAACGAGAGGCTAGCCTGGGGGGTAGTCCCTCCGAGACCGGGCCCGGAAGACTCCCCTCACTCGAAAGGCACGGGCGATTCCGCCAAGAAGGTGAAAAATCTTTTAACTAGGAGATTACTCTAACAAGTCAAGTCTTGACTAAATTAAACTGATCTGACCAAGCCTGAAGTCACATGGTCAGATCAAGAAGAGACTTGCACTTGGTCCATGGAATCATTGCTTTTTTTCTCATTTTCGAGGCACAGCCGATGATCCCTTCCCACAGAACAAGGTCTTCTCAGGATTTAAACTGATTAACGTAACTAATCGTATCTAGTTGTTTCTCAGGAATCCTCCGATCTAGCCTAACCCCATCTGGCCCATGGGTTAGCCAACCACCCCACCATTGAATTGGTGGGATTCATTTATAAAAATTTGATTAGGTTTTTGCTCGGGTAATCGAGGAAAAGAGTTCCCAGGCCCCCTAGCCGACGATTCATACAAAAATCAAATAGGCACACCACATACACACCCAATATGAAATTGCCATCTATAACAGATTCGACTGGCTTTAAGACAATCCTTGAATAAAATCATAATATTTTCAATCATCATTTTTCAAAATTCCAAGTCCATTGTATTACAAAAATGCATCATCTGAACTCTCCGTTGAAGACCAGCTGGCCAACCAATGAGATCCAGTATCAAATTTTTATTCCCAAAAACCTTTCCTTTTTGTCCATCAGATATCTTCCTCGACGTACACCTGGGTGTCCTAGCAACCGCAAGCCCGTGCATTGCCTGGTCAGAACCCTCTAGGATCCTCCTTAGGTGTCCTAGCACTTCACTCAAGGACCACTTCGTCGGCCCTTGCCCATTGTACCGGAAGTGCACATTTTAACCATACCGAGGCTGGTCAAGAGACCTCGACAGGCTTTGCCACAGGCAACGTCCCTTGATGACTCCTCGCCCAGCTGTTCCACGAACCTCCTTTAGAAAAACATAAGCCAAATGCTTCCTCCAGCATTCTGGCTAGCATTTTGGCATAAAACAGTCCTTTGAATGAAAAACAGAGTTTCCAATGCAAGTGAGATTCCTGTTTGAGATGGTTCCAAAGACTCTTTTTCCAATAATTCCCAGTTTCAATAATGAGGATCCTTGATCTCTCATGAGGATAATCTACCCATCATTTTATCCATTTATCCAACTAGATTCTTGGTGAGATTGGTCATGGAGAAACTAGATGTAACATACCCATCTTCACTAATAAAGAAATGTCCATGTAATAGATAAATTTATGAGTTTTTATGGTATAAAAATCAATGATTTTATTATTTGAGTCATTTCTACTTAGAATCTTCAAATTTTGAGCCCAAATTTGGAATCTACGCGTGATTTTACCTTAATATAGGATTTTACAGCATCCAAAACGGACACTGAATCAAGCCTATACGTAAATTTCAATCATTTTAGTTAAAAACGACAACCTTTAAACCTTAATAAATGCACGATCGGGCGTCCGATTGATGAACGGTCTGAACCCCTACGACCAAGAGAACCTCCCGGATTTAAAAAAAAATATTCGCTCCTCGGGGCGGTCTGACACGCAAATCGAGGCGTGCGTCCCAAATTTGGATATCCCGCCCTAAAATTTGGATACCCCACCCTAAAATTTGGGCCATACACACTTACTAGGGTGCCCGTACGATGGTCGTCCAAGAACCAAAGGATGGCCGTCCACTGTATGGTCCACACGTACCCCTACGTGGACACCCATGCTGCCCCAGACTAGATAAGGTACATGCGTACCACTCCTTTCCCGGACAACCGACACCGTACCTTTCCCCTAGACCCATGCAGGCCACTGATCCATAGCCTTTGACGGTACACCGTCCTTTTGTCCTTGCTTTGCACAGCGCCCGTACCCTCACCCCTCAGCTATATAAACACCCGAGGTGCTCCACAAATGGCACACATCTCTGTGCTGCATATGCCCTGTTGTACCGCCGTCCGTCCCTCTGTAGCGTATTTGCTGTAGTATAGCCGTCCCTTGCAGCCCCCCTCTCACACCCCCTCATTTGCCTCTTTTCAGATAAGCCAATTTTCCTCTATCCCCCTCTTGCTAGGAGGTAGTGTCCTTAACTCTTCTCCCCCCCGTGTGAATAGACTTACAGGAGCCCTCTCAGCCCGGACATCTCACAATCCCCCCCCCATTTGCGTAGACTTTAATAAGGGTTTTTTTGCCTTAAGAAAGGGTTCGTGCGTCATACTCTTTTGCTCATACGGTGGGCAAACGAACTCAGAATTTAGATCCAATTGAAGCGTTTCGATCGGCAGCAGCGAACTCTACAAGACGACGCCTAAGGTGGCCTCTTCTCGGAGATGTCAAAATATTGCCTCAAGAGGAGCGCCCAATAACGAGATTAGGGAAGATGCTCCCACCAATGCGGCTCCAGCCCTCCCTTTTCAAGCTCCTCAAGGAAATGGTGGCCAGGTTAGCTTGGTTAATTTTTTAAAAGAAGAGATTTTCTTTAAATTAGTGTTAATGAATGGTATCTTTTCCTTTTACTCTCCGCCTCTGCATAGATTATCAAGGGCTAAATCAAGTCACTGTCAAGAATAAGTATCCTATCTCTCGCATCGACAAACTTCTTGACAGGCTTCATGGGGCCAAAGTCTTCTCAAAAATAGATTTGAGGTCTGGTTACTATCAGATCAAAGTCAAGGAAGCAGATATACCCAAAACAGCCTTCAATACCCGTTGTAGCCACTATGAGTTTACTATGATGTCATTCGGGTTAACCAATGCTCCTACAACCTTCAACCGCCTAATGCAAGATATATTCCGTCCTTACTTGGATGAATTTGTACTTGTTTTCTTTTATGACATCTTAATCTACTCCAAATCAATGGAAGAGCATGAGGAGCATGTGCGTAGAGTTCTGCAATTACTGCGCAGACACAAACTCTATGCCAAGAAAAGTAAATGTACCTTCTTTACTCATCAAATTGAGTATCTTGGATTCATCATCTCCAAAGATGGCATCTCAGCAGACCCCGCCAAGGTCAAGGATATTCTAGAATGGCCACCCCACCCCCTAAATCAGTTCGTGAAGTTCGTGGGTTTTTGGGAATCACGGGTTGGTATAGGATTTTTATCAAAGATTATGCCTTGGTAGCTGCACCTTTGATGGATCTTCTTAAGAAGGATTGCAAAATAGTGTGGCTGCTGCCAATCCATCAAAACAGCTTTGATCAGCTAAAGGTCATTATTACTTCTGCCCCAGCCTTAAAGCTTCTTGATTTCTCCAAGGAATTTGAAGTGGTTACTGATGCTAGTAGTCTAGCACTTGGTGGTGTCTTAGGCCAAGAAGGAAGGCCAGTCGCTTATACAATATGAAGCCAATTATGCCACCCATGATTTGGAACTCTTAGCAGTTGTTCATTGCCTCAAAATATGGAGACATTATCTCTTGGGGGGCAAATTCTAGCTTGTAACTAACCACAAAAGTCTAAAGTGGATCTTCACCCAGCCTAACCTCAACATGCGGCAAAGGAGATGGATTGAAATTTTACAAGAATATGACTTTGACATCAAATTCCGCTCTGGGAAAGATAATGTGGTAGCAGATGCACTTAGTCACAAATCTTTCTTGAGTGCAATTTCAATGCCAAATAATCCCATACTGGTCAAGGTGGAAGAAGTCTTATCTCATGATCCAGATTATCAGAGGATGATAAAGTTAGTAGAAGAAGGGGGACATTCAGAGAAAGAGAAGAATCTAATCAAGGGATACTCCACTCATGAAGGAAGCCTCTACTTCAATCACAGGCTATGTATCCCTAAGGATCCTGCTTTAAAGAAACTAATCCTCCATGAAGCTCATGGTAGCCCTGCTGCTGCAGGACACCCAGGCTATGCAAAAACATTAAATGCCGTAAGAAGGAGCTTTCATTGGGCAGGCTTGAAAAATGATGTCCTTCGGTACTTGAAGCAATGTCTCTCATGCCAAAGGATCAAAGCTGAAAGAGTCAAGATGCCTGGAAAACTTCAACCCTTAGATATTCCCCAAATGAAGTGGGAGTGCATTAGTATGGATTTTGTCACGTCTCCCCACTGTTCAAGGAGGATATGACTCCATTCTGGTAGTAGTGGACTTACTTACCAAAGTAGCTCACCTTATACCAGTGAAGAAGACCTTCAAAGCTTCTAATGTTGCTCGAGTATTCATCAAGGAAGTCCTCAAACTTCATGGTCTCCCAAAAAGGATAGTAAGTGACCGAGGTTCTGACTTCACTTCAAAATTCTGGCAGTCCTTATTTCAAGCCCTGGGAACTCAACTTTGCTTTAGCACAGCTTATCATCCAGAGACCGATGGCCAGACTGAGAGAGTTAATCAAGTAATTGAAGACATTCTCAGAGCATACTGTGGACGGGAACCAAGAAGGTGGATTCAATACCTTCCTCTGGTAGAATTTGCCTACAATGCGTCTTATCATCAAAGCATAGGAATGTCACCATTCAAGGCACTCTCTGGGCAAGAATGCATGTCTCCTCTAAATTTCTCTGATCCAACCATAAGAGTTGAGGCATCCAGGAAAATGCTCGAAGAAATGGAGGAACAAACCAAGGCAATCCAAAAGGATATTAAAGCTGCCCAAGATCAACAAAAGCTTTATGCTGACAACAAGAGGTCTAAAAGGATCTTCGAGGAAGGAGACAGAGTTCTTCTATGAGTGCGACCCAAACGAAGTTCTCTATCACTTGGGAAATATAAAAAGCTCAGCCCTAGGTATTGTGGTCCTTATACAGTTATCAAGTGTCTAGGTAAAAGTGCCTATAAACTCCAACTCCCAGCCCATATCAAAGTCCATAATGTATTTCATGTAAGTTTGTTAAAACCATATGTCCCCAGTCTCGATCATATTCTTGATGATGATCAAGTCGTAATCCCTACTCAAGGAGTCCTTCAATTACAACCCAGTAGCATCATAGATTCTAGGGAAAGGCAACTCCGAAATAGAACTCTTGTAGAACATCTAGTACAGTGGAAAGATTACCCTGAAGAGGATGCAACTTGGTAAGATGAAGCTACACTCTTAAAGGATTATCCCCAATTCATGACGAGATGAGGACATCTCGATTTCTTTAAGGGGGGAAGGATGTAACATACCCATCTTCACTAATAAACAAATGTCCATGTAATAGATAAATTTATGAGTTTTTATGGTATAAAAATCAATGATTTTATTATTTGAGTCATTTCTACTTAGAATCTTCAAATTTTGAGTCCAAATTTAGAATTTACGTACAATTTTACCCTGATATAGGATTTTACAGCATCCAAAACGGACACCGGATCAAGCCTATACGCAAATTTCAGTCATTTTAGTTAAAAAACGACGACCTTTAAACCTTAATAAATGCACGACCGGGCGTCCGATTGACAAGCGGTCTGAACCCCTACGACCAAGAGAACCTCCCGGACAAAAAAAAATTGCCCCTCGCAAATCAAGGCGGGCGCCCCAAATTTGGATACCCCGCCCTAAAATTTAGACCGTACACACTTACTAGGATGCCCGTATGATGGTCGTCCAAGAACCAAAGGACGACCGCCTATTGTATGGTCCACACGTATCCCTACGTGGACACCCATGCTGCCCCAGACCAGATAAGGTACATGCGTACCACTCCTTTCCCGGACAACCGACACCGTACCTTTCCCCTAGACCCATGCAGGCCACTGACCCATAGCCTTTGACGGTACACCGTCCTTTCATCCTTGCTTTGCGCAGCACCTGTACCCTCACCCCTCAGCTATATAAACACCCGGGGTGCTCCACACACGGCACGCATCTCTATGCTGCATATGCCGTGTTGTACCATCGTCCGTCCCTATGTAGCGTACTTGCTGTAGTACAGCCGTCCCTTGCAGCCCCCCTCTCACACCCCCTCATTTGCCTCTTTTGAGATAAGCCAATTTTCCTCCATCCCCCTCTTGCTAGGAGGTAGTGTCCTTAACTCTTCTCCCCCCCCCCCCCCCCCCCCCCCCCCGCCGATGTGAATAGACTTACAGGAGCCCTCTCAGCCCTCCTCCACGTTTTTACCCTTAAGGACATCTCACAATCCCCCCCATTTGCGTAGACTTTAATAAGGGTTTTTTTGCCTTAAGACAGGGTTCGTGCGTCATACTCTTTTGCTCATACGGTGGGCAAACGAACTCAGAATTCAGATCCAACTGAAGCGTTTCGATCACAGCAGCGAACTCTACAAGGCGACGCCTAAGATGGCCTCTTCTTGGAGACGTCAAAGTATTGCCTCAAGAGGAGCGCGCAATAACGAGATTAGGGAAGATGCTCCCAATGCGGCTCCAGCCCTCCCTTTTCAAGCTCCTCAAGGAAATGGTGGCCAGGTTAGCTTGGTTAATTTTTTAAAAGAAGAGATTTTCCTTAAATTAGTGTTAATGAATGGTATCTTTTCCTTTTAAAATGACGACATAAAAATTGTATGAAGTTACGAATTATGTGATGTTGTACTCTTCGATAAATTGCGTTGAAATTGTTATCTTCACGAATTGTGAATGCTATATTTAATAAATTGCATTGAAGTTGTTATCTTTAGAATTCAAGATTTTTTTTTGGCTTCAACGCTAACTCCGTTCCGTGCTTGTGTAGCCGGGCGGTGTCGTTAGCAAAGCCCGGGAATGGCCCAAGGTATCCCTCATACCATTGGGAGAATAAGGATCGCCGATTAAGGCGAGAGATTATGAGGCTGCCTAGTTCTGAGGGCCCAAGCTAGTGCGGTAAATAAGCCCACCCTAGTGTGCAGACATCCCTCTGAGGGGTGGGAGGATCAAGCGATGGAGCCTGAGAGGGTGACAGGCTGGTTTGAGTCCTCGCCAGCGTTGGCGGACGATGAGGTGTATGGTCCCGTAGGGTTTTGCCCAGCATGTAGAGGCTGGAAGGCCGAATTCTAGATCATCGGCAGTATAAGAATAAGAGAGCCGGTTTGGCTTGTATGGAATTGATTCATGTATAAACTTTTTATATAAATATATCTTGTCTTTGACGATGAGGTGTATGGTCCCGTAGGGTTTTGCCCAGCATGTAGAGGCTGGAAGGCCGAATTCTAGATCATCGGCAGTATAAGAATAAGAGAGCCGGTTTGGCTTGTATGGAATTGATTCATGTATAAACTTTTTATATAAATATATCTTGTCTTTGGCATGATTGTATTGTGTAAAAAGGCTGTTTTAACAAACCTTGTGAAAAAGGACCTTAATTAAGGAATATGTTTATTTATGTCAAACAGTGTGGTAGGATTAATTAGAAAACAAATTGATGCGTAAGTAGGGTAGAAAGTGGGAGGATGGAATGCCCCAACGACACCATCCTACGGACGGCTGGACCCGATTAGTCGGGTAGCTTTCCAACTGCTAGATAATTAGGTTCTTGGGCAACTCTATTCTAGAAGAGTAGGCCAGCGGCTGTGCCTTGCATAAGATGAGGAAAAAAGCGTTGTCTCTAGAAATCAAGTCTAGTAGTTGCCCAATTTATGATCAATTGCCTTATGGGTGATTTGATGTTTAGAAAATCACGCTCCCCCTGCGGGATAGAGCTAGGTCATACCTATGAATCGTATCCTTGAATCTCTACAGGGTCAAGGTGTCGATGAATAGGAAATTTTTCCCAAGATAAGACTTAGTGGACTATCTTGAGTGTTTCCCCCATTTTAGAAGGGAGATACCTTACACTAGATTAGTTTTGGTAGTCTATTCTTTGGATTTAGTAAAACTAGAATTGGTCCACGAAGTTTTTGTCTGATTTAGTTCGAGAGAAGGACAATTAGGTTTACTGTCCGACCTCACGTAGTCTAACTAAATTCATTCAGTTTAGTTCTATCAGGATTCCTTTCAACTAAACATCTAGTTTTTGGGTAAATATCCATTTAGTGATTTTTCCAATTCAATTATCCAAGATTTTCTTTTTCCCACATGAATTCTCAACCTTAATTTATTAGGTAGAATTATGATGGAAATTCATCTTTTGACATTAGAATTTAATTCAAATCCATCTTTTCTCAATTATCATGGAAATTCATCTTTTAACTAAAATATCAATATTTATTTTTTTGGATAAACTTGAAATCCTTCTTTTTCTCATTTCAATGAGTGCAATCCAATTATCATTGGAATTCCTTTTTTTCCTAAATTAAATCTATTAAAATTCTTCTTAAAATTTACATAAAAATAAGCATTAATTCCTTTAAGCTAAAAATTCCACTTTTCTCATCTAAACATTTGAATTCTAATATAGTAGGAATTCCTCTTTAATCATTTAAACTTATCTATGCAAAAAGATAAATTTAATTAAAATTTTCTCTTAAAATTTAAATAAAAATCTCCATTAACTACTTTGCACTAGGAATTACACTTTCTTCATTTAATTAATTGGATTTCAATATGGTGGGAATTCCTCTTTCATCATAAAAATTTATCTATACAGAAAGATAAATTTAACTATATTTTCTCTTAAAAATTTTAAAAAAATCTTCATTAATTCCTTTGCACTAGGAATTATACTTTCCTTATTTAAATATTTGAATTTAAATATGGTGGAAATTCCTCTTTCATCATAAAATTTTATCTACACAAAAAGATAAATTTAACTAAAATCTTTCTTCATAAATTATACATTATTTTAGCATTCCAATTTTATTCTCTAAATCATTGGAATACATGGATTTCTAATGTCTTGGGAATTACTCTTTTAACATAAAAATAAATTACCAAAAATTCCTCTTTTCTCTAATTTACTAATTATGCATAATCATAAAAATAAATTTCTTCACATTAGGGCCAAAAATGTCTCAAAATGGGCTGTGTAAGGAATTTCCCTAACTTGCTAATTAGTAGAATGTTGACGGTCAAAATGGCTCCAAATTTAGCTGTTTTGGATATTTAATGCGTATCTATGTGATTGAATGCGTATCTAAGTACATATTTAAAAATCTAAAAAAATATATCGTTTTCATGCTTCTCTTTAATGGCTCGTCTCGAAATTTGTCCTCTTTTAGTGACTTCGCGGCAAAATGACCATTCCCTCCAAACGCGCTCTCATCCATTCTCCAAAAAAAATTCACTCTTCTTCTCTAAGAATTTCACAAGCTACATCTCATTCTCATTCTTCTGCGTCTCATGTTCTAATAGCTCTGCTAATATTTTTAGCTCTGTTAGTAATGAGTGATACATCTAATCGTAAGTTTCATTTGAATATCAAGCTCAACCAAGAGTATGCAACTACACGGAGTGTCTACCAAAGACCACTTTCATGTGCGAATGACCAACGAAGGAAAGAAGCATGACCTATGGACAGATGGAAGTCTATATCCACCGGATCCCAGAACAAGACGTATCCTTCTTTTCACACACCACATGATTTGATTAGATTTGTTGGTGATGGGGTGGATGGCTTACTTGGTTATAGTTCAAGACTATCTCAATTACATGCAGAATATATTACATATCTTCAAACTACTTTATCTTTGAATGCAACAAAAATTATAGAACTTGAAAACAAAATAGTGTCTTTGAAACAAGAAAATGATCAATTGAAAACCTTAAAAGAAACTCCAATAGGGTTAAGAGCACGAGTAAAACAAATGCGGGATGTAGTTAACTTAACAGAGAGATCTGGACAAAGGAAAAAAAGGTTAAAACTTGTAAGAGATCATGTTACTACCCTTATAGGATTTGACATGTCTAATGCTCGGGAAAGGGTAAGATTTTTGAATGAGCTTATGAATAGGTCGGATATCTTGAAACTTTTGAAACTTCCTGAAAATCAAACTAAAAAAAAACTAGTCTTTCAACATCTACTAAAAGATATGGACTTATTAGTCCAGCCTTCCCAAATGCAAGAAGCTTGTGACACAGTGGGAGTGAGTAGAAAGGGATACAGAGCCATCTCTAAAACCTGGTTCAGGGTCCTTAAGTATTACAAAATCAAAGCTTTTGGGTTGCCTAGACCTCACAATGTTGGAAAATATAGAACTCTGTTAAATGAGGAAATTTCTAAACATTTCGAAGAGTATTTCCATATTGAGGGAACAATGCCATATGAGAGACAAAAAAAAATCGTCTTTTGAATACAACGTTTATAATAATATTTGGATGAACATTAGAAAAGTCCAATCTTTTATGGTGGTGAGATATTACAACATAAGAGAAATAGATTGTGAAGGAAAACTTGTATTTGTTTTAAAATTAGATGAAGCTCAAATCCAAAAATGTCAAAAAATGGAAAGAATATCTATATCCCTAATGAATAAAGCATTGGACTATAGTCAAGGTAAGCTTAATTCTCCATACCACAAAACTCAATCAGAAATGGAGCTATGGTGGATTGGATCATCTCATGTACCAGTAGAGAGTCATGAAACATTAAAGTGGCTCTTCTCACAAACAAACATTCCTTCAGTTATTCAGAGCCAAAATACAGGTGAACACCTTCATGTAGACGACATAGGTGATTTCATTGTGGAATGGCATTTGAGTGCCGACCTCAAGGCGTTGAAGTGTATGTTTGGTGTATGTGGAGGAGCAAATACCAAATATCCATGTCTTTATTGCATGGCAAGCACAGGGACAAGAGAATGGCTTCCAGAAAATGAGATTGGAAAACCACCATCCAGAAATAATGTGAATGTTGTCGATTATCCAACTTCTGTTAAAATATGGGATACAATTCTACCAATACATTTAAAAAATGTGCATATATGTACATTGCATGCAGAGATAAGAATCTTGGACAAATTGCTCAGACTTCATCTGGACTATGCATATTCTATTAAGCCGACTAAACTTGCAGATGAGTGCATAGAAAAATGCGAAGCTTTGCTCTCTCAAATGGGTTTCCATGGTGGGGAAGTGCATCTTAAAAAAGATCCTATTCTTTCTGGAGGTACAGGTGACATTCTACAAGATGTTTCAATGGGAGGAGCAAAAGCGAGAAGATTTTTGAGCAACCATGACACCAAACAAGTCAATGCAATGTGAGATGTTTGCAAATCAAGTGCCAAAAACTCTTCCTTTGACTCTACTTCTGTATCAATAAAGTCTTTGGTCACCTCACAAGCTTCTGAAATTGCTGCAATACAGTAGTCTTCCTTGATATTGAAGAGACATTGAAGATAGGACAGAGGAATAAAATCTTTCTCATTGATATAGAAGAAAGGAAGGTTTGGAACAGTAACAGAGGATTCAGATATGCTTGCTTCCTCTAAGGGCTCTTCAGTAATAGTGAAAGCCCTAAATTCTGCAACATCAAGATTGGCACTTTCTTTCTCCTCAGCTTGAACATCAAGTTCTTCCTCTTCTAAAATCTCACTTTTCTCTAGCTTAGAGACTGTGGTGACATTTAAGTTTTCTTCCTCATTCTCTGCATCAATTTCTGATTGTTGCTCTTTATCTTGTATTTCTGCTTTCAAAAATAGGAAGAAAAGAAAGGAGACATCCTTGGGGACAAGGTTGCAAACCT
Source organism: Cibotium barometz (assembly GCF_041138505.1). Taxonomy (NCBI): domain Eukaryota; kingdom Viridiplantae; phylum Streptophyta; class Polypodiopsida; order Cyatheales; family Cibotiaceae; genus Cibotium; species Cibotium barometz. The sequence goes on from NC_141056.1 coordinate 60,423,355, forward strand.
TTTTATGGATTGGACAAGAAATGGATGAAGGACATGTGAAAGAGATTCTATTTGAAAATCTACTGAACCTCTTTGTAACTTTGGCTTTCTCCACTGACAGCTGTGTAAAATCGGTAAGGTGACAAACATCATTGTCTCCGATATGAAAACAATGAGCTTCTGAAATTGACATTTCAAATTGTTTGTACTCCTCTTCAAGAATGTCCTTAAGCCTCAACAAAACATCTGAAAGAGCAAACCTTGGATTGAATATCTCCACTGCATCTACGTATATCTTCATGTCATGACCATCTTGCAAAATAGCATTCAAGAGTCTTTCACTTGGGCTTTCTTCAACAAGTTTATGTCGACCCTCAACACTTTTACTCATTGTGATATTTGAAAAAAACGCTGGAATAATTCTGAAGAGCCCGAACGAAGCGAAAATGAATTGTCCAAAAGTTTTGGAATGCCTCTATCGCTTGGTGCGAGATTTGGCAATTTCAAGGTTCGAAAAAAAAACAGAGATTTTTGCAAAATAGGGCTTGGAAGACACTATAATGCACAGTTTGACTAGATGAAAATAAGTGGTCCAAAAGCGGAGAAAAAAATTGAAGGAGAGATTTTAAGAATATTTGATAGAGCACGTGGAGCGTGGCAAAAACACCTTAAATAATGACCGTTCATGCCACGTGGCAAAAATGATTATATGACACGTGTATCCAACGGTCCTTTGTACGACGGATTCGAGGTATAAAAAGTTAATTTTGTTGAAAATATTTCTATTTTTCACCGACACGGTATCAAGCGAGATCACTTCACCTTATTTCCCAAAAACTGCTTTTACATTTCTCACCCATATTAAGCGGTAGATCACATCCCCTATCACATGGCCATACCGAATCAGGCTTAAACCAAGCGATTGCACATTTCCAATACATTTGGAAGCCTTCAATCGCTTCGTTCCGTCTCTATCTTAATTTCCCGAATCAAGCGATTAAGCTCATCCGACATTTTTGGAATTGCCTCATCGCTTCGTTCGGGCCTCCTTTATCACTTGGCTAAGCGATTGCTTATTTCCCGAATCACACGATTATGCCTATCCACTCACTTTGGATCCGCTCTATCGCTTCGTTTGGGCCACTTTAGTTTTTTTATCTCATTACACAAATCACCTCGATCGGGTCTCTTTTTTTTAACTTCAATGGCGAGGACAAAATAGACTGCAAGGAAAGTCTACCCCCCTTTGGAGACTGAAAAAGCTGAGGACAAACCAGGATCTTCCAAAAAACCAGTAAGCTTTGAAAAACAAGAAAAGCCTCTTCCAAAGCCTCGTGCTAGGGCGACAGCAAAAATCCTTAGATTAACAAACAGCCCTTTTCTAGCCGTTTTTGGCCCTAATGTGATTATAATGAGAATCATTCAATTAATCTAGGATGATAATTCCTAGAATATGGTAGGAAGTCCTCTTTTCATATTATGAATGAAAATGTTTTGTGTTTATTTTACAAAAAATTTACCATAGCTCCGCTAACTATTACTGATAATTCTCAATTTAATTGAGAGAATGAAGTTTAATATTATTAGTATGATTAGAATGCACTAATTGGATCATTATCCAATTATGGATTGATTCATAATTTCTCTATGAAATAAATATCATAAAAGCATTAAAAAGCTATTATTTTGGCCTCCAATTAAACAAGCATAAAAATTACTTTTGGATTAGAGAAATGCTTCATGAGAAGCTTCATTTGGATTGAGAACAGGTCATAGGAATGACCTTTCTTTGGGGGGGAGAAAGAGAAATGCTTAAAAACCATTAAAATTAAGCATAAATGGAAATTTATGTGTTTCTTTATTACAATACATTAAAACATTTCAATAATATTCAAAATCCATTCAAATTAAAGCTTCTCAAGCTTGAGAGGGGTTGAGAAGAAAGAAACATTTAGAAATTATAGAAAAAAGATCATAATCCACTCTTTACCTCCTAAAATGCTTGATTCTTTAGTCATTGTAGAGGCTCCCAACCAATCAATTGGTTTGGTATGTTGTAGGAGTCACCAAGGAATATTGAAGAGAGAGAGAAGCTCCAATCTCTTCAATTTTGTAGAGGTTTTTAGAGGATAATAGAAATTAAGCTTAGCTTAGAGTAATACCGGCATAGTTTAGTTCACAGATAATAACACAAAGGAATGAGGGTTTATTTATAGGAGAGGGAGGCCACTAACTGAGTCCAACTGAGTTCTAGAATTTTCTAGCTTCAATTTGGCTGAATTTGGACAAGCTTTGGACCAGTTTGGCTCCCTTTTTTATTTGGTTTGATTTAGGAGAGAGGAGAGATAAAAATATCCTATTATTTTTTAGTTTTAAACTCATCCAAGCATGTGAAATAGGTGCTTCCTTGAAGGTCTCCCTTTTCCTTACACATGTGTCAAAAATGAATGATTACTCCAAAATATCTCATTTTTTAAATTAATACACCATAATTTTTAACTAATAAACCTAGTACTTGGTCAACTCTTCATCTTATGTGGGCATTTACTCATTTTTGGGCATTTTCTTTTGTTCTTTGGATTTATCTTGTTCCAACACTTGGATTAATCTTATTGGTCCATAGGAACCTTAATTGGACCATAATCAATTTTTTTCAAAAATCTGAACCCTTAGGCTATGGTCTTCTGAATCAATTTTAATTAATTCCAATTGCACCTTGGAAAATCTATTTTGATTTTCTGTTTCAGGGAAACATTTTTTTGATATTTGAAGAATTTATTTATCCAAAAATATTCCAATTTTGATTTACCACTCTCTAGAAGTTTTTTATCTCACTAGGCAAAACAAGGAAAAATGATATTTTCTTGTATTCAGAAGAAACATAGAATGATTACAAGGGATTGAAGTAGAGGCTTATTTGATATTCAAGCTGAGGAGAAATCTTACATCTAATGTGATTAGAGTGAATTAATCTAAGATGGGTGTAATTTAAGTTTACTCAATCATGATGATGAGTATATGCAATAGACTCAAGCACAATTAGGTTACAAGATTAAGACATGTCCTCATAAAGAGGCTTGAGATGTGTGCAAGTGATATGATTCATTACTTGAAATGGCCCCCTTTTATATGAGGAGGTACACCCTTGGGCTTGTACAACATCAATGTAGGATAAATCCCTTTGCTCATGTGGCTGCATGCTATGCTTTGCACTTTCTTGGCTACTCTTTCTCACTCCCTACCTCTTCCTTGTGCTCTTTGGCACCACATTTCTCAACACCCTCCCTTTTATATGAGGAGGTACACCCTTGGGCTTGTACAACATCAATGTAGGATAAATCCCTTTGCTCATGTGGCTGCATGCTATGCTTTGCACTTTCTTGGCTACTCTTTCTCACTCCCTACCTCTTCCTTGTGCTCTTTGGCACCACATTTCTCAACACCCTCCCTTGGTGCCAAATCTTTGGGCTACTCAAGGTGGTCGGATGTGAGGTTTTACAACACATTTTCACCCCCCCTTGTTTATGACTTGACCTATTTTTGAGACCTAGAGGTCATCTCTAAGAGTGAGGTCCCCCCCTTGATAGAGACTTGACCTATCTTTGAGGTCTAGAGGTCTCTTTTAAGAGTAGGGTTACAATAATAATTACCCCCCCTGGGTGCTCAACTACTGGCTACTCTCAGGTGGTTCGGTAGATACACATAACAAACAAGATGAAATGATAAGATGGGTGTCTACTAATATGGTGACCCCTCTTTTACAATAGATAGCTAGGGTAGTGATGGTAGCTCGATGTTGCTTAGTGCTCCCAGCTAGCTTGAGAGATTCTTGCTTTTGCTTGATGAAGATCCCTTTTTGCTTCCTTTTTTCTTCATGTCGATGTCATGTCCTTTTTCTTCTTTACATTGTTGGATGCTTGTTGGCTCTTGGTCTTTGCTCTTTGGCTTGACTCTTGGCTCTTTGATAGCTCCTTTGGTGTGAACATTGTTCTTCTTGGTGCTACTTGATGGTTGGTGCTTTGATGCTTCCTTTGATGCTTTTAGTGTGGATGCCATGCTGTGTGTGTTGAGATGTCAAGCTTAACACAAGTTGACACTTATGATATGCCTGGGTGACCATTTCTACCACTTACGTCACTAGCGTGTTTGATAGGATGCTGGCATGATAGATCTTTGCTAGTGATTCTATAGCTAGACTACACTAGCTACTAGTCCACCATTGAGTTATGGTATACTTGTCTTGCCATCTCACTCACTTAGTGTGTTCACATTATGGACCGCATCATGTACATAGTACTTATGTTGTATTTCCCTTATCTTTTTGTAGAACCCTTTTGTTGAGAAGAAGAAGAAGAACAATTTTCAGCCTCTCATCTTGTGTGTTCTCTTCTAGGGTTTGTGTGAGTGTGTGTGTGTACTTGCAAGAGCTTAAGCTCTATTCCTCCCTGCATCTTTCATGGTTGTTGGCCATAGGCCAAGCCAGAATACTGCAGCTGGACCACCGCCCATGTTGCCTAGATGAATGTTAGCACCGCCGAATGTCAGAGCTCGCCGGATGTTAGTCGGTGCACTTTATCACACAGAGCCGACGCTTCCTTAACACCCAATTAGCATACTTTAACACTAGGGGAATCATAGTACCAATGTATACTGCAAGCAAGCAACAGTATAAAAGGATATAACTGGAACTTTACAAGGCTGGCTACCAATTGTATCATATTTTCTCTTTGAAATAAAGCAAGACTATTGTTTCTTCTATTTTCTCTATATATGTGGTATTCTGTTGTGTCTTTGTATATTCATTTCTATTCACATATTATGTATAGTAGAGAAATCCATTAAAGTCAATGGATCCTCTTTCTTGCAATATGGTATTGTCAACTTTTTGTCATTGACCATCATGATGGCTTTATTTGCTAGTGAAGCACAATGGTGCTTGGGTAGCAATAGTCCATTTATGCCCCAAGATCATATCTGCTTCCAACACATACTCAACCAAAAAAAACTTGCAAGTAAGGGGGTTAGTTCCAGTGTACATTTTATGTTCAAAGTACCCCAAACATTGCATGTTCAAGTCTTGTGTAAAGGGAATGTTTTCAGGATGAGCCGTGAGTGTTGGTTGACCTAACAAATCCCATAACTCGAGGGTCATGAGCCGTGAGTGTTAGTTGACCTAACAAATCCCATAACTTGAGGGTCATGAGATTGTGTTCTCGTGTTGGATAAAGCTGTGCTTGAGCTGTGGTGATTTTATTTAAAATTTCCAATCCAACTAGAATCCAAGGGATCTTTTTAGTAAGATATGCTGGAAGTTCCAGCTCCTCTAAGGTCTCTTCCTCCCGTAAAATAGCAATTGTACATTGCCTGCAGGAGTGTTCAAGGTGATTGTTTGCATGGATTCATGTATTGAATACAACAAGTCACATATCCAAGTTCAACCAAGGATGACATCATACTCAAGGGAATCTAGGATAACATGGAATGTACATTCCACATCACCATCGATTGTTTGAGTAGCATAGCTATACAAGAACCATGAACTTCAATGTTTTTTCCACCATTGGCTTCTCTTGCAAGACCATTGTCTATAAGGATAAGTTTAGGTTGTCCCAATAACACCCAAGTGTCTATTGTCATGATGTTATGACTAGCTCAAGGGCTAATCAATGCGCATTTATGCTTAACATCATTGCCTGTAGGGAAATCTAACCATACCATGATAGAATGTTCTAGAGAGGAACCATGGATGTTTCAGTTTTTGTTTCAGCTTCAGATCCCGTCTTGGTTTCATATTCCCATTCACTTTCATCCTCATTTTGGCTCTCAGATTTTTCAAGAGTACTACCCAATGTGTACACTGGCACACTTGGTCCTCTGACAATTCTAAATGAGGTCTATTTGGAAGCTTACGAATCCTCACAGTCTTGTTCTATGGAGCTCTTTATATCTTGGTATAACTCATGTTGAGCCCTTAAAGGTGCAAGTGCTGATGTTATGCTGGCTTCACCATGAGAGAAGAGCATTCTTCCAAATGAGGTTTTGAGATACTGCGTTAATTTTGTAATAGGGAATTATCGAATTCCTCACGTACTTTCTCACAAGCACATAATTCGTGTAATTTGTCTCAAATGACTCTTCTGTAGAGAGTATATCTTCCTCTTGAAAGGGGAAGTGGTACTCCTCTGGGCTTTGTATTTTGGTTGCTTTTTTAAGATTGGCATTATGAGGCTTAATCACAATCGGTGATCCGTAAGACACTCAACCAAGCTAAGCATGCTCTCCTGAGCTTGCTTTTTGCATTCCGCATATGGCATATGATCATGATTCTCAATTTGGGGTGGTTGGGTGGGTTCTAGTTTCTTGATTGGTGTATGAGGTGCACTGAGTGAAGAGTCAGAACTTGTTTCATCCTCACTTAGTGACGTACTAGAACTTGTTTCATTTTCTAACTTTCTTTGGGTCATTAGTTTTTCATTATGTTTTCCCATGCGACGAGATCGAATTTGTATTTATGGGCGATTCCCGCTTCAAAAGCGTGTGGTAACACCTTAGGATGAAGTCCTAAGTGATGTACTTCATGGATATATTATGAGAGTAGTTATTGTAATAGCATTAGGCCTCTTATGAGCATTAGGCCTCTTATTGTAATAGCATTAGGCCTCTTATGAGCATTAGGCCTCTTATTGTAATAGCATTAGTTTAAGTGAGTGTGAACACTTATGGCCATGTATATAAGTGAATATCTCTCATAATACAACATACTCTCCCATGGTACAATAGAGTGTTGCTCTTGCTAATCTCTCTTCCTAATGCATGCTAGTGAGTGTGTGTGAGTGAAGTGAGGTGAGATGAGGGATGAGTACCTGTAGTGCAAGGTGGCGATGTGACAACGCTCGCAGGATGTGCGGTGGAGTTGCTTCTCAAGGAGTTGTAGAGCTTGGAGACCTCAAGGGTTACGAGCTTGGCTGGTGGCCCTTGGCCCCATGGCCACTATTTCATGCACTGTGATACATTTTAAAGTAAAACGGTGGATATATGAGGCCTTGGGGTCATGTAGGAATGGTCCTTATACCTATTGTGCATGAAAAGAATGGCCCTAGGGCCATTCTTAGATGCCCCATGGCCATCCCAAAAATGACCTTGAGGGCTTGGGGTCATGCAAGAATGACCCTAGGGCCATTCTTCCTCATGTTTTGCATGAAAAAGAATGGCCCTAGGACATCGGAAATCTCCTCAAGACAGTTGCGGTTCACTAAGTAATCTCTTTTTGGATGTGTTTCAAGTAGGGTTAGGGTGAGTGTCTTTTGTTCAGTCTTTGCTTCATTACATGTAGCTTTTGCATCAGTTTCAGTCAGTGGCCCATGGCTGATAACAGCAATGATGTATTTCGCATGTTGTCTGCTAAAGACAAACTAGATGGAGACAGCAACTACCCACTTTGGGCATACATGATGCAGCATGTTTTGGTTGCAAAAGGAGTGTGGAACATTGTGCAGGGTACGGATGTACGTCCAGGTTCTGTGGATGTAGGATCTGTTGAGGATGTTGTAGGTTCTAGCAGCTCTACTGTTGCTGCTGTTTTACTCACTGCTGAACAAGCTCGTTGGGATGGTAAAGATGCGCAGGCTCATGCCTTGATTGCACTTTCTGTCAAACGTAACATCACCCCACATTTTCGTTCAGCTAAAACAGCAAAACAGGCTTGGGATATTCTAGCTGGTTTGTATGCAGGTCGTAACGAGGCAAAAATCGCTTACCTGCGTAAAGAGCTAGAATTGAAGATTATGCAAGAAGATGATGATATGAATGTTTTTCTTGCTGAGATTAAAGATCTCAAAGAACAGTTGATTTCTGCAGGTGAGATTATTCCTGATCATTCTCTTGTGCAGACTGTTCTTGATGCTTTACCTGAGACATATCAGACTTTTGCTTCCACGTGGAGACTTCTTAATGAGGACAGACCTGATGCTGTCAAGTATGATACTTTAGTCAACAAGCTCTTGCAAGAAGTGCAGTCCAGGCAAAACAGGGCCAGGCAACGTGCAGTTGATTAAGCATTTATTACTGCCCAGCAGAGAAGAAGTGGTAAGGCAGCCCCCTTCCACTGTTTCTTCTCCTATTAGTAGGTCTGCAACTTCTTCTCCTTCCACAGGTAGCAACAATAAGTCTGAGAAGGCTCTTGATAAAGGCAAGAAAACGACCAGGTGCAACTATTGTAAGGCAAATGATCATGTCATTAAGAATTGCCCTAAGCTAAAGGCTAAAGAGGCAAAGAAGAAAGAGTCAAATGCAGCCACAATAGCGGATGCTTCTACAAATGCAGATTCTGCAAATGTTATGCACGATACAAAATGGGCGTTTAGCGTGTATTGCCAGTATGACCCATCTATACATGATGCATGTTTGGCAGTTTCTGTTGACTCTCATGTATGGTATTTTGACAGTGGTGCTACAAAGCACATTACCTCGCATCGAGATATGTTCACTTCTCTTGAGGCTGTCCCTAATGGGAATACTGTCACATGTGCCAATAATGCTTCTTACCCAGTGAAGGGCATTGGTAAAATAATGCTTACTGCTGCAAATGGCAGCACTTTCACACTTTCGGATGCTTTGTATGTGCCAGGGATAAAGAAGAATCTATTGTCTGTCTCTGTGCTTGCTAGACTTGGACTGTAGTCAAATTTGTGGATGATAGATGTACTGTTCATGATTTGACTTCTAGTGATACGATTATTGTATCTGGCACCTTGTTTCGTGGGCTGTATAGGCTCAATTCTTATGATAAGTGTGTGGAAGATTCAGCAAATGTAGTTTCTGATGAAAAGGCAGTTTCAGATGCAAAACTATGGCATGCTCGTTTTGGTCATCTGAACTTTGCTAGTTTGCTGCGTTTGCAGAAATTTGATATGGTTGCTTCATTGCCCCCTCTTGAGGCACCATTGAAACATGTTTGTGAAGGCTGTATTTTGGGCAAAATGCAGCGTTCTACATTTCCAAAGGATGGTTCTGTGCGGGCCACTCGCAAATTGCAGCTTGTACATAGTGATGTATGTGGGCCTATGCAAACTCCGTCATTTGGTAAACACTTGTACTTCGTGACTTTCATTGATGATTACTCTAGGCATGCATGGGTATATCCACTGAAGGAAAAGTCCGAAGTGTTTTTGTGCTTCAAACAGTTTATGCTTATGGTTGAAAATGTATCCAATTGTACTGTGGGCACCCTCCGTTCTGATCGAGGGGGGGAGTACATGTCTAAAGAGTTTGATGCATTTCTGGCTAGTCATGGGATAAAACACCAATGTACAGTGCCGTATACCCCTCAGCAAAATGGTGTTGCTGAGGAAAAACGGGTCACTTATGGAGATGGCACGATGTATGGTCAAGAGCCAAGCTTTGCCACATGCATTTTGGCTTGAGGCTGTCATGTGTGCTGCATATATACTCAACAGGTGTCCCACTAAGGCCTTGCAGTCTATTACTCCATACGAAGCTTGGCATGGCAGGAAGCCTTCTATTGGTCACTTGCGTGTCTTTGGTTGCTTGGCCTATGCTTTAGTGCCTGTGCAACAACGCAGAAAATTGGATGATAAGGCTGTCAAATGCATTTTTGTTGGTTATAGTGCTGAGAGCAAGGGTTACAGATTGTATCATCCGTAGTCAAAGCGTATCTTGATTAGTCGAGATGTTGTTTTTGTGGAAGATGCTGTGCAGCCTTTGTTATCATGTACCAAAGAGACAGGTGTGAGCTCACGGGATGTATTTGATACATTGTTGCCTCTGTTTACAGGTGGGAATTCAAATGTAAGTCCTAATGAGGCAAATATTCAGCCTATGCAGATTTCAAACGACATCATAGATCAGCCTATTTCTGATGCAGATTTACAGGATGTAATTCATGAGGATAGGGCTGAAAATGAGCAGGCTAGAGGTATGCCTAAATGGCTGGTGCAAACCTTGCATGATAGTAAGATTGATGCACCTATGACTAGTCGTACTCGTTCAGGTTTTCAGCATGCCTCTTATACATCAGATTGTTATGCTTTGGCTGTGTCTAGTATGTGTGAAGAGGAAGAACCTCTTTCATTTGATGAGGCACAAAATTCAAAAAATTGGTTGGCTGCAATGCAAAGTGAATATGATGCTATAACGAAGAATGGTACATGGTCTTTGTGTGATTTGCCTATTGGTAAAAAGGCCATTGGATGTAAGTGGGTTTTTAAGTTGAAACGAAAGCCAGATGGCAGTGTTGATCGCTATAAGGCTAGACTTGTTGCAAAGGGTTATGCTCAAGAAAAGGGCATTGATTTTGATGAGACCTTTGCTCCCACTTGTCATATGACTACCATTCGTAGCATTTGTGCATTGGCAGCTCATAATGGTTGGAATGTACATCAGCTGGACATAAAGACTGCGTTCTTGAATGGAGATTTGCATGAGGAGGTGTATGTATCGCAGCCTCGTGGTTTTGTTCAAAGAGGGCAGGAAAACAAAGTGTGCAGGTTGAAAAAGGCTTTATATGGTTTAAAGCAAGCTCCACGAGCTTGGTATGAAAAGATACATGCATATTTGACTGCACATGGGTTTCAGAATAGTCCAACAGAAAGCACTTTGTACGTTAAACGTGTGGATGGTGTACATCTAATCATTGCTCTCTATGTCGATGACATGCTGCTCACAGGACCAAATGAGAGTCATATTGCTGATTTTAAGGCTGATTTGAATGCCTCTTTTGAGATGTCAGATTTGGGGCATTTGCATCATTATTTGGGGATACAATTTAAGCAGTGTAATGGAGGTATTGCTTTGTGTCAGACAAAGTATATTGAGACATTGTTATGGAGATTTGGCCTTAAAGACTGCAAGCCTATTGCTACTCCAATGGAGACAGGTTTGAAGTTGAGTCTTCATGATGCTGGAGATCACTTTGATGTCACACTCTATCAGACAGCTGTTGGTTGCCTCATTTATGTATGCATTACGAGGCCGGACATTCAGTTTGCAGTCTCACAGGTGAGCAGGTTTATGCATAGCCCAGGGTCTCAGCATTGGAAGGCAGTTAAACGCATCTTTCGCTACTTGAGTGGCACCATACATCTTGGGTTGTTTTATCCCAAGGGGGATCGTTGACGCCACATTTACATGCTTTTTCGGACTCAGAATGGGCTGGTTGCTATGACACAAGAGTGTCCACAAGTGGTTTTTGTTTCATGCTCGGTAGCTTATGTATATCTTGGTTGAGCAAGAAGCAACCTACTGTGGCCACTTCTAGTTGTGAAGCTGAGTACAGGGCAGCTTTCACAGCTACAGTTGAGTGTATGTGGCTCAGACAGCTTATGGCTGACTTGGGTGTTGGACAGGAGTCTGCCACCTCTATCTTCACTGACAGTCAGAGCGCATTGGCAGTTGCGAGAAACCCAATTTTCATGCTCGCACAAAGCACATTGAGGTGCATTATCACTATGTCAGGGAGAGACTCTCAGCAGGAGAGATCAGCTTGGTCTATGTGCCAACACAGGACAACCTCGCCGATCTTTTCACAAAGGCGCTTCCTCGTGAGAAGTTCGAAGCTTTTCGCAAAGCTTTGGGTTTGCTCCCCTTTGTGGATTGATCTACTTCGGGCATGGCACTCCCCTATACATGAGTGCCAGCTCTCATTCACACCATCACTCCCAGGGGGGATTTGTTGCCATATATATAGGCAGTGATGTGTGTGAACACTTAGGACCGCCGGGGCACTTTTTCCCTCTTTAGGAGGTTTTTTCCCCTGGCTTGTATATACGCCCATCCTTCTAGGGCTAACTTATCTTTTGTACATTGACACAATCTAATACACTTTGTGTTGTGTGCATTCTTGCTTCTTCTTCTCCAAGCTTTGTGTGCTTTCCTGCAACCCTAATTCCAACAAGCATTCCCTTGCTCTATCCAATGATGTGCTCAATTGTGTGAATTAATTAGGGATTAGTGGTTAATTAGAGTCCTTGATTAGTGTAAAAGAGGGAAAGATTAGTGAAAAGATTAATCTTTGATTAATTCGTAATCATTTTTTTAACATAACTCATTAAGGCTAATGAGCATTCAGTGAGTTGTTAAATTGTCCATTTTGGGGGGTCATTTATGAAGGGTGTCAGGGGTGTCAAAAAAAGGTTGACTTTTTTTATTCTCTTACCTTTTTGGAAAAATGCCAATATCTCCTTAAATTTAAATTCAAAAAATATCCCCCCTAAACAAGGAAATTCGTATTTCCCACTAGACTCCCAATTTTTTCAATTCGTATTTCCCACTAGACTCCCAATTCGTATTTCCCACTAGACTCCTAATTTTTTTTTCAAAAATTAGAAAAAAAATAAAAATTTGATTTAAAAAATTTTAAAAATTAAAAAAACGCGTGAGACAAGCCTTTCACGACCAAGAGTTTCACGGTTCCAAGCCATTTCACGGAACTACCCTTCACGGAATTCCATTTCACAGAATTACATTTCACAAAATTCCATTTCAATGAAATTTCTCTTCATGTAATTACCCTTCACGGAATTCTATTTCACAGAATGATCCTTCACGGAATTCCATTTCACGGAATTACCCTTCATCACGGAATTACATTTCACGGAATTCCATTTCACGAAATTATCCTTCACGAATTCCATTTCACGGAATTACTCTTCACAGAATTCCATTTCACGGAATTACCCTTCACGAAAATCCATTTCATGGAATTACCCTTCACGGAATTTCCCTTCACAGAATTACAGTTCACGGAATTACTCTTCATGGAATTACATTTCATGGAATTACATTTCACGAAATTCTATTTCACGGAATTCCCCTTCACGGAATTACATTTCACGGAATTACCCTTCTCACGTAATTCCATTTCACGGAATTACCCTTCTCTCATGGAATTCCATTTCATGAAATTCCATTTCAAGGAATTACCCTTCTCTCACGGAATTCCATTTCACATAATTACCCTTCTCACGGAATTCCATTTCACGAAATTACCCTTCTCACACGGAGTTCCATTTCATGGAATTACCCTTCAAAGAATTCCATTTCACAAAATTAACCCATTTCACGGCGTTCGAGTTTCATGAGGCCAAGCATTTCACAGCCAGGCCTTTCACGGATTAAGGGTCTCACGCCTTAAGACCTCACGCCATTTTTTAAAAAAACACACCCTTGTCTGGAGGCTCGTATCTCCTAAACCGTATATCCGACGAAGGCTCTCTAGGGCTCATGGAAAGCTGACATCGGGCTTTTCAACTTTGGCCTTAGCCGTCCAAAGTCAAAATTGATCGTTTTGGCCTCCGATCAGCAACCTCAAAATTTGACCCAAAAATTGAGGTAAAAAACAGCCCAAAAAGCACGAAAATAAAAAAAACAGCACAGAAATGATGTCGAACTATATTCGGGCTACTTTTTTGAGGGTCTAAATGATAAAATCACGAACGACTTAAGAAAACGAAGTTGTAGTATTCCAAAAAGACTACAACTCTCTCATATAGAGTTTTTAAAATTCCTTTTGGAATACTCTCAAAAACGTGCTGGGAAACAAGAAAAAGTTATTGGAAAAAAATATCGTCTTGAGACAGTGATGGAAAATAGGTTTTAGGACCTCCTCTTCCATCTGGAAAGTTACTAGCATATACTTTTTTTTGAAAAAAATATCTCAGGTCGTTCACGTGTCACGTGCGTATAGCACCTATGCTAATTAGGGAGAATGGACACTTATGAGAAAATATAAAAAGCAACCAAAAAAAAACATGTACTTGCTCATTAAGGACCATTTAGGCAATCAGACATGGCAACGATAGAGGGATTGCCACCATGGATCACACAAGGACTAAACCCAATGGCTAATATCTTTGAGCCATTGAGATCTATGGCCCAAATGCACCTCCCAATACCATTAGCCATGCCTAACAAGCGTGTCATCGGGTTTTACACCCGTTTGTCACTTCGATCCACCGGGATTTGTTTCCTTACCTAGAATTTCCACCAATCTTATAGGTACCGACCCTTTTCAACCCCTAGGATGCCCACATCTTAGATATACTGACTAGTCTAGGAAGGGGGGTTGCCCAAGGACTCAGTGAGTCTCTCCCAACAAGAGCACTCACATACGGCCTCAGTGACTCATACAGAAATACGATCGTACAAATTTCTAAAATCATGGGTAAATACGACGGAACAACAGACCTTGTGTTCAATTCATTCAAATGTTTGAACAAAGATGTGAAGCCTTTGGAAATCCCAATCGCCCTACCAAGGTACATGCATTGAACTTATGCTTAGAGGCTAAGGCTAGTCGATGGTTCATCACATTGATGCTAGCAGATCAAGACCAACTTCAGAACCTTGAAAATAGCCTTTATCCACGGTTTTTAAAGACAAGGAGATCGGTGGAGTGCAGCAAAAGAACTCTATTCAATTGAGCGTAAACCAAACGAAACCATTAGAGATTTTATCCTTCGGATAAAACTCTTGGACTCACAATGTGAGTCATGGGAGAAATTAAACGATTCTCAATTAAAGAGATGTTTCATGATGGGCTTAAAAAAATAACTTACACAACTTGATCATTGTATCCAACCCGGAAACATTCGATCAATGTTGTAAGAAGCAGTACGTTTAGATGACAACATGCTAGAAGATGATCACACTACGATGTGCTCCTCATCTAAACCAAGTGAAGCAATGGGAAAAGAAAGATTCATCTCGGGAATTGTCATTCCCTGAATTCTATGCAGCCTTGCTTAAAAGCTTACAACTAACATCCTAAGTGGGAATGAGATCCTTCAAAATCAACCATCCTTAATACCTCTACAAGTGAGGAGCGAAATGCCTTGTGTTCAGTGTAATCACTATGACCATCCCAATCCCCATTATGCATACAAGGCATCTATTTTTCTATACTGCATATAATATAAATCCTTTGATCATGATACTAAAAAGTGTCCCAATTCATCAACAATTGACTCAAAACCTCCATCTCCCGTGCACCAACACAAATAGTCCAAAGGGTAGAAATTGCTCCGGAAGCAATTAATCAAACACTTTAGTGTTTCTATTGTCTCTCGTGGACCTTACAAAGTGGCAAACTGTACAATTTGGAATACTTCCATGTCCATAGTCACTAACACCTTGCAACCCATGTGTGAACGATGTGGCATTGATCACATGTTTCAATATTTCCTAAGACGAGTTGCTTCAATGCAACTTGTCTCACAAAATACAACTCTTAACATCTTAAGTGTACAAAATGGGCAATTGTACACAGTACCCTTGAATGTGCTTACATGCTTACAAGACAAGGCATGAGAAACAGTCAACACAAAAGATAATACCTCAACATGGGTAGAAGAACATGCTTTAAAGCAGAACCCAAAAGAAAAAGCAAAACCTTCTAAACCCAAGAAAAACAAGGAACAATAAACTATCAGAACCAAGGTTGAAGTAAAGGACAGGGAAAAGGAGCTTGTGGAGGACATAAACCCAATAGAGCCAAAAGCTACACATGATGCAAAAGCATCCACATCAAAGGCCGCCACACAAACCACAAAACCCATATGTGCAACACATGGTGCTTTGGACACTATTGCTTCATATCTTGAATGTGTAACCCTTTGGTGTATCTATAGTGACTCTTCATATCTTGAATGTGTGACCCTTCATATCTTGAATGTGTGACCCTTTGGTGTATCTATAGTGACTCCTTAATGTAAGATAATGGTGGTAGATCTTGTCAACCCTTGGAATGGGTTAACACCGACCGCCCATTTACAATTGATTATCCCATGTCTCATATGCAATAAGCACATTGCGTAGTTACAAAAGATAGATTACAACAAAGAGTGTAGCCACGCAAAAGGTAATGTTAACCGGAGTGGTTAACATACCCCCCTCCCTAATGTAGGTCCATCCTCGAAGTTGGCCAGATCTATCTATCGTATATCAAATAAGTTTGGATGAAGTCTCAATGCGAGGTTGGAGTAGGAGGGGTGCGATGGAAGACCTTATAGCTTGTCCAAAAACAAGGTGGTCTCCATCATATCTTCAAAGGTCTACAAGTGCCAGGCGAGCATACACAGCAGCCTGAATATCAAATAAGCCTCTACTTCAATCCCTTGTAATCATTCTATGTTTTTGAATACAAGAAAATATCATTTTTCCTTATTTTGCCTAGTGAGATAAAAATTTCTAGAGAGTGGTAAATCAAAATTGGAATATTTTTTGATAAATAAATTCTACAAATATCAAAAAAATATTTCCCTGAAACAGAAAATCAAAATAGATTTTTCAAGGTGCAATTGGAATTAATTGAAATAGATTTTCCAAGGTGCAATTGGAATTAATTGAAATTGATTCAGAAGACCTTATCCTAAGGGTCCAGATTTTCAAAAAAAAAAAGATTATGGTCCAATTAAGGTTCCTATGGACCAATAAGATTAATCCAAGTGTTGGGACAAGATAAATCCAAAGAATAAAAGAAAATACCCAAAAATGAGTAAATGCCCACATAAGATGAAGAGTTGACCAAGTACTTGGTTTATTAGTTAAAAATTATGAAGCATTAAGAAAAAAAAGAGATATTTTGGAGTAATCATTCATTTTTGACACGTTAAGGAAAAGGGAGACCTTCAAGGAGGCGCCTACTTCACATGCTTGGATGAGTTTAAAACTAAAACATAATAGGATATTTTTATCTCTCCTCTCTCCTGGATCAAACCAAAGCAAAAAGGGAGCCAAACTCGTCCAAATTCAGCCAAACTGAAGCTAGAAAATTCTAGAACTCAGTTGGACTCAGTTAGTGGTCTCCCTCTCCTATAAATAGACCCTCATTCCTTTGTATTATTATCTATGAACTAAACCATGCCGGTATTACTCTAAACTAAGCTTAATTTCTATTATCCTCTAAAAACCTCTACAAAATTGAAGAGATTGGAGCTTCTCTCTCTCTTCAATCTTCCTTGGTGACTCCTACAACATACCAAACCAATTGATTGGTTGGGGGCCTCTATTATGATCAAAGAATCAAGTAAATTAGAAGGTAAAGTATAAATTATTGTCTTTTTCTCATTAAAACTCCAAATGCTTCTCTTCTCAACCCCTCTCAAGCTTGAGAAGCTTTAATTTGAATGGCTTTTGATTGCTATTGAAGTTCTTTTATGAATTGTAATAAAGAAACACATAAATTTCCATTTATGCTTAATCTTAATGGTTTTTAAGCATTTCTCTCTCTCCCCCCAAAGAAAGGTCATTCATATGACCTTTCATAAATTTCCATTTATGCTTAATCTTAATGGTTTTTAAGCATTTCTCTCTCTCCCCCCAAAGAAAGGTCATTCCTATGACCTATTCTCAATCCAAATGAAGCTTCTCATGAAGCATTTCTCTAATCCAAAAAGCAATTTCTATGCTTGTCTAATTAGAGGCCAAATAAATGGCTTTTTAATACTTTTATGATGATATTTATTTCATAGAGAAATTATGAATCAATCCATAATTGGATAATGATCCAATTAGTGGTCATTCTAATCATATCAATAATATTAAACTTCATTATTTCAATTAAATTGAGAATTATCAGTAATAGCAACGGAGCTATGGTAAAATTTCTGTAAAATAAACACATAAAACATTTTCATTCATAATATGAAAAGAGGACTTCCTACCATATTCTAGGAATTATCATCCTATATTAATTGAATGATTCTCATTGTAATCATGGAGAAATTGATTTTTATGTTTATGCATAATTAGAAAATTAGGAAAAAGAGAAATTTCTAGTAATTTACTTTTATGTTAAAAGAGTAATCCCCATGACATTGGAAATCCATGTATTCTAATGATTTAGAGAAAAAAAATTAGAATGCTAAAATAATGTTTATTTTATGAAAGATCAAATGAGAGTGAGCACACCTCACCGTGTTTCTCCACCCATTAAAATTGAATTAATTGAAATTATCAGTGTATATATAAATTTATTTATATTTATAAATATACATATATATGTATGTATAGGTATTTGTGTCTAAATATAATAAAACACAATATTATATATAATATATATTTGTATGTGTGTGTGTGTGTGTGTGTGTGAGAGAGAGAGAGAGAGAGAGAGAGAGAGAGAGAGAGAGAGAGAGAGAGAGAGAGAGAGAATATATATAATATATATTTGTATGTGTGTGTGTGTGTGAGAGAGAGAGATAGAATTAGAGAGAGAGAGAGAGAGAGAGAGAGAGAGAGAGAGAGAGAGAGAGAATATATATAATATATATTTGTATGTGTGTGTGTGTGTGTGAGAGAGAGAGAGAATTCTCTCTCTCTCTCACACACACACACACACATACAAATATATATTATATATATTCTCTCTCTCTCTCTCTCTCTCTCTCTCACACACACACACACACACACACGTATAATATATATTTTTATACTATATAGCATGTGAAAGTTTTTGGAAGGGGAGGGGACATGTGGATAGTTGGGAGAAGAGAGCCAAGTATTAGGCAGGGAAAAGAGAGAAGGGGGTGTGATAGGGGAGGGAAGGAGCCATTTATTGGGTGTGATGGGGGAGGGGATTGGGACAGAGGAGAAGGGGGGGGGGAGGGAGGGAGTAGAGGCCACATATTAGTAAGGGAAGAGAGAGAGAGAGAGAGAGAGAGAGAGAGAGAGAGGAGTTAGGAGTATAATACAAAAATATAAAGATATATAATAACTAAGTATAATATATGCATAAAATAAAAATAGATACAATAATATATAAATATATAAAAAGTAAGGATATTATATATATATATATATATATATATATATATATAAACACATAAGTACAAATAAGAAAATTAAAGACATATATATATATATATATTATAAATATGATAATTTAATATAAATATATATAATAATATAATATAAATATATAATTAATAAATAAAAACATATAAAATAAAATTTTTAATACTAGATATATAATAATATAATATAATAATGATACCTATATCAATATACATATAGTAAATATTTAATATTATTATTATATATAAACATATTCACACACATATACGCACAATCACACACATGCGTGTGGAAAGGGGTGTGTGTGTGTGTGAGAGAGAGAGAGAGAAAGAAAGAAAGAAAGAAAGAAAGATTTTATTAACGTCTTCCAAAAGACCGAACTCGGCCTATGAGACAAATTGGAGTACATGTATGGGGTATCCTCTGTCATCCCAACAAAATGAAAAAGTACTGAATAAAAAAGCTGAATTTGGGTGTGTAGGGGATGGAGCTCTATTACTAGGAGAATGCAAAGCTATATGCATGGAGTATACAATCATGATATGCAACCTAGCTAGCTCCATCCTGTACCATACTGGGGGTATAAAATGGTATACATCAGTGAAGGGGTGTATGTGAGATGGGTGTGAGCAGAGAGAATGTGCATGTGCACATATATGTGTGTGAGAGAGGGTTGTGTCTGTGTGTATGATAGAGACATAGAGAGAATGCAAGTGAGAGAGACACACACAGATATGCGTCTATGTGAGAGAGACACATACACACACATTCACATGTGTACTCAAATACACATACAGATACAAAAACACACACATTCACAAGTGTGTGAATATATGTATACATGCAAAAATGTGTGTGTTTTTGTATATGTATGTGTATTTATAATGATGGTTCTTCTTCTCCCTCTCCCTCACAGGCACACGCAGTTTTGAAAACAAAATGACTTCCACCATGGACCTACGCCGTAGCCAACGAAGCAGCACACAGTGTAGGGTTTAGGTTACGTGACAGTGTAGGGTCGTGGTATTAGTCACTCGCGATAATCCGGCACGAATTGAAATCTGAAGAAGAAGAAGAGGAGGAAGTGGCTATGGCAGCTGCTGCCAAAGCTTCCCCTGGGCAAGTGGGTGCTGCTGTGAACCGCATACTCGACTTGTTGCAGGCTTCTCCCGATGTAAGAAGGAAGGACAGAACCATCCATTACTCAAAAGCGCCTTTTCTCATGTGGTCTCTAAAGCTTCTCGTTGATTCTTTAATCATCCTTCTCCACCTTCGATTGGATTTTGTGGTGCAGGGATTGTCCCAGGAAGGCTTAAATAATAAATTGGGATCAATTGATGAAGCAGGAGCACAGGCCCTCAACTTGCTGCTTTCCAAGGTATGTACCTTTAGGTGAAAACAGCCAGTAGAAATTAAGGTCAAATAGCATTTGAAGGGTTTGTTCAGCTATATAGAACGAGCACAAACACACACATGCACACGCGTGTACCCACACACGCACGCAAGCACGCCCATGCAGGTGCACGCACAAACACGTCAAGATGTGTCAAGCCTGAATCCCAAACTAGAACTGCGTATACATCCATTTGTATGACATCTGTATTATTGTTATTTCACCTTGAGCTCCATGCTGTTCCAAGGAGTATAGACTTTCCATTAACTGCACTGTATTCTTTAAAATATTGACAGAGACAAGTACAAATTTTCCAGCAAGGAAGCACTCATATCTACAAGCTGCAACCCAAAGAAGATGCTGGAAAGTGAGTACTTCTCATCAACGCGCTATTTTGTTTGTTTGTTTTCTTTTGCTAATCGTTGAAAACACATGCTATGTCAAGCAGAGTTGCTTTACTACCTTGGTCATATACATAGATCTTCATACGTGCATCTTGCTGCAGATTCAAAGGGCTGACCTCTGATGACATGCTGGTTTATCAAGTAATTCAGCAATCTGCAAACATGGGTATTACTGGTTGTTTCTGTTCACATGCAACCATGTAGGATCAATGGAATGTGTTTTATCATATAAATTGCTTGAGGCTTATCCAGGCATTTGGACAAAGGACATGAAGCGCAACACCAATCTACAGCAACCGCAGGTGGCCAAAGCCCTAAAGAACCTTGAAGCTAGGAACTTGATAAAAGCGGTCAAGTCTATCACTGTAAGATCTGGGCTTCTTTGTGACCAAAGATGAACAAAGTAGTACATGTGAACATCTTGTTAATGTGGGTTAGTTTTCTGCAGAGCAAAGGCAAAAAGGTGTATATGCTGGCCGAACTCAAGCCTTCGAAGGAGCTTACGGGTGGGGCTTGGTACACCGATCAAGAGTTTGATTCAGAGTTTATCAATGTCCTCAAGCAGCAATGTGTCCAGTTTGTTCTGAAACAAGTAAGGTCCTTGTTCCTTGCCAGAGACAATCTCTTGTAATCTCAATTTCCCACGACTTTTAACTCATGTTGTTATTCTGATACCTTTTTGAATCTGTTTGTTAGGGTTTGGCTAGTGTGGAGAACGTTGCTGATGCTGTGAGGAAGTCTGGTATCACAAAAGAAGAGCTTCGTGTGAAAGACTTTAAGCAGGTCCATTATGCCAACTTTCTATTTTTTGTCATCGTTGTTAATCTAGGGAGCATATGCAATTCTAATCTTTAACCTTTCAACATATTCTAAATAATCTGGGAAATAAACTTTTCCTTATCTAGATTTACTATTCATACATTTAGGCTAGAAAGGTTCATTTTTGTTTTGTCTCAAAAAGCAGCTCATGGATATGCTGGTCTTGGATGGCGAGGTAGATGAGACGGTTAGCACCGGTGCTGGACCATTTGCTGCATTCCCTCCTGTAAGTATTGATTTGTTGGACAAATTCGGGCATTTTGGGCCTGCTTTACAATGGTAGACTCTAGTGATGTTTGAACTTTCTGGTCCCTGAAAAGTTCTTATTAGCAATGAGACGAGTCATAATATTAGCTCACATAAAATAAACCCCCCGCCCCGCCCCGCCCCGCCCTGCCCACCCCAACCCTCCATTCTGTACCATATCATTCTAGAAGAGTTCACAAAAACGCTTTCTCTACATAGATGCTGGTTACTTAGGTACAATGGGTATGTTAGTTTGGAACGATGACGGTTACGAGATACATGACAAGTTGTTTTGTGGATTTGTGAAAGTTGATTGATACAGTATTATGTAGAAATGTGTCAGAAGTTTGACTTTTGAGATGAGCTGATTTGAGATACCATGACTTTCTATGAACATGTTAGTGGGTGGATGTTTGATCTTGGGAGAGAGGTCCGACACAGGCGAGTGCCATACATAAGGCATGTCTGCACCCATCACAAGAGTCTTTTGGAAACACTCGTGGAGCAGTTTCCGTCCAACAAGGTCTCCTTCTTTTTATACTGCTCATAGAGGTCTTGCAACAGAGACGTGGCTAGCCCTCATGGATCAACTCGCAGGCTGCCATCGTTGTGGAGCCCCTTGGGAGTCTCAGTCCATCGCCTATGAGATTGCCGGCTTCCTAGCAGGTCTTGGTGCAGGATCCTGTGTGCGCTTGCTCACCCTGGACCGCTATGACAACCACCATATCACCTGGGGACATGGTAACATGGACAATGAAGGTGGGTCCAGTCTTTGACGACGAGGAAGATGGCACAAGCTTGTATCCCACCGGCATATTTTTGTTATGGTGGCAGCCAAGAAATCTGTTACATGCAGTAGCTTATGGAACCTTTTAGCAGACATCATTCACAAACTGAAAATATGAGAGAGAGAGAGAGAGAGAGAGAGTACGTGGCATTAACGTCTTCAAAAGTTCAAAGTGACCTATGAGACCAAAAGGTTAGATCATATCCATGAGGTACATCATCCTGGGTACAAAATAGTAATAAAGAAAGATAACAAAAATCTAGAACTATAAAATCTGATCTAGGTACATGAGCAGAGGGCTCTCATATCACCCTAATACATCCCTCATGGGCCGTTGTGACATGGTGCTCAAGGTGGTAGGGCTGAGCCGGTGCGAGAAGGTCCTGCGCCTGTGGTCAGCACCCTGACTGGGTGTCCCGCATGTCTCGCAAGAATAATCCGAATCCGCCGATGCAACCTTTGTCTATGCTGGGATTGCCTCCTCCGTAGTCGTGGGCGTCTGGACCACCCAAGCTCAATCGCACGATCAATCAGTGTACCGCTGGTGTGGGCGGTATCCATTTCCTGCTGCTGCTGTGGTCCATCTGGCGCAGTGATGGCTGGACTAAAGAAGTCTGTAATGTGCCTTTGAGTCTGGTTCTCTGTGCGCCTAAGCAGGCTATCTCTATATCTCCGCAGCTCAAGCAAGAACAATCCCAAACACCTCTGGTCCTGGTACCCCATGACTCTGGAAAGTGGTCCAAAACCCTCTCTGAATAAACAGTGGAAACGACCACGTATCTCATAGTATGCAGTACAATGGCATATATAATGCAGCTCTGTCTTTGGCTCCCCATGGCATACTCGACATATCCTGGCCTCAGCTGGTATACCTCTATATCGGCCAATCTCAATCTCAAGCTGGTGTGAGGATGTGCGAATCTGACCAATAGCACATCGTACTGCATGAGACAAGTGTACATCCATGTAACTGGGTCTGATCACAAAACCATCTGCTGTGAGCTGAAGAAAATGCTCTCTGTAGAAAGCCATCTTCGTGTCCAGCTCCTCAGTCAGCTGTATCCATGTCCTCCTAATGTCCAGCTGAACTAAATCCTGACGGATGAGTCTGGTAATGTCTGTCCGTGTGAGAGTGAGAGAGGGTGCCTCCAGAGAATACTGGAAGGGAGGCAATCTGTCCATGCTAAAACCATGTGCCTGGAACCAACATGTCATCTGTCCATACCAACAAGCCGTGTCTCCCTGTAAAGCTAACTGTCGGGAGGACTCAAGGGCGAGGCGTGCATATTTGTCTCGGGGGAGATCCCACAAGCCATGTATGTAGGAGACTGATCTCGTAAGAGCCTCAATCACCAGAGGGGCAGCCGCCAGCTCTGCTCGAATAATCTCATGAGGTACCACGGCCTTGGCTCTAATAATCCTAGCAATCATAGATACCAAAGGCCTCTCCATACCTCTCCACCCGCCTGCGCTGTGATGGCCCACTGAAGGTCCCCATATCTGCACTCCATAAAGCATAGCTGATGTTCACTAGAGTGTCAAAAAGCCAAAGTTTCGTTCGAGGTTCCTGAAACTGAACCTGCGAACACATCCTCTCCAAACCACCCAAGGCTGCATGTGCTCTAGTCAATCTAGTCTCTGCTGCTCTTCTCATCGAAAACACTGGCCCACTGAATACTACCCCAAGATATGTATATGCATCTGTATACTCCACAATCTCCTGCCCATATGTAAATGTGGGAGCTGATCGCCTAACCCACTGTGGCGTGGTGTTAAACACCATAACCTTGGTTTTGCCAAGGTTGACAGACAATCCACTATCATGTGCAAACTCATGTAAAGCATCCAGATGACTCTGCATTCCCTAAGGGGAGTCAGAGATCAACACAATATCATCAGCATATAACAATAGTGGGATCCATGTACCTGCTAGCTGGGCTCCTCTGTCCCCCAATCTCTCAATGTTGTCAGAGGCCTCATGTCACGTGCAAACCAGTCAGGTGTACAGTGACATGGCATCATTATGGCTTCATTAGCATCATCAGGTTCATCAGGCATTTAATCATGATTTAGTCAGGCATATATGAGGCTGTTTTATCACCAACATCAGCACCTTAGACTTCATAAGCAAGTAAGGTATTCATTATGGGCAGCCGACAGCACATGGTAGTCATGATGGGCAGCCGACAGCATTTATGCTATTTTGGCATCCAGTCGTGGGCTTCTGACATCTGGCCGACTGCAGCCCATCTGGCCGACCAGCAGCCCTCACACGTATATATAAAGGCGCCTCCCCATTCAGCCATACAGGCTCATCAGTGAAGCGCATCCTCATCTGGATCATCAAGCGTTTCAGCCTGTCATCATCAGCATACAGTAGCAAGTTCATCATTGAAGCATTCAGTCCATTGTGCTCCAACGCATCTCCTCCAGGAAGCCTTGGGAGCAGCAGAACCAGCCAACGCATCAAGCATCCAGTAACGCATCAGCATCAGCCTTCATCTTCAGCAAACGCAGCAACATTCAGCTCAGTTCAGCCATCAGGTCTGCGTTTCATCATCCCATCAGCATTCAGCATCTGTTCCAAAGCCTCCCTTCAGCGTTTCCTTCCCAGGAGACAAGGGAAAGAGTGGACAGCAGTTCATCCCGCATATTCAGCATATAGGCAGCATATTCAGCAGTACAGATCCATTTGGATCTCATTGTAACCGCATTCTTCATATAATATAGCTGCATTGCATTGACACGTATTTGTCTGTCTCTTAAACATCATTAAGTGCAGTTTAGTTAGACTAAGGTTGTGATTACTACGGTCTTAAGCTCCCACATGTCACACCTCATCCACATACATACCAAACAATGAAGGAGATAACGGGCAACCTTGCTTCACTCCTATAGTGGAGTGAACCAAAGTAGAGACCCCCTCTGGGGTGCGTACCTATCCTGCAACTGATCTATATAAAGCCATAATCCCCCATATGGGCTCTGTGGTTACCCCCATCTCCTGTAATTGCCTCATCAATCTGGCTCTGGGCACTGTATCAAATGCTTTGCGGAAGTCCACAAAGCTACAATAAATCCGTCGCCCATGCGACCTGCCCTCCTCAATAATGGCCCGCAGAGTCAAGATGTGGTCAAGAGTAGAGAAACCTCTCTTGAACCCTGCCTGTCCCTCTGCTCAAATGCCCTCTCTCTCTGCCCATCTACTCAACTGCTGCTCAAGAATGGATGCATACAATCGTGCTAGTGTGTGACCAATCATAATAGTGCGATAATTCCCTGGCTCCATAGGGTCCCTTGACTTGAAGATAGGCACGATGGTGGACCTACTCCAAGTCTCGGGAGCTTTTAAAAATATAATAAAAAAGACTTTTTTTTAATTCCAAAAAATAAAGCTTTTGAAAGCTTGGAAAAAAGAGAGGAGAAAAATATGAAATTTCAGAAAAAATTCTCTGGATTTTTCTAAAATTTTCTCTTAGAGTTTTTTTGATTTTCCGCATTCCCAGGAAACCTTTTGGCTTTCCGAACTCCGAAAAATCTTTTGACCTTTCGGATTTTGGAAACTTTTGACCTTTCACATTTCGATTTTTTTTTTGTCTTTTCATTTTCCCGAATTGTTGGCTTTCCGTATTCCGGGAAGACTGTTGGGATTGTGAAATTTTTCGATCGTTCTTATTCTAAATGCGTTACCCGACCTGGGAAAAAATGCCAAAAAAAAATATACAAAAATAGGGTGGCAAGCCCACAACCAAGGGCCATGAAAAGGGTCCAAAAAGGGGACTCCAATGATGAGCAGAATCTGGGGATGAATGTGCTAACGCCCCCTCTCAACACCAGATGCTGAACATACTCCGAGAAGCCGAAGATGAGTAGCCAAGGAAGCCTGAGAAACCGACTTGGTGAACAAATCTGCTGCATTCTCTGGTGAAGGACAATACTCCAAACACAAATCTCCAGCAAGAACCCGTTCACGAACATAGTGATACTGTATCTCAATGTGTTTTGTATGAGCGTGAAACACAGGGTTCTTGGCGATGGCGATGCAACTCTGATTGTCACACCAAAGAAGAGTAGATCTGATAGGAGGAAAGCCAAGCTCCCCCAGTAATCTCCGCTACCAAATTGCCTCACATGTAGCATAACAAACCTCACAATACTCCGTCTCTGTAGAGGAAAGCGCCACAATAGGCTGCTTTTTACTGCTCCATGAAATGGCTCCAAGTCCAA
This sequence comes from Cibotium barometz, assembly GCF_041138505.1. Taxonomy (NCBI): domain Eukaryota; kingdom Viridiplantae; phylum Streptophyta; class Polypodiopsida; order Cyatheales; family Cibotiaceae; genus Cibotium; species Cibotium barometz. The sequence goes on from NC_141056.1 coordinate 60,450,017, forward strand.
GTGAAAAAACACAACCGGTGGTCTAACGCCGAGTATCTGGATCTCCAGCCCAATTTGAATCAGACCATCCAAGAAGAGTGCATCCTTTGCATCCTTGGCCATAGAAGATGCCAAAGTCCAGAGTACCACGCAAGTACCGAAGAACTCTGAGAGCACACCACCAATGCTGCTGACAGGGTCTGGATGAGAAAGAACTCAACAAGCTGACTGCGAAACAAACGTCCAATTGGGAGTAGGTCAACCAAACCAAACAACCGTCGAGAACCCGATACTGTCCTTGATCAATCCCTGGAGAAGCATCAAGAAGAGAAAGCTTCTCACTAGTATCCATAGGAGAAGATATTGATCTGCATCTAGTCATCTGAAATTTGTCAAGTATCTCTCGTGTGTACCTCTGTTGAGAGAAGAAAATGCCCTTCGGGGTTTGCAAATCTCAAAGCCAAGAAAATAATGCAAAAGGCTAAGATTTGTCATCTCAAACTCTGTCTCCAAAGCATCCATGACTGAATGGATCCTCACATAATAAGAACCTGTAAAAATGAGGTCATCAACATAGACCACAATGATAACAATCAACCCCCTCTCAAGGAGGATATAAAGGTTTGAATGTGCATGAGAACGGCACATGCCGAGCTTCTGAAAGAACTCATCAATCCGTTGGTACCAAGCTCGTGGAGCCTGCTTCAGACCCTACCTTATAAATATTAAGGTTTACACTACTTTATAGAGTTTACATTTGAAAAAGGCCAAAAAGGTAATACTTACCACTTGTTCATATGCCACACCAACTCGTTAGCAAACAGCACACCCACGGTACATTGGGGGCGTCCCCGTCCAGTGTGAAACCGGCCTCTGGTAGAAACCAAAGTGCGGTAGACTAGCAGTCACCCTTCCAATTGTAGTCCAAATAAATAACAAATTAACAGGAGCTAGAATGCTCCAGAACTGAAAGGAAATCGACACCTGTTGGCCCCAAATCTTGGCGCCCCTTTCGGTATTTCTTTATTCAAATTCAATGAGATGTATAACTGAGTACAACAAAGCCAGTCCAGGAAAGTAAACCTGCATGTCCAATCTGGCAGCCCTCAAGACCTCTTAGCACAGAGGATTCACACACAGATCTGTGTCCCACAAAAGCAACACACTGTGCTTCCCTCTAATCAACCAAGACAATTCAACAGGGAAGCCTTGAGCACACATCTGGCTGTTCCATGAACATGGTTTCAACTCAGTTCAAATACACATCCACTATCCAATCTCTGTTTCCACCCTTCAAAGTGCTATACCCTTCCTCTCACAAAGGGCCAGATGATACAACTCTGCAGCAGACATAAGCCAGTGGAAAGAAAGAAAGATTGATATGTTGAGAGCTTACCAATTTTAATGCGTGGTTCTGCACCAGAGGGACTGACCGTACCAGTCTGTACTTGCAACAGGCTGTCTGTACTTTTCTCCCTGCAGCCACCTGACTGATGCACCAACTATACTCTGATAAAACGCCGCCAGCAGCTGAAGATGCGCCGCCTGCAATTGTTCAGGACTGAACAGGACTGTAGCCGCCTGTACCTACCCGTACAGGTCTGCAGTACCTGATTGTACCTGTCCGTACAAGACTGTACTTGCAGCTGCCTGAACCTGTAGCCACGTGCTGTCCGTACCCTGGTCGCCAGCGCCGCCTGAACCAATCGGTGTGCAGCAGCCTATACCTGCTGTCGTACAGCAGCTGCCGCCTGCACTAGTTGTACGGAACTGCAGCCACCTGCTCTGTCCGTACTGTTTTCGCCGCCTGTACCTGCTGGATAGGGTTGTCCTTGTCAGCCTACTCTGTACGGCCTGCAACCACCGGCTCTGTACGGCCTGCAGCCACGTGGTCTGTACGGCTTGATCTTCACGCAGCAAAGCCAGCAGCCACTCTCCTCAGCGTAGCTAGCTTCCACGACTCCTCCAAGAGAGAGAGAGAGAGAGAGAGAGAGAGAGAGAGAGAGAGAGAGAGAGAGAGAGAGAGAGAGAACTATATTAACGTCCTTTACAGGCCACATCTGACCTATAGGACTAATCAGATACATCCATGTGATTACATTCCACTTCGGGGGCAACAAAATGAAAATAGAGATAAAACTAAAAATAGTTCAAATTCCCTACATGACCGTAGGAGAATCCTAGATAACATGAAGGATTTCTCTAGCAGCTACTCTTCATTACTACCATGGTTGGTTGTCCTGAAATCTGCAATAACAGCTCTACCTCTACGGTAGACTGCCCATTTTCCTTGTTTCCTTGCTTCGTATACTTTATTGAGTTCTTGTTTCCTGTTTTTTAGTTGTGTGGCTGTGAGTTCATCCGCCATCCACACTTTTGTTCCCTTAAGTGACCTTGTTTGCTTCATGACTTTAATTTTGTCTTTCATATCTGCGTACCTCAAAAACCACATGTTTTCCTTTGATTGCCACTGAGGGAGCTCCAATGTCGATGAAAGGGATATCTCTGCACAGCTTTCTTTGTAGAATCTCGCATTCCGAGACATAAGTATCATTCGCAATCTCCTCGTCCTCCAATACCTCCACCTGTTCCCAACCCTCTGACAAACCAACCACCCTAATTTCTTTTGCAATCCATTGCTGCTCGTTCTCTTCATTAATCTGTGATATTACTTCTTTAATGAGAATTTCTTTAGGCTGTGGATCAAGTAAATTTACCTGTGTGATTTTCTCCCTGTTTTCTTTTTCGTGTTGTTGTTCCTTAATCTGTTTCTCCAGAGTTGAAAGATGTTGTTTTGTCTGATGTAGTTCATTTTGCAAGGCTGAATTTGTTTGCTGAAGATGTTGAATCATGCTCAGGAGGTACCGCTCCCATGGTGATGGTTTTTCATTGGGTTTGGTAGGAGGGGAGATGAGGGTTTGGTAGGAGGGGAGATGAGGGTTTCGGAGAAGGTTTTCTTGCTGGCCATGTCAAACTGCTGGACTGTTTGAGAGGTTGCTCTTCACGAACCCCACCCCCATGAGGTGCAAGCCCTTACTTGCTTGGAGGTGGGTTACAACCCTACCCTACAACTAAGGTGCGCAGGTGGGCAATACGTGCACAGGTGCGTATGTGAGTAGCAAGAGAGATGGGCAACGGGAAAGAGAGAGAAAGAGAAAGAAAGAAAGAAAGATATATTAACGTCTACGAGAGGCCAAAGTCGGCCTATGAGACAAAAAATAATACAACTGTGCTCTTCCGGTCATCGGAAGAAAAGAAACAAAAGAAAAAGTGTGCATGTGTCTGGATACAACTCTGAATCATCATGGATCGGTGGAGCCCATATACAAACAATATAAGGGGGGTGGGGATGTGGATGGAGTGCTAAGGCAAGATGCATCTCTATATGTTGAAGGGGTAGTACAAGCATGCTATGCAGATCTATGTCTAACTCCATCCAGTGCCATAAGAGGGATATAAGATATCATACATCGCCGATGCTGAGGCTATGAATGGCATGAACATGTACCCTGAGTCTGAATGAAAGCGAGCTAGCCTCTCCTGTGTCTCCATCTGGTGTCTCATTCGGATAGCTGCTATCTCTCGGTGACGGAGTCGGGGTGCTCTATGTCCAGTCTGTCTAGGTCTCCTCCTGGCTCTCAATTCCTCTGCTCTCTGTGCGGTCACCCCACGTGGTACATCAGCTGGCATTGGCATAGCTCTCTGGAAGAAATCTGTGAGCTGGGACTGTCTCCCACCCCTAGTGGGAGCGGGTGTCTGGAGGAGTCTCTCTCGAGAACTATGAAGCTCTAGTAGTAGTCTGCCAAGCTGTCGCTGGTCCGAGGCCTCCATCAACTGATGTAGTGAAGAGTGCTCCTCAAACAATCCTGCATATCTATCTCTGACCCCCTGGTGGGCTCTACATCTACATACAAAGTGATCCTCAGTCTCCACCTCCTCGCGGCACAATCTGCATATCCGCTCAGCTCTAGGAACCCGTGCCGCTCTCCCAGCCTCTATCTCTAGCTGGCTGAGCTAGTAAATGTGATGCCAAGGTAAACATAAGAGCTCACCACCTCGACCCGCCCTCCTGCTAACGTGAGAGTAGTGTGGCTCCTGACTGCGGGTGAAGTGTGGAAGATCATAACCTTGGTTTTCCCAAGGTTCACTGTGAGCCCTTGTTGTGCGCAGAAGTCATCAAGAGCCACAAGGTGTCTTTGAAGCCCAACCTGCGTGTCGGATACCAAGACGATGTCATCAGCATAAAGCATAACATGGACAGTAATACCTGATAGCTCAACCCCAGAGCCTCCTCCCTGTGTGATGTAATCGACCACCTCATCAATATAGAGCCCAAAGAGCGTGGGGGAGAGCGGGCACCCCTGCTTCACACCAATGGTGCTAGCAACTGTGTCGGACAAGCCTCTTGGGCATCGGACTCTCCCAAAGACCTGCTCATATAGCCTGTATATGCCCCACATCATGTGTGAAGGTATGCCTAGTGTCTGTAGTCGCCGAAAGAGGCGCTCTCTGGGCACAGTATCAAATGCCTTGTGAAAATCCACAAAGCAACAATAGAGCTGTTGCCTCCGTGCCTTGGCTTGATCAATCAGGCACCTCAATGTAAAAATGTGGTCGATGGTCGAGAAGGCTCGACGGAAGCCTGCCTGGCCTGCTGCTCTCAATCCCCCGACCTCTGCATGAGTGCTCAGCTCTGCCTCCAAAACTGCCCCGTATAGTTTGGCCAATATATGGCCAATTATGATGGTCCTGTAGTTCCCGGGGTCTAGTACATCTCCCGCTTTATGGATCGGCACAATAGTGTGCATCGTCCACTCAGCCGGAAACCCCTCTGACAGAGCTCTGTTGAAGAGATGAGCAAGAAATGGTGCCAATGTATCAATAGCATAGATGAGATGCTCTCCCTGTAATCCGGTATGATCTGTCGCCCGTCCATGTTGGAGTCGGCATATGGCCCTCCTAACCATAGGTGGGGTGAAGAAGGTGGAGACTGTGGAGCATGGCTCTGTGGGCTGTGGTATAGGGGGCTGTGCAGGCACATCATAAAGTCTCTCTGCATATGTCTGCCAGGTCTGAGGATCGGCAATAGGTGTGGGAGGACGGGGCTCTCTGAGTCTCCTCCAAGCAGCAGCAGCATCTCTGCTCATGAGCATGTGATGTGTGTCCCAGTACTGAGATTCCTCATAAGCTCGCCGCTTACGGCGGGTGAGAGTATGCATCCTCTTGCCTGCCTGCCTGCCTCCGGGTGATCTCCCCGCGAGCCCTCTGCACTTGGAGACTGCGGTAAAGGTTTCTGCACTCATCATCATACCATCGGTTCTGGGGCATGCTCCCAGATGTAGGTGGCCGTCCTGTCTATATGTGGTATGGGAAACTCCTCGCGGCTGCGGAGTGTAGTACATGTGAGAGCTGGGAGGTGAGCATGGCCATGGGTGCCGATGGATCTAAGGCAAATAGCTGATCATGAACATGATAGTCGTACACCTCGGCTAGGTCCTGAGTGAAGTGAAAAATAGTGCGTGGTGGCTGTATGATGGGTGGGTGGGTCTCCAATAAGCTCCTGAAAGTGAGGGATAGGTATGTATGATCCGCCCCGATGGAGCATGGTGGTACGGTGAAGTGAGACACCATATCTGCTGCCTCCCGGGATCCCATCACATAATCCACTGTACTACTACCGCCTCCCTTTGGAAAGCAAGTCAACCCACCTGAATCTGGCCACTGAGTCATCCCGTTATAAATAACGAGATGGTGTCGGGCCTGAGCAAGAGCAGCGGGGGGGGGGGGGGGGGGGGGGGGGGGAGAGAAAGAAAGAAAGAAAGAAAGAAAGATATATTAACGTCCTGTCGAGGCCAAAGCTGACCTATAGGACAGATCAGAATACATCTTTGGTTACAATCCACTTCGGGGTATCGGTTAAAGAAAAGTGCATGTGGGATCAAAAAGAAACTAACTTCAAAGCTCTCATGACTCATGAGAGTTACATGTTACAATGGTAAAATCACCATGTGCTTAATGTGATTAGATATGTATAAGTATCAAGTTCATGTCCTTCAAAAGGAGGGTGGACCTTTAAAATCTTTGATGATAGCTTTTCCTCCTCTATAGACCGCCCACTTCCCTTGTTTCCTTGCTTCTCTGACTTTGGCCAGTTCCCCCGCTCTATTCTTTAGTTGTAGTGGGGTCAACTCATCAGAAATCCACACCGAGGTACCTTGCAATGATTTAGTCTGCTTCATTACCTTGATCTTATCAATCATATCATAGTATCGAACCCTAGCCTGTTTCCCTTTAATTTGAATGTCAGTTGGGTCACCAAGGTCTATAAAAGGTACCACTTTAGTGAGTCGTTCCTTTATGATATCTACATCCAAGATGTATCCCTCTAGCTGTTCATCTGTGTTGGTACCTACTGACCAGTCTTCTGGCAAGCCCCCAATTCGAACAAAAGTTTCCAGGCTTTTGACCCTTTCATTTTCTTTCAGGACTGACAGTACTTCACTGACAAAGTTCTCTGATTTTACCTGAGGTTTTGTGCTTTCTTGTTGTGTTTCCTGTATTTTTTGGGTTGCTTCTTGGGCTGCTTCCTGAATCTCCTGCTTGTTCTTGATGTCCTGCAATTGAGCTTCGAGGCCAGCAATCCTTGTTTCTTGACTGGCAATCTTTGTTTCCTTGTGTGTCAGCTCAGTTTTGAGGGTGGAGACCTCCTGCTGCAATTTCTTCAGTTCTCCCATGATGAAGATCTCCCATGGGGATTGAGGTTTGATAAGGGGTGGAAGGGGGGGTGGGTTCGAGGCCATGGTTGCAAATGACTTCAGTTTAGGGGCCATGTTGTATCACGGGGGTGCTGAAAATAGCCCACAGGGAGCCCCCCCCCTCCCCCTCAGGGGGGTACTGAATTTAAACCCTACTCAAGAGAGGGTAAGGGCGAGCAGAGGAGCAGAGGAGGGGGCTGCTACTACAGCGGGAGGGGCAGGCCCTGCTGCAGCGGCGACGGGAGAGAGAGAGAGAGAGAGGAAGTGACGGGGAGGAAGCGGCGACGGGAGGGGCAGGCCCTGCTGCAGCGGCGACGGGAGAGAGAGAGAGAGAGAGAGAGAGAGAGAGAGAGAGAGAGAGAGAGAGAGAGAGAGAGATTTTATTAACGTCTTCCAAAAGACCGAACTCGGCCTATGAGACAAATCGGAGTACCTGTATGGGGTATCCTCTGTCATCCCAACAAAATGAAAAAGTACTGAATAAAAAAGCTGAATCTGGCTGTGTAGGGGATGGAGCTCTATTACTAGGAGAATGCAAAGCTATATGCATGGAGTATACAATCATGATATGCAACCTAGCTAGCTCCATCCTGTACCATACTGGGGGTATAAAATGGTATACATCAGTGAAGGGGGTGTCCACAGCTCCCTGAAGAACATGCCTGGGTGTGCTCTGAAGCGAGCCAGTCGCTCCGCACCCTCTCTGTGAAACTGAGCTCTGATCTCTGTCATCTCTCTCTGGTATAGGCGTGGTGTCCGAAAGCCAGGTGTCCTCTGTCTCCTGCGGGCTCTAAGTGTCTCTGCTCTCTGGAGAGTAATTCCCTGCCGTGTAGGGGCTGGGAGGGGTATGGATCTCTGAAAAAATGTAGTAATCTATGTCTGTCGCCCCCCCTCTGGAGCTGTGTGAGCCTGTAATAATGTCTCTCTGTGGCGCTGTATGTCTAGAATGTATCTCCCCAGTATGCGCTGGTCTGCTGTCTCAAAGATCTGGCGTAGGGAATGTGGCTCTCTGAATAAAATGGGATATCTCTCTCTGATGGCTGTATATGCTCTGCATCTGCATACATAATGCTCCTCACTCTCCACCTCCTCTCTGCACAATCTGCATACCCTCTCCTCTCGGGGGATCCGTGCTGCTCTGCCAGTCTCAATCTCCAATCGGTGTGATGAAACTCTGAGCTGACCAATAGCCACTCGGGAGCCGTGTGGTAAAAAGCCCTCCATGTATCTAGGCCTCTCTATAAATCCATCATCAGTGATACTCATGAAGTGATCTCTGTAGTATAGCATCTTCGGTGGAAGAGGCTGTGTAGGCGATATCCATGTCTCTCGTGTATAGAGCTGCCATAGATCCTGTCTCAATACTCTGTTCCTCTCACTATGAGAGAGACGGATATGTGGTGCATCCCTGTCATACTGGAATGGTGGTAGATGATCCATGTCTAGGCCATGCTGTGAGAACCAATGTGTGACCTGTGCATACCATGATCCTCTGTCTCCTGCCTCAGCCAACTGTCTAGATGCCTGAAAAGCTCTGTATGATAATCTGTCCTGTGGCATCTCTCTGAATCTGTCTAGCAGGCATATAGTCTGAAATATGGCCTCTACCATCATAGGAGGCGCAGCAAACTCTGCTCGGATAATGTCATGAGGTACTGACGGTTTGCTGCGTATCATGCGTGCCATCATGAGGGCCTGTGGTCTCTCTATCTGTGTCCACCAATGGGTAGCAAGGCCTGGCGCCCATACTGCTGCTCCATACATCAATGCCGGTGTGACTAATGTGTCAAATAGCCACCCCTTCGTCCGTGGCTCCTAAAAATGCGCCTGGTGGCACTGTCTCTCTAGCATAGCCAATGCTGCATATCCCCGTGTCAATCTAGCTCTGGCTGCTGAACCCATGGTAAAGCGTGTGGCTGCTGCAGAGAAGGTAACCCCTAGGTACACGTATGATGTCACCACCTCCACCTGGCATCCTGCAAGAGTGAATGTCCTGCCCTGTCTCGATGTATGAAAGACCATAACCTTGGTTTTTCCAAGGTTCACAGTAAGACCCCTCTGTGTGCAGAAATCATGGAGTGCATGTAGATGCTGCTGTAGACCACCTGGGGACTCAGACACTAATACAATATCATCAGCATAGAGCATAATATGTACTGAGGTACCTGCTAAATCAACTCCATCTCCGCCTCCCCGTGTAATGAAGTCAGCCACCTCATCAATGTATAACCCAAATAGCGTGGGGGAAAGTGGGCATCCTTGCTTCACACCAATGGTGCTAGCAATAGTCTCGGACATACCTCCTGGACATCTGACTCGCCCAAAAACCTGCTCATATAATGCATAGATGCCCCATGTCATATCTGCTGGTATGCCAAGAGACTGCAGGCGCTGAAAGAGCCTCTCTCGTGGTACTGTGTCAAATGCCTTGCGGAAATCCACAAAGCAGCAATAGAGCTTTCTCTTCCTCACTCTGGCCTGATCAATCATACATCTCAAAGTGAATACATGGTCAGTGGTAGAGAAAGCTCTCCTGAAGCCTGCCTGCCCTGATGAGCGTAAACCTGCTCGCTCAGCATATAAGCTAAGCTCCTGCTCCAGCACTGCACCATAGAGTTTGGCCAGCACGTGGCCAACCATAACCGTCCTGTAGTTGCTCGGATCGAGCATATCCCCTGTTTTGTGAATCGGCACAATGGTGTATTAACGTCTTCAAAAGGCCAAAATGACCTATGAGACCAAAAAGGTTACAACAATTAGTGGATCTGATACAATGTCTGTGTAAGGAAAGCTAAAAACAACTAAACAACTAACTGAAACTGAAACAACTATGAGGAAAAATACGGTACCAGGAGCTCCTAATGGATAACATCTGGGAGGAAAACTCCAGCAACAAAGGTAAGCATCATACACATCACTATCCAAAGATGTCTCTCATCGGTCGATGGCGGATATCCTCAATGTCCTCCATGGTGAGAGAGAGAGAGAGAGAGAGAGAGAGAGAGAGAGAGAGGGGCGGGTGGGGATACGGGGGCGCACAGAGAAGCGAAGCGAAGCGAAGAGAGAGAGAGAAAGAAAGAAAGTTATATTAACGTCCACGGGAGGCCGAATCCGACCTATGGGACAGATCAGGTACATCCATTTACATTCCACTCTGGGTATCGATGCCAAAGAGGCATAAAACTGAAAAAAAAAAACTCAAAATGAACTCTTAAGACTCTTAAGAGTTTAAATTACAATGGGTTCTATTGCATCTAGTTCGAAATTGAGGTTCAAAATAAAAATAGCTATATTTCATCCATGGATGGATTTGCTCTTGAGGGGGGTGGGGTACGGAATTCTTTAATGATTGCTTGCCCTCCTCTGTATGTTGAGAGAGAGAGAAGAGAGGCGTGTAACTCCCAAAAGTAGAGTTGCCCCTTTTCCCCAAAAATATCCTAGTGGCCCCTTTCTAAAGTTTATCAAACTTCCTAAGGGTCACTTATGCCTAGGGGCCACCCAAGGTTAAAACATTAAAAATATTAATGTCCTTGGTCCCCCTTCACACTTGAGGATGTCCACCATATTTCTATTTGTCCAGGAACCCAAATGTGAATCATTAAATATTTATCTTGCTCACCAACCACCATGCCCACACTTGTGCTGTTCCACTTTCACAGGGTCATGACATACCCCCCTCTTGAAAAATGGCAAGCGTCCTCGACTGCAATCTGGTGATATAGCAAAATATCCAAAGTGAAATGTACAATATGGCAAGATCAGCGTCCCAATCTCTCTAAGCCATGCATATGTAACAACATTCACTGCAAACCAATGGTGTAGTAGTAGTCCAAGTTGTATACCACTGTGAACCATACACAACCACAACATCCAATGTGACTAGTACACATATATCATAGAAGTCCCATAAACAGATGTACTGTCAGCCATCAGTACCTTTGGGTGAGACAAAAGCTGCACCAAGCGACCTCTAGATGTCATCTGAGCCTGTCTGTATCAAGGGAGTGGAGGTGCTACCCCCCTCTTGAGCATCAGGAAATGCTCCAGACCCATGCTCTGCTGAACCTGAATGAGCCGTAACAAGAGTCGGCTCCAACTCAAAGGCATCGAGATAAAGCTGCAAAACCTGAGGCGAATCTGTTAAGTCACCTTCCTCCATCCACTTCGCATCCATCGGTGAATAGTTCTTGAACTTCACAAGATAGCGACGAGAAACTTTACCTCGTACCTTCCTTTCCTTATGTGCCAGTATCTGCTCTGGAATAAGAACCTCATCAAGTTCCTCAACTTCCGGCTGAGCCTCATCTGATACATCCTCAGGCACATCCCCATGGAAAGGTCTAAGTAGACTCACATGAAATGCATTGTGAATCCTCTAGTGATCTGGTAGCTCCAAGCGATAGGCCACCTCACTAATCTTTTCCAATACCTGAAAAGGTCCATAATAGCGCATGCTCAACTTAGGGAATAAGCGCTCTTTACCCTTCATCTTCTTGAGCCTAGCTTTTTCAAATCGCAAAAGAACCCAATCACCCAATGCAAACTCTAATGCACGTCTGTGAGACGGTCTGCTGCTTTCTTTTGCTTTTGCTGAGTTTTCTGGAGTGCCAACTTAACTCTCCGATAAGCTTCATCCATGTTCTCCACATACCAATCAGCCTCAAAGATCTTATCCTTTGTGTGCAAAATGGGTGGTACCTTCTTCCCTCCTTCCACAATCTCAAAAGGCGCCTTGCCCGTCGAGGTATGGACGGTGTTATTATATGCAAACTCCACCAAAGGAAGATACTTTTCCCATTGTTGCTTGTGCTCTGACACATAACACTTAAGAAGATCTAACACTGTAGAATTAGCCTCTTTCGATCGACCATCTGTTTGTGGATGAAATGAAGATGAAAACTTGAGAGTTGTACCCATGTTGTCAAACAACCCTCTCCAGAATAAACTCGTCATCCGTGGATCACGGTCACTAATGATAGACGAAGGCAAGCCATGATACTTGAAGATGTTCGCCATGAACAACTTCACCCTATGATCAACTTTGATCGTCTTACGCACGTGAATGAAATGAGCCTGCTTACTGAACCTGCATATGATAGTCCAAATGCCATCATTCCCCGTTTGTGTACGTGGAAGATCAAATATAAAATCCATGGCAATGCTCTCCCATGGTCTATCTGGAATAGGTAAAGGTTGAATCTTCTCAAGGTTGGCCAATAAAAGAAAGTCTCAACTGCTTTTACCGTGGCGTCAATACCTCTATGACTTGCATACGGTGGAGCATGACTTTCAATCATAACCTTAAGTCGTAATTGCTTGGTAACACACAATCTACCATGCATCAACAAAAACCCATCTCTGAGAGTATAATGATCATGCCGCTGACCCTCAGACATCTGATCATAGAGCCTTCCAAAATCCTCATCATGGGCATACTGCTCTTTCATTTCATCAAGCTCATGATGATAAGCAAGTGAAACTGTTGAGACCTGTGGCTTGCGTGACAAAGCATCTGCCACAACATTCTTTTTGCCTTCCACATGCACAATCTGGAAGTGGAACATAGACAAAAAGTTGGCCCATCGCATATGCTTCTCAGAAAACTTAGTTTGCGCGTGAGGCAATAACGCGAGGTCTGATGATCTGTCTGCACAGTGAAATCAGTCCCAAGCAAATAGTGTTTCCATGTAGAAAGAGCATGAATTACAGCCAACATCTCTTTCTCATAAACCTGTAAATGCTTCCGGAGTTCGTCAAACACAATGGCCAAATGCCTTCTATGCTCCTCCTCAGTGTGTGAATGCACAATCATATCATCAAAGAATGTGCCCACAAACGCTCTATGAGGCCGGAAAATCTTGTCCATCATTCTGTTAAATGTGGCAGGTGCATTTGTCAAACCAAAGGGCATAACCAAGAACTCATATAACCCAAAAGTGGTTCGAAATGCTGTCTTATGCACATCCTCGGGTCTAATACGTATCTAATGATACCCGCTTTTCAAGTCTATCCGACTAAAGACTGTGGAGCCTTGTAAGCGGTCCAAAATGTCATCGATCCTCGGAATGGGGAATCGATTCTTGATGGTATTCTTGTTCAGCGCCCTATAATCAATACACATACGCCAAGAACCATCTTTCTTTTGCACTAAGAGTACAGGTGAGCAAAAGGGTGATGAGCTAGGCTGTATCAATCCTTTATTCAACAGCTCCTGTACCTGACTCATAATTTCTTCTTGTTGGGCTGCACTAACACGGTATGGCGGTCTATTTGGTGGAGTACTACCAGGAATTAGATCAATGGCATGATCTTTTGGCCTTTCCGGAGGAAGTTCTCCTGGCAATGACTCGGAAAAACAATCTTGGAACTCACATAAGAAATCAGTCGTGTCCTTATCTAACGTAGACAAATTAGATTTAGACTCATCATCTGTTGCATCCTTTACAAAAATCAAGTACGCGAAAAGATGCTTTTTCATTACTGATGAAATTGCCGAAGCTGATACAATAGGAATAGATTTCCCTTTAAGCTTTACATCCAAAACATGTTCTTTTCCTCTATGAGTCAAAGTAATCTTCCTATTGTATGTATCCACCACCGCATGTACTCTATGGCACCATGGCATACCCAACAAAACATCACATCCATCAAGTGGCATGATGAAAAACTCCTCGCTGTCCACATAACCCTGCACATGAAGCCTGAGCTTCCCAATAATAGGACTGACGGGTTTTGCATACCCAGGACAAGCCATATTAGCCTCATACAAGGGCCCCATCTCTTCTGTACGAATCCCCAATCGGCCAGCCAAATCTGGTGAAATAAAGTTGGCTCTAGCACCTGTGTCAAAGAAAATCAAGGCATTTTGATCTCTCACTTTGCCCCATGCCCTGCACAACTCAGTCTCTTCACCACCTGGCTGTTCCCCAACAAGATCAGGAACTAACCCTGCAGAAGGTTTTGGTTTCTTAGACTTGGGCTCCCCTTTAGTGTCAGAGTCCTTTTGGGCGCTTGGGACAGTTAAAAGACATATGTCCCTCTTCTGTACAGTAAAAACATTTCTGAGCATCCATCAAAGCCTCTCTCTCCTCAGGAGTTCTCTTGGGCATTGGTAACTTCTTGTACCTCTTCTTGAGAACACCTGCTTAAACTGTACCCAAGTGGATGGTGCTATGCCCTGTAAAAGAAGAGTGGACCACCACTGCAATGCATTGCCCTTGAGAAAAGTCGCAGCTTTTCTCACCTTAGAGGATTCCGTGTAATTACCACCAGAAAAAGCATGTTGCCGCAGCTCCTGTACCCGCCATCAACACCCGTTGCTGTTGCTCTTGTACCCGCCATCAGGACTGGTTGCTACTGCAGCCCCCACCTCTTCTTCCAACTGTGTGCACCAACCAGGACCACATTAAAAGGGTCAGTCTCCTCTCCTTAAACCCCAATTTGAATCTCAATCAGGCACTTGTTTCTATAATCGAAATTCAGATAAGATTCAATTTAAATGTTGTTTCTCCAAGTCTTGTGTAGGGAATCATCACCACCGATTTCCTTCACCATGGACGGCCATTGGGATTGTGATCTTTCCCCGTGAGTACCTTGACCCCGCCCTCACATTCAGAGGAGCCAGTGAAGGTCAATGGGTGTAACATGTGGAAGCTTCGGGGGAGATCGGTAACTTCAATGCTCAGACATCAGCACACTTGTCACGATGTAATTAACGCACAAAACTGAATATAGATGCGCAGAAAAAGAGAGAGAGAGAGAGAGAGAGAGAGAGAGAGAGAGAGAGAGAGAGAGAGAGAGAGAGAGAGAGAGAGAGAGAGAGAGAGAGAGAGAGAGAGAGAATAATATATTAATGTCTACGAGAGGCCAAAGTTGGCCTATGAGACAAAAAATAAAACAACTGTGTTCTTCCGGTCATCGGAAGAAAAGAAACAAAAGAAAAAGTGTGCATGTGTCTGGATACAACTCTGAATCATCATGGATCGGTGGAGCCCATATACAAACAATATAAGGGGGGTGGGGATGTGGATGGAGTGCTAAGACAAGATGCATCTCTATATGCTGAAGGGGTAGTACAAGCATGCTATGCAGATCTATGTCTAACTCCATCCAGTGCCATAAGAGGGATATAAGATATCATACATTGCCGATGCTGAGGCTGTGAATGGCATGAACATGTACCCTGAGTCTGAATGAAAGCGAGCTAGCCTCTCCTGTGTCTCCATCTGGTGTCTCATTCGGATAGCTGCTATCTCTCGGTGACGGAGTCGGGGTGCTCTGTGTCCAGTCTGTCTAGGTCTCCTCCTGGCTCTCAATTCCTCTACTCTCTGTGCGGTCACCCCACGTGGTACATCAGTTGGCATTGGCATAGCTCTTTGGAAGAAATCTGTGAGCTGGGACTGTCTCCCACCCCTAGTGGGAGCGGGTGTCTGGAGGAGTCTCTCTCGAGAACTATGAAGCTCTAGTAGTAGTCTGCCAAGCTGTCGCTGGTCCGAGGCCTCCATCAACTGATGTAGTGAAGAGTGCTCCTCAAACAATCCTGCATATCTATCTCTGACCCCCTGGTGGGCTCTACATCTACATCCAAAGTGATCCTCAGTCTCCACCTCCTCGCGGCACAATCTGCATATCCGCTCAGCTCTAGGAACCCGTGCCGCTCTCCCAGCCTCTATCTCTAGCTGATGTGATGAAACTCGTAGCTGTCCAATAGCAACACGAGAGCTGTGTGGCATGTATACATCCATGTACCGCGGTCGATGTATAAACCCATCCCCTGAGATGCTCATAAAGTGGTCTCTGTAATACAACATCTTCGGTGGTAGTGGGCTCTCTGGTGCTGTCCATGTCTCCTGTATGTAGTGCTGCCATATGTCCTGTCTCATCACTCTGTTCCTCTCATTGAGAGAGAGGTAACCCCGTGGAGCAGACTGATCATACTGAAAAGGTGGCAACCGCTCAATGTCTATACCATGATGTGAGAACCACTGTAGCATCTGTGCATACTAAGATCCAGTGTGTCCAGCCTCGGCCAGCTGTCTGGATGCCTCAAAAGCTCGGCGGGATAATCTCTCCATGGGCATCTCCCTCATCCTGTATATAAAGGAGATCGTCTGGAACAATGCCTCCACTACCATAGGTGGTGCAGCAAACTCAGCTGGAACAATGTCGTGCGGGACGGATGGTTTGCTGCGTATCATCCGAGAGCATCAAGATCTGTGGTCTCTCCAGCTGTACCCATGTGGAGGCTGCAAGCCCTGGTGCCCAAACCGCTGCTGCATACATCAAGGCTGGTGTCACTAATGTATCAAAGAGCCACCCCTTCGTGCGGGGTTCCTGAAAATGTGCCTGATGACACTGATGCTCAAGGCCAGCAAGAGCTGCATACCCCCGGGTCACTCTGTCTCGGACTGCCTGAGCCATGGAGAAGCGTCCAGCTGAGCTAGTAAATGTGATGCCAAGGTAAACATAAGAGCTCACCACCTCGACCCGCCCTCCTGCTAACGTGAGAGTAGTGTGGCTCCTGACTGCGGGTGAAGTGTGGAAGATCATAACCTTGGTTTTCCCAAGGTTCACTGTGAGCCCCTGCTGTGCGCAGAAGTCATCAAGAGCAACAACGTGTCTTTGAAGCCCAACCTGCGTGTCGGATACCAAGACGATGTCATCAGCATAAAGCATAACATGGACAGTAATACCTGATAGCTCAACCCCAGAGCCTCCTCCATGTGTGATGTAATCGACCACCTCATCAATATAGAGCCCAAAGAGCGTGGGGGAGAGCGGGCACCCCTGCTTCACGCCAATGGTGCTAGCAACTGTGTCAGACAAGCCTCCTGGGCATCGGACTCTCCCAAAGACCTGCTCATATAGCCTGTATATGCCCCACATCATGTGTGAAGGTATGCCTAGTGTCTGTAGTCGCCGAAAGAGGCGCTCTCTGGGCACAGTATCAAATGCCTTGCGAAAATCCACAAAGCAACAATAGAGCTGTTGCCTCCGTGCCTTGGCTTGATCAATCAGGCACCTCAATGTAAAAATGTGGTCGATGGTCGAGAAGGCTCGACGGAAGCCTGCCTGGCCTGCTGCTCTCAATCCCCCGACCTCTGCATGAGTGCTCAGCTCTGCCTCCAAAACTGCCCCGTATAGTTTGGCCAATATATGGCCAATTATGATGGTCCTGTAGTTCCCGGGGTCTAGTACATCTCCCGCTTTATGGATCGGCACAATAGTGTGCATCGTCCACTCAGCCGGAAACCCCTCTGACAGAGCTCTGTTGAAGAGATGAGCAAGAAATGGTGCCAATGTATCAATAGCATAGATGAGATGCTCTCCCTGTAATCCGGTATGATCTGTCGCCCGTCCATGTTGGAGTCGGCATATGGCCCTCCTAACCATAGGTGGGGTGAAGAAGGTGGAGACTGTGGAGCATGGCTCTGTGGGCTGTGGTATAGGGGGTTGTGCAGGCACATCATAAAGTCTCTCTGCATATGTCTGCCAGGTCTGAGGATCGGCAATAGGTGTGGGAGGACGGGGCTCTCTGAGTCTCCTCCAAGCAGCAGAAGCAGCATCTCTGCTCATGAGCATGTTATATGTGTCCCAGTACTGAGCCTCCTCATAAGCTCGCCGCTTACGGCAGGTGAGAGTATGCATCCTCCTGCCTGCCTGCCTCCGGGTGATCTCCCCGCGAGCCCTCTGCACTCGGAGACTGCGGTAAAGGTTTCTGCACTCATCATCATACCATCGGTTCTGGGGCATGCTCCCAGATGTAGGTGGCCGTCCTGTCTGTATGTGGTATGGGAAACTCCTCGCGGCTGCGGAGTGTAGTACATGTGAGTGCTGGGAGGTGAGCATGGCCATGGGTGCCGATGGATCTAAGGCAAATAGCTGATCATGAACATGATAGTCGTACACCTCGGCTAGGTCCTGAGTGAAGTGAAAAATAGTGCGTGGTGGCTGTATGATGGGTGGGTGGGTCTCCAACAAGCTCCTGAAAGTGAGGGATAGGTATGTATGATCCGCCCCGATGGGGCTTGGTGGTACGGTGAAGTGAGACACCATATCTGCTGCCTCCCGGGATCCCATCACATAATCCACTGTACTACTGCCGCCTCCCACTGGAAAGCAAGTCAACCCACCTGAATCTGGCCACTGAGTCATCCCGTTATAAATAACGAGATGGTGTCGGGCCCCAAGCTCCAGCAAATGTTGCCCATATCTAGTGCTGTCAGCTCCTCCATCAGCGGAGATCCGAGTGGTCCCTGTATCCTCTGTAGCTAGCGGCTCTAGTCCTAGGGGATCCTCAAAGTCATAGATCTCGCACTGTCTGCTCTGAGTCCGTGCATTGAAGTCCCCCATCAAGAAGACTTCTCCCAGTGTCAAATAGTGTAAGATCTCCTCAGATAAGACAGAGTATGGAGACTCACTAGCCTCTCCTCCACCCGGCTCCTCGGTGGTGGCAAACCGCGACCCCTTCAGAGGAAAGTAGCAAAGGGCGATATAAATCCATCTGGTCTCCGAGAGGCGTAAGCTAATCCACATGTATCTCCCCTCCGAGTCTCGTGCTACGACTCGAACATGCTCATGTAACCCATGCCTGAAAAGCACTGCAATACCTCCTGAACCTCGCAGCTGCAGAGTGCAGTACATGTGAGAGCTGGGGGGGAGAGAGAGGGAGAAGACGAGATAGTATTGAGTCCTGAATATCCTCTGTAGGGCCCCCACCACGAATGGTGTATTTGCTTTTATTAGAATGATGCAAAACTGAAAATAAAAGACTGCCTGAACCTGTTTTGGCTGAGATAGATCTCTGCCCTTGACCTTCAAACCTTCACCCTTGTGTTAGCTTCTCCCTTGGCTGTCCTGGCCCTTGAGTAGCTAGAGCTCCTTGTGAATTATCACATAAATGAACTGATTTATGTCTTTGGTATTTATACCCTCTACTGTATGCAGTCGGCCAACTAATTTTCCCTCCACGACTTGTTTATTCAGCATTAAATGCTGGTTTTTTACATGTGTTCACACTTGGGTTGTCTGGCCACTAGAGGGCTGCTGTCCAGGCCTGCGCAGGCTGGTGGGCAGCCCCTGGGCACTGGCCGCCTGGCTAGGCTGGCCGGCCATAGTTGTTTCTCGTACGCGTACGAACCTATTCGTACGTACGAGTCGTACGGTACGATACCGTACGAATTCGTACGATATCGTACGGTACGAGTTAGTTTTTTTTTTTTTCCCCCCCAAAATTTTTTTTTCCTTGAATTTTTTTTTCCAAATGCTTAAAAAAAATAGAAACCCTGCTTTACGAAGATCCCAAATGCTCGCAATACTTTGCAACTTTCGTGTCCACTCAGTATTCCATATGGGGTTGTGGAGAGACCTAAAAAATCTGGCGAGGTAGACTGGTAGTGTACACGTGATTGGTAGGATGAGAGAATCTTGCTACATCACTTGGGGATCCCTGGTATAGGTAGGCTAGACAATTAGATTCTCAAGTTATGCACAAGGGAGAACATTTGGACATGGCCATTTTGATCTAGAGAGGAGTCCCTAAACTTATCACCCTAGATGCACTCCTCGTATTTGTGCAAGGACGGTCCCTTAGTCATAAACGCTACACTGGGAGACCTTTGGTATTGCATTACCCATCCAGGTTCTTTTTTGGAGACAATCGGGAGATCCAACCGGGAGAGACACATATCCATGTACTGGTTTCTCAAGCACTGTAGACTCCTGCCCTCCCAACCTTCCCTCACATTCAAGCTTGAAGCTCCATAGCTTGTAAGTGTAAAAAATAAAAACCGTATTTTATCGTACCGTATCCCAAAATTTCATATCGTACCGAATATTCCCGTACGGTATCGTACCGTACCGTATCGTATTTTCGTACCGTGACAACTATGGCTGGCCCAAAGGCCTTGTCGGCTGTTTGGCCAGGCCCCTTAGGCTGGCCGACAGCCTGCCCAGCCCTTCCTTGGGCTTGTGGGCAAGTCCTAGGGCCTGCCTAGCCCCTTGAGGTGGCCCATAGCCTTCCCCGTGCCCATAAAACTGTTCTTAGGACTGCCGCATTCCTACTTGCAAATCCTACTCTACACAATCATCTGATATCTAGTCACAGAGCAAACATACAGAGTGACTGTTATCATTCCAGAGGGAGACTCACAGCGCGGACTGGCACTGTTTCATGTGCAGGACAATGCACACCTGACCATGGACGCATGTGCAGGACAATGCACACCTGACCTTGGACGACTGGAATGGAACCATGGCTGACTCGTCCCGGACTAAGCTCACATGGGACCAGTTTTCCATCCCAGGTCCTGTACCTTCTATACAGATATGTCTACGTGGCGTGACATCCCCTTCTACCTAACTTGATGGAAGCTGCATAGCCTCCAAATAATCCGTCAATAACGCCGGATAGTCATCGAAAAACTCTTTGTCAAGCCATACCGCTTCATGGGTCCCTTGGTCCTAAAACTTTGTGAGGAACTGTCTTTGTCTTCGGCCTGAGCCATGCTTGAAGCAGTGCAAAAGGATATGTTCTAGAACCATAACTCCAACTTCATAAATGATGCCTGGTCTTTAACTTCTGAAGGGATCGGACCTACATATGGTTTTAACCAACTGACGTGGAACACATCGTGCATAGTCCAACTCGAAGGTAGCTTCAACTTCATTGAAACCTCGCTAATCTTTCTCTGAATGGAAGAAGTTCCGAAGCTCCTGAATGACAACTTTGGGCATCACTTGCCCACCTGTTTCAAACTTTGCTTCATAATCCGAAGATAAACCAAATCACCTTCCGAAAACTTCATATCCCTTCGGTCTTTATTGGCCTGTCGAGTGTAGGCCTCCTGCGTTTTAGCCAATCTGTCTTTTATTGACTCCAAAATCTCATGGTAAGACCCCGTCAATCTATTCGTCTTCAGGTACTGAAGACGAGATCCTGGTCAATAGCGACTGGAATGGTCTTCCAAACGCTGCCTCATATGGAGTCCTGCCAATAGCTGAAGAAAAAGAATCATTCAAAACAACTTGAACTAAAGGCAAATAAGATTCCCACTTACCTTGCTGCTCGTGGACATAACACTTCAGCACATCAAAGGCCAATTGGTTGTAGATTTCTGTCTGGCCATCCGTCTGTGGGTGAAATGCACTGGAAAAATTCAATTTAGTACCAAAGTTATCAAACAATGCTCTCCAAAAATGATTGGTAAACTTGGCATCTCGGTCTGACACTATGGTCCTAGGAATCCCACCAATCGGGTACCAATGCTGAATAAACAACTGGGCAACATCCTCGACAGTCACATTGACCCTGCATGGAATAAGCATAACAAATTTACTAAATCTATCAACTATAGTTAAGCACTGAGTATTACGCTTAACCGGACTGGGAGGCAGATTCGTGACAAAATCCATCGAAATATCTTCGAAAGGTCCCTCAAGAATTGGCAAAGGCTGTAACAATCCTATCTTCTTTCCACAAGGAGCTTTCACCTTTTGACAAATATCACAGTGTTGTACATATGAAAACACATCTCGCCTCATCTTTGGCCAAAAATATTGCCGTTCTAACTTCTCCAAAATCGAATTCATGCCCCTATGACCACCAATAATGGCGTCATGGGCGTCATGGAGAAGAGCTGTCTGAATGACTTCATGACACATAGTCGGCTTTTGTAGAAAAGCCAACCATCACGTATCAAAAGTGACATGGTCTTATGGCATCCAATGCCTATTCCCATTGTGTACCGAATTCCTCGGAATCCGCGTACGTGTGCTTCATGTTGTCTAGTCTCGTACCAACAAGGTCAAGTCTAGTGGTCTGAATCAAAGTTCCTTGTCCCTTCCTGCTCAAAGCATTAGCCACTGGATTGGTCTTTCCTGGAAGGTACTCAATCATACCACCAAATTGCTGGAATATTTAGCTCCAGCGGCGCTGTCGGTCACTCCACTATGCACTTGGCATGGTCTGAATCCAGCGTAATGCCTGATGGTCAGTGTGCGAACCTCAAAGTCACGGCCATAAAGAAAATGTTTCCAATGTTTCAAGGTCTGTATAACTATGAGGAGTTCCCGATCATAAACTAAGTAATTCTTTTCAGCGGGCAGTAACTTACGAGACATGTAAGCTACTGGATGACCATTATGATACACCTCCAATTGCAACGTTACTCGCATCGGTGATCACCTGGAATGGATCGTCCCACGAGGCAAGTGCTAGAAAAGGCGCCTCTAACAAAGCCACCTTGAGATTCTTGAATGCCTCCAACGCTTGTGGAGTCATTTGAATCCGTTGCCTTCTTGTCTTGACACCCTTTAGCATATCGGTGAGATCCGCCGAGAGGTCAGAAAACTTGTCTATGTGGGTGGCGTATGCCTAGCATATACCCACAAAGGATCTGATGTCATAAGCAGTCTGAGGTACTTCCCCATTGACAATCTCGGCCACCTTGGCCGGGTCAAGTCAATGCCTTCTGCACTAATTATATATCCAAGGTAATGAACCTCGAACAAATAAAATTCCGAATTCTTCTCATTGATGTAGAGCTCGTTGCTTTCCAACAACTTCAGGACTTTCTCCACATCAATGTCATGCTGCTCAACCGTAGCTAAAAATACTAGTATATCGTCTAGAAATATGAACACACACTTTCCAATCAATTCCCGGAACGCACACATCATCATGCGGTTGAATGTGGCTGGGGCATTCGTCAAGCCAAAAGACATGACCACAAATTCATATTGGGTCCGTTCTATACGGAAGGCTGTCTTGGAGATGTCCCTCTCCACAATCCTCACCTGGTGGTACCTACTCTTTAAATCGAGTTTCGAGAACACCTTAGTCCCATTCAGCCTCTCGAGAATATAATCTATTCGAGGTATCGGGAATCTACTCTTGATAGTCAGTTTATTGAGTGCACGATAATCGACACACAAACGAGAAGACCCATCTTTTTTCTTGACAAACAGGATGGGTGTTGCAAATGGCGACACACTGGGACAGATGAAGCCACATTGCAACAATTCTTGGAGTTGGGAGTCCAACTCTGATTCCATTGCCTTGGAAAGCCGATATGGAAATTTGCTTGGGGATTCCGAGCCTAGGAGGAGATCGATCTTGTGGTCCTTCGGTCTGGACGTGAAAGCTAGGCAGGGAGATTGTCCCGAAGAAAAATCTTCTGCAACTTTTCATGGAGAATCAAATACTTCTCGGAAGCACAGGCGACTGTCTAGGCAGTCTCGATGTATATAATCGCATAATGTGCGCCTTTTGTAAGTGGCTTATGAGCGGAAAGTTTGGAATTCGTGGCTCACACTTAATGGTCACTGGGGCGTTTGACACATTCCGATTAATCTGGAAAGTGTGCTTGTCCCACTTGACATAAGGAAGAAACTTGTGAAACCACTGAATGCCCAATATTATGTCTGCTCCTACAAGAGGAGCAACCATAAAATCACGCACAAATTCTAACTAATTTAGCACCTAGAGCTTCATACTTGACGCTCGTTGTCATGCCTATGCTAAAACCCTCAACTTGTTTGTCCACCGAAGTCAGGACAAAACGGGCACGCGGAGCGGCCTGTTCCGTGACCACGTCCTCCGTGCTACCGCTGTCAAACAAGACGACGACTCTCTGGCCATCTATGTAGCTAAAGGTCTTGAGCAATTCGTTGCACTCATACTCTTGGTCATGGGCATCCTTCTGCTCATCTTCGAGCTCCCGACTAATGATTGCTCCAACTGAAGCATTGGGATTCGAAGAACTAGGGACAGCCACTGGGGTGTGTGTGGAAGCTGGGCTCACCACGGAAGCTGTGGAGGTTGAGGTGGCAGTCTTTGGAGCGGTAGTCTTCTTAGGACACTCCCGAGAAGTGTGTCCTTTTGTATGATAAAAGAAACACCTACCCTGCTTGTACTGAGTAATCTCCTCAACACTCAACTTGCCACCAGTCTTGCCTGCCTCCGTTTTTTGGTCTGGAGTAAGGTTGCGCGCATTGGTTGAGTTCTTGGAGCCAGAGGCTCCTGTGCTCTATCTTGGGGAAGATCCCATCTAGTCCCCCCGAGGTGGTAACCTTGGGAGTAGCCGGCTGGGAAGTCTTGGACTTGCCACCATTGTGCTTCATTTCAGCACTCTGCACAAGCGAGAGTGCGTCTTCAAAGGTCGCTAGCCTAAACATACGCACCTCCCATTGGATTTGCGTGTCAAGGCCATACAAAAATTGTCCTTTGTTGTCCGTATCAAATAAGCCTAATTGCAAACATAAGTTCGAAATTCTATTGGCCAACTAAAGGACTGGTTGTGCATTCTGACGCGCTCTCCTGAACTCGTCTTCGAGTCGCTCAAGGTAATAGGGCGGTAGAAACCGCTGCTTAAGGTCACGGATAAACTCGTCCCAAACATAAGCTGGTGTGGGCATGAGCCCACTGGGTCCACCAAGGAATGGCCTCACCTTCCAAGTACCAACTGGCTAAGATCACCCTGTCAGTATCATTCTTTCTAACTGCAGCAAAGTAAGCCTCAAATTGATGCAACCATGAATAAAGAATTGTGGGGTCGAGTTTACCATTATACTTACTGAAATTCATTTTCTCAGGAAAATGATTTGAGGAAGCCGCCGGTGTCAGTCTTGCGTTCAAAGCCGCAAGGTATCGCTCATGTTCCACGTGTCGCATGGCTTCGTCGTCACGTTGTCAGATCTCCAATGCACGCATTTGCAACTCAAGCATTAAACTCAGCTGCAGTCGTCGTGACCCTTCGAGAGGTCCCCTGTGTAGAGGATTTGGAATCTGGGATACGGAAGGAGAGGGAGGAGACAAAATCGCGGCGTAGGAGAACGGGTGCGCTCTTCCAGAGCCAGTATCTGCGCCTTCTGCTCTTCCAACTTGGTACTCTGCTCTGCGATTGCTCGCAGCATCTGTTGGAACATCTCTTGAACACTCATGCCTGATGTCCTAGCTGGGCTGCCTGGTGCCCTTTGGTCCCAAGGTTCTTGGTCTCTCTCGTCATCCAAGCTCGCCATAGCAGGAAAACGCACTTCCTTTCCGAAGCGCAATCTGACCATCCACTTTGTGTGCGGGAGACTTCCGGAGGCTTCCGAAGGCTGAAAACCAACCGTCCTTCGAGGGACAGGAGTCACTCCGAAAGGGGTGG
Source organism: Cibotium barometz (assembly GCF_041138505.1). NCBI lineage: Eukaryota > Viridiplantae > Streptophyta > Polypodiopsida > Cyatheales > Cibotiaceae > Cibotium > Cibotium barometz. The sequence continues at coordinate 60,474,900 of NC_141056.1, forward strand.
TCCACCGGAGTCTGAAAACCAACCACACGAGCGAGAAAAAATTTCTGGTTTCTTGCTGAATCTTTACACTTGAAGTAGGCTCTGATACCACTGTAACATGCGGAAGCTTCGGGGGAGATCAGTAACTTCAATGCTTAGACATCAGCACACTTGTCACGCACAAAACTGAATGTAGATGTGCAGAAAAATAGAGAGAGAGAGAGAGAGAGAGGGAGGGAGAAGAGGACACAGTATCAGGTCCCAAATACCCTTTGTAGGGCCCCCACCACAAATGGTGTATTTGATTTTATTAGAATGATGCAAAACTGAAAATAAAAGACTGACTGAACCTGTTTTGGCTGAGATAGATCTCTGCCCTTGACCTTCAAACCTTCACCCTTGTGTTAGCTTCTCCCTTGGTGTGTTCACACTTGGGCTGTCTAGCCACTGGAGGGCTTAGGCTGACCGACAGCCTGCCCAGCCCTTCCTTGGGCTGGTGGGCAAGTCCTGGTGTCATGTGCATGAAATGCCATGGACATTCTCTCGAGCTAGTCCAGAAGGGGGCAGCCAGAAAAAGAGAAGTAGAGCTAGGACATGGAACACAGAGTGCTGTTTGGCAGTGTGGACTTGGAGCAAGGGCATGGAAGGCATGGGAGCTCCTGTCGGTTGCTTACAGAAGGTGTCGGTTGTACCAGATAGCAAGGCGACTGAAAGCGCATCAAGATATAGCAAGAAGACCAGGCGATGCAGCTTTACGGAGCTAGTCCAGAAGGGGGCAGCCAGAAAAAGAGCAGTAGAGCTAGGACATGGAGCACAGAGTGCTGTTTGGCAGTGTGGACTTGGAGCAAGGGCATGGAAGGTATGGGAGCTACTGTCGGCTGCTTACAGAAGGTATCGGTTGTACCAGATAGCAAGGCGACTGAAAGCGCATCAAGATATAGCAAGAAGACCAAGCTGCGCAGCTTTATGGATTTATGTGACCAGCCGACTGCTCGTCGGCCAGCACTCCAAGATGTCCAAAGGGGCTATAAAAGGGGCACGTGCTCATTGTAGGATTCATTCATTCCTTTATGGAATGGGTCCCTAGTATAGGAGTAGATTTTGGTGATGTTCACCTTTTGTATGAAGGCAGCCTAGGGCTGTAGAAAAGTACCTTTTGTACCATATGAAATATACTGAATTTCCAGCCATCTCTCTCTCTCTCTACTCTCCCTTTAAGTCTGTGTTTTGCATCAGCATGTCCAGTAGTGTTTAGGGCTGAAAGAAGACTCTCAGAGCTTCCGCGTGTTACACCTGGGGCTTGCTTGGCCCCTTGGGGTGGCCCATAGCCTTCCCCGTGCCCATAAAACTGTTCTTGGGGCATCCCTATGGGTTGGCCCCATTCCTACCTGCAAATCCTACTTCTACACAGTCGTTTGATATCTGGTTACATACCAAACATACAGAGTGACTGACATCATTCCAGAGGGAGACTCACAGCGCAGATTGGCACTGTTTCATGTGCAGGACAATGCACACCTGACCTTGGACGCATGCGCAGGACAATGCACACCTGACCTCGGACAACTGGAATGGAACCCTGGCTGATTCATCCCGGACTGGGCTCACATGGGACCAATTTTCCATCCTAGGTCCTACACCTTCTGTACAGATATGTCTACGTGGCATCCAAGTGCACGATGCACGTGACAGTGGGGCTTGAGGGAAACGGGGAGCAAAGCTTATTTCGGAGCACCAGGTATCACTCCCTCCGCGGTGTCTCAGCCTGTCAGGTGTTAGTACGGGCGTGCCTGTTGCTGCACGGTCTCGGAAGACCAATGAGAGGCGAGTGTTCACCCAATGAAGGTGAAAGAAAGTGAAGCAAATAGAAAACACAAATGTAGGCCGAGATACAAGACCTGTAAATGCTAGAAACTGATGTTTATTGCTGAAATCTGAGCACGAGGGAAGCCCGTAGGTGCTATACAATGGTAAGAAGCAGAAGCAGCTGCTAATGACCTCAAATGAATGCTGAAAAAATGAGATGAACTGGGGGAAAGGGAGTGAGCCCTTATATATTCCCCCAGGGTGCTGGTCGGCCAGCTGTAGTAGCAGGCCGACAGCAAGACAATATCATAAAATGCTACAAAAATGCCTAAAAATATCCAAAAAATGTTAAATAATCTCTGCTAAGATATGCCAATGCAAGGCCTCATAAATGGCCAATACAAGCATGAAAAAAGGTGATGTAGACTCTCTGGAGATGATATAATCCAACAGAAGGTGGGAGACTGCCTGTGATTTGGTCTACTCCGACAACCGATTCTTCATCGACAGAAATCTTATTGTTTCAGTTGTATTCACTTCATGTTATGGAGAAATCTGGCCTTGGGACCCTTGAACACTTGTACATATAAATACTCCAAGAAATACAAACTGTATTGAGAGGGGGGGGGGGGGGGACCCTTTCCGGCCCCAGTGATGGTGTCAAGTGTTCTTTGACATTTCCAGTTTTAATGTTGCAAGTATTGTTCCATTGTTTGTATTGGCTAAGTGATCTAATAATGTGTATTTTATTTTCTGATTTGTAGGCCTCCCGTAGGGAACGGTTACATTGGTATCAGAGTCCGGTGGTCTCTCTTTCTCAATAGGAGACATGGTGTTTTGAGATCGGAAGCAAACACAGACATTTGACTCAATGGACAGCCAAGGCAACCCTTTGGAAGTGCCAAATTCGAGAGGTCAATCAAGTGCCTCTCGCGATTCCGATGCATTGCATGGAAGGCACAAGCCTCTTGAGAGAGTTTATGACATGCAAGCTGAAAGACTTTGCCCATTGAGTTGTCTCGTGGTGAGACATTGCATCATTCAGGGAGGTCACATGCATCTGGGTCACATATTCATAATGCACATGCCACTGTGCCTCGTGAAACATCTTTGGTTGCTCTTGAAGCCCCAGTAGAGAGGGTTGTTCCGTTCGATAAAGGGAAGAGAAAGAGGCAAGAACACAAGTCACATGCCAAAAAGCTCAAGGAGTTTAAGGCAAGAGACAAGTCCGTGAAATTTGATGTCTTTCATGGAGAGTATGATGTCTCCAAGGTGCTTGCTTTCGTGGCTTAGTTTGACATTGCTTTTAGTGATGAGGACTTCACTGAGAAGTCTAAAGTTCGTCATGCAAGCATGTTCTTGAAGGGGACTGGTGCCCATTGGTGGATCACTGAAAAGACCACCAAAGATCCCATTTGTACTTGGAAAGAGTTCAAGGACATATTTTATGCCCAATTTTTGCCTCCAGCAAACTCTCACACAAAAGTGGGATAGACTTGCGCAAAAATACAATGAGAGTGTGCAACAATATATAAACAAATTTTGGAAAGTCTTGCTTGAGGTTACTCCCTTTATGCAACTCTCCGAAGATGAAAAGAAAAGGAAGTTTCGCTTCGGGTTGCAACCAGCTTACCATTCGGACATCGAATTACACCCGAAACACACCCTTCAGTAGCTCATAGCATCTGCTCTTGCTACGGAGCAATTGGAGCAGGATCATGGAGGTTCTAAGGGTAAAGAGAGGGCTGCCCCAAACCTGCAAAAAGGTGGACAGCCTCCTAAAAAGAACTTTCGGGAAGCCCAAAAGGCAGGTAAAGCTGAAAATACCCCATCCAAGGACATTGGACCAAAGAAGAACAAATTTGGCTCGACTCCTGTGCAAAGGGAGCAATATGCAAAAGAGGGGAAATGCTTTTCGTGTGGTAGTAAAGAGCATATGTTTAGGCAATGCCCTACCCGCAAGCAAAAGCAAGAGGATAAACAACCTAAGACTAATGTGCATGCCATTCCTGATGTACAAGGTAGCACTGAGCATGATGGTAAAAAGAGGGTGGTATGCAAAGCTTGGGAGCAAATCAAGGATCAGCCTGCCTTATTCATGTTTGATGATTGTGCGACGGATAACTTGATCTCTACGAAGATGGCAGCCGCCTTGGGCATAGAGATTGGGGACATGGGACCCCAGATTGAGGCAAAGGCTGCTTTTGTTGGCAAAGAGGTGCAGGTGACTCCTCTTATTGGGAAGTTGCGCATACATATACAAGGCTATTTGGATCATGAGCATTTCTTGATTGCTCCTCTAAATGGATGTGATGTATTGCTTGGTAAGCCTTGGCATCATAGGCTTGAGCCTCGCAAAGAATATAAAACCAACAGGATCACTTTTATGCATAAAGGCCGCATGCATGTCATTGATGCTAGCAAAGAAGGGGATTCCATCCCAGTTGTATCTCACATCCAAATTAATAAGGCAATGAAAAAGAGTCTTTCCGCGTATTTGGTTTTTGTTCGTGACAAAATTGAACAAAGTAATGTGAATGTGGATGTATTGACTCAAGAAAGGCTGAATTTTCTTAATGCATATAAAGATTGTTTTGCCGATGCATTGCCAAGAGAACTACCTCCTGAGAGGCCCGAAGATCATCGCATAGATCTTGTGCCAGGTAGTTCCCCACCTAACAAACCTGCATATCGATAGGCGAATCAAGGTGGTTAAAAACATTTGGTACTATATGTAACTGTACACATATGGAACAAGTATAAAAAGTACATAAATGTAATTTTTTTTTTGCTCGCTGAAGCTCCCGCCTCCACCCTGCTCTGCGCGCCATCGCTCCCCCCCCTTCCTTGCGTCCTTTCCTTCCGCCCCCCGCTTGCTCCCCTCTGCTCGCCGTTGCGCCTCCCCCCTCCTTACTCGCTGCTGCGCCGCCCCCCCCTCCTTCCTCGCTGCTGCGCCTCCCCCCCTCTTCGCCAGTTCGCCCCCCTCCACTCTTCGCCTGTTCGCCCCCCCTCCCCACTGCCGCCAGTTCGCCCCCCCGCCTTTTCGCCTCTTCGCGCCCGCCTCCCTTCAGCAGCGCCCCGCCCCCCTCCATCTCGCGTTGTTGCCGTCCCCCCCCTCAGGGCCTCTCCTCCGTTTTTCGCCCCCTCCCTCCTCTTTCGTGCTGCTTTTCACCCCTTGGGGGTTTTTTTGTTTTTTCCTCATCTTCATCCGTCCTTCCGCCTCTTGGTGTGCAGCCCGCTTCTTGCAGGTTTTCCGCTTTCGCCTCGCCTTCGCTTGAGCTTCAGACTCTGATGGAGACTCCTCCCGCCTCGCCTCAGAGGGACTCTTCCGCAGCCCCCTCGCCCGCCCCTGAGGACATCCCCATCAGGCTTTCTCTTTCGCCGGAAGAGGAAGCGAGCCTCACCGCAGAGGTGGAACGCCTTCAGGCTCACTCCACCATCTGCCGAATAGTCGGCACTCGCCCCAGCAGAGGGGAGATCAGGGATCTACTTCAGGCTCGCCTTCTTGCAGATGTGGGCAAGATCCTGGATGTACAGCTCCTGGGCCGGGGCCATTATCAGATCGAGTTCGAGGCCGCCCAGAGCGTTGCCAAGGTCCTTGCCATGAGTCCTCTGGACATCAGGGGTGCTCGGGCTTTCTTCAGACCTTGGCAGCATGGATTTGACCCAGCAGCGGCGGAGCAGGGAGAGCGCCTCTTCCATATTACAGTTTGTTTCCCTGGTCTCCGCCGGGAGTATCTTCCGCTCCTCCCCAGGCTCGGAGCATTGGTGGGCTCGGTACTAGAGACGGGCCCCTCAGCAGCTTCAGTGGTGGCCAGAGCAGCGGGGCTACCTTCGGTCAGAGTGTTGGTGCCTGACATCTCCTCCCTTCCTAAGGTCATTCAGCTACCTAGGATAGGGGGGGGGGTGGTTAGATCAGAGAGTGGAGTTCTCGGGGCTCCCGAACCAGTGCTTCATTTGCAGGCAGGTCGGTCATCTGGCCAAGGCCTGCCCTCGCAGGAGACCTCGACCCTCACCACAGCAGCAGGCTACTGATGGCCCGCCCACAGATTCGGCTCGGCAGGCTGCCTCAGGGACACCTGCTCAGGCCACAGAGACCTCGGAGTGGCAGCTTGGACAGGGGCGCCGCCGAGGGAGACAGCCACAGCAGCACGCACAGAGACCGCTGCAGCAGCAGCCACAGTCTCAGCCTCACTGGGTTCCCGTGAGGAACAGCTTTGCTCCCCTACAGGAGGAGACCCCTACAGAGCGACTGAGGACCAGGAGATGCCAGCTCCCCCTTCTTCACCCCCCCCACCCCCGTCCCCTCCCACCGCCTCGTCACCACCTTCGCCTCCTCCCGCCTCCGCTCCGGTTTCGGCAGCGGCTCCCTCTCCACCTCCCTCGCCTCCCCCTCCTCCCCCTCCGCCCGCCTCACCTTCCCGGGAGACCCTGGCAGTTCCCTGGCGCTCACCTGCAGTCCGGCGAGCGCTGAGCACTGACCTCGCTCGAGCATCACAGAGGAGACCTATGCCGATTAGGGCCTCACGGATTTCATCTATCCGCAGTCGGCTGAGTCGCCTTGGCATTAGACAGCGCTCGGAGGCCTTTGATTATACCTTTACACGGCTTTTTGGAGCAGAGGGCCCCCATGAGCCAGCACCCATTCGAGTTCATGTAGTGATACCTCCGGCCCGCGGGGAGGAGGCACTAGACTCAGCGGTGGCCTTCTCGTTCCCTCTATGTGGACCTTGTGATCGGGAGTGGACTCTAGAGCTCGCTCTCAGCACTTTGAAGACTCAAGCAGTTGAGTTTTCTCACCACATGAGCGATCTGGAGGTGACTGATGTGATAGGCCGACTTTGGGAGTTGGCTCATTTTTTCTTGGATCCCGGGAGTGTGGATACCTCAGGGATTCAGCATCTGGTCGTGCGCATAGTGGCAGACTTGGCGCGCGACCCTGGATATGTGAGTATACACGAGGTTTCTCTGTCAGAGCAGGAGGCAGTCGCCATGGGCCACAGCCCCACTGGCGCCTGATCCGGGATTCTTGCAGTACACCGGGTGGGCAGATTCGCAGCCGTTCGGATGGGGACTATTCTCCATCCAAACCGCTTGTGAAGGCCCGCCGTACGGCTGAGACAGCATCCACCTCAGCAGGGCATCCATGAGGATCATCTCATGGAATGTACAGGGCCTTGGCGGAGCACACTTTATACGCTATCGAGGTTGCTTGAGGCAGGAGCTTCAGAGATGCCTGGTTGGTGGCAGCATAGACATTTTGATGATGCAGGAGCACCACTTGGGTGAGAGCAGGATCCGGAGATATGGTTCGGTGATGCCTGGTAGATGGGACACTTTTTGGTCTGCAGGGTTTGGTCCTTTGGGTGGACAGGGAGGAGTATGCATGGTTATTGCAGATGTATGGCGGCAGGCCATTGTGGATCGAGGGATCATTGTGCCTGGTAGAGCACAGTATGTCATTCTGAGGATGCATGATGAGCTATTGGGTGTGCTCAACATCTATGCGCCCAATCATGCTAGTGCCAGAGCAGAGTTTTGGACTCAGGTTACAGATGCATTGCCAGAGGCCGCACATTGGTGTGTTGGGGGAGACTTCAACATGCTTGAGGACCCGGCAGATAGGGTGGGAGGCAGTCATGTTACAGTGCACGGCACGGAGCTTGCAGCTTGGGACCGGTTTTGCATGTCACTGAGGATCACTGATGCATGGCAGCATGGGGCTTTCTCCCGGTCTCAGGACAGTCTTAGTTTCTCTCGGTCGGATCGCCGGCAGGGAGGGACTAATCTATCTCGGATTGATCGTTTTTATGTGGGCGATTGGTTGGGGGAGCGAGGGGGCTCCGTCGGCATTCTTGCTGGCACTTCATTTTCAGATCATGCGCCAGTTATATTGACTTTGGAGGAGGGGACACGGGAGCCCAGCTTGCAGTTGAGGATCCCAGAGAGGGTACTTGCAGACCCCAGTCTCGCTGAGGACATTGAGAGGATCTGGCATGATAGTCAGTGCTCTGACCAGGATGCAGCGGGCCAGTGTGCCCAGGGACTCATTGATCTTAGCTCTTTTCTACACGCTGCAGCTTTGACACGACTGGGAGAGATTCGCGAGCGGGAGCAACGGCTGAGACGCAGCCTTGCTTCGCTACAGCGCCTTCAGGAGCAGCAGCCTGCATGTGAGTGGGTGGCGTCCCAGCTGAGCCAGGCACGCCAGGAGGTTAGAGAGGCAGAGGAGCAGAGACATGAGTTTTACTATCGTCGTCAGGCCTCTCAGTGGACGCAGCTTGGTGATAGAGTGACTGGGGAGTTTTTTGAGATCACTGGACCCGGTCATGCGCGAGCAGGGGTTCACCAGCTTGGTAGACCGGATGGATCGATAGCTACTGAGCTCGGGGAGATCAGAGCCATTGCCACTGCTTTTTATAGTGACTTGCTTTCAGCGGAGCCAGCCACTGAGGATCGAGATGTATGCAGACAGACTGTGTGGGCCCATGTGCAGAGGAGGGTCACAGACCATATGCGCACAGTTCTAGGTGCGCCTCTGTCAGAGATTGAGCTTGCCGAGGCCTTGAGGGTCCTGCCGCGACATAGTTGCCCAGGGGAGGACGGACTGACGCCGGCCTTTTTTATGCGCTATTGGGACCTTTTGGGGCCAGGCCTCCGCAGGGGCTTTCAGCATGTTTTGGACACTGGGGTGATGCCGCAGAGCTTTTCAGAGGGCTTGATCTATCTTATCCCCAAGGGAGAGGGAGTATCAGATGATATTCGGCATTGGAGGCCTATTACGATCCTCAATACTGTCTACAAGGTCTTGGCAAAGGCCTTGAGTTTGAGGATCCAGCCCTTTCTGGGGGAGTTGATTCATGCTACTCAGACAGGATTTGTCAAGGAGCGCAGTATCCTTGACAACATCTTTACTTTCTGGGAGGCGACGGCCCGAGCTAGGTTTCTTGGCGAGGACTTGGTCGTGATGCTTCTCGATTTTGAGAAGGCATACGATAGAGTTGATTGGGGATTCTTAGAGGGCACTATGCTACGCCTGGGCTTTGAGCCAGGATGGATCAGAGGGGTGGCAGCTTTGTATTCCACAGCTCGCAGCTAGGTGTGCTGATTGCAGGAGGTCGGGGGCCGAGTTTTGAGCTGACCAGATCAGTCCGTCAGGGGTGTCCTCTCGCCCCTTTCCTTTTTCTCTTCTTTGCGGAGGCTATGAGTATGTATTTGACGGCAGAGGAGGTTGGTTTGAGAGGACTTCAGCTCCCAGTCCGGGGGGAGGATTTGCTTGATGCTGAGTTTGCAGACGACACGGGCTTATTTTTGCATGGCCAAGAGGCCAATCTTATTCGGGCAGAGCAGTCGCTCCAGGTTTTTAGTGCAGCTTCGGGAGCATTGATCAATTGGCGCAAGACAGTGGCCTTTTGGATCAGTAGTGCTCCCACTCCGGCATGGAGTCCGGACCCCGGTTTTAGATGGATTCCTCCCGGCACAGCAGTGCGGTATTTGGGATGCCAGATTGGCCTCGATTTGTCACCTGAGCAGCAGATTGCCCCGCTTCTTCTGAGCATTCGGAAGAAGCTATTGTATTGGAGTACAGCTCGACTATCCTTGGCTGGGAGGGTGGTGGTGGCAAATCAGGTGCTGTTAGCGACTATGTGGTACATTACGTCTTGCTGGATTTTCTCGAGCTCTTGCATCAGCCAGGTACAGAGGCTGATCAAGAACTTTCTGTGGTCTGGGCGGGACGGTCAGCCAGCTCGGGCAAAGGTTGCATGGGCAGTTATTACACTTCCGCTGGCTCAGGGCGGTTTGGGCATTATAGATCCAGTTGATCAGAGTAGAGCCTTATTGGGGAAGCTTATTGTTCGGGGGTTGCTTCCAGGCGCTGAGCCTTGGAAAGAGCTCCTCTTGCAGCGACTGCAGGCCCGGGCGCCTCCTGCAGGGGGTACTTGGGCACCAGAGATTCGCTGGATCTTCATAGAGATGAGGAGGACAGGCCTCAGTAGAGGATGGGAGGACAGATTTGCTTTGAGTATCCTGAGAGCTTGGGAGCTGCTGAGACCGGGGCTCTCTCAGCGGCCTCCTTCTTGTGTTGAGGAGCGGGCCAGGCAGCCGCTCATCTGGAGCCCAGCGGTTCGTACAGAGCAGGGTCATATGCTGGGTTCTCGGCCTCGTCTAGCCTGGGGACCTTTAGCGGCAGGCCCAGCTCGTAGTTTTGGAGACTGGCAGGCTTTCTGCAGTCTACCAGAGGAGACCCAGTTGGAGAGGCTGAGTCACTTCAGAGGGGGGTTGATTATGAGGGATGATATTCAGGAGGCACTTACAGAGGAGTGGTTCACACCTCTCGAGCTAGTGGCCCCACGGTGGATGGGAGCCTTTACACAGTTGGAGATCCTGATTGCTGTCAGAGCTAGCACTGAGGATGGCAGATGCCTCTATTATGAGATTCAGGATGAGGGCAGACTCCAGAGAGTGGAGGTGGAGTCGCCTTTGGTTGCAGAGTGCACCTTTCAGAGGATTCGGGTAGTGGCTGCCGCTTCTCGGAAGTGGCATATTGACCCCGACCCTGCTGACGTGCTCCCGGATTGGCGCATATGGGCATATGCAGCGCGCCCCTTGGCCCGGCTACAGTGGGACCCCGGAGAGTACGAGTGGCATGATCCTTATGCATCCCTTGAGGCCACAGAGATCACATTTTTCCAGTATACTGTTCGGCTGGGACGGCATATTTTGACGGCGAGGAGGTCGGTTTCTCCAGCGGCAGCGGGGCATTGGCGATTGCAGGGACTATCACAGGAGTTCCTGGAGGATTTCTGGGCTCGGCTCTGGGCTAGTCGACAGGCCCGCAGGATCTCGGCTTTTCAGTGGCTGGTCGCCCACAGGGGCTCAGCAGTTGGCACTTGGCTTGTTTACAGCGGTCTTCCGGCGGCCTGCGTCCGATGCGGCCACCCTATGGAGACACAGAGACATTGCCTTTGGGACTGCCCTCAGGCACAGCAGATTTGGCTGCGGATGCTGCGTATTCTGGCCCCCCTCTCTCCAGAGGGTATGTTTACGTGGGGTGCCGCTGCTTGGTCGACTTTGTCAGGGCCTGCTATGGGCTATGAGATGGAGCAGGGCAGTCAGGCCATCAGATTTATTAGGGGCCAGCCTCGCCTGGTTCCGGCACCGGATTTCTCGTCCGCCAGCTGGACACAGGAGAGGGATTTACGATGGGAGCTCCTCAGCAGCCTCACCATCTGGTTCACCTGGAGGGCCCGGTGCTTTACGGCCTTTGAGGGGAGATTAGAGCCACCAGCAGAGACTGTTCGGGGGATTTGGCAGGAGTTGATCCATACCCTGCAAGGACAGTACGACCGCATCCGGGGAGACTCGAATGAGGCGATCTTACGGCCACCTGTTTGGCTCTTTCCCCCCCCCATTGTATGATTTAGCCGCTCAGTTCTTTAGACTGATGCTTGTATTTTGCAGCACCTAGGGAGAGTCTCCCGGGCTGCCATGATGTATTCACTGCTCTTCTCTCTGTTAGGAGCAGGAGAGATCTCTTTTGTAGCCCTACGGGCGTTTTTTACATAACTAATGAAAGGATCTTTTCTCGGAAAGAGAAAAAAAAAAAAAAACAAACCTGCATATCGTGTGAGTGCCGCACAACAAGAGGAGATCATGAAGCAGGTTAATGAGCTTTTGGAGAAGAATTTAGTTCAGCCAAGCTCCTCACCCTTTTGTTCTCCTGTGCTTCTTGTGCAAAAGAAGGATGGATCATTCCGCATGTGTGTGGATTATCGAGCTCTAAACAAGCTCACCATCAAGAACCAGTTTCCAATTCCACGCATAGATGACATCTTGGATAAGCTTGATGGCTCGGCTTGTTTCAACCGTATAGTTTTAAAGAGTGGCTATCACCAGATTCGTGTGGTACCCTAGGATGTCCATAAAACCACATTCAGGATATCTTTTGGATTGTATGAGTTTTTGGTGATGTCTTTTGGCCTTACAAATGCCCCGGCAACATTCAACTGTATGATGGACAGGATATTTCGACACCATCATAAATTCACAAGTGTATTCTTTGATGATATCTTGGTTTTCTTCAAGAATGAGAAGGAGCATAAGACTCATTTGGCTTTAGTGTTTGAAGAATTGCAAAAGCATAAACTCCTCATAAATGCCAAGAAGAGTGAGTTCTTTCTTTCAGAGATACATTATTTGGGCCACATTGTATCCAAAGATGGTGTAAGAATGAATCTTGCTAAGATTGAAACCATTAGGAATTGGCCAGAGTTGTAAAATGTACATGAAGTGTGTAGCTTTCTTGGGTTATGTTCATACTATAGGCGATTCATAAGGCATTTCGCTAGGATTGTCTCACCGTTACATGATCTTACAAAGAAGAAAGCCGCCTTCAAATGGACTTCGAATGAGCAAGATACCTTTTTGCAACTCAAAAATGCTCTCATTTGTGGACCTGTGTTGAATGTTCCCGACTCGCAAAAGCCATTCACGGTGGAATGTGATGCATGTGGGAATTGTATAGGAGCTATCCTAAATCAAGAGGGTCATGCAGTTGCATATGAGAGCCGTCAATTGCATGATGCCGAGATCTATATGGACATTTATGAAAAAGAGTTGTTGCCTATAATTCATGCCTTAAAAATATGGAAGCATTATCTTCTTGGGGCTGAATTTGTAGTCGAGACAGATCATCAAAGCTTGAGGTACTTTCTATCTCAAACAAAGCTCTCGGAGAAGTAAATGAGAATGGCAAACTTTCTTTTGATGTTTCATTTTCAAATTCTACATACTCCGGGAAAGAAGAATGTAGTGGCAGATGCTTTGTTATGCGTGATTTCAGTGGCCTCTCATGGGGACTTATCTACCATGCGTGATTTGTATCATTTGGATGCTGATTTTTCCCATATATGGAATGGCTGGTCACTCGCATGCCTCTTATGTGATCAAAGAGGGTTATCTTAAGAAGGATAACTACTTATGTGTGGTAAAGGATATGCGTCCAAAGGTTATGGAGGAATGTCACGCTCCACCTTATGCTGGTCATAGAGGTATTTTACCTACGACACGCATGATAGAAAGATATTTCTTTTGGCCAAGCATGTGTAAGACATTGAGGTTTATGTACGTGCATGTATTACTTGCCAGAAGGTGAAATTTGATAGGTAAACGCCTCTAGGTTTACTTCAGCCTTTGCCTATTCCCTCGCAGCCATGGGAAACCATTACTATGGACTTGCCTAGATCCCCGCATGGAAATGATGCTATTTGGACCATAGTTGACAGGTTTAGAACGCAAGCTCACTTCTTGCCCGTCAAGAAAACCATTAAAGCCGATCATATGGTGAAGCTTTTCCTTGCTCACATATTTAAGCATCATGGTATACCTAAGTCCATTGTTGGGGATAGAGATCCCAGGACTACGAGGCTTTTTTGGAGGGCTCTATTTGACAACAGGCACTAAGCTTGAGTTCTCATCTGCTTATCACCCCCAAATAGATGGTCAAAGTGAGGCTAGGAATTCTACTGTGTTGGATTTGTTGAAGTGTATGTGGCAGATCAAAAGAGTGCCTGGGAGAAGTATCTTCCACTTGTAGAGTTTGCCTACAATAACACGGTACATGCCTCCATGGGACAAGCCCCATTTGAGATTATTTATAGCAGAGTGATCTTGCCGCCCATCCTTTGTACAAAGGAAGAGATTTTTGCAGCCAATGAGTATGTGCGTGATTTGGATATCACCTTTACTCAGGTCCGGGCAGCCATTGCACGCTCTCAAGACAAGCATAAGCGGACTGCCGACAAGCATAGAAGGGACATGCAAGTCAAGGAAGGTGATTGGGTATTGCTGACATTTGAGAAAGCTAGGCTTCGGAAGAGGCCAAGACGAGAGGGATCATATCCAAAGCTTTCTACTCGATATTATGGACCCTTCAAAGTGATTGAAAAGATCAATGAAGTGTCCTACAAACTTGCCTTACCCAATCATTGGAAGATTCATAATGCTTTTCACGTGAGTCTTTTGCGGAAGTATGCGGGGCCAGATTCAGAAGAGCCTGTCACAAAAGATCCGCCCGAGGTTGATGAGCTTGAGAAGATTCTCTAGCCAGAGCAGATTGTGTTTCACAAGGAGAGAAGGCTACCAACAAGCTTGCTTTCCAGGAGATACCTTGTGAAGTTTAAAAATTATTTACCCATTGATGCAAAGTGGGTAGATGAGGATTACTTCGTTGATTACCCACAACTTTTGCAGTCGTCTTGAGGCTTTTCAGTTGAGATCAACTGTTTAGAAGCTGGGGGAGATGTCACCATTTGGTCCATCTCCATTTTTGGAGCCACTTCTATGGAACTGTCACTCCATAGAGCGGCCAGATTTGTACTATGTTCACATGTGGCCAAGCCAGATTTGTCCATTTCCATTTCTGGAGCCACTTCTATGGGACTGTCACTCCATAGAGTGGCCAGATTTGTACTATGTTCACATGTGGCCAGGCCAGTGTCCCATGTGAAAGGGTCAGTCATGTTGTGTCACATGGACGGGAACCAATTTTGTGCCACCCATGTGTGACCAATATTGTGCCATATGGATGGAAGCCTGTTTGTTGCCACCCGTGGGATTTTCACTCCATAGGAAGGCCCGTGCTAGGATTTGTGTTTTGCCTATGGGATTGTCACTCCATAGGAAGACCAGGACTTCACATTTCTGTCACGCCAATTTTGTGCCCGACAAGAAATTCTTGTACAAGTTTCATGAAAGGGAGATTTCGTCCATTACATGTGCACATGCATTCATGTTTGCATGCATAAACTTGTTTTCGCATGACTTGTTTTCGTGTGTTTGCCTGCTATGACGTGCCAATACACTGTGTCATGACCCTGTGAAAGTGGAACAGCACAAGTGTGGGCATGGTGGTTAGTGAGCAAGATAAATATTTAATGATTCACATTTGGGTTCCTAGACAAAGGACATCAATATTTTTAATGTTTTAACCTTGGGTGGTACCTAGGCATAAGTGACCCTTAGGAAGTTTGATAAACTTTAGAAAGGGGCCACTAGGATATTTTTGGGAAAAAGGGACAACTCTACTTTTGGGAGTTACACGCCTCTCTCTCTCTCTCTCTCTCTCTCTCTCTCTCTCTCTCTCTCTCTCTCTCTCTCTCTCTCTCTCTCTTGTTTTTGGAGTCGTCGTGGAAGCTAGCTGCGTTGAGGAGAGTGGCTACTGGCTTTGCTGCGTGAAGATCAAGCCGTACAGAACCTGGCCGTACAGACCACGTGGCTGTAGGCCGTACAGAGCTGGTGGTTGCAGGCCGTACAGAGCAGGCTGACAAGGACAACCCTGTCCAGCAGGTACAGGCGGTGGAAACAGTACGGACAGAGCAGGTGGCTGCAGTTCCGTACAACTAGTGCAGGCGGCGGCGACTGTACGACAGCAGGTACAGGCTGCTGCACACCGATTGGTTCAGGTGGCGCTGGCGACCAGGGTACGGACAGCAAGCGGCTGCAGGTTCATGCGACTGCAAGTACAGTCCTGTACGGACAAGTACAGTCGGGTACTGCAGACCTGTACGGACAGGTACAGGCAGCTACAGTCCTGAACAGTTGCAGGCGGCGCATCTTCAGCTGCTGCTGGCGGCATTTTATGAGAGTATAGTTGGTGCATCAGTCAAGTGGCTGCAGGGAGAAAAGTACAGACAGCCTGTTGCAAGTACAGACTGGTACGGTCAGTCCCTCTGGTGCAGAACCACGCATTAAAATTGGTAAGCTCTCAACATATCAATCTTTCTTTCTTTCCACTGGCTTATGTCTGCTACAGAGTTGTATCATCTGGCCCTTTGTGAGAGGAAGGGTATAGCACTTTGAAGGGTGGAAACAGAGATTGGATAGTGGATGTGTATTTGAACTGAGTTGAAACCATGTTCATGGAACAGCCAGATGTGTGCTCAAGGCTGCCCTGTTGAATTGTCTTGGTTGATTAGAGGGAAGCACAATGTGTTGCTTTTGTGGGACACAGATCTGTGTGTGAATCCTCTGTGCTAAGAGGTCTTGAGGGCTGCCAGATTGGACATACAGGTTTACTTTCCTGGACTGGCTTTGTTGTACTCAGTTATACATTTCATTGAATTTGAATAAAGAAATACAGAAAGGGGCGATACAGAAAGGGGCGCCAAGCTTTGGGGCCAACAAGTGTCGATTTCCTTTCAGTTCTGGAGCATTCTAGCTCCTGTTAATTTGTTATTTATTTGGACTACAATTGGAAGGTGACTGCTAGTCTACCGCACTTTGGTTTCTACCAGAGGCCGGTTTCAAGGTTCCGTTGCCGGGACCCATCATCAACTTTCTTAAGGGGGTGAGCTCGTGGTTGTCTCGAGGAAAGTCATTGCTGAAAAATTCAGCAGCATGTCAGACACAGAAGACGAATATTTTTATGATGAAGAGGAAGAGCAAGAGACCTCTCTTGAGAGAAATGAATCTGAGGATATTCTTGCAGGAGAACAGGCTGCAGATGATGCACAATATGAGGATGTAACACAGCCAGAAGATATGCCTAGTAAAGAGGAAGATGATGCTCGGTTTAAAAATCGTTTGGCAGGTGTAATGGATGTGTTTATGCAGCGCACTCAAAGTGAGAAGTTTGCTGAATTTATGAGATCCCGTTCTGAGCTTGAAAAGAAGAAGAAAGTGCGTTCTAAGAACCCACCTCAGGGCAATAGTGGTGCCTTCCCACAGGATCCATCTTTTGGACAGTTTCCGAACATGCAACATGCTTTTGGTGCCAACTCACAGAGTTCCTTTTTCGGACAGCCATCTATTTCACAGCAGTCTATGCATCCAGGCTATTTTGGTGGTGGCTCTGTGTTCCAATCCATGACTGGGGGTTATCCTCAGGGAGGCATGGGTATTCCAGGGAATTTTGGAGCTAGTTTTCAGCCTGGTATGCAAGGGAATATGTATGGTGGCCCAATCATATGTACAGTTCTCTCTCTCTCTCCATGATACACCGGACATGGACTTGTTGTATACAGATTTGTCTCATAGGCCAATCTGGCCTTCCGTAGACATTAATATATCTTTTCTTTCTTCTTTCTTTCTTTTCTCTACACACACTCTTGCAAAATTCAGTTTTGTGAAGTTTCTCTGCTAATCAGGTAAAAACGTTCCATTAAGCTTCCGCATGTAACATACAAGCACATGCCAATTTATGGTACTCCAAAGAATGAAGCTACCAAAGGGTCTAGCAATATTCGAGACCTTGAATACATGTTCCTGTCATGGAGGAGGAGCCTACGAAGCACTATGAGAAAGATGCATGCTTTCGTTTGGTCTAGTGAATGCACTACCAAACAATTAAAAGATGTATTGTATGGTCCAAATCTTTGCTCTGTTGACTGTAGTGGCTATTCATGATTAGGACCTAAAGCTGCACTTTTATCAACAGACTTGTCATCTTAAACAGAAGAGTCGGGTGCAGCAAATGATGTGTGAGCTCACTACCTTGCCAAAGTTCTTTCAATGTTTGTTTGCCTTAAACTCATCCATCACTTACAAGCCTTACTTCCTAAAGAACACCTGCGTTTGACATCAACTGAAGGCCTCCTACACCCCCTCCCGAGTGGTGGCGGCCTCTTCACTCCCTTGCGTATAGCGCTCACAGCCCTCAGCATCTCTCCTTTTGATTTCAGAGAAGTTGTGTAGTAATTTTGACAAATTTTTACCAGATTTAGCTGGTATTTGACCAGACTTGATGAATCCAGCTACTGTTGATCAGTATTGGACCAGCTTTGACCAGCGTTTGTTTTGGATTTGCTGACCTTGAAATAGTGCTTCCTCAGTGTTCAACCAATATTTGGCAAAGCTTTTGTTTACTTTGGCACCTACTTTTGAATGAAAGAGCATAGTGGTCAATGTGAAGGTTCAGGGAAATCCCATAATCATGCTCTAGGAACTTTGTGTGGCAAGTATAGTATCAGGAGATGGCCTTGTTATCGACACGACAAATGAAATTTTAAGACCTTATCCAGCATCAGCCCACAGAGCACATGGGTGTTCCAGTGACATTGAAGTCTGCCTACTTTTGACTAGTGTTGGACCAGCTTTGAGCAGCGCTTGTTTTTGTTTCGCTAACTGTGGAATAGTGCTTTGTCAGTGTTCAACCAATATTTGGCCACGAAGAACTTGGTTTTGTTTACTTTGGCACCTATTTTTGAGTGTTCTATGTGAATGTTCAGCAAAATCCCATAATCATGCTCTTAAGTGGCAAGTATAGTATCAGAAGATGGGATTATTATTGACACAAAAAAGGAAATTTTAAGAGCTTATCCAGTATCAGCCCACAGAGCACATGGGGGTTCTAGTGACAGAGATTTCTGAGCATGCTAGAGGATTATGAACTTCTGAAGGGGGGAAATTGACGGTGTGCAAGGACGGAGAGGGAACAACAGGTGATAGGAAGCGTTGCAAGTGTGGTGGGGAAGGAAGGAGGAAGGTTTTATTCCGTAACAGCACGAAATCTTGTTTGTTTATGACATGCATGTAGGCTAATCTAATGCCTTTATATCTTAATTGATCAACAGGATACGGTGCTTTACCGAAGCTCTCAAAGTCGACTCTCCGAGACCTCAGCCTTTACAAGTATCCCATGTGGAGTCTGCCCAGTACGAAGCTGTTTACATCTTGGAGAAGCATAGTTTTAACTGCTGTCATTGTTTTACTCCACGTGTTTTTGCGTCTTCCCAAGGCAAAGTTTGCTCTTCTCTTAATGTTGTGCTGTTGGTGAAGTGATGACAATTTTTATGCGCTGTTCAGGTTTTGCACGACTGCACAGATGACGGTCTTATCTCTCCAAAGACGTGTGTTTATTATCAAAATTGGCTGAAGTTCTAGTGTAAACCTTCTCAATTGTCTAGACCGTGATGTTTCTATGGTTGCGACAGACACGGGAACAGAGCATGCCTCAGTTTTGTCAGCTTGTAGTAGAATGAATGTTTCTGAAAGGCCAAAATATTTGTATGCAAGAGTGCCCTTGAAGAAACAAATAAAGGTGGTAAACTGATTCTCATTGTAAGGGTATGCATCTATTTTCTTCATCATACAAGGGGGATTGTGTAAAATTAAGAAGAGCTTCCTTAAAAGAGTACACCAAATTTTGTGAATGGATGATTTTTTGTTTCAAGACTAATGAAGCTATTAGGAGATTGCTTTGGGCCCCTTCTAAAAATGAAGGGGAGAGATCTTCTAAATGAAATCCACCTCTTGGAATGTGAAAGGTTTAGGCAGTGTTAATAAGCATAACCCTGTTTGGAAATTGGTGGCTTCCTCTGATTTGGAAGCCTTGTTTGTTTGGGAGCATAAGCTTTGTATGTTTGTTGGTTCCTCTTTCCATTGGGCTGGTCTTTGGAACCACCAAAGAGGAAACACAGCTTATGCTCCCAAACAAGCTGTGTAAGTTTGTTGGTTCCCCTCTCCATTGGGTGGTCTTAATTTTTTGGAAGCCTTGTTTGTTTAGGAGCATAAGCTGCGTTGGGCTAGTTATTATTATTATTTTTTGGTGGTGTTCACATTAGGACATTTTGGAGGTCATTCGTAGGGTCTTTTGGTAGAGAGAGAAAGGAGCGCATCCAATCAGGAAGAAGGCAACGTTACGTTGAAAAATAGGTTGTTTTTTTTTCCTAAATCTAAAAATTATTCTTTTTCACCTCAAAATGTATTCTACTTGCACTTGATAGTCACTTTTCACACCCGAATGCATTAAACATACCTATACTTTTGTAGAGAGGGAAACTGCTATTCCTACTCTTGGGCTTATATAATTTCTCGCGTTCTTTTCATTTTCTCTACCTTCTACACTCCATTCTCCCAAGCTTCAACCTTTTGCACTCCATTTCTTTTTGAAACGATGGGTAGCAAATCTCGTTTTATATCATCTTGATTTTGCTCCACTAATGTCATCATAGATGATACAATCCCATGGACAAGGAGACCAAGATCATCAGTGTTTGCCATACTTGTATCCAACTCTCTCAATGCGCAAAATCAGTGGATTGAAGTGTTAATCACTAAGGGCACCTGGGTCCTTACGCAGTCAAGGAAGAGAAGAAAGACAAACAAGAAGAATATCTTCAGGGCGTCATGGAAAGGAAGAGTGAAAGACTTCTAGATAGAGGCTAGAAAGACAACCATCAAGGAGGTCCTAGTGCAACATGTATATATGCATAATAATGTTGTGCTTGAGAGCCTCCCTCACTCATTGTACTTATTGCACATCCAGATTCAGCTTTTTAGTTCAGTACTTTTTCATTTTGTTGGGATGACAGAGGATACCCCACACAGGTACACTGATTTGTCTCATAGGTCGAGTTCGGTCTTTTGAAAGACGTTAATAAAATCTTTCTTTCTTTCTTTCTTTCTCAGGTGCACCGTTACAAATAGAATAAAAAATGAGTCATATTTAATAGTCACAACACACGTGTCAATGGTCAACATCACACGTGTCAGTAATTACTATCACGCGTGGACACGTGTAAAGTTATTTAAACCTCACAATACTATTAACGGTTCTCGTTTTGAGAGAGAGAGAGAGAGAGAGAGGGAATCCACTCTCGCGTAAGCAGCCAGCAATGACAACAGGTAAATTGATATGGTACTTGCAAGAGGAATGAAGTGCGTTATCGCGCCAAACCGCACAAATATAGAGAGGGGTTGCTTGGATTCTAATTCGTTCCATTGTTTTACTAATCAAAACAAAGAAAGCTTAAGCGGGGAGCCCCGACGTTGGATCCAGAGTTTAGTGCTGCGGGGAGGAACGACGTGTGGATGAAGGCCCCAAAGCTATTGAGGACCACAAGGAAAAGGTCTATTGACTTCACTACTATTGGTGACCTTGAGAGGAGGTTATGTCACGGATAGAGGAGCCACAACTTGTGAGAGGACAGACAGTGGAGCAAGTATTTTCAATTGTGGAGTTGAGAGGATCTAGTTTCCCCCTTTACTTTGTTAAGCAGCATAATGATGAGGAGCCCTATTCAGAAGACCAGGATATGGGGACGGATGAAGATGAACAGGAGAAAGTGGGTGTTCTCAATCTGGTGTCCCTTTCCAAACGACCTGCTCGCCAGAGGCTCTCTATTAAGAGGGATTTCGATTTCTCAACGGAGGCTAAGGAGGAGAAAAGGGCCAACTGGTGACACAGAGATGCAGAAGAAGAAGAAGAAGAAGAAGAAGAAGAAGCAAGTTCTTAGCACTGACATGAAGGGCAAGAAGGAGGAAATTAATGAGAGCAATGATCTTGCCTTAA
Source organism: Cibotium barometz (assembly GCF_041138505.1). Lineage (NCBI taxonomy): Eukaryota > Viridiplantae > Streptophyta > Polypodiopsida > Cyatheales > Cibotiaceae > Cibotium > Cibotium barometz. The sequence goes on from NC_141056.1 coordinate 60,495,976, forward strand.
TTGATGAGAGACTTTTTTATTTTGTTTGTAACGCTACAGCTGCTGATAATTGCTGAGATGTTTAACAAGCCTTTGCCAGTAGAGTCAATTTTGGACCAGCATGTAGATTACCTATCAAAATAGAGGGATGGTTTCGAAAAAGCAGTATCTAAAGGAAGGCTACTGCCAAGGAATCAGGCTTATGTGTACTTGCTGGATTGTGCACCAAGCAAAAAAGCAAAAAAAAAAATTTACAAGTACCAGCAACTCCCATCTTCCTACAAGCCTACTTGGTGTACCACGCACATGAGTTGCTACAGGTTGCTATATGAGCCATTGGGATTCCTTTGCTACTTGCACTGCCTCTATAAAGAGCTTCCTAAAAAAGGGGTGAATAATTGCTCTATGAAGGTACTGTTGAAGATGATATTCCCCAAGAAGATGAGTTACCTTCTCAAGAGACAGAAGTTGAGGAAGAGATACAGTTAGTACAGGAGGAAGAGGAGGCCAAGTCTATGTATATTGTTGCTCTTAAGACATGCACAATATAGAGATCTCTAGATGTAGATCTCTATAAAGTGGACCAGTGTGATTTAATATTGCCAGTACTGCCAGAATTCATTGTGGATAATAAACGTTATGTACTCTTATGTGACATTCAGAATATTTTTAGTCTTAGGGAAGATTTTGCTTTATGTGCTATTGCCAAATTTTTAGGAAGAGAGCAGTGGTTTTATCTCAAAAGATGACAGTGATGACTTAGCGTTGGAGGAAAATTACAATAGTAAAGAGTGTCTGAGCATATGTTTGGGCAAAGCATAGAAGTTAAAAGATGATGGCTTTGTGCCAAACGATAGGACCTTCAGGCCAAATATGGCTATGATAGGTCGAATGACTCCACAAAGGAGTGGATGAACAGAGTAGGAGAAGATAGCAAAAGTTCTATTAACCTTTGGTGCAAGATCAACTGTTTGTGACAGATGAGACTGAGGTTCTCTCTCTCTGTCTCATGGGCCATTTCGACCTTTAGGAGATGTTAATATATCTTTCTTCTTTCTTTCTCTGTGTGTGTGTGTGTGTGTGTGTGTGTGTGTGTGTGTGTGTGTGTGTGTGTGTGTGTGTGTGAAGAAGTGATATGTAGATTTATGTTTTCGTAATTATTTTGTTTTGCAGAGTACATTTGAAGTCAATGACGAATTCTTGCAGCGGCCAAAAGGGAGTACTGTGGCAGAGACGCAGCTCTTTCTCACTATTTACCCAAATTGTCTAAGGCAAAGATGATAATCTATCACAATGCCATGAGCCAGGAAGGGAGAGTTGCAAATTTTTTATTCAAGACATTGTCCTTGTTTCTAGGTATTACTCCTAAAAGTTATGAGAATATTATTTTGATAGAGAAGTCCACTGCCTTAGAAGTTTTTGGATGCTACCCTAGTTATGCCAACACCCGAAGGGATTACTTTCATACCTATGTTGCAGCAGCATTGTCTCTAGGCATAAAGAACCCACAAGAACTAGCAGAGTATGGCAAACACCGTTTGCTAAGGTATAAACGACGAAAGCCAGAACCACAGGAATTACAAAAGTCATTAGAATGAAAAGATACATTATAAAAGACTTGAGGAATCTCAAACACTTGTTTAAAGTTCTCATCCAAAATTTATCTGTTCGGTGGTCGTCTCCACCACTTAGAGTCCATCACCCTTGCGGAGTCCATGCAGTAAAGGCATGGAGACTTTGCATTGACCCCTTTGCTGCAATTAAATAAGCACATGAGAGTCTTCAAGTCACCCGCAAGATGCCATTGAACTTGAAAGTCCCCCCTTTTCTCTACATGGAGCAGCTTGGTTACATTCATCTATTCTTTCATAAGATTGGGAATATGTGTATGATGAAATACCCAAAACAAGGATTCATGGTCCTCTTTCTTGACCTCAAATGAACCTAGCAACCAGATGTTTGTCTCATATTGCACGCTAAAATACTTTGGATCATCTCTACTGCAATTAGAAAGAGCCCTATTCATAAGTGTTATTGTGATCCTTTCCATCTTTTTCTCCTTGATAATCTCCCACTCATCAAGCTTGATGACAAATTGAAGTACACCTCTTGTCTCCTCAAATGTAATATCATAGAACTCCACCATTCTCTTTTGCACGAGTTCCAAGTCCATGAATATATTGTTCTGTTCGTTGTAGAATATGCTGGCACCTTCTCCCTTAAACTCTCGTACAATGTGGTATGAGTGACCAACATAGTGAAGCTGTTCTGTGTTTAATTCCTCCCTATGTCTCCAAACTTTTATAGGTGTCGGAAGTAGCTTTGCTTTAATGACTTTGGCCTAAAGGAGTGATGACACTGACTTTTGGATGGCACTATGATCCTTACGACTGACTCCACTTGAATCCATGGCGGATTGGATATCTGCAATAATTGAAACTATATTGTTGGTTACAAATTCATCCACTATATCTCGTTGAAACACCTTGAACTTCTTCTCTTTTATCATTTCTCTTGCCATTCTTGATGTCACGAATAATTTCAGTTGCTTTGATGGATTAAGATTCGGATTGATATTCTCTTTATCAGTATGTATGACAACCCTACAAATACAACACTACTTATTACTAACATAGTGAACATGCAAATCATAAAGCAGCCCAGAAAATAAAATAATATTAACTGCTAACATAAAAGACATGTGAATGGGAATGCATTATGTGCAATATTACCTTATGGCTTAGATTCTCTTCTTTAGGCCTCCAAAATCGGGCCTCAAGTTCTTGACATTTTTTAGCTTTCTTTTTCGTATGCGCGGTCCAATGCTAGTGTCTTTTTCTCTATATTTGCGGAGGTCACTTCTTAGTTTATTGATTTGACACTCTTGTTCTTCCAATCTAACTTTCTGTGTCTTGCATTCACCAGACAAGCCAAGAAGCTTAGTTGCTAAATGTTGTGAATAATGCCTCTCTCTTTCTTGCATGAAAGAAATTGACTTGCAATATCCTAGTAAGCCTTTGGCGCCATCACCTGCAAAACGCAAGAGAGTTGTGGGATTTGAAAAGGGAGGATGTGAAGCAATGCGGGGGTCACACCAAAGGTCTATGTGTTGCTTCCCTGACAATCTCATATGATCTTTGACATCTGATGAGAGCAATAGTTGACCACTTCTGCGTTTTTGAATGGGAGCATACTCACTATCTAGATCAATGTGTAGATGGTACTTTCTCTTAATGCTTTCATGATTAGACTCTTTAATAGAATGAGTGTGTATATGGTTGTTCTCCATTGAAGTGTTCTAGAAATGAGTAAGTATACTATATGAGACAGAGTGAAAGTATACTATCTAGATCAATGTGTAGATGGTACTTTCTCTTAATGCTTTCATGATTAGACTCTTCAACAGAATGAGTGTGTATATGGTTGTTCTCCATTAAAGTGTTCTAGAAATGAGTAAGTATACTATATGAGGTAGAGTGAAAGAATATGACTGGCTATGGTGAGAGAAGGCTTGCATTTGTCTTTTGAAATTGGAGATGAAGGTTCTCATTCCCTCCAAACTATCTTCCATGCAATAACATCCTCCTCCTGAACTAACTTTATTCTTGCAGTTTCGAATGTATCATTTCAAAGAAGGTTCCAACAAACTTTACGTGACGGCCGCCTAGGAGAAGATTCACCTCTCTGGCTCAGAGACTACACTTTTATGACTTTTACGTTCTCTTTATTTTAACATTTCAAGATTTTTTCTAGAGAGAGAAAATAAGAATCGATGATTTTCTTACAAGGCTCTACAAATGACCTCCAAAATGTCCTAATGCCGGTGTGCTCACTCTTGTAAAATCTTATCTTGGTGGTTTCTCACCCCTCTACTATCTCAATGGTCCATGTCTCTTTTGTTGATTCCACTTTGTTATGGTCCGTTCCATCTCTCTTGAGAACACTCTCTCATTCATAGAGAAAACAAGAACAAGATGCACCATGTCAAGGGGAATTGACTAATGTGCCACAATAGATGCAACCCTCTTCTTTCTGAGAGCTATATGTCATACACCGTCCCAATCCGTTGTCTTGCCATCTCGGTTATAGTCCATTGGGTAGCCACATATCCTCTCTCACACCTATGGTATAATCCTCTCTCACACACCTATGGTAGCTACACAAGCATAAGTATAGAGAAGAGGAGCAAAAGGAAGACTCAATTGCACAATAGAAGTGTTGTATTATAAGAAAAAGGGCAGTCCCTTCCCATCGTGGCAAGTTGGTAAACTAGCTTGACTCCTCCTCTCCCATCCACTACATAATAGTCGGGATGAAGCTTCAAAAATCAAAAAATAGTATCTACTTGAGAATTACTAGTTCATCAAGAAGCATTCATCACAATGTAAGCCATGCCCAACCCATGGGGATTAAATATGCACTTCGTGAAATGGAATCCAATAGTTGAAATTTACCAACCCTTGTCATCCATGCTTCAAGTACATGTCCCAATCTCATATGCCATGCATTGGACCCATCATGTCTTCGAGTGTGCCAGTTGGGTTGACACCCTTGGTGACTCTTATTTCCCCAATGACTTGTCCTATGTCCATCACAACGAGTCTCATTCTTTGTATATGCTTGGGTTCAACACTTAACAATCCTTACAGTCCTTAGATGTCCAAACTGTAGCAAAATATTGAAGAGTCTAGGAAGTGGGGGTACACAAGGAATGAATGGTGCTCTAAACTCAAAAGAAGTGGAACATGGCCTAAGAGAGTTATCGTTGAGAATTGTAGCCGTAAAGATCTCCAACCATGATTAACAAATCACGGCGATGCTAGCATGATTTTTGATAATGTAACAAAAATCATGGTGATGAAAATCTCAATCACTTGATTTGTTGTCTTTTTATTGATGTAGGAGTTATTCTAAGGCACCTTGTATCCATCCCGAAGCTTGTAAAGAACTTTGAAGCAATAGGATTTTGGAATCATGGCCTTGATATTTGGGCTTTTAGTTGATGTAGTAGCCTTTCGTGAGTGAAGAATATATGACCTGAATTTGATATTTGAAGCATTTTTGGTTGACGTGATTCAGGGAATCACGATGATTTGAAAATCACGGTGTCCTAGCCTTATGTTTTTCTTCAGTCTGATGATGTACATAGCATGTGTAACATCCTTATGCTTTTCTTCATTCTGATAATGTACATAGCATGTGACATGATTTGGAGAATCACGACTATGTTTCTACAGGTAGCATAGGCGTGATTCCTTTGTGATTCTTCAACCACGTCAGGAAGAGGCATTCCGGGTTGTGATACTGCAGTGCCACCTTTCCATGGGTCGTATGGATCTCCTTGCTGATGATGGTCCCATGGAAGGCTTGGGATATGGGCCCAAGTAGTTCATCTTTGTTGGTCCCCGCGTTGGTTTCTTCTTTTGACTCACCAGGGAGCCTGTAGCGTTGGCCTGGGTTACTACGGGGGTCTCTACGGCTTCGGGGTTTGAGGTTGACATTTGTACATGGAAAGAAAACCAGACTCTAGACTGGTGGGATAGGTACCACTCCTTTTCTTTTCTTTTAAAAGAAAAATTATTTATAATGGTAAGATGGTTAATTGAGATGAGAAGTGTGTTAGTGGTAGGAGAAATAAACCAGGTGTGTTAATTGAACATGTTAATTATGTAGCGTGAAGGTGCAGGTTTTTGGTAGTTTCGTGAAACTACAGGTCGTGAGACGGAATTCTGTGAGACTTAGAGACATGAGAGTTAAAGGTGTGAAGGGATTTTCGTGAGACGGAATCTTGTGAGACTTAGAGACGTGAGAGTTAAAAGCGTGAAGGGGATTTTCGTGAGACGGAATCCCGTGAAAGGGATTTCCATGAGACTTAGAGACGTGAAAGTTAAAGGCGTGAAGGGGGTTTCCGTGAGACGGAATCCCGTGAGACTTAAAGACGTGAGAGTTAAAGGCATGAAGGAGATTTTCGTGAGACGGAATCCCGTGAGTTTTTTGGAAGCGTGAAACTGGAGGTTCAGTTCTGTGAAGTTACAGGTTTTTGAATAGCTACGTGAAAATGCAGTTTCTTGGCAGTTCCGTAAAATTGCAGGTTTTTATGGTGTTTATGTTTTTCTTTTTATCTTAAAGATTCAATTAGTGCAAGTGATGAATCCGCAAAAGCGGAGTTTAGAAAAACACAAAAATTTTGTGATGAAAATGCAGATGATTTTAAAGTGCACGACATTAATCGATCATAATCAAAATTAAAAGAGGATAAAAAAGAAAGAAAAAAGAAAAAAGAAAAAGAAAAGAAAACGATGAAGGGTCTAAGATCCCACCTTAATGTGTGGATGTCAATTAGAGTTGGAGGAAGCGAGGAATGCGATGCAAGATCGAATGTGAAAGCTCACGATGGAAGGCGATTTGCGTTGGAGCACACGATGCAAAATGGCAAAAAAAGGAAAGATTTTTGAATTTATAGCGCAGCTGTCGGACTGGGCGACTGCCTTAATAAAGAATGCCACGTGGCATCTTGAGATTGGCCTGTGAGAAGTAACCATTTCACAACATGAAGCATTTTGGACCAGTTCACAGCATGAACCTTTTTGAATTGGTTCACGGCGTGAACCTGTGCAAGATTAATACCTTCTATTTGTCTTCATGCTGCTAAGTCATTCAAACATGCATTAAATGAGTGAATGATACCCAGTTTTACCTTGTATCCATTGTGTAACAAATGGATACCTTCATCTTTTATTGCCATGAGAACCAAGATAACACCATAAAACTTCTGGGTAGGTGTTGCTGCAGCCGTTTAAGCTCCGTGTGGGAGTGTTTGATTCTTCCTTCCACCCAACTAAATAATGTTATTACTGGGTCCTGTGGTGGTTGGGGAACTTTTATCCATGTCCCTTTGCTGAATTTCTTTTTTTCTTCCTTTAGGGTCCTTGTCTAGCTCCTTGATCAAAGTGGTTTTACTGATATTGCTTTGGCAATAAAAATAAGACTCTAGAAAACACCCTTGTTTAGAGGCATGTATCTCCTAAACCGTATATCCCGATGAAGGCACTCTAGGGCTCATCGGAAAGCTGACATTGAGCTCTTCGACTTTGGACATGGTCATCCAAAGTCAAAATCGATCATTTTGGCCTCCGACCAGCAGCCTCGAAATTCGACTTGAAAATCGAGGCAAAAAACAACCCAAAAAACAGCACGAAAATGACGACGTGCCATATTCGGGCTACTTTTTGAGGGTCTAGACGACAAAATCACGGACGACTCAAGAAAACAAAGTTGTAGTACTCCAAAAATAATACAACTCCCTTATACAAAGTTTTTCAAAATTCCTTTTGGAACACCCTCAAAAACGTGCTGCAATATAGGGAAACAATTCTCAAAAAAAAAATCGTCGTGAGACAATGATGGAAAATAGGTTTTAGGACCTCCTCTTCCATCTGGGAAGTTCCTAGCATATGCTTTTTTTAGAAAAATATCTAAGGTTCACGTGCATATAGCGCCTAAGCTAATTAGGGCAAACGGACACCCGTTTGATCCAAAAAAGAGTACGCCAAGCCTCTTGAGGCTATAACGGGCTGTGGGAAAGTATTAAAAGCAAAAAAAAAACTGTGATTGCTCATTCAGGAGCATTTAGGCACTAACATGGCCACGATAGAGGGATTGCCAGGAAGGATCACACAAGGACTTAACCCAATGGCTGACATCTTCGAGCCATTGAGATCTATGCCACCAATTCACCTCCCCATGCCATTGGCCATGCCAATAATAAGCGTGTCATCGGGTTTTACACCCCCTGCTGTCACTTCGATTCAACCAAGCTTTTGTCCTTTATCTAACATTCTCGAAAATCCTATAAGTACCAACCCTTTCCTGGATGCCCACACCTTGGACATACTAACTAGTCTAAGAAGGGGGGTGGCCCAAGGACTCAGTGAGTCTCTTCCAACAAGAGCACTCACATACGACCTCAATGACATACAAAAATACGGCTGTACAAATTTCCAAAATTATGCGCAAATACGACGGAACAGAGATGTGAAGCCTTTGGAAATCTCAACTCCCCACTAAAGTACATGCGTTGAACTTATGCTTAGAAGGAAAAGCTAGTCGATGGTTCATCGCATTAATGCCGGCAATAAAGACCAACTTCAAAACTTTGAAATCAGCCTTTATACATAGCTTTTCCAGACAAGGTGATCAATGGAGTGTAGTAACAGAACTCTATTCAATTGAGCGTCAATCAAATGAATCCATTAGAGATTTTATCCTTCGGATAAAACTCTTGGACTCACGTTGTGAGTCATGGGAAAAATTAAACGATGTTCAATTTAGGAGATGTTTCATGATGGGCTTGAAGAATAACAGCTTACACAACTTGATCATTGTAACCAATCCGAAAACATTTGATCAATGTTGTAAAGAAGCAATACGTTTAGATGACAACATGTTAGAAGATGATCATGCTACAAGATGTTCCTCATCTAAACCAAGTGAAGCAATGGCAAAAGAAAGATCGATCTCGGAATTAACATTCCCAGAATTTTATGCAGCCTTGTTTAAAACCTTACAGCCAACATCTGTAAGAGAGAATGTAAACCTTCAAAACCAGACATCCTTAATGCCTATAAAAGTGACGAGCGAAGTGCCTTGTGTTGAATGCAATCACTCTACGACTGTCCCAATCCTCATTGTGCATATAAAGTACCTGTTTTTCTATACTGCATATATTGTAAAACATTTGACCATGATACTAAAAAGTGTCCCACTTCATCCGCAATGGACTCAGAACCTCCATCTTCCGTGCACCAAACAGAAACTGTCCAAAGAGTAGAAACTGCTCAGAAAGCAGTTAACCGGACACTTCAGTGTTTCTATTGTCATGGACCTCACAAGGTGGCAGACTGCACAGTTTGGAATACTTCCATGCCCATAGTCACTGACACCTTGAGACCAATGTGTGAACGATGTGGCATTGATCACATGTTCCAAGATTGCCCAAGACAGTTGCTTCAATGCAACTTGTCTCACAAAATATAACTCTTAACATCTTAAGTGTACAAAACGGGCAATTGTCCACGGTACCCTTGAATGTGCTTACACGCTTACAAGCCAAGGTACGAAAAACAGTCAAAAAGAATGTAAAAGACAATACCTCAACATGGGTAGAAGATCATGTTTTAAAACAGAACCCAAAAGAGAAAACAAAACCTTCTAAACCCAAGAAAAACAAGGGACAAAAAACTATCGAAACCAAGGTCGAGTCAAAAGACAGGGAAAAGGAGTCTGTGGACATAAACCCAAATAGGGTCATAAACACAAAAGAGCCAAAAGCTGTATGTGATGCAGAAGCATCCACATCAAAAGACACAACACCCATATGTGCGACAGGATATAAAAACCCAAAAGAAAATTCGATCTCGTCGCATGGGTAAACATAATGAAAAACTGACAAACCAAAGAAAGTCAGAGAATGAAACAAGTTCTAGTACATCACTAAGTGAGGATGAAACAAGTTCTTGCTCTTTGCTCAATGCACCACATAGACCAATCAAGAAACTACCCAACCACCCCAAATGGATAATAATGATCACATGACATATGCGGAACACAAAAAACGAGCTCAAGAGTGCATGCTTAGCATGGTTGAATGTCTTACAGGGTCACCGGTTGTGATTGAGCCTCATAATGCCAAACCTACACCAGCAAACCAAGATTCAAAGCCTAGAAGAGTACCGCTTCCCCTTTCAAGAGGAAGATATACTCTCTACAGAAGAGTCATTTGAAACAGACTGTACGAACTATAGGCTTGAGAAAGCATGTAAGGAATTTGATAATTCCCTTACAAGATTAAAACAGTCTCTCAAAACCTCATTTGGAGGAATGCTCTTCTCTCATGATAAAGCCACCATCACATAAACACTTACACCTTTAATGGCTCAACAACCTGAGTTATACAAGGACATAACAAACTACATAAAACAGGAATGTCAGGATTTACAAGTCTTCAAACAGCCCTCATTAAAAATTGTCAAAGGGCCAAGTATGCCATTGTATGCATTGGGTACTCTTGAAAAAGCTGAGACCCAAACAGAGGATCAAAGTGAACGGAAATATGAAACAGACACAAGATCTAAAGCTGAAACAATAACCGAAACACCCATGGTTCCTTTGGAAGACTCTATCATGGTATATATGGATTTCCCTACATGTAATGGTGTTCAGTGCAAGTGCGTATTGATTAGTCCTCGAGCAAGTCATAACATCATGGACAATAGACACTTGGGTGTCATTGGGACAACCTAACCTTGCCCCGACAAGCAATAGTCTTGCAGAAGGAACCAATGAACAAAACATTGTTCCAAGTTACTTTAGATACACTACTCGAACAATTGATAGCAATATGGAATTTACATTTCATGTCACCCTAGATTCGCTTGAGTATGATGTCATCATTGGTGGACCTTGGATAAGTGAATCGTTGTATTCACTAGATGAATCCATGCAAACAACCACCTTGAACACTCCTGCATGCAATGTACAATTGCTATTACGAGAGAAAGAAACCTTGCACGATCTGGAACTTCCAACATATCTTACTGAAAAGATCCCTAGGATTTTGGTTGGATGAAAATTGCAAATTAAATCACCACAGCTCAATCATAGTTTTATCCAACACAAGAACACAATCTCATGACCCTAGAGCTATGGTATTTGTTAGGTTAACCACATTGAAGTTCCAAGTTACTTTAGATACACTACTCGAACAGTCGATAGCAATATGGAATTTACATTTCATGTCAGCTAGATTCGCTTGAGTATGATGTCATCATTGGTGGACCTTGGATAAGTGAATCGTTGTATTCACTAGATGAATCCATGCAAACGACCACCTTGAAAACTCCTGCATGCAATGTACAATTGCTATACAGGAGGAAGAAACCTTCCATGATCTGGAACTTCCAACATATCTTACTGAAAAGATCCCTAAGAATTTGGTTGGATGGAAATTACAAATGAAATCACCACAGCTCAAGCATAGCTTTATCCAACACAAGAACACAATCTCATGACCCTAGAGCTATGGTATTTGTTAGGTTAACTAACACTCTCACGGCCCATCCTGAAAGGATAACCTTTACACAAGACTTGAGCATGCCATCTATAGGGTACTTTGAACATACAATGTATATTGAAACTAACCCCCTCGTAAGTTTTTTTGTGGTTGAGTATGTGTTGGAAGCATATTTAATCTTGGGACTTGAATCAAAATTTAAACCAAGTCTTGTGACCATTCCCATTTCTTTAGTACGAAGAATGGATAACCGCGACTGACTTAGAGAAGTTTTCCCTAAGACCCAAAATCGTCGAGAAATAGGTTAGAAATTCATTGTAATTGATGGATGGATCACCGAGATACGTGATGCATGATTTTCATTGAGAAAGCCTGGGTTGAAAATAAGGGAGTCTGGTGAAACCAAACTCAATGGGAAATTCTTACTTGTAGAAACTTTGTTTTTTTTAAGGACTATCTTATGCCAGAATGCTGAAGGAAAAAGCATTTAGCTTATGGTTTAATCTAAGGAGAGTTATGTTGCAAACAACAGCTGGTGGCAGGGAGTGACGTCTCCAGAAAAGCCTGCCAAGGTCTTGACCAGCCTCGGTATGGTTGAAAATGGTGCGCTTCCGGTACAATGGGTGAGGGTCGATGAAGCAGTCCCTGAGAGTGAAGTACTAGGACACCTAAGAAGGATCCTAGAGGGTTCTGACCAGACGATACACAGGCTCGAAAACTGCTAGGACACCCATGCGTATGTTATGGAAGATATTCATGGATTGGCAAGAAATTATCTAAGTGAACTGGAAACTTGAAATTGGATCTCGTTGGTTGACTAGCTGGTCTTCAACGGAGAGTCCGGATGATAATTTAAATGGAACTGAAATTTTGAGGATTATGATAGAAACACTGTGGTTTCATTCCAATTCTATTTGAAGATAGTTGAATCTGAGAAAAGGTAATTTCATATTAGGTGCGTAAGTGGTGTGTCTATTTTGTATTTTGCATGAGTGCCGGCGGCTAGGGGGCCTGGGAACTCTTTTCCCTGGTACAAGGGACAAAACATAACCAAATTTTTATAAAAAGAAATCCCACCAATACAGTGGTTGGGCAATTGGCTAACCCATGGGCCCCGGTTGGGGTAGGCTGGATCGGTGGATTCCTACAACTAAGTCTAGTTAAGATTAAGTTATGGTAGTTAAAGTAAGTCCCAGGAAGATTCTTGTTCTATGGGAAAGAATCAATGGTTGTGCCTCGCTTAAGGGGAAAAAAGCGATGATTTCTATGAACCAAGTGCAAGTTCCTCCTTGATTCGGCCATGTGACCCACGGGTTTGGTCGAAATACAAAGTATAGATAAGGCCCTTGACTACGTTAGAAGATTTTCCTGGAGGAATCACCTATGCTTTCTGGTTGGGCGAGGGAAGTTTTTTTCGGGTTTAGTTTTGGAAGACCCACTGAATTAATCTCTTGTCCGGACATTCGTAGTAGGCGAGGCCCCGAGTGGGAAGCTCTGCCCTGCGCGCAAGAGTGCTACTTCCACTACCAGCACTCCAAAATGCGATGCATAGAGGGGACAGGGGTCTCACAGAAACGAGCATGAACTGCCAACCTGTTAGAACTGTCACACCCGTAATAGATCTGAGATACTGGAGGTGGGGCAAGGTCTAGATAATCTAATTTAAATCGATTTAACAGTCTGGGGAGCTATACCGATTATCGTGTCGGCAGGAGGATAGGTTACCAAGTGTATGGATAGATCATTATCTCAAGAGCAATCCCCAAGATCCCCTGTGCATTCACAGAGGAGTCTTGCCTTGAGACTAAGAAACTTTATCCTAGGAAACATGCAATCAGAAGAGCCTCATGCCTTGATAACCTAGTTCAAATCGATACAACAGTCTAGGGAGCTATACCGACGATTGTGTCGACAAAATCATTTCAAGAACTTAGACTAGTGCCAAGCCTAGTTCAAGAACCAGGTCACCCCAAGACCTTGAAACCTCCTACTATAGGGAGAGATTTCACCTAGAGCACCCCAGCCCAACACACGGCACCCATGAATAGTAACTACCCACCTGGAGGGGTGTATCTCGAATACCATACAAATCCCTATGGAGTGCACACTGGCCCACCCACTAAGGCACATTCCACATATGGGATATTACCCTCCAAGCTTTTCTTTCCCACCTATCATACCTCCACCTACAACACCAGTTCCGACTGCAGTGGGTTTGACACCCAAAATGTTAAGTTTAGCCATGGAAATAGGAAGGGGGAAAGACCAAAAAGGAAAAAACTAGCCCATATCTCCAATCTTATCACTAAGTTTGATGGGTCATGGGATCGAGAGAAGAGAGAAAGAAAAAAAAAAAAAAAAGAGAAGAAAAAAAAAACAATTTTTATTTTTTGTATTTTGAAACCATTGTTCATCATTTAAATTTTTGCATAATTAAAGTAGTTGCATTTTAGAATTTTTTGTAATTATTGCATAATCAGTAGATTTATATTTTTTTTTTGTAATTAGGCACGACATTTATTAGTTTTAAAAAAAAAAACAAACAAACAAACAAACAAACAAAAAAAGAAAAAAACAATAAAAACCAACAAAAGGAGGAAAAAACAAACAAAAGAAAATTTTTGATTTTTTAGGAGTCTATTATTTTTTATTTTGTAGTTCTTCATTTTTTTTAATTTTTTGCCTAATTAGTGTAACCTGCATTTTTCATTTTTTGTAACTTTGTGCATAGTTAGTATTTTTTTAGTGTGCTTCATAATTTTTGTGTTTAAAAAAAAAAACATAAAAAACATAAAAACATTTTAAAAAAATCATAATTAAATTAAAAAAAATATATATATATATATAAAAATAGGATAGATAGTTACGCCACACATTTTCTTTTTAGTTGCCGTTAGTGATTAGGTAGGGAAATATATATATATATATATATATATATATATATATATATATATATATATATAAACAAAAACACATAAAAACCCAAAAACCAAAACAAAATTTGACCTTATGCACTTGCGGTCGGGACGTCTTGTAGAGTCTAGGGCACCTTCCCGAGTACCTACGCAAGAAAGCGGGACCCAATCGGTAGGAAATTTGGCAGATATTGCTGAAACTCTATCTGAATCCCAATCCGATACCCTTTCCTCTAGAACAACTAGTTCATTGTCCATGGACAATCTAGGGCCATCAACTAGTCATCCCGTAGCCCAAAATAGGACACCCACACGATCCTTTAATCCATTTGAGGCTGACACCATGGGGTTAACATTTAATGTGCGACTCCAATATGTCTACACTAATGCTCAAGGAGCTGAGATCTTTAGGGACCCACAACAAAGGTACCTTGTTAAGATCGCAGACATATTCTCAGAACTTGATAGAGCACCTCTAGTCAATGACCAGGGTAACATGTACATGGGTGGAGATGGTGTTCGCTATGAAGTCACCTACCATCCAGAAAAGGTAGACAAATTAGGGGAGCTCTATAAAACAGAGTTTTTAGACATATCACAACTTTCCAGAGCGAGGGAGTCTCGAGATGACTGGCTCATCGAGCCGGACATGCCTGGACCATCCAATGCCCAGTCCTCAAAGCCATCCATAGATGATTTACTTCTTGTAGATCTAAATTTGGACAAGGATAGGAAAGGCAAGTGTAAAATGGATCAGGGGGCTGAAAGTCAATGGGAGTTTGTACGACAAATTCCTGTGACTAAGGTCTTACAGGATGACCCACTTCAAGAGGTCTTTAAAGATTCGTTAGAGGGATATTATGCCACAACTAAATCGCCAGAGCTGGATCTTCCTCTAGCTTATGTAGTGGTAGTTGAGAAGTGTGCAGGACACATGAACAGAATAGTTGATAAATGGTCAAATGAATATCGAACGTTGGATTGGAAAGAGATTAGGGAACTCACGTGGAAAGGACAACCATTATTTATGGAAGTGTTCTCAACACATACAGCCAAACCAGGAGAGACAGCCTTTCTTGGAGAAACTGTTGCTCCTCCCCTACGAGAGTTCACTAGAGAGGGACCTTCAACATCCCAAGTGGACCACTGCTAGTAGCCCAACTCTAGCACCACGATATCGTCCTACACCAAATGTGCGACCACAGGGCACACCACTACAACATCTTTCCCACTATGACAATCGGATGAGAGGGGAGCCAACTCGGCCTCCTATAAGTGCACCTCCTGAAATGAGGGTAACAAGATCTTTAGAGGGGTTTGGTGAGGCTGGTAATAGGGTACCCACACCAATTGTGGAAACATGTGGACCATCTTTCCAAAGAGAGGAACAATTCCCACTAAGGGTAAGAGGCCGTAGGCCCTACGATGAGTATTCACGACAAGTAAGGCCATCAACTCTTCAGAAACTGGTAAAGAAATATGAAGGGTCGGGAGATCCATACGACCATGTAGCAGCTTTTAGGCAAGCAGTTCGAGCTGAGCAAGTTGCTGATAAGCATACTCAAATAGAAGGGTTTGGACTCACTCTTGAAGGAAAAGCCCTTGCTTGGTTTCAGGCATTAGAGGCTTCAGACAAAACTTCTTTACGAGTTTTGGAAGAGAGATTCATTGCTGCTTTTTCCTTGATGGGAATTCAACATGACACAGTAGCGCATATCTACTCTTTCAAACAAGGCGAGAATGAGAGTGTTAGAGACAGTGTAAATAGAATGAAGCAGTACATTAATCGTTGCCCAGAAGATGAGAAGCCCGCTCAAAGTCGATTAATTTCTCTCTTCTTAAAAGGCCTCAAAAATTCGACACTGCATACACATCTCTATGGGAAGAAACATACAAGTTTCAATGAGTGTTGCCATGATGCTATGGATTTCACCGATAACTTCAAGTTCCAAGATGGTTCTGGTCCTGAGGTTAAACCAAGAAATCAGTGGGGTGATGACCAAAGTTCAGGGTCTAGCGCGCTGGTAAATCCAGATCAAATAGCCAACCTAGTGCTAAGGAGATTAGGACAAACCTATCGTCCACCCATACAGCCACAACAACAACAGCAGAGAATGAGGAGTGTACTTCCTACAGGTCCTCATCTTTGTGGAGCATGTGGCGGTGACCATAAAACAGAGGAATGTAATACCTTTTCTCCTTTAGTCTCAAACCAACCCATGAAGAAGTGGTGCCAAGCTTGTGCTTGGAACTTTACTCATACCACACAGGATTGTACTCGCATTGCGAGAATGAGACAAGAACGTGAGCAGCCAAGGGGTGGAGTGGCTCCACAAATGTATCAACAATATACAAATTTTGAACGTAAGCCACCGATGACACAAGAACAAGCACGACCTGTTCTTGGTGCTCAACCTCCTGCTCCAGGACAAAAGAAGACAAAAGAAAATTTTTTTGATTTTTTTAGGAGTCTATTATTTTTTGCATATTTTGTAGTTCTTCATTTTTTTTAATTTTTGTAACTTTGTGCATAGTTAGTATTTTTTAGTGTGATTCATAATTTCTGTGTTAAAAAAAAAATCATAAAATCATAAGATCATTAAATAAATTAAAAAAAAAACCAAAAAAAAAAAATAGGATAGATAGTTACGCCACACATTTTCTTTTTAGTTGCCGTTTGTGATTAGGTAGGGAAAAATATATATATATATATATATTTTTATCAAAAACAAAAACCAAAAACCAAAAACCAAAACAAAAACAAAAACACATAAAAACCCAAAAACCAAAACAAAATTTGACCTTATGCACTTACGGTCAGGACGTCTGATAGATTCTGCCATAGGGCCTAGGGCACCTTCTCGAGTACCTACGCAAGAAAGCGGGACCCAATCGGTAGGAAATTTGGCAGATATTGCTGAAACTCTATCTGAATCCCAATCCGATACCCTTTCCTCTAGAACAACTAGTTCATTGTCCATGGACAATCTAGGGCCATCAACTAGTCATCCCGTAGCCCAAAATAGGACACCCACACGATCCTTTAATCCATTTGAGGCTGACACCATGGGGTTAACATTCAATGTGCGACTCCAATATGTCTACACAAATGCTCAAGGAGCTGAGATCTTTAGGGACCCACAACAACGGTATCTTGTTAAGATAGCCGACATATTCTCAGAACTTGATAGAGCACCTCTAGTCAATGACCAGGGTAACATGTACATGGGTGGAGATGGTGTTCGCTATGAAGTCACCTACCATCCAGAAAAGGTAGACAAATTAGGGGAGCTCTCTAAAACAGAGTTTTTAGACATATCACAACTTTCCAGAGCGAGGGAGTCTCGAGATGACTGGCTCATCGAGCCGGACATGCCTGGACCATCCAATGCCCAATCCTCAAAGCCATCCACCAGAGATGATTTACTTCTTGTAGATCTCAATTTGGACAAGGATAGGAAAGGCAAGTGTAAAATGGATCAGGGGGCTGAAAGTCAATGGGAGTTTGTACGACAAATTCCTGTGACTAAGGTCTTACAGGATGACCCACTTCAAGAGGTCTTTAAAGATTCGTTAGAGGGATATTATGCCACAACTAAATCGCCAGAGCTGGATCTTCCTCTAGCTTATGTAGTGGTAGTTGAGAAGTGTGCAGGACACATGAACAGAATAGTTGATAAATGGTCAAATGAATATCGAACGTTAGATTGGAAAGAGATTAGGGAACTCACGTGGAAAGGACAACCATTATTCATGGAAGTGTTCTCAACACATACAGCCAAACCAGGAGAGACAGCCTTTCTTGGAGAAACTGTTGCTCCTCCCCTACGAGAGTTCACTAGAGAGGGACCTTCAACATCTAAGTGGACCACTGCTAGTAGCCCAACTCTAGCACCACGATATCGTCCTACACCAAATGTGCGACCATAGGTCACACCACTACAACATCTTTCCCACTATGACAATCGGATGAGGGGGGAGCCAACTCGGCCTCCTATAAGTGCACCTCCTGAAATGAGGGTGACAAGATCTTTAGAGGGGTTTGGTGAGGCTGGTAATAGGGCACCCACACCAATTTTGGAAACATGTGGACCAACTTTCCAAAGAGAGGAACAATTTCCACTAAGGGTAAGAAGCCGTAGGCCCTATGATGAGTATTCACGACAAGTAAGGCCATCAACTCTTCAGAAATTGGTAAAGAAATATGAAGGGTCGGGAGATCCATACGATCATGTAGCAGCTTTTAGGCAAGCAGTTCGAGCTGAGCAAGTTGCTGACAAGCATACTCAAATTGAAGGCTTTGGACTCACTCTTGAAGGAAAAGCCCTTGCTTGGTTTCAGGCATTAGAGGCTTCAGACAAAACTTCTTTACGAGTTTTGGAAGAGAGATTTATTGCTGCTTTTTCCTTGATGGGAATTCAACATGACACGGTAGCACACATCTACTCTTTCAAACAAGGTGCGAATGAGAGTGTTAGAGACTGTGTAAATAGAATGAAGCAGTACATTAATCGTTGCCCAGAAGATGAGAAACCCGCTCAAAGTCGATTAATTTCTCTCTTCTTAAAAGGCCTCAAAAATTCGACACTGCATACACATCTCTATGCTAAGAAACATACAAGTTTTAATGAGTGTTGCCATGATGCTATGGATTTCACCGATAACTTCAAGTTCCAGGATGGTTCTGGCCCTGAGGTTAAACCTAGAAATCAGTGGGGTGATGATCAAAGTTCAGGGTCTAGCGCACTATTAAATCCAGACCAAATAGCCAACCTAGTGCTAAGGAGATTAGGACAAACCCATCGTCCACCCATGCAGCCACAACAACAGCAGCAGCGAACGAGGAGTATACTTCCTACAGGTCCTCATCTTTGTGGAGCATGTGGCGGTGACCATAAAACAGAGGACTGTAACACCTTTTCTCCTCTAGTCACAAACCAACCCACAAAGAAGTGGTGCCAAGCCTGTGCTTGGAACTTTACTCATACCACACAGGATTGTACTCGCATTGCGAGAATGAGACAGGAACGTGAGCAACCGAGGGGTGGAGTGGCTCCACAAATGTATCAACAATATACAAATTTTGAACGTAAGCCACCGATGACACAAGAACAAGCACGACCTGTTCTTGGTGCTCAACCTCCTGCTCCAGGGACTGCTCCTGTGAGGGTTGTCGACTACGACAATTCAAATATGTGTAGAGAATTGGTAAACCCAGGATATGTGGAGGAAGAATATGTATCATATTCATCCAAAGAAAATGGCTTTGAAAGTACCACATACCCAAACCAAGCACTGGTGGAGATTCAACCAGGGGAACAAAACTCTTTAATGTTGCTAGGCGGCTACCAACCTAGGACTCCAGGCCCCTCAGGTCAATGGCAGCCAAGGAAAGTAGAGGCCAAACCAATGGGCCCCTGTTATGAGTGCGGAGAACCCCATTGGGCTCGTGATTGTCCACATCGCTCAAGGCAAGCATCTAGGTCCAATACAACAGTGCAACAGTTTCCCCCAATAGAAAGATATTGTCTGGGGTGTTGTGTCGAACACTTCCCGAAGGATTGTCTGTTGAAACCACATGAGGAGGGCAACTCCCAAACAAAGGTCTCACTTAACCTTGTAGGGGCAATTCCATCACCACCTTCATCTGAGAATGAGGATGTCGTGCCACTTAGAGTCATGACTCGATCACAGACACGAAACGTTGAAATACAGACTGATGAGACACCTCGAACTAGGGACACAAAGACAAATCTAGTGGACAAGACCCTACAGTCCAGTAGAAAAAAGACCACTAGGAGGAAGAAGAACCGAAACAAGCACACTAAAAGTGCATCCACTTCTAGTTCTCAGGAAACCTCTAAACAAAACATAAGGGATAAAACTTTTACATCCCAAGAAGTACGTGAGGAACATCAACCTCAACCTGAGCCTAGTGTTAAACAAGATGAGGCTAGTACGACTGAGGTTAGTTCTGGGGGTTCTGTTTTTGTGGATAAAGTGAATGAGACTCTAGAGGCCATCATTGATGCTCATAGAAGTCGCATTGCAGCCTTATCAGAGCTACCCAAAAAGCTTCAAGAATACCCAAACCCTCGTGAGGAGAAGATCAATCTAGCTGTACATCAGCAACTCATTAGGGAAGCTCAGTCGATACTTGAGGGACCACCACCACCTATTCCTCGGGGCCCAACCTCTCTTAAGCCAACATTAGAAACTATACCGGAAGTGTCATCAAGTAGGGAAATGAAAAGTGAGTTCATTTCACAAGCTCATAGCGAAAGATCGACACCAATTGACACTCCATTGAAAGAAGAAATTCTACCATCACCTAGCCTTGTCTTCCCACGCAATGATGAAATTATTGATGCTAATGAGGACATGGCAAATGACATGTGGGCCGCAGTAAATGAGAAAATAAATGAAAACATGTCTTCTGTTAGTTCGCCTCCATTCTCTGAGGTGGATTTTACCAGAGATTCGGAAAACAATTTTGGACGCCCAAGCATCCAGGAGGAAGGTCAAACAATGGTTTCTCCTAGAAGTAAGCATACAATGAAAACCTTACCATCCTATCTGGGAGAATATGAGAACTGTTCTCAAACCTTGAGGATACCCTCCATGCATAAAAGGTTGACTAAGGAGAAAGATATGAGTATGGTGCAGGCTATTTTGTCAGCACCAGTGGCTTGTACCTTACCTTTGCTTGAATTGATAAAGCTTAAACCTGAGTTGTGGAATGATATTGCCACATGTTTGTCAGAGCATATATTGCTCCAAAAGGGTCACCATGAGTGTACTATACACCATGAGACAAAGCATGTAATGCCAGTTCCTATCAACAAAGTAGGAAAATTTTGTGAAGAGGATCAGGGAAATGCTACCCTCCCATTAGAAGTGCGAAAAGTATCTTCAACTGCAATACTTGATAGTGGTGCAGGAGTGGGCATTGTGACAAGGTCCATTTGGGAAAAATGGGGCAAACCAGCTATTAGGAGTACCAGGATGCGTTTGCAGCTAGCAGATGGAAGCTTAGAACATCCCCTTGGGCTGCTCGAGAACATATTGGTCACCACATGTGGGATTGAATATGAGCATACCTTTGCAGTGGTGGATTTTGGAAAGCATCCAAACTATGAAGTGATATTGGGTAGACCATTCATGCGACAATTTCAAATGATTCAAGATTGGGGATACAACTACTTGTACCTCAGACATGATTCTGTCATCACAAGGGTCAACCTAAGGAATCACTCGTATCGTGATGTAACAAGGTCTCCAATAGATGAGTTTGATTCTGCTTCATCTGAGGGCTCAAAAATTACATTGTCAGATGGGCGAGAAGATCTATGGATGTGTGGAGCCTCCTGTAGGGATTTCAACACTGAGAGACTTAAGGGTAATCGAAGTGTATCTGATGAGGCATACATTCCACAACCCTTCCCTGAGCATTTAATTGATCCATTAGAATGGAGTCATGTCCTTGCAACATTATCGACATGTGCTTTACCGAAGCCAATTCAATTTTGTGACTCAGATGGATATGATATTATTCCTATACGAATGGTACAACCACATGACCTTCTAGATGATTTGTACTATAGGGATACATCCAAAACAACAGCTATGCATGTCGAGGAAGTCTCAGTTGAGAATTTAACACTCAAATCTGTTAATGATGCTGATAAGAAAGAGACACAAGCTCCAAAACAAATGATGTGGATAATTGATGAGTACTCAAGTGAGGGCCATGGCTGGCATGTTCCAACTACTCTAGTTGCTGCTCAAAGAAGGCCAGGCAAGAAGGATTCATCAATGTGGCTACCCAAAGATGCGTACAAACTTGTACCATCTATTCCAGTTGCTAAGCCTCTTAAGAAGCACATCATTTCCAAGCCTAAATCTCGAATTGTTACTCGATGGGTCCCCAAACAGGTTCTTAAAGCACAAGGCTATTATGAGGGTGCAACAGCAATTTGGCTTCCAAAATGCCATGCTGAGCAAAGGGTAAAAGAGTGTATCCAAAAGATTCCAAAAGCCACCCTTGATTTTCCATATCAGTGGGTACAAAAGAAATCAACACAGACTCTTCAAGAAAGGAAAGGTGGCTGTGATAGCACCTACAAATCCACTTGTGTTGATATTCCTAATACATGTATTGAAACACCGGTTGACCCGATTTCTCCTTGTTACATGATTCAACCATCAACTGGTGTACATGAGTCAAGTCCAAAGGAGTCTCATTTGAGCATAGATTCTGGTATTTCAATGCCTAAATCCTCTTATCTTGCTCAAATTCCTCGACATTTGATAAAATTCCCACCCAAGAAGGACACAACTAAAACCAAAGATAAGGCATTAACACTACAAATGAAGCTCTTTGGTCGATCAATGTTTGAATAGTGTAATTCCTTATGCCTTTAAAGAATTATGTTCTTTTTGAGATGATCCCCACCATCAGCGCAAGAGTGAACTCAGTGACTCCACAATAAGAACGACAAGCCAGGGCACTTTTCTCCCATTGGGTTTTTTCCCCTCGGCTATATTTGGTGATTGGCACCACTAACAAATTTTATTCTTTTGTTTTTTTTTCTTTGTTTGTTAATAAAACTTTGTGCAGAGGTCTCAGCTTAAGAAGAGCATCAGATACGCCCCTACAGTCCACCTATCGTGCACACAAATTAGGAAGGGGGGAGATATGCTATGCCTACAGGGATCAAGGAGGAGCAATCTGCACAAAATCAGCAATTAATCAAGGCAAACGAACAACATCAACAGGGCACTACAACAGGTGTATGCAAATCTTATTCTTTATTTCTTTATGTGCTCTTATCTTTCGAATATATGGTTTGCATGTACACAATATTGGCTGGTTTGAGTTTTGATTAGTAGTTAAAAGGTGGTGAGTACATTCTAGAGTCTTAGAAAACTTAGTAAGAGATATTTCTATTCCAAGACAGTGTAGGATATATACCAAGGGAGTATGCCAAGTACTTATGTCTTCAAGGTATATTAGTTATCCCTAGTGGTAGTTATCTCTTAGATATGAGCTGGGTGCTACGAGTAATAAAAATTTATGAAAATATACCCTACAAAAATATATATACAAGGTGAATTGCGACATGAAGTGTCTACCGCCATGCGAAGTGCTTGGTAGGACCTGGGGATGTCTCAGCACCTTGGGGCCGATGCCTTGGTTTCCATGGGATAAACACTGATGTCTAGAAGCTTCAGAAGAAGACCATTGAGGAATCTATCGCCTTGATAGATGTTGGTAGGACTCGGGGGTACACTATGGGCCCTCAAGACCGATGCCCTCATCTTCAAGGGGTACTCCTTAGGTCATAAAAGAAAGAAAAAGGGTCTGTCGCCCTTGAGATACTTAGCGGTCTTTAGATTCTCTTGGCGGAGGTCTCTTGGCCATTGCTCGGGTCTCATGGGGATAGAACCTTAATCTTTATCACCTTCTACACACATATAAAAAAAAAAAAAAAAACAACAAGAGAGAGCTCCAATCACCTTTGCTCATACTTAGGAGTAGGGTTGCCACTTAGGAGTAATTTACATACTGATAGGACATTGAGACTGCGGTCATAACCGGAGGTGTACAACGACACTTGCCTTTGCATAGCATTATCTACTACCTAAGTCTCACTTTGACTAGTTTTTACTCACCTCTTTTAGTACTCATTAAAACTTTAATCAGCCTTGATCTTGTATGCTCACGTGTGTAATTATTATTGCTGATTTTGCTTTTCTTTTCTTTTTATCAATAAAGGACTTTACTCGTGTCAATTGTTTTTGTTGCAGCTCTTGCTACTACCGCGCTCGAGGACGTGCGCAAAATAGGAAGGGGGGAGTGTTGCTTGCAAATGAGGATCAATACCAATACCAGGATGCAACAAAAACAATACTTAGGGCTCTTGAAAAGAGTTCCACTTTGTAGATGAATGTGGGAGAGGGTTTGATAATAATCCCACATGGGGACTTATGGGAGTCCTAGAATTTTTGTATAAAAGGTGGCTCATTTGAGAGCTTAGACACACTTTGGGCTTAGTTCATGTAAGAGCTCCTTTGAGAGACCTACTCTCCCTCTTCTCCATAGAGGTGAAGACTCTTCTCTCACCCCATCTACACCATTGTATGAGGTAAATCTCTTCATTGAATTACTAGCAATGTCATGAGTCTTTCTCATCCTCTTCTCTAATCATTTTACTCTTATGCATGCTTTTAGTATTTCATTTTTGAGTACATGGATTGATTTGAAGCTTTCATGGAAGCTTGATGCTTGAATGTGTGCATGCTTGTAGGAAGATAGGAGTGGAGTGAGGTCTTTCTCTTTGCTTGAGTGCATAGTGATTGTATTCCTCTTGCTTGGATTTGTGAATGAATGGGTGTGTAGGAATGAGGCCAAGTTGAGCTTAAGTGTGTATTGAGTCTATGTCATTAGTATGTGGTTAATTCTTCTTCTCCCATTCGGGATAGCCTCTATGCGCTAACCGGGTCGCATTCACGGAACGACAAGTGAGTGGGATTGAGTGTAGCCTCCGCTATGCTATGATGCCCCAAACAATGAGGAAGGCAACTCCCACTCACTTGTCGTTCCGTGAATGCGACCCGGTTAGCGCATAGAGGCTATCCCGAATGGGAGAAGAAGAATTAACCACATACTAATGACATAGACTCAATACACACTTAAGCTCAACTTGGCCTCATTCCTACACACCCATTCATTCACAAATCCAAGCAAGAGGAATACAATCACTATGCACTCAAGCAAAGAGAAAGACCTCACTCCACTCCTATCTTCCTACAAGCATGCACACATTCAAGCATCAAGCTTCCATGAAAGCTTCAAATCAATCCATGTACTCAAAAATGAAATACTAAAAGCATGCATAAGAGTAAAATGATTAGAGAAGAGGATGAGAAAGACTCATGACATTGCTAGTAATTCAATGAAGAGATTTACCTCATACAATGGTGTAGATGGGGTGAGAGAAGAGTCTTCACCTCTATGGAGAAGAGGGAGAGTAGGTCTCTCAAAGGAGCTCTTACATGAACTAAGCCCAAAGTGTGTCTAAGCTCTCAAATGAGCCACCTTTTATACAAAAATTCTAGGACTCCCATAAGTCCCCATGTGGGATTATTATCAAACCCTCTCCCACATTCATCTACAAAGTGGAACTCTTTTCAAGAGCCCTAAGTATTGTTTTTGTTGCATCCTGGTATTGGTATTGATCCTCATTTGCAAGCAACACTCCCCCCTTCCTATTTTGCGCACGTCCTCGAGCGCGGTAGTAGCAAGAGCTGCAACAAAAACAATTGACACGAGTAAAGTCCTTTATTGATAAAAAGAAAAGAAAAGCAAAATCAGCAATAATAATTACACACGTGAGCATACAAGATCAAGGCTGATTAAAGTTTTAATGAGTACTAAAAGAGGTGAGTAAAAACTAGTCAAAGTGAGACTTAGGTAGTAGATAATGCTATGCAAAGGCAAGTGTCGTTGTACACCTCCGGTTATGACCGCAGTCTCAATGTCCTATCAGTATGTAAATTACTCCTAAGTGGCAACCCTACTCCTAAGTATGAGCAAAGGTGATTGGAGCTCTCTCTTGTTGTTTTTTTTTTTTTTTTTTATATGTGTGTAGAAGGTGATAAAGATTAAGGTTCTATCCCCATGAGACCCGAGCAATGGCCAAGAGACCTCCGCCAAGAGAATCTAAAGACCGCTAAGTATCTCAAGGGCGACAGACCCTTTTTCTTTCTTTTATGACCTAAGGAGTACCCCTTGAAGATGAGGGCATCGGTCTTGAGGGCCCATAGTGTACCCCCGAGTCCTACCAACATCTATCAAGGCGATAGATTCCTCAATGGTCTTCTTCTGAAGCTTCTAGACATCAGTGTTTATCCCATGGAAACCAAGGCATCGGCCCCAAGGTGCTGAGACATCCCCAGGTCCTACCAAGCACTTCGCATGGCGGTAGACACTTCATGTCGCAATTCACCTTGTATATATATTTTTGTAGGGTATATTTTCATAAATTTTTATTACTCGTAGCACCCAGCTCATATCTAAGAGATAACTACCACTAGGGATAACTAATATACCTTGAAGACATAAGTACTTGGCATACTCCCTTGGTATATATCCTACACTGTCTTGGAATAGAAATATCTCTTACTAAGTTTTCTAAGACTCTAGAATGTACTCACCACCTTTTAACTACTAATCAAAACTCAAACCAGCCAATATTGTGTACATGCAAACCATATATTCGAAAGATAAGAGCACATAAAGAAATAAAGAATAAGATTTGCATACACCTGTTGTAGTGCCCTGTTGATGTTGTTCGTTTGCCTTGATTAATTGCTGATTTTGTGCAGATTGCTCCTCCTTGATCCCTGTAGGCATAGCATATCTCCCCCCTTCCTAATTTGTGTGCACGATAGGTGGACTGTAGGGGCGTATCTGATGCTCTTCTTAAGCTGAGACCTCTGCACAAAGTTTTATTAACAAACAAAGAAAAAAAAACAAAAGAATAAAATTTGTTAGTGGTGCCAATCACCAAATATAGCCGAGGGGAAAAAACCCAATGGGAGAAAAGTGCCCTGGCTTGTCGTTCTTATTGTGGAGTCACTGAGTTCACTCTTGCGCTGATGGTGGGGATCATCTCAAAAAGAACATAATTCTTTAAAGGCATAAGGAATTACACTATTCAAACATTGATCGACCAAAGAGCTTCATTTGTAGTGTTAATGCCTTATCTTTGGTTTTAGTTGTGTCCTTCTTGGGTGGGAATTTTATCAAATGTCGAGGAATTTGAGCAAGATAAGAGGATTTAGGCATTGAAATACCAGAATCTATGCTCAAATGAGACTCCTTTGGACTTGACTCATGTACACCAGTTGATGGTTGAATCATGTAACAAGGAGAAATCGGGTCAACCGGTGTTTCAATACATGTATTAGGAATATCAACACAAGTGGATTTGTAGGTGCTATCACAGCCACCTTTCCTTTCTTGAAGAGTCTGTGTTGATTTCTTTTGTACCCACTGATATGGAAAATCAAGGGTGGCTTTTGGAATCTTTTGGATACACTCTTTTACCCTTTGCTCAGCATGGCATTTTGGAAGCCAAATTGCTGTTGCACCCTCATAATAGCCTTGTGCTTTAAGAACCTGTTTGGGGACCCATCGAGTAACAATTCGAGATTTAGGCTTGGAAATGATGTGCTTCTTAAGAGGCTTAGCAACTGGAATAGATGGTACAAGTTTGTACGCATCTTTGGGTAGCCACATTGATGAATCCTTCTTGCCTGGCCTTCTTTGAGCAGCAACTAGAGTAGTTGGAACATGCCAGCCATGGCCCTCACTTGAGTACTCATCAATTATCCACATCATTTGTTTTGGAGCTTGTGTCTCTTTCTTATCAGCATCATTAACAGATTTGAGTGTTAAATTCTCAACTGAGACTTCCTCGACATGCATAGCTGTTGTTTTGGATGTATCCCTATAGTACAAATCATCTAGAAGGTCATGTGGTTGTACCATTCGTATAGGAATAATATCATATCCATCTGAGTCACAAAATTGAATTGGCTTCGGTAAAGCACATGTCGATAATGTTGCAAGGACATGACTCCATTCTAATGGATCAATTAAATGCTCAGGGAAGGGTTGTGGAATGTATGCCTCATCAGATACACTTCGATTACCCTTAAGTCTCTCAGTGTTGAAATCCCTACAGGAGGCTCCACACATCCATAGATCTTCTCGCCCATCTGACAATGTAATTTTTGAGCCCTCAGATGAAGCAGAATCAAACTCATCTATTGGAGACCTTGTTACATCACGATACGAGTGATTCCTTAGGTTGACCCTTGTGATGACAGAATCATGTCTGAGGTACAAGTAGTTGTATCCCCAATCTTGAATCATTTGAAATTGTCGCATGAATGGTCTACCCAATATCACTTCATAGTTTGGATGCTTTCCAAAATCCACCACTGCAAAGGTATGCTCATATTCAATCCCACATGTGGTGACCAATATGTTCTCGAGCAGCCCAAGGGGATGTTCTAAGCTTCCATCTGCTAGCTGCAAACGCATCCTGGTACTCCTAATAGCTGGTTTGCCCCATTTTTCCCAAATGGACCTTGTCACAATGCCCACTCCTGCACCACTATCAAGTATTGCAGTTGAAGATACTTTTCGCACTTCTAATGGGAGGGTAGCATTTCCCTGATCCTCTTCACAAAATTTTCCTACTTTGTTGATAGGAACTGGCATTACATGCTTTGTCTCATGGTGTATAGTACACTCATGGTGACCCTTTTGGAGCAATATATGCTCTGACAAACATGTGGCAATATCATTCCACAACTCAGGTTTAAGCTTTATCAATTCAAGCAAAGGTAAGGTACAAGCCACTGGTGCTGACAAAATAGCCTGCACCATACTCATATCTTTCTCCTTAGTCAACCTTTTATGCATGGAGGGTATCCTCAAGGTTTGAGAACAGTTCTCATATTCTCCCAGATAGGATGGTAAGGTTTTCATTGTATGCTTACTTCTAGGAGAAACCATTGTTTGACCTTCCTCCTGGATGCTTGGGCGTCCAAAATTGTTTTCCGAATCTCTGGTAAAATCCACCTCAGAGAATGGAGGCGAACTAACAGAAGACATGTTTTCATTTATTTTCTCATTTACTGCGGCCCACATGTCATTTGCCATGTCCTCATTAGCATCAATAATTTCATCATTGCGTGGGAAGACAAGGCTAGGTGATGGTAGAATTTCTTCTTTCAATGGAGTGTCAATTGGTGTCGATCTTTCGCTATGAGCTTGTGAAATGAACTCACTTTTCATTTCCCTACTTGATGACACTTCCGGTATAGTTTCTAATGTTGGCTTAAGAGAGGTTGGGCCCCGAGGAATAGGTGGTGGTGGTCCCTCAAGTATCGACTGAGCTTCCCTAATGAGTTGCTGATGTACAGCTAGATTGATCTTCTCCTCACGAGGGTTTGGGTATTCTTGAAGCTTTTTGGGTAGCTCTGATAAGGCTGCAATGCGACTTCTATGAGCATCAATGATGGCCTCTAGAGTCTCATTCACTTTATCCACAAAAACAGAACCCCCAGAACTAACCTCAGTCGTACTAGCCTCATCTTGTTTAACACTAGGCTCAGGTTGAGGTTGATGTTCCTCACGTACTTCTTGGGATGTAAAAGTTTTATCCCTTATGTTTTGTTTAGAGGTTTCCTGAGAACTAGAAGTGGATGCACTTTTAGTGTGCTTGTTTCGGTTCTTCTTCCTCCTAGTGGTCTTTTTTCTACTGGACTGTAGGGTCTTGTCCACTAGATTTGTCTTTGTGTCCCTAGTTCGAGGTGTCTCATCAGTCTGTATTTCAACGTTTCGTGTCTGTGATCGAGTCATGACTCTAAGTGGCACGACATCCTCATTCTCAGATGAAGGTGGTGATGGAATTGCCCCTACAAGGTTAAGTGAGACCTTTGTTTGGGAGTTGCCCTCCTCATGTGGTTTCAACAGACAATCCTTCGGGAAGTGTTCGACACAACACCCCAGACAATATCTTTCTATTGGGGGAAACTGTTGCACTGTTGTATTGGACCTAGATGCTTGCCTTGAGCGATGTGGACAATCACGAGCCCAATGGGGTTCTCCGCACTCATAACAGGGGCCCATTGGTTTGGCCTCTACTTTCCTTGGCTGCCATTGACCTGAGGGGCCTGGAGTCCTAGGTTGGTAGCCGCCTAGCAACATTAAAGAGTTTTGTTCCCCTGGTTGAATCTCCACCAGTGCTTGGTTTGGGTATGTGGTACTTTCAAAGCCATTTTCTTTGGATGAATATGATACATATTCTTCCTCCACATATCCTGGGTTTACCAATTCTCTACACATATTTGAATTGTCGTAGTCGACAACCCTCACAGGAGCAGTCCCTGGAGCAGGAGGTTGAGCACCAAGAACAGGTCGTGCTTGTTCTTGTGTCATCGGTGGCTTACGTTCAAAATTTGTATATTGTTGATACATTTGTGGAGCCACTCCACCCCTCGGTTGCTCACGTTCCTGTCTCATTCTCGCAATGCGAGTACAATCCTGTGTGGTATGAGTAAAGTTCCAAGCACAGGCTTGGCACCACTTCTTTGTGGGTTGGTTTGTGACTAGAGGAGAAAAGGTGTTACAGTCCTCTGTTTTATGGTCACCGCCACATGCTCCACAAAGATGAGGACCTGTAGGAAGTATACTCCTCGTTCGCTGCTGCTGTTGTTGTGGCTGCATGGGTGGACGATGGGTTTGTCCTAATCTCCTTAGCACTAGGTTGGCTATTTGGTCTGGATTTAATAGTGCGCTAGACCCTGAACTTTGATCATCACCCCACTGATTTCTAGGTTTAACCTCAGGGCCAGAACCATCCTGGAACTTGAAGTTATCGGTGAAATCCATAGCATCATGGCAACACTCATTAAAACTTGTATGTTTCTTAGCATAGAGATGTGTATGCAGTGTCGAATTTTTGAGGCCTTTTAAGAAGAGAGAAATTAATCGACTTTGAGCGGGTTTCTCATCTTCTGGGCAACGATTAATGTACTGCTTCATTCTATTTACACAGTCTCTAACACTCTCATTCGCACCTTGTTTGAAAGAGTAGATGTGTGCTACCGTGTCATGTTGAATTCCCATCAAGGAAAAAGCAGCAATAAATCTCTCTTCCAAAACTCGTAAAGAAGTTTTGTCTGAAGCCTCTAATGCCTGAAACCAAGCAAGGGCTTTTCCTTCAAGAGTGAGTCCAAAGCCTTCAATTTGAGTATGCTTGTCAGCAACTTGCTCAGCTCGAACTGCTTGCCTAAAAGCTGCTACATGATCGTATGGATCTCCCGACCCTTCATATTTCTTTACCAATTTCTGAAGAGTTGATGGCCTTACTTGTCGTGAATACTCATCATAGGGCCTACGGCTTCTTACCCTTAGTGGAAATTGTTCCTCTCTTTGGAAAGTTGGTCCACATGTTTCCAAAATTGGTGTGGGTGCCCTATTACCAGCCTCACCAAACCCCTCTAAAGATCTTGTCACCCTCATTTCAGGAGGTGCACTTATAGGAGGCCGAGTTGGCTCCCCCCTCATCCGATTGTCATAGTGGGAAAGATGTTGTAGTGGTGTGACCTGTGGTCGCACATTTGGTGTAGGACGATATCGTGGTGCTAGAGTTGGGCTACTAGCAGTGGTCCACTTAGATGTTGAAGGTCCCTCTCTAGTGAACTCTCGTAGGGGAGGAGCAACAGTTTCTCCAAGAAAGGCTGTCTCTCCTGGTTTGGCTGTATGTGTTGAGAACACTTCCATGAATAATGGTTGTCCTTTCCACGTGAGTTCCCTAATCTCTTTCCAATCTAACGTTCGATATTCATTTGACCATTTATCAACTATTCTGTTCATGTGTCCTGCACACTTCTCAACTACCACTACATAAGCTAGAGGAAGATCCAGCTCTGGCGATTTAGTTGTGGCATAATATCCCTCTAACGAATCTTTAAAGACCTCTTGAAGTGGGTCATCCTGTAAGACCTTAGTCACAGGAATTTGTCGTACAAACTCCCATTGACTTTCAGCCCCCTGATCCATTTTACACTTGCCTTTCCTATCCTTGTCCAAATTGAGATCTACAAGAAGTAAATCATCTCTGGTGGATGGCTTTGAGGATTGGGCATTGGATGGTCCAGGCATGTCCGGCTCGATGAGCCAGTCATCTCGAGACTCCCTCGCTCTGGAAAGTTGTGATATGTCTAAAAACTCTGTTTTAGAGAGCTCCCCTAATTTGTCTACCTTTTCTGGATGGTAGGTGACTTCATAGCGAACACCATCTCCACCCATGTACATGTTACCCTGGTCATTGACTAGAGGTGCTCTATCAAGTTCTGAGAATATGTCGGCTATCTTAACAAGATACCGTTGTTGTGGGTCCCTAAAGATCTCAGCTCCTTGAGCATTTGTGTAGACATATTGGAGTCGCACATTGAATGTTAACCCCATGGTGTCAGCCTCAAATGGATTAAAGGATCGTGTGGGTGTCCTATTTTGGGCTACGGGATGACTAGTTGATGGCCCTAGATTGTCCATGGACAATGAACTAGTTGTTCTAGAGGAAAGGGTATCGGATTGGGATTCAGATAGAGTTTCAACAATATCTGCCAAATTTCCTACCGATTGGGTCCCGCTTTCTTGCGTAGGTACTCGAGAAGGTGCCCTAGGCCCTATGGCAGAATCTATCAGACGTCCTGACCGTAAGTGCATAAGGTCAAATTTTGTTTTGGTTTTTGGGTTTTTATGTGTTTTTGTTTTTGTTTTGGTTTTTGGTTTTTGGTTTTTGTTTTTGATAAATATATATATATATATATATATATATATATATATATATATATTTTTCCCTACCTAATCACAAACGGCAACTAAAAAGAAAATGTGTGGCGTAACTATCTATCCTTTTTTTTTTTGGTTTTTTTTTTAATTTATTTAATGATCTTATGATTTTATGATTTTTTTTTTTTAACACAGAAATTATGAATCACACTAAAAAATACTAACTATGCACAAAGTTACAAAAATTAAAAAAAATGAAGAACTACAAAATATGCAAAAAATAATAGACTCCTAAAAAAATCAAAAAAATTTTCTTTTGTCTTCTTTTGTTTTTTCCTCCTTTTGTTTGTTTTTATGGTTTTTTTTTTCTCTTTTTTTTTTGTTTGTTTGTTTGTTTGTTTGTTTTTTTTTTAAATAAAATGAATGAATTTCGTGTCAAAAATAAAAAATTATAAAAATACTAATTATGCATGCAATAAAAATAAAAAATGCAGGCTACCTTCAATTATGCAAATTTTTGTACAAAAATTTAAATAATGAACAGTGGATTCGAAAAATAAAAATTATTTTTTCTTCTTTTTCTCTTTTTTTTTATTTTTTTCCTTTTATTTTGTTTTGTTCTTTATTTTTATTTTAATTTTGTTTTTGTTTTTAATAACAAAAAATTAAAACAATGCAAATCTAAACTAATTATGCTAAAAATTACAGAAATGAAAAAATAAAAATATGCACACAATATGGACTCCTAAAAACAAATAAAAAGAAATTTTTTTTTATTTTAAATTTTTTTTTATTTTTTTTAAATCTCTTTTTTTTAATTTCTTCTCTCTATTTTTTTTTAAATATTTAATTGTTTTCTTTTTTCCCTTTTTTTTTCTCTTTTCTTTTCTTTTTTAATCTCTTTTCTTTTTTTTTTCTTTTTTTTTCCTTTTTTTAATGCCTTTTTCTTTTTTTCTTTTTTTTTAAATAAAATATTATATATATATTTTTTTGTTTTTATATTTAAAAATACAAAAAAAACTTAAAAAATAAAAAAAATAAAAAAAATAAAAAAAAGAAAGATTTCCACCTACCTTATCCGCACCGATCGGCTTGCCCGGGTTCGTCGCCGGCCGCACGTTGTCTCTGCACGCCTTCTTCAGCGGCCTTCACCTCTGCTCTGCTTCTTCTCGTCTGCTGCCCGCCGTCAGTCGACCGCCTCCACCTTCTACCTCTCACAGTCGCCCACAGCTTCTACCGGCTGCTCCCACCTTCACGCCTCCACGCGGCCACCGCTCCACGCAGCCGCTTCCACCTCCGGCTGCCCACCTACCTCCACTCCTGCTGCAGCTCGTCGCCTGCAGAGAGTCGCCAACTCCGGTTCTTTTGCCGCCTCTTGCCAGCCACCAAAGCCGCAGCCCCCTACTCCAGAGTGCTGGCTGTCTCTCGCCAGCCACCCGCCTCTCGGCTGCTCAACGTTCGCTTGCTGCCTCCGTCGACGTCCGTTTGTCGCCTACTCCGACGCTTCTCCTCGCCTCCCACCAGCTGCGCCCGCTGCAGACACCCCACACTGGCCAACGGTGTCTCTTCTTGCCGTCTTCTTTCGCTGCAAAGCCTTAGCATATAACTCGACGTCGTCTTGCTGCTGCCGCCGTCAGCGTCTTGCTGCCGCCCTTGCTGCCGCCGACTTCTTCTTGCTGCTGTTGGCCTTTGCCGCCATCAACGTCTTCTTCCTGCCGTCTTTCGCTGCAAATATATATATATATATATATATATATATATATATATATATAGATTAGATTATTATTTTTTTTGTTTTTTTTGTTTTTTTTTTTTAAAGAAAAAGGCCGCCTTCTACACAGACTTTCAGCTGGCCGCCCACGGTTGCAAGGATATATATATATGTATACCTATTCTTTTCTTTGCTGCGGACGCCTCCCCACCAAGCAACAAATCAAAACAATAAAAGAATCAAAACAATAAAAGAAAAGAAAGCCGCTTCACTACTTCCTACTTATCTCTCGTCAACTTGCAACAAAAATACAAAAGTAGAAAGTACTTAAATTCTGATTAATGGCGGGATTACTCAACCGCAATGAAGTTTAAATTTTTTTTTCTTTCTTCTCATCAAAAAAAACGAAAACCCACAAGGCGTCCTTGAGATCACACACTCAAAGCCCTTGCAAACTCTACTCTAATCTACCCTAATCCACGATTTTGCAATCAATGGAGCTCTTAATAAGAAGTAATGGTTAACACCCTTCACTAACTTAGGTGTGCGTTCCCCGGCAGCGGCGCCATTGTTTGGGGCATCATAGCATAGCGGAGGCTACACTCAATCCCACTCACTTGTCGTTCCGTGAATGCGACCCGGTTAGCGCATAGAGGCTATCCCGAATGGGAGAAGAAGAATTAACCACATACTAATGACATAGACTCAATACACACTTAAGCTCAACTTGGCCTCATTCCTACACACCCATTCATTCACAAATCCAAGCAAGAGGAATACAATCACTATGCACTCAAGCAAAGAGAAAGACCTCACTCCACTCCTATCTTCCTACAAGCATGCACACATTCAAGCATCAAGCTTCCATGAAAGCTTCAAATCAATCCATGTACTCAAAAATGAAATACTAAAAGCATGCATAAGAGTAAAATGATTAGAGAAGAGGATGAGAAAGACTCATGACATTGCTAGTAATTCAATGAAGAGATTTACCTCATACAATGGTGTAGATGGGGTGAGAGAAGAGTCTTCACCTCTATGGAGAAGAGGGAGAGTAGGTCTCTCAAAGGAGCTCTTACATGAACTAAGCCCAAAGTGTGTCTAAGCTCTCAAATGAGCCACCTTTTATACAAAAATTCTAGGACTCCCATAAGTCCCCATGTGGGATTATTATCAAACCCTCTCCCACATTCATCTACAAAGTGGAACTCTTTTCAAGAGCCCTAAGTATTGTTTTTGTTGCATCCTGGTATTGGTATTGATCCTCATTTGCAAGCAACAGGATCCATACCTCATGTGGACATGTTTAACCAGATCTGTGAAGCATCTCGCCATGTGGAAGATCGGGTTAAGGTGAGTGCCTTTGGCCTCACCCTCCATAGAAAAGCAAGACAATGGTTCCGATCACTAAAAACAGACGATAAGGCTACCTTTGATGCCTTGAAAGAGGCTTTCAAAGTAGAATATTCGAGACAAGGAACTCAATGGAGTCTAGTTAAACAGTTACATAATGTGAAGCAAAAGGAGGGAGAATCCATCAGGGGACTATATCAACTGGGTAAGATATCTTCACTCTTGTCACTGTAATAATAGGGACAAGTTCTCTTATGAAAGATTGATTGGTTAATTCCTAGAGGGACTTGAAGATGTAACCTTGCAAAATTCCCTATATGCTCTTGGAGACACTTCCTTTGAGAAATGTTGTAAAAGCGCCATGGATTTTGAAGACAATTTCAATTCTCAAGAATTGCATGAGGGTACTTCTGAAGTTTCTGTTAAAACCACAGGTACAAAATCTGA
Source organism: Cibotium barometz (assembly GCF_041138505.1). NCBI lineage: Eukaryota > Viridiplantae > Streptophyta > Polypodiopsida > Cyatheales > Cibotiaceae > Cibotium > Cibotium barometz. The sequence goes on from NC_141056.1 coordinate 60,531,834, forward strand.
AGGGAAACAAAAGGAATCCCCTTTAGGAAAACAGGTAGAGAAACTAGCAACTACATTGATGTAACAAATGACCCAACAATGAAGAATAGGTCAAGGTCGCGACCAAGTTGGGCAACCTCATTTTTATCCCAAGAGAGAACTAGTGTGGTGCTCAATTTGCCAAGCAAACCACACTAGTATGAGAGTCCACATTTGAGACCCAGACCAACTCTCTACTACACTTATTGTGAGAGATGTGGCAATCACAAAACATTAAACTACTACCACCAAAGAGCTGTTCAAGCCAAGCCTCTACCGCCCGCAGGCCTTACCACATAATCCGAGGCAACCATTGGCCTTACTAGCACTAGCACAGAGAAATGCACCTTAGTGTAGCCATGAAGTGTCCCATTAAGGGATCCTCAGGGTACCCAAAGTACCCTTACCACCTGTAATCCTTTCACCACAACCTCTATTACCTTGAGCGACCCCAGTTCACCATTTGACCTTGATGGAAATTTTCAAATAAGGTGAAGAGGGATAGTGGACTAACAACACCACCTTTGAGCCCCTTGAACCAAGTAGCCCATCCCCACAAATCTTGAGTCATTACTTGATGGAGGGCAAGCACATGTACCCCATGTACCTAGCAACCATAACATCGTGGGGCTAAGACTTGAACAATATGTCTAAACAACCACCTATGCAATGCTATCACTACATTGAACCTCACCGAATAGCTGAAATTCCGATCAAGAAAGGGATGGTGAGTATTGATGTGAGAGCACCCCCGTCTTGACTCCCTTACGCACAGGTTGTGGGATAGACCACATGTACAAGGATTTCCCATTGAGAATGGGTGTACTTGGAAAATAAAATGAAGCTAAAAAAAGTACCAGCATTAACTTGTTGAGCATGCAGGATGGCTTCATCCACATAATGCCTCTCAATTAGCATGTGTGGTGTGCTTAGGGTTAGGGTTTGGGAGTGATTAGTGCTAATCACTTGGTCTCTCTCTCTCTCTCTCTCTCTCTCTCTCTCTCTCTCTCTCTCTCTCTCTCTCTCTCTCTCTCTCTCTCTCTCTCTCTCTCTCTCTCTCTCTCTCTCTCTCTCTCATGATTACGCTAACCAACGCGATCCTCTTCCGTGGAGATCTCACACGATCTTTGCAAGAGAGCTTGCATCACCAGTTGGATTAGAGCAACCGCCTCAATGTGACAATGAGTGTGGGAGGACGGTGGTGGACGAGCGGCTACAATGAAGCTCTTAAGACATGCTGGTGCTTTGGAGATAGGCAACTTCCCACGACACATTAGGGTAGGGTTTCCTTAATATATTTGGTGTCGCTATCAGGGAATGTCAATCTGCTACTTATCTACGCCATCTTTAACTCAAATCCGACAGAGCCTCCATAGCCCGATGCCAGGTAGGCTCTTTGGCATGTGGTTTTTGATTTTTTGTTGTATTATGATGTTTTGTTTGGTTGTTTTTTATGTTTTGTTGAGATTAATGTATAGCATTGTGTTTAGAGTAGGATTATCACTTGTTTGAGTGGAAAATTTTGAGATTTAGGTGATTAGAGAGCCTAATCAAGAGGGTTTTGGCTTAAACCTAGACTCTTTTTGTTAATTTTTTCTTATCACATCACATTTACACCTTACCACATCACGTTCACATCTCCTCTTATCACATTCACATCTCATCTAATCACATCGCATCCATTTACATCCCGTCACATTCATTTACATTCATTCGGCTCTACATCACATCTTATCTTATCCACTTTTAGTACTGTTTTCTACTTTTGATATCGATGGGACTTTTCTAAGTTTCTACCAATCGCTTGGCCTAGTTAAAGATACTTTTTCTCGATGGATATTTTCATATTCTTTCTCAAATTTCTCAAGTGAAATATATTCAATATTCTTCTTTTTGAGTAAAAGATTCATGGGATTTATAGAAACCTATTCTACCCATATTTTCCAATAAAATTAATAATGCTCAAAATTCCACTTTTGATAAATACTCATAATTTGAATTATGCCAAAAATTTCTCTTTTACCATTTAATTTCTTGGATCTCAATTATCATGGGAATCCCTCTTTTTGCATAAAATAAATTTACTAAAAATTCATCTTTTTTCATTTAATTACCTAGATCTCAAATATCATGGGAATTCCTCTTTTTGCAAAAAATAAATAAATTTACCAAAAATTTCTCTTTTACCATTTAAATACTTGATTCTCAAATATCATGGGAATTCCTCTTTTTGCATAAAAATAAATTTACCAAAAGTTACTCTTTTCTCTTAATCAATTAATTAAGCATAATTATAAAAAAATATTTCTCATGAATATGATGAAAATCATTCTTTTTGCATAGGATGTCCAATCCTAGAATATGGTAAGAAGTCCTCTTTTAGCATTATGCATAAAAATAAGATATGTATTATTTTCTAAAAATTTTACCATAGCTTCGCTGCTATTACTGATAATTCTCAAATTTTTCTAAAGAATAAAAACTTGTAATGGAATATGATAGTAGTTCCTCTTTTATGCTTAAAATCAAGTTATGAATTTAAATCATAATTTTAATCATAATCATAAACTTAATTATAATTATCCCACTAGATTAAGCTAATTCCATTATTTATCTTTTTCCAAATTGATAGGATAATCTATTTCTTATTTAGAATCAATCAAAGTAGTTTTTAACTACTTATAAATAATCTAAAAGAAATAACCATTATTTTGGTAACACAAAATCATAAAAATACCATTTTCTTAATCTCTAGCTTATCAAGCCTACAGTTTAGCTTTGAATTAAGAGACTATCATTGAGAAGCATCCTTTTTCAAAGGATTTAGCCATAAAGATGGCTATTCTTTTAGAGAGAGAGAGATTTACTTAAAGAAAGCATTACAAATAAGCATAAAGATTAACTTTCTCTTAATTAAGCATTAAGACTTTAACAGAAAGCTTGATTTGAATTAAAACAATTATTTAGAAAGCTTCTCAAGCTTGAGAGGGGTTGAGAAGAAGAATGTCATTGAAATAAATTAGAAAAAACCATAAAATTTGATTTTACCTCTAAGTTTGGCTTGATTCTCTATTAGCAGTGAAGCCCCCGACCAATAAATTGGTCCACCAAGAGGAGAAGTGCAACTCCAAGAGTTGTTGTAGAGAGAGAGAGCTCCAAGCTCCCAAGAGAGGAAAATTTAAGGGATAATAAAAAATATGATTATTTTAATATAATACTGGCATGGTATAGCTCCAATATTTTTTTACAAAAGACTAAGGGTCTATTTATAGGTGAGGGAGGCCATTAACTAAGTCCAATTGGGTTCTAGAATTTTCCAGGTTCAGTTTGACTCAATTTGGACAAGATTTGGACCAGTTTGGCTCCCTTTTTTATTTGGTTTGATCCAGGAGAGAGGAGAGATAAAAATATCACAATTTTTTTGAATTAAAAAACCTTCCCACATGTGAAGGAGGTGCCTACCTCAAGAGTCCCCCTCTCCTTACCAAGGTGTCAAAAATGCATCATTATTTCAAAATATCTCAAATTTTTTAGTAATGTCTCATAATTTTTAACTAATAAACCTTGTACTCCGTCAACTCTTCATCTTATGTGAGCATTTACTCATTTTTGGGTATTTTCTTTTATTCTTTGAATTTATCTCATCCCAACACTTGGATTAATCCAATTGGCCCATTGGAACCTTAATTGGACCATAATCTAAAAATTTCTGAAAATGTAGACCCTTAGGCTAAGGTCCCTTATACCATTTTCAATTAATTCCTAATGCACATTGGAAAGTTCATTTTGAACTTTTGTTTCAGGGGAATCCATTTTAGACACTAGGAGGATTTTTATATACAAAGATATCTAAATTTTGGATTATCTCTCTCTAGATATTTTCTCTCTCTAGGCCAAAATAGGGTAAAACAAGATCTTTCTCCTATTTCAGAGAGGAGAATAATTTCAAGAACAGAAGGGGAGGTTCTTACACCTTTACACCTCAAAAGCTGGAGGGAGGAATCTTACATATTCCATTGACCTACAAATGTGTGGATTAGAGATCACCTCACTGGTGGCTTAACAATGGTTCCAGTACAAGTTTCCAAGGAGGAATATTCATCAAATGGGTGATCGTTAACAACAAATGCCTTCCTACATCAACATGATAAAAATCATTTGAGACTCTTATGTAAGTTATGTTTTTTGGCACTTTCGTAATGGCATTATTATAATCTCTTGATGGAGTGCAAGGAATCAAGGAAGAAGAAGCTGTTTTTTTTTAAGAAGCACTGTGGGCAAGGAACAAAGCCTTAGAAAAAGTTGAAAAAGAAGCTAAGCGCACCCTACAACCTAAAGACCTTAGACAAATGCCTGAGCATTTCAAAGCATACAATGTGGGTGACCGTTTTATACACTTTGAGAAGGCAAAGAAAACCCCTAAAGGGAAGCCTGGGATGTCTTACGATGGACTAGTAGAGGTTAAAGAGGCAAACTTAGTAGGACCTTTGACGAGGATCCCATACCTTTATACATTGGGAAGGATCTATCTCCTGAAGAAGAAAAGGACCTCATGCTTTGTTTGGAAATATACTAACATGAAGGGCATGCCACCAGAGGTGGTCAAGCATACAACCCCATTGTGGAAGGAGCACCACCATCAAGGCATAGAGCCTACCAAATAAATCCAAATTATTCCAGAATGGTCAAGGAAGAGATTAACGAAATCATCACAGCTAGATTCATTTATGAGATAGAGTAGATGGAATGGCCATCCCCAATAGTCATATTACCTAAGAAAAACGAGAAGATCTAGGTTCATATTAACCTCAAAAAGGTTAACACAACCAACCTTGTGTCAATTCCAAATGGAAAAAGCACATCTTTGGTGCCTTAGAAAGGTACTAGAAAAATGCATATTATACTGAATATACCTCAACCCACTCAAATCCCAATTTTGGGTGAGGCACATGGAGTAATACGGGGCCACATTGTTTCTAAATGTGACATCTCAGTTGATGACAACAAGGTGAAGCTAATTCTTGAGCTTTCATGGCCTACAAGCTTCAAGGGCATCCAGCATTTCATAGGACATGTTGAATACTACATAAGATTTATAATCCTATATGCTAACATCACATGATCCTTATATAGGCTGCTCATCATCTTTTGAGTGGATGGATGAGTGTTAAAAGGTTTATGACACTCTTAAGAAATCCCTAGCAAGTGCACAAATTTTATAATCTCCCAATTGAGATATCATTTTCCATGTGCACACAGATGTCTCAGCTTTCGCAATTGGCTACATTTTGGCACAACCAAAAGAGCATAACATGGATTTCCCTATTAGCTTTGCTAGCCACCGCTAGTAGTTGAATGATGCTGAACAAAACTACACTACCATGGATAGAGAGGACTCTCAATGGTCTATGCTGTGAAGAAGTACCACCGTTATCTGTTGTTGGCAAACAAATTCATATTCTTCATAGACCATCAAGAACTTCTCTGCTTGGTCAATAAGCCTTGTGTCATGTGGGGAGGATAACTTGATAGCTCTTAATCCTTCTAGAGTTTGATTTCACGATGATCGTGTAGAAAGGCTCACAACATGTGCATGCCGCACATCCTCAATGGAGAATTGTCGGTTAGAGTTGAGAAAAATACCTAATGCCCCATTCTTCAAACTCTACGTGATTTTGGAATGGGCCGAACATATATACCAACAACTGATTGTAGGGAAACTATACAATTTGGGCCAAGATGGGATCATGAGGCATTGTCCTCAAGAATTTGAATACATAGACATCCTTGAGCAAGCCCACTCCAAGGTAACTAGTGGACATTTCTTAGTAGACACCACCACCAAAAACTTTCTACTAGCAGGATTATGGTGGCCCACTTTATTTGGAGATGCGGTCAAATTTGTGAAAGGCTACAACAAATGTCAACGATTTGTCGGTGTTCACAACCATGATAAAATGCCCCTATAGCACCATGTAATGTCTTCAACCATTTGAGAAGTAGGGCATTGACTTTTTTTGGCCAATTTGTCCGTGTTCACAACTATGATAAAATGCATGTGTAGTGCACCCTGTAGTGTCTCTTAAACCATTTGAGAAGTGGGGCATTGACTTTGTTGGACCAATTCATCAGTCTTCACAACCGTGATAAATTGCCCTACAATGCACCCTGTAGTATCTCTTCAACCATTTAAGAAGTGGTTCATTGACTTGGTTGGACCAATTCGCTGTGATAAAATGCCCTTGTAGTGCACCCTATAGTGTCTCTTCAACCATTTGAGGAGTGGGGCATTGACTTTGTTAGACCAATTAGTCTAGTAGCTCAAGGTACTCAAGAATTATTTATCATCATTACCACAAACTATTGTACCAAGTGTGTAGAGGCCCATGTGACCCAAAAGGCTAGATGCAAGGGTAAGGGCCAAATTCCTTTACAAGAACATAATTACTAGGCCTGGCAAACATGTGTGTGGCTATTATTTGAATATTTATGGGTTGTCTATATCTCAAGACGACGTTGAGATTAATTGATGTGTTCAATTAATTGTTTAACTAACGTGGATAGCGTTTGAGTATAGCAACGAGAAGTGCGAGGGTACTAATTAAGTTGTCACACTGCATGAGATGTGCGAGGGTACCGATTGAGGTGTCGCACTATACGAGGGTACTGATTGAGGTGTCGTATGGCTGGTGGATTGAGAGATGGTGTGAAGATGATGATTATTTTTCTTTTGTGAATCATGTATTATACTTTTTATACATGTTATTTTTTATTTGATAATCAGTGTGACGATCACCAATTTTGGTGTCGCACAAGTTTACTTGTTGGTATTCCATGTCCATAAGAACCTCTGAGCCATGCCTTTGTGCCTCTAAGCCATGATTGGACCTCTGACTTTACCTTGCAGGTTATGACATCAATAATCTTGTTCTCTCGACATTTTTCTTACACAACTAAGGACAGTTGCTTCCTCAAATAGGAGGATACAGGTATATATTTTATCATATTTTTTATGAATTAATAATCATATAAAAATATGTTTAATTTAATTTGTGCAAGATTCAACTTAATGGAATGTGTAAGTGAGCACAAGATTAATATATGTGCAAATGTGTACAAAGCTATGTAAAGCAATATCCCAAAAGTGGGAAAAGCAAGCCCAATTTATACGCTCATCTATTCTTAGCTCCTTGGGCTATTTTTATGAATAAAATTCTCTAGATACTCAAGTCGTGGAATTGGAGCTACACGACATGGGGGGGGGAGAGAGAGAGAGAGAGATTGCACCCAATCTTATCTTGATGGTGATGTTATTTTATTTCTCTTTCTTTATGTTATGCTATGTTATTTGATTTCAATTTAATTCAAGTCTTTGTTTTAATTATATATATATTTTTTATGAGTTTTTGATTATTTCTTCAAGAAGTACAAAAGGGTCCCGTGACATTAATTTCTAGCCTTTGATTCTAATCTCCATCCAAGGGTCTATACAAATCCCATAACCATTCAAATCTTTGGCCCAAAGGTCTTCTAAGTTTCTCCCCTTTACCCTTTGGTTTCTTATGAGCTTGACCTTGTTCAAGAATGTACACCCATGCTTTGATACCATTGTCTCACGGGACCCTTTTGTACTTCTTGAAGAATTAATTAAAAATCTCACAAATGACATCATAATTGAAATAAAGACTTGAATTGAAATTGATAATTAAATAACTTAGCATAATTACATCATAATTACATCATAATTATATCATAATTACATCATAATTATATCATAATTACATCATAATTGAAATAAAGACTTGAATTAAAATTGATAATTAAATAACTTAGCATAACACAAGGTAAAAGAAATAGAATAACATCACCATCAAAAGTAAAGGATAGAAAATACCACACAGTAAACCAGATTAGGTGCAATCTCCCCCCTCAAGTGTGTAGCTCCACTTCCACGACTTGAGTATTTAGAGAATTTTATTCATAAAAATAGCCCAAGGACTAAGAATAGATGAGCGTACAAATTCAGCTTGCTTTTCCCACTTTTGGGGTATTACTTTACATATTTTTAATCATATCAAAATCCCTATGGTTTGTACATATAAAAACCTTTGCCCAAATATAATTGCTAATGGGTCTTGTTACATAAAATAACTTTGTGCACATTTGCACATATATTAATCTGGTGCTCACTTGCACATTCTATTAAGCTGAATCTTGCACAAATTAAATTAAACATATTTTTGTACGATTATTAATTCATCAAAAATATGATAAATTATATACCTGTAACAGTTTCAATTATGATGTAATTTGTGAGATTTTTAATTAATTCTTCAAGAAGTACAAAAGGGTCCCGTGACATCTGGCTACCTAAAGCAATACAGTTCAGGATGCCCAATCGAGAAAGCTAACCTCCACAAAAATGCACTCCACAAAGAAGGTGGGTGCTGACATGCTTCTAGACATGCTTCTAGTGTCCCAAGGATATTACATATGTAATAGAAATATATATTATATGCATATACATACAAACACACACAGATATATACATACATCCGCTAGTCAAAGCCATGCCACTAAGATTGAACCACATACCCAAACACCGAACCTCAACCCCAGAACAAAAACCTGGTTCGTTGAAAGGGAGTTGTTACAGGCCCAGGGCTACTATGCCGAGCAAAAACAGCTCTAGCCTACCCAAAGCAGTGCAGTCCACGATGCCCTTTTGAGCAAGCCGAGCAAAAACAGCTCTAGCCTACCCAAAGCAATGCAGTCCACGATGCCCTTTTGAGCAAGCCGGCCTCCACAAAGATGGTGGGTGCCTGACATGCTTCTAGTGGCCCAAGGAAATTACATATAATGGTAGGTGCAACATGTTACATATAATGGTAGGATAAGAGGTGTAGCATGTTACTCGGCGTAATGATGGGGCATATGTAATTGCTAAGGTAAGATGTGACAACATTTATTTGGTTATTTATAGTGTATGCCCTGAATGATTCTATAAGTAGAATTATAGTCTTATCCAAACTGTCATGATGCGCTCTTAGATAAAAGGGGAATCCTGGTTGGGGACCTCAACATGGTGGAAGACCCTTAGGCTAGATCCCACCCAAAAACAAACATGTGTATCGATGAATGGGAAGCCTAGATGACCCTTAAGTAGACAAGCAAAGTGGTTGATTCATCTAATAGCCTTGAGGCAAGCCTATATATTTGGATTGATATACTTGGACCAATTGGTAAATGCCAAAAATTGCTAGACTTGACCAATGGTAATTGTTGCGGTAAGATGTGACAACATTTATTTGGTTATTTATAGTGTATGCCTCGAATGATTCTATAAGGAGAATCATAGTCTTATCCAAACTATCATGATGCACTCTTAGATAAAAGGGGAATCCTGGTTGGGGACTTCAACATGGTGGAAGACCCTTAGGATAGATCCCACCCAAAAACAAACATGTATATCGATGAATGGGAAGCCTATATGACCCTTACAAAGTGGGTGATTCATCCAATAGCCTTGAGGCAAGCCTATATACTTGGATCGATTGGCAAAAGCCAGAAATCGCCAGACTTGACCAATGCTATTATGTTAGCGCGACAAAGGTGGTGAATCTATCTCCTCTCAATGTGGAATTATTCCTAAGCACGATGGCTTCTGGTCATGTTCCTCCCCTTGTCCTTTGCCTAGAGTTGTAAAGGTAGGAACCCAGTAAATCAGGGACTCCCTCCCTATATTTTTTATTTATGAATGTTAGGGACTCCCTCCCTATATTTATGAATGTTAGGGACCCAAGCACTTGATGAAGGAGTCCAACATGCATGGCATGCATGGCTATTTGCAATGTCCATGATGGGAGGCTCTCCCCAAGACCAATGGGATGCATAAGATATGCAATAAATTTTTGCAAAAGTACAATTATGGAGAAGCTAGGTGAAGAAGGGAGAGCAAAGGCAACTTCGAACATGTCAAAATTTAAGGGGGAAAGAAAAGTGAGCCATTCATAATGAAAATAGCCTTGATTGCATTGTTACAAATGATCTTGTACATAGTGTTTATATAGCCATGAGAGGTACACTCAATGTGACTGGATACATTTTTGGGATGACATCATTGCTTATGGCATTTGATGGTGGATTACATCTTTGATCTTAGACTAAAAGATATCCTATGCAAAATAATTAAAAAGGCTAGGGACTACACATACCTCCTCTTAAGCCAAACTTGTGAGAAAGACACTCAATACATGGATTTAGCCTAGAACTATCCTCCTTGAAACAATGAGATAGAGCCCCCCCTTTTTTATAACAATAGGGTGTGTATACTCTTCACTTATAATAATCAGGGGAATGGATAAAAACAAAGGCTTATAATCCAAAAAGGGAGTGTACAAAAGAGTTAAAATGCATAAGAATCATCCAAGTCTTCAATGCCACCACTTGTTGCCACAAAGTGGCTTTCCTCTGCCTCAACAATGTGAGCCTTCTCCTTTTTCTTCTCTTTCTTTTCCTTGAGGTAACACCTACTAGATGAGTGGTTGGTTTTCCCACAATGAGAGCACAAATTGTTGATGAAGCAGTCTTTTGATAAGTGATTGGTCTTTCTGCCAATAAGCACATTTCTTCTTGTTAAGGTAGGACACAACATATGTGCCTTCTAGGATGTGTGAAGCCTTCTTATCTTCTTCATGCAAAGAGTTAATAATACTTTATAAAGAAGGGATGGGCTCCTTCTCCTTTAGAACGGTCACAATTTGAGCAAAAGTGGGAGGCATGCTTTTGAGTAAGATTTCTATGGCATCTTTCTCTAGAATAGGTGATTTAACATACACTAATTGTGTCATAAGGCTCTTGAGACTATTTACAACACTAGATATGCCCTCATTAGCTTCCATACTTATACCATAAAGTTGTATTTTGAGGCTAATTTTGGAATGTTTGGCCTTAGCTCCAAATATCCTCTCTAGGGTTTCCCAAGCTTTGTCAGCCGTATTGGCTTCATCTATGTAATGTATGAAATTATCTTCAAGTGATGTGATGATGAATCCCAAGGCTTGTTCATCTTTGGCTTGTAATCGAGTTGTGGTAGCTCTAGTAGCAACCCCTTCTTCCTCACTCAATGGTTTCAAGTGATGTGATGATGAATCCCACGGCTTGTTCATCTTTGGCTTGTAATGGCGTTATGGTAGCTCTAGTAGCAACCCCTTCTTCCTCACTCAATGGCTTCACAAGACCCTATAGGTTTTTTCTCATTAAGTGCCCTTTTACTTTAATTTGCCAAGTATGAAATCCTTGGCCATTAAACTTATCCGGAGATGAGGTAATATAACTGGTGATGCCATGATTAAGAAAATGAAGATAGATAGGATTAAAAAAGTAAAGAAATTGACTATAAATGGATCTTGGAATTAAGCTTATTAATCCCAATTGACATAAAATGTCACACAAAATTCCCAATTTGAAAAAAACCCCAAATATAATGAAAATCCCCAAAATTTTGCTCATAGAAAATTCCCCAAAATAAGAAAAGCCCCAAATTTGTGTAGTGATTGATTGGCTTTGACTCTTACCAAATAGAGGGAATTTTTAATTGGTTTTGATTCTGCACAATCTCCAATCTTGCATCTATCACCAAGTTGAGCAATGGATTCCGATGCAGCAATTTAGGTGGAGGTAGGCAGTCAATGCAGATATCTCGGTCGTCTTTGTTGGTGAGAACAGTTGCTGTCAATGCCTTTTTAAATGAGCTTTATATTAATAATATAAGGCTTATTAAGGCTTAGAAGGCTTTAAACCTTAATAGGCCTTACCCAATCTAGGTTCCCTAACACCCAAGGTTGCATTAAGGCTTAGAAGGCCACGCGGCTATCAGTAGTGTGCCTATGTCCTTGGAAATTCAAGGTTTAAGTAGCTGATTGTGGGCTGATCTAGAAGCGCGGAGATGGCGAGTTTGGCAAAGAGGTATGTATTGAGGCGGGAGAGGGTGAGATGGTTACAATATTATTAACTATAACAATAATATGTGCAGGTAATTACAATGCTAGAAGCCACAGTCAAGAGCGCCTCCGTTGTTGTTGAGGTGGACGCGCAACTCGTAGCATCAGACATACAGATCTTGAGCACGCAACAATTGGAGTAGGCAGCTTGGACGAGAGCACAGATGAGCAGTATACACAGAGCACATTCCTAATAGGAAATGGAGGAGATAGGATAGCGTGGCTGGAGAGCCCTGATCGTAGGAGCAATAGAGGAAGGCCTTTGTTGTTAGCAACAACAGTGGAAATGGTTACTTGGTTGCAAGAAGGATATGACAGTGAGCGTCAGGCTGGCGCATGCTCCAAAAAAGGAAATAGAAAAAAAGTCTTAGGGGCTGGCCTGCGTGTGCATTAAAAAAAAAAGAAATAGAAAGGTCCAAAAGCAAAATAAATAGAAAACTCAAAAACTAGAAATGGCTAAGAAAACTCCAAGCTAGAACCTCCAAAATAGAAGTCTAAAGGTAATAAGGACCTATGCTCTTGATACCATGTTAAAATTTAAGGGGGAAAGAAAAGTGAGCCATTCATAATGAAAATAGACTTGATTGCATTGTTACAAATGATCTTGTACATAGTGTTTATATAGCCATGAGAGGTACACTCAATGTGATTGGATACATTTCTAGGATGACATAACTGCTTATGGCATTTGGTGGTGGATTGCATCTTTGATCTTAGACTAAAGATATCCTATGCAAAATAATTAAAAAGGCTAGGGACTACAAGTTGGGATTATTGCCAACACATGTGAGGCAGTCTCTATACACAACATAATAAAGTCTAAGTTGAGGTGGAAGGTGATTGCACCTTAAAGTTCTTCTTTTAAGTAGTAAAAGGAAAAATGGCGAGAGAAGCCATCACCAGGGTAGTAGACCACGATGATCACACCCTTGAAAACCCCAAGGACATAGAAGCATGTTTCTTCCACCACCTATTTACAATTAGCTGACCCCCCCCAAGTAATGAAGCAATATGAGGAAAGAGTTAGAAAGTTTGACTCAACAAATAAGTGCAGTTTCTCTCTAGACTCAACAAACAAGTGTCTAGTGAGAGTGCATATACCTCATAGGGCAAGAGTGCATATACCTCATAGGGCAAGAGTGTATCTACCTCATAGGCCTGATAGCCTCCAATTTTGGCACCAAAATTAGCAATTTCAACATGTTCATCGACAAATTTAATATTTTATGCTTTGAATCAAGGCATTTCTTAGCATTTGTACCTCATTTGATATAACTTTTGTAAAATGTGATTGGCTTATTTAGCGAGTCTGCAAATTTGTAAAAGCCAATTCACATTTATATTTGTTCATTTCTTTGATAGTATGAGAACCTTAGTCAACTAGGAAAAATAAAGTCTCAAATTGAAACCTTAGGAGAAGTAAAAGTTGTAAATAAAATATCAAGAAAAGGTGGTTTGGGTGGTTGGAGAAGTGCATGACTCCTTTCTCATGAAAAGAGGTTGTGTCTTTCTTTTTTCCCTCTGTTAAAACCCTAAGATCTCTCTAGATAATTGTTATGCATAAACATGCATAAATCAGGCATAAACTCAACCATGCATAAACATGCATAAACATGCATAAATCAGGCATAAACTCAACCACCCAACCACCCCCGAGCCCAAGGGATGCACACATGAATAATAAATGAAATACATCATATCTCCACCTTGATGTCCCATACCATCAAGAGGTATAACTCCAATCTAATAGCATGTAGCTAAAGTGTGAAATGGTAGATGAGTAGATATGGACCTCTACACAAGAGACCATAGCATAAGCCTCCAAGCCCTCCAGCTCCCTTGAGTGTGCCCCATGGCCCTATTATATAGGAGGGCCCTCAAGTGACTCTTGACTTTCCATTTCTCATGTGTGACCCTTGGATGCCTGACCCTAACCTTAACCCTTAAGGTTAGTCCTAACCCATGCTCCACTAGAGCTTGTTCCCATGCTCCCATGCTCACAAGCCTAATGTGGGTTAGCCTCCTAGTATATGCACACATAATGTGTATATAACATAGCACACATAATGTACATATAACACCCTCTCTTCCACTTTCTTTCTTCTTGCATTCCTTCTCTATCTTGTGTAAACATGTCTCCTTCTTATGATGGAGAGAGAGAACAAGATCAAGAAAACCCCATAGCTTAGTTGCATGTATGTCTTTTGAGCATTTTCTTGTGCTAATCATCTTCTTAATCTCCTTCCCAAAGCTTAAAGTTAAGCTTTCAGCATATACTTTGCTGGCTTTTTACCCAAAAATTGGACTCCAAGGAGAGCATTTCAAGGTCGAGCAATTATTATGCCTAGTGAGTGTATATACCTCATAGGGTGAGCCTTTTTTATGAACAAATTGAAATACGCAGCTAGTAAGATGGGTAAAGTAAAGTCACAGGGACTAGTGGGGATGGATTGCCAATTGAATTCTATAGGCACTTTTGGGAGCTCATCAAACATGACTTGGGGGCTCTCAACACATATGAATAGAGGGGCCAAAAAGCTTATCCTTTCAGAGAGGACTAATAGAATCCACCCAAGAGATTGAAACCCCCTCACAATGCTAAACACTTGACAGTTTGGGATTGTGCACAACATGAAAATCCATGAAGCCATCCTCAAAGTGCAATGTGGTATTGACCATGCTCTCACACAAGACATGCTCCTGAATAGAATCCACCCAAGAGATTGGAACCACCCAAGAGATTGGAACCCCCTCACGATGCTAAACGTCCTTGTACAAAATCTATGCTAAAGCTATGGCCCTCATAATTGAGTACATCTTGACAGTTTGGGATTATGCACAACATGAAAATCCATGAAGCCATCCTCAAAGTGCAGTGTGGTATTGACCATGCTCTCACACAAGACATGCTCCTGAATCTTGATCATGATAGTAAAGAATATAACAAGGTGAGATGGGACTTCATGTTAGTCAAAGATTGGGATTTGGGACCAGATTTTGCAAGATGATATAGACACTCATGTATTGGTAAATGGACATGAAGCATGATCTTTTAAACTACATAGAATCAATTAGATAGGGGTGCCCCCTTGCCATGCTACTCTTTTCCATGGTAACTAAACCCCTTCTAGCCAATGTGCAATACTACCAAGAAAGGGGGCTCATCAAAGAACTCAAGATACCAGGCAACTCAAAACAAATGTTTACTCAATTTTTTGCTAATGATAATAGGTATGTTCTTGAATATACTAAGAACAATGTTGATGCTTCCTTGTAGATTTTTGAATGAGTTTTGCAACTTGTTTAGCTCTACCAATAACCTCGCCAAAGATGAAGCCATGCTACTCTCCCCTACTAACCTGAGTAATGGTTAACCAAGCATAGGTTCAAATGGGTTAACCGTGGATATGCTATTTGTGATTACTTGGATACCCCATTGGACTAGAACTCATGGTTAAGCAAATATAACTGGTTTTCTATAAGATGTAGACCAAAGTGATTTATTGGGACTCAACACAGCTATCTTTGACATGCAAACTTACAATCATCAAGCATTGTTGCATTTATGGTCATTGCTACTTCTATATGCATATTTTTATGCGTATTCATCAAATCTACTTGGGACAAAGTGGACAAACTACTCAAGTTCTATGGTCCTCTCCTTAGCATAAGAGTTGGCACACTCTCCCTTGGGCTCAGGTATGTGCACCAAAGTCCTATGGAGGACTCGGAATCCAACCCCTCTCTCTCAAAGCCAAGGACTTAGCCGCTAAGCTTATAGTTTATATAAATGAGGACTAGCCTTGGAATCTCATCTCTCGGGTTGAGGGATTGCTGAGATGTCTAACATGGCATAATCCTCTTACATCCCCTCTCTATTGTTGTTGTGAGGAGGGATGAGAACGGCCCTAGTCTTCTATTACTTATTGTATATGATCCCATTACTTGGGACTCTATGCATGTGGGTTGTAGGCGGCCAGGCCACGACCTTCCAACACCCTCCCTTGATAGCTAGGACACGGGGTACCCGGAGGCTATAACGACACTTGGCTCAAAGGTCTGCCTGCTCTCATAGAGATGTCACGTGGCTATTCCAACATGTGCCCGCCTGCTAGTGATTACTCTCAGTATACAAGCACGACGTAGCCTTCTTAGTCATACATGCATTTAGCCTTCGTTTAGCTCCACCAAGAGGAATCGGAAAGTCGACCAGCTTTGCTAACAACATCCCAACATGCCCTCCTTGTATGTGGGATGTAGGCGGCTAGGCCACAACCTTCCGACACCCTCCCTTAATGGCCAGGACGTAGCGTACACAGAGGCTCTAATGACACTTGGATCAGAGGTTGCCTGCTGTCACTTGGCTATTCCAGCATATGCTCGCCTGCTAGTGATTACTCTGGGCATACTAGTACGACACAGCCTTTTTAGTCGTACATGCATTCGGCCTTCGTTCGGCAAGTTGACTAGCTCCACTAACAACATCCCTCCCTGGCTCTCATACCATGTTGGAAATTGGGGACCACTTCCCGAGAGGAGGTCATCGATCCAAATAGTGTTCACGCCAATGTGCACTTAACCTCCACCACTCTAATCCCTTTCAAGCCACGAAAATTGGTGGAGGAGGGATGAGAATGGCCCTAGTCTTCTATTACTTTATAGATGATCCCATTCCTTGGGACTCTATGCATATGGGATGTAGGCGGCCAGCCACAACCTTCCAATAGTTGTGTCTACGGCTCCTTATTTAACCAAGGACTTGTTGACTTCTGGGAAAGAAGTCTTCAAGGAGGTTTATTGGGTGGGCCAAAGATAACTCATTAGGGGCACTTCTCTGGCAAGTGACTTGGAAGTTCCCCTTGTAAGATATAATCCTAACTTAGCTAAGACACTCCACAATAAAGGGCTCGTTAGGTGGTCTGGCCTCTAGGACAACAAGAGTGCTCAATGGAAGAAGAAAGTAGTGATGCCCAACCTGGTATACTGAATGCCAAGGAAGCTGCTTATATAGAACACATACTAGAGATTACCTTGGATTGGTGGCGTGGCCCATGTCCCCAATGCTGAATCTCTCCAATTGGTTCCATAATTGGGTCATTAGGAAAGGCTTTTGCCTCTAGTGAAGCCTAAACCCTGTGAACTAGTTACTAACAGAGCAACCCCCACTAGATTGAGAAGGATGCTACCAAATGGAATACTTTTGGGACCCTCTCAAAGCTTGGACTCGAAGAGCTAAAGACATTTGGAAAGCCACCAAGGCCCCTGCACTCAACCTCCTCCTATAGAGGGTGATATTTCAAAAGCTCCTTACTGATGTGACAAACTATGGTCATCTCTCCCCTCTTTTCCCTATATGGAAAAAGGAAAAGGAAACCACCTCCACTAGCTATCATAGACTTTGGAGCGGTAACTTGCTGGCTACTTGCTAGGATGGCACCTTAGACATGTTCCACTAGAAGAACACATTATGGAAAGACATCTCTTTTCCCTATATGGAAAAAGGAAAAGGAAACCACCTACCGCTAGCTATCATAGACTTTGGAGCGGTTGCTTGCTGGCTACGCGATAGGATGGCACCTTAGACATGTTCCACTAGAAGAACACATTATTGGGTGACAGAACGAAGATTAAAGCTATGTGGATTAGAGTAGCAACCATCACAATTATCTAAGAATTATGCAATGGGTTGGTCTTTGGGAGAATCATTAGTGCAATTGATAAGGTGGATGGACTTATAGTTAAAGCCAAGTTTGGGTTCTTCACATGCTCTTTTATGTTGAAGGACGAGGAAATTTTAGCTTTAGTCACTATATTATTATAAGCTGTTGAATTCCATAGACTAGATCTATGCAAATGTATACCTTTTTTCTGTTGTAATATATATATATAAATAATTTCCTCGCAAATAGAAAAGAAAAGGAGGCGACACAATTGTTCACAAAGGTGACATGTATTTTGGACAAGTAACTTGTAAAAGTGAAACTTCATGAAAAACTTAAGACCTTTTCTTAAGGTATGTGAAGCGCCAAGGGCTCTAGCTACTTAAAGTCTTCACATTTAAAGTTCTGACCTTTTTAAGAAAAAGATGGCACATAATGTTTTCTTCTTGGTTTAGATCTCACTTTACGCAATACCAAATATCCCATGATGTTCACAAGAAAGGGATTGTTTTTTTCTTGGTTTAGATCTCATTAGTTTTTACAAACTACCAAAGAGTACATGATGTTTACAAGAAAGGGACACATGAAGCTTGAGAGAAGTTTTTTTTATAGCAAAATCTTATACCAAATCAATTATTGTATGCACTTTATAAATATGGCAAATAAAAAAGTGCTTTGCAAAACAATAAAAATGGAAGTGCAACCCATCACACAAATACCAAATATCCCATGATGTTCACAAGAAAGGGATTGTTTTCTTCTTGGTTTAGATCTCACTAGTTTTTACACACTACCAAATAGTACATGATGTTTACAAGAAAGGTACAGATGAAGCTTGAGAGAAGTTTTTTCATAGAAAAAACTAATACCAAATTGATTGTTGTATGCACTTTACAAATATGGCAAATTAAAATGTGCTTTGCAAAACAATAAATATGGAAGTGCAACCCATTGCTTTTTAATTTTTGACCCAACAAAATATATTGGGAATATTCATGAGCCAAAAGTAGTTTGAGTTTCAACACAACTCAATTTCCTGTATTAGTTTAAGATTTTATCTAACATGATTTATGGTTGTCTCAATCAAGAAACTTATTTCTAGCACCTTTTCTAATTGTGAAAAAGCAAATGTGTTCAACAGCTCTAGAAATCTTTTTGAGTGAAGATTTCCTAAAGTAGTGGGGGACTCACCGAGCCAACTCAAATATGAAGGATGCCTCTAATTTTCATTCGAAATCTTCATACTCATTTGAACTTCAAATTTATGAACCTTTTTTAGATTTGTGATATTCACCTTGGTTCTAAATGAAGGACTTGAAAGGCCTAGTGAGTTAAGGCCTTTCACAAGTACCTGCTTTAGAGTCTCTCACCGATACACACACTGTCCATTTTAGTTTGAGAGATAAAGACGAGGCTTGCCTCTTTCTCTCTCTCTCTCTCTCTCACACACACACACACACACACACACACACACACACACACACACACACAACTCCACCGCCCCCCAAAATAAAAATAAAAATAAAATTGAGAAGCCCGTCAAAAAATACACTACTGGAGGCGAAAATGAGTTGAGCCAAGGGTGTTTGGGAGTTTGGTCAATTTTGAATGGTAGGGCTGTGCAACCCTGCATGTCCCATAGGCCTAGCAAAGGAGCATCTAGTGATATAGGCCAGAGGGAACCACAAAACTTTACTTAGGAAGAACAGTTGCCCTTGAGAGCCACCATAATTTTCACAAGCTCCAAAGAAAGTGCACATTTTAATATTCTTTTTTTAATGCATAACAAGGTGCATTTTAATATTCTTAAAAAATAATGAATAACAAGCTGTGACCAAATTCATGGAATCGGGGTTGCGTTGAAGGGCCAGCAAACTTATTATTAGAGGAAGAGGAGGTTTAATACAAAAGAGTCGACACACTCTTCTATCCCACTGGCACCCATAGTTCAAGGACCCTAAATAGAGTTTCTTCACACAGAGATGGCCACCAGCTGCATGAATGGAGCCCTCTCATTTCTGCAAGGCTATGCCGCTCTCGGCTACTCTGATTCTTCTTCTTCTAGCAGAGGTATTTCTCTGTTTTTGGCGACCTTCTTGCTCATCTTTCTTTAAACTTGCTCATGTTCAAGTTGTGAAGTTTTTCTGTCTGCGTTTTTTTTTTTTTGGGGGGGGGGGGGGCGGGGGTCTAGGCGTGCATGTTGGCCTCCGACAGCTCCGAATTTGCAAACTTGGCACATCCTCCATATCCCAACCAAAACGCAACTGTGGACTTTTGGTCTCTGCAACCATTGCCACGCCAGGTCTGCGCACAAACAAAGGAAATTGCATGTCTTGTAAATTGCGGGATTGTAAAGAAACGCATGGAAGCTTTCTTGATTGCTAACACTCTGCAATTTTCGTTGTGTTGGGGGCAAGCTTCCGCAGGAGTCCTAAATTTTGGATTTTTTCTGACAGTATCAGAGCTTGTGCAAGAGGAAGTCGATTATGAGGAGCTCTCGAGGCAGTTGGTGGATGCATCTCCTTTAGAAATCATGGATCGGGCACTTGCCATGTTCAAGTCTGACATCGCCATTGCTTTCAGGTGCAGTCTGGCTTCCATGCACCATCATTATGTTTTGTTTAGGTAGAGCCACAGGGTTACCGTCACGATTCAGTAATGAAGACGATATTGTTATCTACTTTTTGGTGATTTGCTACGTTGCCGCTTGTTGAGCAGTGGTGCAGAGGATGTTGCGCTGATAGAATATGCCAAACTTACAGGCAGGCCATTCCGAGTATTTAGCCTTGAAACTGGTCGGCTCAACCCTGAGACTTACAGATTTTTTGCAGAAGTGGAGAAGCATTATGGTATCAGAATCGAATACATGTTCCCGGATGCATCAGAGGTGGAAGCTCTGGTCAGATCAAAAGGGTTATTTTCTTTTTATGAAGATGGTCACCAGGAATGCTGCCAAATTCGGAAGGTAAGACCTCTGAGACGGGCTCTCAAGGGTTTGAAGGCCTGGATTACGGGGCAGCGGCGTGATCAGTCTCCTGGTACTAGGGCAAACATTCCTATTGTTCAGGTTTCGGGCCTCTACTTCATTCTTACATTGTGATGTTCCACTTCTCCAAGTCTCCCTTGCTTTCTTTGTGCATGTGTATATGCATATGTGATGAGTTCATGTATGCGTTAATTTGGACATTTACCAATCTCTAGTTCTGGCAAGGTCTGTCATATAATCTATGTCCCTGGCTAATGCCATTGACCAAGTAGGCCGTGTGGACCACCTTAGGCCTTGTCCTAGTGTCACTAAACCCACAAGCAAGATATTTAGCATGCCAAACCATGCGCGGACACCTGCCCTGATGGTCAAACGGGTAAAATCGGCCAATGGTGTTGACCACGATGCAATGTTCCACTTCTCCAAGTCTCCCTTGCTTTCTTTGTGCATGTGTATATGTATTTTGTGATGAGTTCATGTATGCGTTAATTTGGACATTTACCAATCTCTAGTTTTGGCAAGGTCTGTTCATATAATCTATTTCTTTAGCTAATGCCATTGACCAAGTAGGCTGTGTGGACCACCTTAGGCCTTGTCCTAGTGTCACTAAACCCACAAGCAAGATATTTAGCATGCCCCTGCCCTGACGGTCAAATGAATGGCGTTGACCATGATGCAATGTTCCACTTCTCCAAGTCTCCCTTGCTTTCTTTGTGCATGTGTTTATGCATTTGTGATGAGTCCATGTATGCATTAATTTGGACATTTACCAATCTCTAGTTCTGGCAAGGTCTGTTCATATAATCTATGTCCCTGGCTAATGCCATTGAGCAAGCAGGCCGTGTGGACCACCTTAGGCCTTGTCCTAGTGTAACTAAACGCACAAGCAAGATATTTCGCATGCCGCACTATGCGTGGACACCTGCCCTGATGGTCAAAGGGTAAAATCGGCCAATGGCGTTGACCACGATGCATTCCCATGGTGCCATACTATTGTTTGTTGGCAAGTTGGCTTGGGGCTGTATGACTTTTATCATAGGAAAAGGCTGGTGACATGCCTAATAAAAATGCGCATTGTGTACAGATTGATCCATCTTTTGAAGGTCTTGATGGAGGGTCTGGCAGCCTTGTAAAGTGGAATCCCCTTGCCAATGTGACAGGGAGTGATGTATGGAGTTTCTTGCGCACCATGAGTGTACCTATCAATTCTCTTCATTTACGAGTATGTTACCTCGATCTAATGGTTGTGTTGTTTTAACCTTGGCGAGGTTGGGTATGAGCTTAGATTTATAATTCATGATCAAAAGTGGGGAGATTTTTGTATGTTGTCAGGGTTATGTTTCTATTGGTTGTGAACCGTGCACACGAGCCGTTCTACCTGGCCAGCACGAACGAGAGGGGCGGTGGTGGTGGGAAGATGCCAAAGCAAAGGAATGTGGTTTGCACAAGGTTTGGCCACTGTTGTGTGTGTTAACATGGTAAAATGTCTCTCTTTTCTTTTTATCCTCACATTTGCTGTTCTCTTTGGTCAGGGAAATATTGAAAATGCCCAAGATGGCAGTAATGACACCACGGTGCAGACAGGTGGTGCTATCTCAGACTTGTTTTTGAGCAAGGAAGTTGTAAATTTCAGCCGGGAAGAGATCGAAAAACTTGCTAAGTCAGCACAAAGAGAGACTTCGTGGATCGTAGTTTTGTATGCACCCTGGTGTCCTTTTTGCCAAGTAAGTGTCAAAGCACTTAGTTTATGGTTTTGAAAATGTTGAAGCCCATTTCATTTTCATCAACAACCATTCTATTTATTCCCTTACAATGTAAGAAATCTTAGTCATTTCTTTCCAGAGTTATACAGGATGGGTTTCTTACGCAGTGCCACAGTTAGCCAGTATGGGTAGGTTTCTAAGTGTTGAATTATACGTCACCTCCAGATCTGTTCATGGAGGTGGGCAGCCTGTATTGGGGGTAGGCTGCTAACTATTGGGCTTGTTGTGGGCGCCTCCGGGCACCATTCAGGCTCCCAAAATTTCCCCAAATTCTCCATATATGGCCTTAACTTTGCCCTTTAGGCGGCTGCAAGAAATAATTATGTCTACAAGGCACCATCAGAAGGTGTGCAGGTGACATTCCCTCTTGCTAACTTTAACTTGGTCTTTCCGTAGGCTTACCTCCCAACTTTTTGGGTCCTTTGCCATTGCTACCTCCATTGGAACCTGTACTAGAACTGCCAGCTCTTCTTCTGGCATCCTTTGTAAATGGATGCTCTTTGGACATGAAAGACTCTTCTTTCCCCTTGGAAACTGTTGTGGCGCTGTTCTCATCCTCCGAGAGACATTTGAATTGTAGGTGTTACGACCCTGAGTTTTTCCCTCTGGACAACAAGCAGGTGGGCACGGGCACGGGATGGACAGTGTGAACAGGCATCAGTTTCGATATAAAAAGGAAATTCATAAGTGTGGCCAGCCCAAGTGTGAAAGGGGACAAAAAGGATTTTAAAGGTTATAAGGTTTTTAAACCTTTGAAGGCTTAAAATAATAATATTATTTTTAAGCATGCGTTTTTAATGTTGCTTTTGGCGTTTTTGAGAGAAGCAAATCACCTCTTTTTAAAAAGGGCGAAGGGTGGCGCATGGAGCATGGCACATCCCCTTGAGCAGGTCACCGTGTGGGCTACGGGGAGTGTAGGGCGGCTGCTGCACACATGGGCTACAGGGTGTTGCTGCGCATGGGCTACAGGGTGCTGCTGCGCATGGGCTACAAGCAGGGCTGTTGTGCACATGGGCTACAGGCAGGCTGCGCATGGGCTACAGCCAGGCGGGCTACAGCCAGCAGAGGGCGCCAGACGGCTGCGCATGGGATACAGCCAGCAAAGGCGACCAGGTGCCTGTGCGTAGGGGCTGCTGCCAGCAGTCGGGCAGCCAGGCGGGCTTCAGGTGGAGGCTGCACGTGTGGAAGACCAGGTGGCTGCGCATATGGGCTGCTCCCAGCAATGGGAGCCAGGCGGGTTGCATGTGTGGAAGCAGCCAGTAGAGACATCTCAAGGCGACTGTTGGGATGAACAGCACGACTCTATCTCTCTCTTGGAAGGAGGTGAGCTGGAGGAGGCGCCGAGTGGCTAACAGCCAAGGGGTTTCTCTCTCTCTCTCTCTCTCTCTCTCTCTCTCTTCGCGAGCAGGTGGGGTTGCAGGAAATACACAGCCGAGAGACCTCTCTCTCTCTCTCTCTCTCTCTCTCTCTCTCTCTCTCTTCATGGATTGCAGGCTTTGTTTTACGAGATTGGGATACAAAGGATCAAGTTAAGATGCACAGGATGATGTTCTTGGAAGAGACGTGTTGTTGCTCTTCGTCTTGGACTTATTTGTATTCAGGGATTGCTTGACACGTCCTCTATCTTTCTCTCTTTAGGTTTTTGGCACCGTGATTGGATGGTGCATATGTGGGTTTATTTGTCATGGAAATAGAACATTGGTTTTCGAGAGGAAACATGACTTTGGTATCGAGGAAACAGGCCTATGGTTTATGGGATACATGACTTTGGTTTATCGGATACAGGTCTTTGGTTTCATGTGTAAAGCATGTCTTTGGATTCATGTGAACAGGTCGTAGTTTTCTCGAGGTTACATGCAAGCTGTGACTATAGGGAAGGACATATGGTTTGGTTCAGCCCTACTGCTGTTTGGGAAAAGGTTTGAGAGATCCATGGTAGAGATGGAGAAGACCTTTTCAAGCAGGGAGGTGTTGTACAGGTGTGCCTTCTCTATGGAATGCTTTGCTGTAATAACGATTTGGAAGTCCTGGGTGAAAGCTTTGAGGGATCCTATTGGTAGAGGATTCGACAAGTTGTACTTTGTACTCAAATTTTTGATGAAGTAAAGAAATACCGCAAGGGGTGCCACTGCGTTTTGGGGCCAATCGGTGTCCTTGTACTATTTGGAGGAGCACTCAAGCTCCCCCTCCCCATGGGTGATGAAGTGTTTTGTGTGCGAGTGTTTGTTTCACCGCCCGTCAGATTTCTGAAGGCCGGTTTCACCGGGACATCGTCGACTTTCTCAAGGAGGCGAGCCTCAAGGACAAGAAGTAGTCGGCTAGGAACAAGAAGCAGTTGAAGTGTTATGGTGCAAAACATGGGTTGAAGGCTATGGCTTTCGACATTTTGTCACCGGTGGTATCTTTATGGAGGCTTCATGGGTTCGGAAGGCAGCTTGGTTCTATGTTTAGCAGTGGTGATCTACTATGCTTCATCGGGGACTTGTGCTTACCACTTGGGTGGAGTGCAAGCAGGTTTTGGGTCCTGAGGATGTATTAGATAAGGCTCAGACGGAAGTGGAGGAACTTGATGAGGTTCTTATTCCCGAGCAGATACTGGCACACAAGGAAAGAAAGGTACAAGGTAAAGTTTCCCGTCGCTATCTTGTGAAGTTCTAGAACTATTCACCGATGGATGCAAAGTGGATGGAGGAGGGTGACTTAGCAGATTCACCTTAGGTATTGCAGCTTTATTTTGATGCCTTTGAATTGGAGTCGACTCTTGCTACGGCTCATTCAGGTCCAGCAGAGCTGGGGTCTGGAGCATTGCCTGATGCTCAAGAGGGGGGTAGCACCTCCGCTCCCTTGTTATAGACAGGCTCAGTTTTTCATCTAGGAGTCGCTTGGTGACATCTTTGTATTCACCCGAGGTATTGAGGCTGACAGTACATCTGCTTATGGGACTTCTATGATATTGTGTTCTAGTCACATGAGATGATGCTATTTCTGGAGTTGGTCTTCTTTGGAATGGCATGGTTTGGTTTAGCTCAAAGTCTGCAGCAACCTGAGTTAACACTTCGAGACTCTATGAAGGGCATAAGTCTTGCGAGCAGTCCTAGAGTTGGTTTGGTTCATAGATATATGGATCCAACTCTATTTGTGCATACACTTTTGTTAGAAGTCATCTCCTGTCTTTATCAGACACCAGGGCCTCTGTTGTGGGTATGCCCGCCCTGTATAGGTGTTTTATCATTTTTCCTTACTCCCTATATATTTTTTTTCATTTTTTTCCATTTTTCCATGGTGTGGGTGGCTGCCACAAGATGGCAGGAGACTTCTGATACTGGCCGACTGCACTCTTGTACACGTGGAGCTGGCCGACCTGATCAGAAGGTGTTGTGGAGTTTTTTTGCTGCTGGCCGACTGGATGTGCCCAGTCGTGAGGGCTCGCGGCGCATGCTAGTGTTGGCCGACCCCATGATGGGGCCATATAAATAGGCCCCATCGCCCCACATTGTATTCATTCAGTTTTTTCCTCGGGATCTTGTGTATAGAGAAGAGTTATACGCCTATCTCTCTCCTTCTCTTGTGCTGTCTATTTTCTACACTCTACTTGCTCTTGTGGTCTCAGATTTGGTTGTCATTTCCGCTGCGTATTTTGACATGGTATCAGAGCCCTAGGCTCTTGAAAGATCTTGGGAGTTTTCTGAGCAAGAGGGGGATTGTTACGTTGCTGATTGGTGGACTGTTTGGACTGTTCGGGAAGAGAAGTAGCAAGAGGAAGGCGGGCTAAGTTGCTGGACAGCCACTTGCAGGTTTAGAGTTTTTTTTTCCTACCCACCCACCCTTTCAGTTACATCCCTACGATGGCAGAATTGTTAGAGATGGCTGAGAAGCATGTGAAGATCCCGACTCTCCCCACGTTCCCAGTGGACCGTCAGTTAGACGGGAACAATTACGGCATCTGGAAGGTTATGATGGAGTCTGTGCTGGAGTCATACGACCTTGCTGATTTCATTGTTATCGGGGTTCCACGGCCGGAAGCAGAGGAAGGGGAGTTACTGTCAATGAAGAAGGACCGCGAGGCAGATGCACAGATGTGGGATCGTGTCAACGCCAGGGTCCGGTCATTTATTTTCCTGAATTGCACACCACAAGTAATCAATCACGTAAAGCATATGACGATGGCCAAAGGTATATGGCAGCACTTGGCTTCTCTTTATAACAGGGTATCACCCATGAAGAGGATCTCCTTGGAAGTGCAGATGCGGGTTATGAACCTTGCAAAGTCGTCCACGATGCGGGAGCACATTAACAAGCTGTAGGCCCTTCAGCAGGAAGTCCTCCAGGCTGGGAAGGAGATATCATCTGAAGACATGGCCATTACTTTGCTGTCCCACTTGCCTGCTCAGTATTCCGCTTTCTACTCCTCTTTGATTATGAGTGGCAGGCTCAGCACCATTACCTGGGAGGAGCTTGTGCCCATGGTCTTGGACCAGGAGGAACGTTTCACGAACCCTCCTCACAGCAGAGGTTCAGAGGCTTTAACTGGCCAACGGTCGAAAGGCCGGAGTAACAACAAGGGCAAAGGGAAGGCTTCACCGGAGAAGTCTTCTGAGAAGAAGCCCGACACAGAACGAGAGAAGCTGAAGGCCGAGCGGTCCTGCAATGATTGTGGCGAGAAAGGCCACTATTGGAGGAAGTGTCCTAAGCGGACTGGGAAGAGTGTTGATTCTTCAGCCTCAGCTGCAAAGACTCCTGCATTTGTGCACTTAGAGATGATGGACTCCGATGCTTCATCGTCTTCGAGCGAGGAGGCAGTTGGCTTCACCGCGAAGGATACCTGAGAATGGATTCTTGACAGTGGTGCTTCCAGGCACATGACTTGTATGCTTCCCGTGTTCTTTACGTCCCTGCTCTGGGTTTTCATCTTCTGTCAGTGCATGAAGTATGCAAGATTGGCTTTCGGGTGGAATTTGAGGAGCATTCAGTTGCTCTACGGGACCGTGAGACTGGCCAGGTTATTTGGGAATGCGGTGTGGAGAATGGTATCTACAAGCTCTCTGCACTCTCCTCGTTGATAGGTTCTCAGGTCGGAGATCTGTGGCACTTTCGTTTTGGCCACTTAAATGTGAATGCACTGCGGCGAGCTTTCCGAGACCAGATGGTGGTTGGCTTGCCAGATGTTGGCAGTAGGCAAGGACATTGCAGTTGTTGCATATGTGGTAAGCAGCACAGGGAATCCTTTCCGAAGTAGGCTTCCAGGCGGGCTTCGAAATCGTTGGAGTTGATTCACACTGACTTGTGTGGACCTTAGTAGACACCATCATTGGGAGGATCTCTCTATTTTATGCTGCTTGTTGATGATTGTATCAGATTCACGTGGGTCTACTTTCTTTCACAGAAGGACCAAGCTTTTGCACGGTTCAAGGATTGGCACGTGATGGTGGAAAAAGAGTCTGGATTGCAGGTAAAGACTCTCAGGGCTGACAAAGGGGGTGAATTCTCCTCGACTGTATTTCTCAGATTTTGAGCAGATCATGGCATCAAGAGGGAACTGGCCAATACAGGATCAGAGAATGGAGTTGTAGAACACAAAAACAGGACTGTGGTGGAGAGGCGAGGACCATGCTGGAGCATCGTGATCTTCCTCGTCCGCTTTGGGGAGAGGCTGTGGCAACGGTTGTCCATACCCTCAACCGGTCTCCAATGACTTCAGTATCTAATATGACTCCGTTTAAGGAGTAGAGCCCCCGCAACGGCCGGAGTGTCAAATCCCCATGGATCTCTGATCGTTCATGATACGAGACTCAAATCCTGCAAACAAACAAACAAACAAGGGGGTGCAGGCCTGACTCACCTCCCAACCATGACAGCCGTGGGCGAGCCCACAGACTTGGCTGTCCCCACCGAGCCACGAGCTGAGCTAACTAGGATGACGTACCGACCAATCTCCTCCTCGCGACGTCCCATACCGCCACGAAGCCGCTCTCGCGGGCCTCGAGATTGCTGCTGGCCTCGGCTGCATAAAGCAGGTGCACGTCTGCACTAGATCCAGGCTCCAAGACCATAGAGCTCTCACAAACTCGCGAGACTCTCTATATCCCAATAACTAACCTTGGCCACCCTTTTATAGGCTCTTGGTCGGTCATCGGGCGTCCACACTTGGACGCCTGCCCGTCCATACTTGGGTGCCCGTCCGTTAGTCTACCCCTAACTCAGCTCGCCAATAAGCTTGCCTAGCTCCAAGCTTCCCCAAGCCTGGAAACTAGTGTTGCGTGCGTGTAGCACACGGTAGATACACACTGTGCACATGACATACTCCCCTTCCTCTAAGAGCTCACTCCTGAGCTCACTATAAAGCCAAGGTAATCTCTCTGAAGAGTAGTCAATGTCTCCCATGTAGCGTCCTCCTCAACACGATCCTTTCACTTGATCTTATATTCCGTGATAAGCGTATTACGCAATCTTCTTTTACGAAATCCAAGAATCTTTTCAGGTTCGTGCGGAACAAATGTCATGTCCTCGACATCTATAATTTCTTGAGGAGTAACTAACTGATCTGTTCCACCCAGTACTTCCTTAAGTCTACTGACAAGAAATACAGGATGAACTTTCACATCAGAAGGCAAATCCAATTCATATGCAACTGAACCAATCCGTCGTGTAATACAAAATGGTCCACAGTATCTAGGGGATAATTTCGGAGATCGACCTGTCCGTAAAGTCTTGGAATCTTTTGGAACTCGCAAATACACCATCGTTCCTTCAGAGAACTCTCTGGGTGAACGATGTCTATTAGAATAAAACCTGTCTCGGTCTTGAGCACTTCTAATAGATTCCTTTGAGGATGATCAGAGGAACTCAAATTCAAAGTTGTTTCCAACTTCTCAAAAACAAGTTTCCAAAAATTACTCGTAATCACTGACTATGTCCTGCGGTAACCCGTACAGTCTAAACGATTGCTCGATAAACTGCCGTGCTAATTGCATAGCTGTAATAGTCTTTCGGGTCGGTAAAAATGTAGCCATTTTTGTCAAGCGATCTACCACAACCCAAATAGAATCGTGGCCTTGATGTGTTCTTGGCAATCCGGTAATAAAATTCATGGAAATACTTTCCCATTTATTACCTGGGATTTGTGCAACAACCCAGCCTGTCTAAAGTGTTCAGCTTTATTTGCCTGATAAATTTGACACTTGAGAACATAAAATCTTCTACATACCCTTTCATCTTTGGCCAATAAAAAGTGTGTTTCACTAACGATAGTGTCTTGTGTACCCCAGGGTGTCCAGCAGAAGGGGCGTCGTGACACTCCTTAAGAATCTTGGACCTAATGTCCGGGATCTGTGGTACACAAATTTTGTCATTACGGAATAGTAAACCATTCCGAATCATCCACTGGCCTCCTGCAGCCTGAATGGTAGGCTGTTTAGTCATCAAGTCTTGGTCAATCAATGAGTTCCCGTCCTGGATCTTCTGCCAAAATGGACCAAAATAACTATCAGTCCTGCAAAGCCCTCTCAATGACTGAAATAAGTCAGTAGAAATCTCGGTGAACGACAAAGTATTCACCTCTCGAATTCGACTAAGCGCATTTGCAACACTATTCATGGACCCTTTCCGATAACGGATCTCAAAATCAAAATCTTGCATTAACTCCGCCCAACGAGCTTTCCTTCCTCTCAAATCATCCGCATCACACACATACTTGATTGACTGATCATCTTGATTGACTGATGATCAGTCAATACCACAAACTTGGAGCCATATAAATAATGTCTCCAAACGAGAGCATGAATCACAGCATAAAGCTCCTTCTCAAGGGTTGGCCAACGAGATTGAGGGTCGTCTAGCTTTTTACTTTCAAAAGCAATCGATCTACCATCTTGAAATAGAGCAGCCCTGATAGCATAGTCACTCGCATCAGTTTCAAGAACATAAGGCCGACTAGGATCAATGTTAAGATAGGTGCTTCCTTGACTTTATCTTTCAAAAGTCTGAAGGCCATATCCAAATCGTTATTCCAAGTGATAGGCTGATTTGACTCACGTCCACGACCTTTCAATAAGTCGGTCATCGGTAGTGTGAGCTGAGAGTTCTCCCATACAGATTTCCGAAGAAAAACAACAAAACCGAGAAAAGAACGAAGTTGTTTCACTGTTCGCAGTAGTCAATGCTCAATCCATCTCTAGTGATCTTGTGTCCCAAGTATCCAGGAACACCACCATAAATTTTCCCAAATGTTCACGAAAGGATCGTTCATCATTTGCTGGAAAGTGGTTGGAGCATTGGTTAACCCAAAAGGTAATACGAGAAACTCGTAATGGCCATACCTAGTCCGAAAGGCGGTTCTTTCGACATGCCTTTCATGAATATGTATCTGGTGATAGCCAGTACGTAAATCTATCTTCGTGAAATATTTCGCTCCTGCTAACCGGTCAATCAGGTCATCTGATCTAGGGAGAGGATAACGGCTCTTAATGGTCAGCTTGTTCAATCTTTTGTAATCTATACACATTCTCCAGGTATTGTCCTTCTTTCTCCTAAGCAACACAGGTGCACCCCAAGGTAATTTACTTGGACGGATCTGGCCCATCCTCAAATAATCTTCGAGTTGTTTAGCCAACTCATCTTCCTCAGCTTGGCTCATCCTGTAAGGTGGAATACTGACAGGATGAGCACCAAGGATCAAGTCAATACGATGATCTACTGCCCGTTCAGGTGGTAAACCCGATGGCAGTTCCTTAGGAAATGCGTCTTGAAACGAATCAAGTATCTTCTGTAATTCTTTGCTTTCAAACACACTTAATTCATTTACATCCAAAGAAGGGATGAGAAAGGAAGAAAGTGGAATCAAGACACAATGGAAAGCGGTATACAAAGAAGAATCCATTATATTTCCAAAATCAATTGTATTTACAAGAGGTCCCTGAGAGGGATGAATACAATCACCTAAAATACTATACTAGGTGTCCCTATGCTGAAAAGAAAAAATATGACTAGACCAATCTATCTGGACTTGAAGAGTCTTAAACCACTCAATCCCTAATAACAAGTCTACATTTTCTAGATGCATTGCATAGCATTCCAGAGTATCTTTGTAGTCCTGAATTTGGATTGGAAGCATCTCCACCTTTCGATCCCAAACTTGCCTTCCCGCAGGTAGGCGTACCTCATAGGTATGATCGCTGGGTGTCGTATCAAGACTCAATTTCTGCACAAGTTTGTAGTTAACAAAGTTGTGTGAGCTGCCAGGGTCTAAAAGAATGTGAATCTTATGGCCATTCACTTCTCCATAAACTCGGAGAAGATCATGCAAGCCAAATACCTTAGAATTGAATAGACAATCAGAACAAGTACTAGGGCGAGAAAGTACAGTAATTGACGTACCTGTCAAAGACAACTGGTTAGCTGTCTTTGGCTTGGGTCCTGCGTTTGTTTTGGTACCCTTTTGCTTTGGGCACTCGTTACGCATGTGTCCTTTTTTTTTCGTAGATAAAACTACGTCCTTCCTTCTTGAGCTTTAAAGCCCTAAGGAGTCGTTTCTTCTTCGCTAGTGTCGAACTTGAATTCTTCGAAGGTTGGTCCGAAGACTTTCCTTCTGTCATGTTAGCCATAGGTACGGAGAACTTTCTTTTATGCTTGTTCCCCCGCTCGGTAACGGGTTTCGACTTGGAAGAGACCATCGTATCATCATAGATACGAGCTGAATGAATGGCCTTGTCCAATACAAGATCAAGTGGAAGGATCGTGTTGAGGAGGACGCTACATGGGAGACATTGACTACTCTTCAGAGAGATTACCCTGGCTTTTTAGTGAGCTTAGGAGTGAGCTCTTAGAAGAAGGGGAGTATGTCATGTGCACAGTGTGTATCTACCGTGTGCTACACGCACACAAGACTAGCTTCGAGGTTTGGGAAAGTTTGGAGCTAGGCAGGCTGATTGGCGAGCTGAGTTAGGGATAGACTAACGGGCGGGCACCCAAGTATGAACGGGCGGGCGTCCAAGTGTGGACGCCCGATGACCGGCCAAGAGCCTATAAAAGGGTGGCCAAGGTTAGTCAATAGTCATATAGAGTCTCACGTGACTGCATCTAGTGCAGACGTGCACCTGCTTCATGCAGTCGAGGCCGGCAGTAATCTCGAGGCCCGTGAGGATAGCTTCGTGGCGGTATGGGACGTCACGAGGTAGAGATTGGTCGGTACGTCCCTCTAGTTAGCTCAGCTCGTGGCTCGGTGGGGACAACCAAGTCTTGTGGGCTTGCCCACGGTTGTCAAGGTTGGGAGGTGAGTGAGGCCTGCACCATTTGTAGGAGCACTCTAGCTCCCCTTGTTTGTTTCCTTTTCCAGGTCCCCATGGGTGATGAAGTGTTTTGTGTGCGAGTGTTTGTTTCACCGCCCGTCAGATTTTTGAAGGCCGGTTTCATGGTTCCGTTGCCGGAACACCATCGACTTTCTCAAGGAGGCGAGCCCGTGGTTGCTCTGGTCGGGACAATCACCAACTTTCCCAAGGGGGTGAGCTTGTGGTTGTCTCATGAGAGTCACGTAAGGCTTCAACATGTGGAAAGTGAAAAGGAAGTGCAGGATTGTGTGTCTTTGCCTATATGAGGTGAAGAGTAAGAGCTGAGGATGAAGCTCAGGAGAAAAGACATCAAGGACAAGAAGTAGTCGGCTAGGAACAAGAAGCAGTTGAAGTGTTATGGTGCAAAACATGGGTTGAAGGCTATGGCTTTCGACAGTTTGTCACCGGTGGTATCTTTACGGAGGTTTCATGGGTTCGGAAGGCAGCTTCGTTCTATGTTTAGCTGTGGTGATCAGCTATGATTCATCGGGGACTCGTGCTTTACCACTTGGGTGGAGTGCAAGCAGGTTTTGGGTGCCTGAGGATGTATTAGATAAGGCTCAGACGGAAGTGGAGGAACTTGATGAGGTTCTTATTCCCGAGCAGGTACTGGCACACAAGGAAAGAAAGGTACAAGGTAAAGTTTCCCGTCGCTATCTTGTGAAGTTCAAGAACTATTCACCGATGGATGCAAAGTGGATGGAGGAGGGTGACTTAGCAGATTCACCTTAGGTATTGATGCCTTTGAATTGGAGCCGACTCTTGCTACGGCTCATTCAGATTCAGCAGAGCTGGGGTCTAGAGCATTGCATGATGCTCAAGTGGTGGGTAGCACCTCCGCTCCCTTGTGACAGGCTCAGTTTTTCATCTAGGATTCGCTTGGTGACATCTTTGTATTCACCGGAGGTACTGAGGCTGACAGTACATCTGCTTATGGGACTTCTATGATATTGTGTTCTAGTCACATGAGATGATGCTATTTCTGGAGTTGGTCTTCTTTGGAATGGCATGGTTTGGTTTAGCTCAAAGTCTGCAGTAACCTGAGTTAACACTTCGAGACTCTATGAAGGGCATAAATCTTGCGAGCAGTCCTAGAGTTGGTTTGGTTCATAGATATATGGATCCAACTCTATTTGTGCATACACTTTTTGAGGTATTATTGTATTCTGGTGCCATTGGATCCTGGTACCCTTGAGAATACATGGGTAATACTCTGGAGGGACTGGTGTGATGCATGTATGTTGGTATGATACATCAAGTACTTTATTATGCTCATGGATGCATCACTGAGTGTGGCTCTTGCGGGATGGCCATGAGCAGAGTGGGTAAAGCATCAAGAGGGACATATGTGGAAAGTACTTCGTGGAGGTATAGTTTAGATGCATTGAGTGCTTTCATATGCTCATGTTGTACCTTCAACCGTGGGTCCTGCGGGATGCCCATGGTCATAAGGCTTGCGAGCAGTCCTGAGACTCTTATGTTAAAGTAGGTAGAGCATCTTATTGTTTGCGAATGCATATATGTGTCATGCATATGTTTGTCATATGTAGAATGATGCATGGTATTGTTTTTGGCTAACACAGGTAACGTGTTTCCACTTGGTTTTAGACTTTTGCTGCAAGTTCTGAAGGAACAAGCAAGAGTTGTTTGTCACTTTGATGTGACGGTATGGCCTTATTGTTCAGGATGAGTGTTTCATCACCCAGATGCACTGGAGGGGCATTGCTTTGGTCATATGGGGAATCTTTCTTCATTGGATGCTTACTGTGTTATTGAGTGCAATCGAGGACGCTTGCTATTTTTCAAGAGGGGGGTATGTTACGACCCTGAGTTTTTCCCTCTAGACAACAAGTAGGTGGGCATGGGCACGGGATGGACACTGTAAACATGCATCAGTTTGGATATAAAAAGGAAATTCATAAGTGTGGCCAGCCCAAGTGTGAAAGGGGACAAAAAGGATTTTAAAGGTTATAAGGTAGCCTTCGTCAGGCCAATGTGCTCCACATGACCATGAGATCATCCACAAAGGATGATAATCGGAACCATGCCGCGTTTTCGAAAGAGATACAGGTTAGGATCTGCAACCGATCTCTGAAATCCAGTCCGAACAAAGAAGGAATCAATCTTCTCATTCCAAGCCCTAGGAGCCTGCTTAAGACCTTACAAGGCCTTACGTAACCTGTAAACCATCCCTTCTGATCCTGGAACAACAAAGCCCGGAGGCTGCTCAACATACACCTCCTCCTGCAGGTCACCATTAAGGAACGCAGATTTTACATCCATTTGATACACGGGCCACCTCTGAGAAGAAGCAAGGACAAGAACGGTCCGAATCGTGGTCATCCGTGGTGTCGATGCAAAGGTATCCTCGTAGTCGATGCCTGGCCGCTGAGCATAACCTTTAGCCACAAGTCTGGCTTTGTGTTTGTCCACCGACCCATCTGACGCATATTTAGTCGTAAAGACCCATTTGACACCAATGACTAACCGTTTCGACGACCTCGGTACCAACTCCCATGTTTTGTTCTTCTCTATGGCATCAAGTTACACCTGCATGGCTTTCCTCCAAGTATCCTGTGAAAGGGCTTCCTTTACGGAAGTGGGCTCCTTGTCCCGCATAATACGAGACATCAGAGCATAGTTTACCTGAAGAAGCTCCGCTGTATTGCTTTTGTCTCGGATTCTGTGTGATCTTCGAGGGCCGTCCTCTGTGGTCCTGTAATATGCGGAAGCTTCGGAGAAAGATCGGTAACTTCAAAACTCAGAATTCAGCACTGAAATTAACACACAGCACTTGAAAGGAGAAGTGCAGAAAATAGAGTGAGAGAGAGATGGAGATGGAGAGGACACAATATTGGGTCCCAATTACCCTCTGTAGGGCCCCCACCACGGATGGTGTATTTGCTTTATTAGAATGATGTAAATTTGAAAACAAATACAGAATTCTTGACCTTTCTTGGCTGGGAAATCCCTGCCCTTGACCTTCAGAAGTCCACCCCTTTGCTTAGCAATCTCCTTGGCTTGTCTAGCCCTTGATTGGCTTGAGCTCTTGAGATGAATGATGGGATTGTGGACCTCTCCTATTTATACTCCCCTACAGCAGCAGTCGGCTAGCATAAGAGCAGGCGGCCAGCAGACAATTCCCACGATTGAGTAAAATCAGCATTAAATGCTCAAAAAAATCCTAATAAATGCTGCGTTTTTCCCCTAGCACGCTGGGGAGGCAGGCGCTTGCTTCTAGAAGGCTGGGCATAGCCTTTGCCCACAATCGATGGGCTGGGCAGCCTGTATGGGCTGCCCCATACTTGTCCTACAGCCCTAGGAAGGCTGTAACCTCTTGAAAATAGCCTTATTCTTGCCTTAGGACTGTCCTACAGCCCTTCCATGGTTGGTGGGTCTAGCCTGGGCCTTACTGGCCCACATGGGGATGGTTTCACACCATTCCCATGCCCACACTCAGATCCGGGGTAGCCCTATGGGCTGGCCCCTTGTCCTAACCACTATCTACTCAGTGATCTGGCATCCGGTACCATACCAGATACACAGAACCACTGTCATCATTCTAGAGGGAGACGCACAGCGTTGACTGGCACTGTTTCATGTGCAGGACAGTGCACATCTGACCTTGGACTCATGTGCAGGACAATACACACCTGACCTCGGACGATCCCTGGCTGACTCGTCCCGGACTGGGCTCACATGGGACCAGTTCACCATCCCAGGTCCTGCACCTTCTGTACAGAAATATCTACGTGGCATCCAAGTGCGGGATGCACGTGACATCCCCTTCTGCTTAACTTGACGGAGGCGGCATAGCCTCCAAATAATCCGTCAATAACGCCGGATAGTCTTCGAAGAACTCTTTGTCGAGCCATACTGCTTCATGAGTTCCTCGGTCCTGAAACTTCGTGAGGAACTGTCGTAGTCTTCGGCTTGAGCCATGCTTGAAACGGTGCAGAAGGATCTGTTCTGGAACCATTACTTCTGCTTCATCAACAATGTCTGGTTCCGCTTTGTCTTTGACCTCTGAAGGGGGTGGACCTGCATATGGCTTTAACCAATTGACATGAAATACATCGTGCATAGTCCAACTCGGAGGTAGCTTTAACTGCATAGACACCTCATTAATCTTTTTCCGGATGGGAAATGGTCCGAAGCTCCTGAAAGACAACTTTGGGCATCGCTTGCCAATAGAGCTGAAGAAAAAGAGTCATTTGAACTAAAGGCAAAAACGATTCCCACTTACCTTGCTGATCGTGGACATAACACTTCAGCACATCAAAGGCCAACTGGTTGTATATCTCTGTCTGGCCATCTGTCTGTGGGTGGAATGCACTGGAAAAATTCAGCTTGGTACCAAAATTATCAAACAATGCCCTCCAAAAATGACCGGTAAACTTGGCATCTCGATTTGACACTATGGTTCTAGGAATCCCACCAATCGGGTATCAATGCCGAATGAATAATTGGGCAACATCCTCGGCGGTCACATTGGTCCTCCAAGGAATAAGCATAACAAATTTGCTAAACCTATCAACAATAGTTAAGCACTACGTATTACGCTTACTCAGACTGGGAGGCAGATTTGTGACAAAGTCCATCGAAATGTCCTGGAAAGGACCCTCAGGCATTGGCCAGGGCTGTAACAACCCTATCTTCTTTCCACGAGGAGCTTTCACCTTTTGACAAATGTCACAGCGTTGTACATATGTAAACACATCACGCCTCATCTTTGGCCAATAGTATTGCCGTTCTAATTTCTCCAGAGTCGAATTCATGCCCCTGTGACCACCTGTAATGGCGTCATGGGCATCATGGAGAAGAGCTGCCCGGAATGACTTCATGACACATAGTCGGCCTTTGTAGAAAAGCCAACCATCGCGTATCAGAAAATGACATGGTCCTGTGGCATCCAATGCCTGTTCCCACTGAGCACCGAATTCCTCGGAATCCGCGTACGTGTGCTTCATGTCCTCTAGTCCTGTACCAACAAGGTCAAGTCTAGTGGTCTGAATCGTAGACACTTTTGTCCCTTCCTGCTCAAAGCATCGGCCACTGGATTGGCCTTTCCTGGAAGGTACTCAATCATACCACCGAACTGCTGGAATATCTGACTCTAGCGGTGTTGTCGATCACTCTATACCCACAAATGATCTAATGTCATAAGCTGTCTGAGGTACTTCCCAGTTAACAATCTCGGCCACTTTAGCTGGATCAAGTCGAATGCCTTTAGCACTAATTATATATCCCAAGTAATGCACCTGGAACAGATAAAATTCTGACTTCTTTTCATTGACGTAGAGCTCGTTGCTTTCCACCAACTTAAGGACTTTCTCCACATCAATGTCATGCTGCTCAACTGTAGCTGAAAATATGAGTATGTCGTCCAGAAATATGAACACACACTTTTTAATCAACTCCCGAAAAACACGCTTCATCATGCGGTTAAATGTAGGTGGGGCGTTCGTCAAACCAAATGGCATGACCACAAATTCATAGTGGGCCCGTTCTGTACGGAAGGCTGTCTTGGGGATGTCCCCCTCTACAATCCGTACCTGGTGGTACCCACTCTTTAAATCCAGTTTTGAGAACACCTTTGCTCCATTCAGCCTCTCGAGAATATAGTCAATTCGAGGCATCGAGAATCTTCTCTTGATAGTTAGCTTGTTGAGTGCACGATAATCGACACACAACCGGAAAGACCCATCTTTCTTCTTGACAAACAAGATCGGTGCTGCAAATGGCGACACGCTGGGGCGGATGAAGCCAGCTTGCAATAATTCTTGGAGTTGGCGGTCCAGCTCCGATTCCATTGCCTTAGAAAGGCGATACGGAAACTTGCTCGGGGGTTCCGAGCCTGGGAGGAGGTCAATCGTATGATCCTCCGATCTGGACGGGGGGAGTTGGGGAGGGAGGCTGTCCCGAAGAAAAATCTTCTGGAACTTTTCATGGAGAACCGAGTACTTATCGGAAGCACTGGCCACCGTCTGGGCTGTCTGGATGTAAATCATTGCACACTGTGCGCCTTTCCTAACTGCTCGCTTAGCCTCCTGCAAGTGGCTTATGAGCGGAAAGTTCGGAATTACTGGCTCACACTTAATGGTCACCAGGGCGTTTGAGTCTTGACACATTCCGATTGATCTGGAACGTGTGCTTGTCCCACTTGACATCCGGGAGAAACTTGTGAAACCACTGAATACCCAAAATTATGTCTGCTCCTATAAGAGGGGCAACCATAAAGTCACGCACAAACTCTATGCCCTGAATCACTAACTTAGCACCTAGAGCTTCATACTTGACGCTCGTTGTCATACTTGTGCTAAAACCCTCAACCTGTTTGTCCACCGAAGTCAGCTCGAAACGAGCACGCCTAGCGGCGTGTTCCGTGACCACATCCTCTGTGCTACCGCTGTCAAACATGACGACGACTCTCTGGCCACCTATGTAGCCAAAGGACTTGAGCAATTCGTTGCGCTCATACTCTTTGTCATGGGCGCCCTTCTGCTTATCTTCGAGCTCCCGACTAATAATTGCCCTTGTTGTACTGAGCAAGCTCCTCAGCACTCAACTTGCCACCCGTCTTGCCTGCCTCCGCTTTCTGGTCTGGAGTAAGCTTAGACGCATTGTTCGAGTGCTTGGAGCCAGAGGCTCCCGGGCTCTGTCCTGGGGAAGACCCCGTCTGGTTCTGGCTTTTGTCCCTCGAGGCGTTAGCCCTGGGAGAAGCCGGCTGGGAAGTCTTGGGCTTGCCACCATTGTGTTTCATTTCTGCACTCTGCGCAAGCGAGAGTGCGTCCTCAAAGGTGGCTGGCCTAAACATACGCACCTCCCATTGGATTTGCGTGTCCAGGCCATACAAAAACTGCCCTTTCTTGTCCGTATCAGATAAGCCTACTTGCAGACATAAGGTCAAAATTTTATTGGCAAACTGAAGGACTGGTTGCGCGTTCTGACGCGCTCCCCTGAACTCGTCTTCGAGTCGCTCAAGGTAGTGGGGCGGTAGAAACCGCTGCTTAAGGTCGCGGACGAACTCGTCCCACACATAAGCTGCCATACCTGCTCTGGTGTGGGCATGAGCCCACTGAGTCCACCAAGGAATGGCCTCACCTTCCAAGTACCAACTGGATAAGATCACTTTGTCAGTATCTGTTTTCCTCACTGAGGCAAAGTAAGCTTCAAATTGATGTAACCATGAATAAAGAGTTGTGGGATCGAGTTTATCATTATACTTACTGAAATTCATTTTCTCGAGAAAATGATTCGAGGGCGCCGCCGGTGTCAATCTGGCGTCCAAAGCTCTGAGGTAACGCTTGTGTTCCACGCGTCACATGGCGTCGT
Organism: Cibotium barometz; assembly: GCF_041138505.1. Taxonomy (NCBI): domain Eukaryota; kingdom Viridiplantae; phylum Streptophyta; class Polypodiopsida; order Cyatheales; family Cibotiaceae; genus Cibotium; species Cibotium barometz. Next base: position 60,571,920 of record NC_141056.1, read on the forward strand.
CTTCTCGTTGTCGGATCTCAAATGCACGCATCTGCAACTCAAGCAAGGAGCTTGGCTGCGGCTATGACCCCGCGAGAGGGTCGCTGTGACGAGGATCTGGTATCTGGGATACGGAAGGAGAGGGAGGAGCAGATGGAAAACGCGACGCTGGAGAGCGGGTACGCTCCTCCAGAGCCAAGATCCGCGCCTTCTGCTCATCGAACTTGGCTGTCTGTTCTGCGAGTGCTCTCATCATCTGCTGGAACATGTCTGTGACACTCAAGCCGGGTGCCCTAGCTGGGTTGCCTGGTGCACTCTGGTCCCATGGTTCTAGGTCTCTCTCGTCGCCGAAGCTCGCCATAGCAGGAAAATGCAATTCCTTTCCGGAACGCAATCTGACCATCCACTATCTGTGTGGGAGACTTCCGGAGGCTTCCGGAGGCTAAAAACCAACCGTCCTTCGAGGGACAGGAGTCACTCCGAAAGGGGTAGTCCACCGGCGTCTAAAAACCAATCACACAAGCGAGAAAAATTTTCTGGCTTTCTTTGCTGAACCTTTGTACTTGAAGTAGGCTCTGATACCACTGTAATATGCGAAAGCTTCGAAGAAAAATCGGTAACTTCAAAACTCAGAATTCAGCACTCTTTTCGCGACGGAAATTAACGCACAACACTTGAAAGGAGAAGTGCAGAAAATAGAGAGAGAGAGAGAGAGAGAGAGAGAGAGAAAGAAAGAAAGAAAGATTTTATTAACGTCTTCCAAAAGACCGAACTCGGCCTATGAGACAAATCGGAGTACCTGTATGGGGTATCCTCTGTCATCCCAACAAAATGAAAAAGTACTGAATAAAAAAGCTGAATCTGGGTGTGCAGGGGATGGAGCTCTATTACTAGGAGAATGCAAAGCTATATGCATGGAGTATACAATCATGATATGCAACCTAGCTAGCTCCATCCTGTACCATACTGGGGGTATAAAATGGTATACATCAGTGAAGGGGGTGTCCACAGCTCCCTGAAGAACATGCCTGGGTGTGCTCTGAAGCGAGCCAGTCGCTCCGCACCCTCTCTGTGAAACTGAGCTCTGATCTCTGTCATCTCTCTCTGGTATAGGCGTGGTGTCCGAAAGCCAGGTGTCCTCTGTCTCCTGCGGGCTCTAAGTGTCTCTGCTCTCTGGAGAGTAATCCCCTGCCGTGTAGGGGCTGGGAGGGGTATGGATCTCTGGAAAAATGTAGTAATCTGTGTCTGTCGCCCCCCCTCTGGAGCTGTCTGAGCCTGTAATAATGTCTCTCTGTGGCGCTGTATGTCTAGAATGTATCTCCCTAGTATGCGCTGGTCTGCTGTCTCAAAGATCTGGCGTAGGGAATGTGGCTCTCTGAATAAAATGGGATATCTCTCTCTGATGGCTGTATATGCTCTGCATACATAATGCTCCTCACTCTCCACCTCCTCTCTGCACAATCTGCATACATAATGCTCCTCACTCTCCACCTCCTCTCTGCACAATCTGCATACCCTCTCCTCTCGGGGAATCCGTGCTGCTCTGCCAGTCTCAATCTCCAATCGGTGTGATGAAACTCTGAGCTGACCAATAGCCACTCGGGAGCCGTGTGGTAAAAAGCCCTCCATGTATCTAGGCCTCTCTATAAATCCATCATCAGTGATACTCATGAAGTGGTCTCTGTAGTATAGCATCTTCGGTGGAAGAGGCTGTGTAGGCGATATCCATGTCTCTCGTGTATAGAGCTGCCATAGATCCTGTCTCAATACTCTGTTCCTCTCACTATGAGAGAGACGGATATGTGGTGCATCCCTGTCATACTGGAATGGTGGTAGATGATCCATGTCTAGGCCATGCTGTGAGAACCAATGTGTGACCTGTGCATACCATGATCCTCTGTCTCCTGCCTCAGCCAACTGTCTAGATGCCTGAAAAGCTCTGTATGATAATCTGTCATGTGGCATCTCTCTGAATCTGTCTAGCAGGCATATAGTCTGAAATATGGCCTCTACCATCATAGGAGGCGCAGCAAACTCTGCTCGGATAATGTCATGAGGTACTGACGGTTTGCTGCGTATCATGCGTGCCATCATGAGGGCCTGTGGTCTCTCTATCTGTGTCCACCAATGAGTAGCAAGGCTTGGCGCCCATACTGCTGCTCCATACATCAATGCCGGTGTGACTAATGTGTCAAATAGCCACCCCTTCGTCCGGGGCTCCTGAAAATGCGCCTGGTGGCACTGTCTCTCTAGCATAGCCAATGCTGCATATCCCCGTGTCAATCTAGCTCTGGCTGCTGAACCCATGGTAAAGCGTGTGGCTGCTGCAGAGAAGGTAACCCCTAGGTACACGTATGATGTCACCACCTCCACCTGGCATCCTGCGAGAGTGAATGTCAGCTGACTCCTGCCCTGTCTCGATGTATGAAAGACCATAACCTTGGTTTTCCCAAGGTTCACAGTAAGACCCCTCTGCGTGCAGAAATCATGGAGTGCATGTAGATGCTGCTGTAGACCACCTGGGGACTCAGACACTAATACAATATCATCAGCATATAGCATAATATGTACTGAGGTACCTGCTAAATCCACTCCATCTCCGCCTCCCCGTGTAATGAAGTCAGCCACCTCATCAATGTATAACCCAAATAGCGTGGGGGAAAGTGGGCATCCTTGCTTCACACCAATGGTGCTAGCAATAGTCTCGGACATACCTCCTGGACATCTGACTCGCCCAAAAACCTGCTCATATAATGCATAGATGCCCCATGTCATATCTGCTGGTATGCCAAGAGACTGCAGGCGCTGAAAGAGCCTCTCTCGTGGTACTGTGTCAAATGCCTTGCGGAAATCCACAAAGCAGCAATAGAGCTTTCTCTTCCTCACTCTGGCCTGATCAATCATACATCTCAAAGTGAATACATGGTCAGTGGTAGAGAAAGCTCTCCTGAAGCCTGCCTGCCCTGATGAGCGTAAGCCTGCTCGCTCAGCATATAAGCTAAGCTCCTGCTCCAGCACTGCACCATAGAGTTTGGCTAGCACGTGGCCAACCATAACCGTCCTGTAGTTGCTCGGATCGAGCATATCCCCTGTTTTGTGAATCGGCACAATGGTGTGCATCGTCCACTCCGCAGGCAAACCCTCTGCTAGTGCCCTGTTAAACAGGTGTGCAAGAAAAGGAGCTAAAGAATCTACTGCATATATGAGATGCTCACCCTGCAGGCCCATATGGTCGGCGGCCCGTCCATGCTGTAGGCGGCGGATAGCTTCCTGTACCATCGAGTGGGTAAAGAAGCTAGCTGTGGTAGGTCGAGGCTCATGTGGCTGAGGTATAGGTGGCTGCTGTGGGGCATGGTATAGACCCTCTGCATATGTGTGCCATGTCTGTGGGTCTGCAATAGGCGTCGGGGTCCGGGGCTCTCTGAAGTGCCGCCATGAGACAGGGCTATCTCTACTCATGAAGAAATGAAAGATCTCTAGCTCCTGTATCTCTGCGAAGGCCCGCCTTTTGCGGCGAGTAAGTCTCCTCATCTCTCTCCTCGACTCCTGCTCTGTGATGGCTCCCAAGGCTCTCTGTATGCGGAGTCGTGAGTATAGGGCTCTGCACTCGTCATCATACCATCTGTTCTGGGGCATAGTCCCAGGTCTCGCAGGCTCTCCTGAGTGTACACGATGTGGGAAGCTCTGTAATGCAGCCGTGTGTAGGAGTGATGCGAGCTGGGCTGTAATGGTATCCATAGATGCCAGGGGATCCATGAGTAGGAGTCCATCCTCTACTCTGCCAGTGTATATGTCTGCCATGTCATGTGTGAAGTAGATGGTAGTGTGTGGCGTCGGTATGTGGGGGGCTGGTGATACTGGTGATCCGGCTAGTGAAAATGCCAAGTATGTATGATCTGCTCCAATAGGACGAGGTGGAATGGAGAATGAGGTGACAAGCTGTGATGCCTCCAAAGACCCCATAATGTAGTCTACCACCGTGCCTCCGGTCCGTGTATGACCCCCATGTGGGAAGCATGTCAGCCCTCCTGACCCCGGCCACTGTAGCATCCCGTTATAAATAACGAGACGATGCCTGGCTCCCAACTCTAGTAAGTGGTCCCCATAATGCCCTCTGTCTGGTCCAGTGTCCTCTGATGCCCGACTAGCCCCTATCTCCTCTGGATCCACAGGGTGGAGGATCTCCATGTCATCATAGTCATACACCTCACACTGTCTGCTCTGTGTGTGGGCATTGAAGTCGCCCGTAAGAAATACTTCCCCTAGTGTAGAATAATGCATAATCTCCTCTGACAGACAAGTGTATGGCGAGGCTCCTATCTCCTCCTCCTGTGGCATGTCCTCTGTAATGACGTAGGAGGATCCTGAGAGAGAGAGAGAGAGAGAGAGAGAGAGAGAGAGAGAGAGAGAGTGTCATGACCCTGTGTTTTTCTCTGGACAAGATGTAGGTGTGCACGGGGACATGGTGGACAGTGTGAATGGCATCAGGTGGGAGTGAAGATGGGAGCCCATGTGTGGATAACCCCAAGTGTGAAGGGGGGCAAAAAGATTTTAGCTTAAAAGGTTTAAAAACCTTTGTAATCATTTATAAAGCCTTTCATTAAAGAAACGTGGCCTGTATGCTATTTTTGGGGCCACGTGTGAGCTTTTTGGTAAAAGAGGGGCTGTTGGGCAGAAAAAGGAGGAGGCGCCTATCTCTCTAGAGGAAGTGTGTGCTTTTTCGCTGAGGAGGGCTGGTCGCCTGAAGATGCATGTTGGCTGCGCATGAAAGGGACTGTGCAGGTACAGTGTACGGCTGCTGTGCAGGTACAGTCCACGTGGCAGTGTACGGCTGCTGTGCAGGTACAGTCCACGTGGCAGATCTGGTTGTGCAGGTACAGGCGTGTACAGGTTGCTGGTACAGGCAGCGCAGGCAAGTACGACAGCAGGTACCATACTGTATGACTGTTGGTACAGTAGACTGCTTGTGGGCTGGACTGCAGGTTCAGGTGGGCTGCGTGGAGGAGAAGACAGTCGGGCAGGGGCTGAATAGAGCGTAGATCTCTTCCCTTTCCTGGTGAAAAGCTGGCGCAAAGAGACTGTCTGCATGGACTCCACGTGGATGGACTGCAGAGGTGCTGGACTGTACAGGGCATGAGAGTTTCTCTTGGAAAGAGGGGGATTGCAGGAGAAACAAGGGCGTACATGTGGGGACAGCCAGTATTGTTTTCTCTCTCTTTCTCTCTCTCTCTCTCTCTCCCTCTGCTGAAGAGTAGACAAGGGTTGGTTTCTCTTGACACAAAGGTGGACAGAGGCTGGTTTTCCATGAACATAGACATCATGTCGATGGCGTTCAACTGATGGAACTTTCAGCTTCTCTTTGCTTTGGATTCGGGACTGTTTTGGGACAGTTTATGGGCTGTTTTTGCTTGGATGCAAATTCAGCTATGTACTTGGGTTTCCGGCTTCAAGTACAGGTCACTTGGTTATGTTTCTTGGCATGGGAGTGATGCAAGCTCGCATGGCTGCGTGCTCATGGAGCAGATTGTTTTCTTCCCGCTAGAAAGGAACAGTGGGACCTACAGTTATGGGCATCTCTATGTTGCCAGATGTTTCATGAGGGAACAGGTAACTAGATGTTATGGAAACAGGACAGAAGTTTCAAAGGGAAACAGGCCTAAGGGTTTCATGTGGAAACAGGTCGTAGGTTTCTCGACGAGGAAACATGTTTTTGGGTTTCTCCAGGAGATAGGTCACATGCAGGCAGAGGGTACAGGAATGGACACATGTTTGGTACAGCCTTGCTACTGATTGGGCAGGGAACAGGGAATCCATGACAGAGATGGATAGTACCCTTGGAAGGTAGAGAGGGTTTGTACAGGTGTGTCGACTGTATGGTATGCTGTGCTGTGATACTCTTTTGAGAGACAGTTTGGGAGTCTGTGTTGTGATGCAGGAGCACTGGATGTGTCAGGGTGTGATGCTGTTCATAGTGTGAGAGGCTATGGATGGTTGTGGCGGCCTTGATCATGGGAGAAAGCTTCTGTGTGCAGACTCAATGTGAGAAGAGTCTTTCGATGTGAACAATGGTTGGACTTGTTTGTGGATGCCGAGTGGACAAGAAGCCAGATGCAGGTTCTTTGCAGGCTTCCAGGGTTCTACTGTGACGGCTGAGTTCCCAGCCTTATATTGTAATCAAAGCTCTTATAATCAATTAAAGAAATACCGCAAGGGGCGCCACTGCGATTTGGGGCCAATCAGTGTCCGTGTACTTTTTGCAGGAGCACTCTAGCTCCCCCTATTTGTTTTCCTTTTCTAGGTCTTCAATGGTGTTGAAGTGTTGTTTTATGTGCGAGTGTTTGTTTCACCGCCCTTTGCTTTTTGAAGGCCGGTTTACAAGGTGCCGCTGCCGGGGACACATCGTCGACTTTCTCAAGGAGGCGAGTCCGTGGTTGCTTTGGTCGGGACAATCGCCAACTTTCCTAAGGGGGCGAGCTTGTGGTTGTCTCATGAGAGTCACACCAAAAGCTTCAACATGAGGAAAATGAAAAGGAAGTGCAGGACACAGTTCAGGATTTTGTGTCTTTGCCTATATGAGGTGAAGAGCAAGAGCTGAAGATGAAGCTCAGGAGAAAAGACACCAAGGACAAGAATTAGTCAGCCAGGAACAAGAAGCAGTTGAAGTGTTATGGTGCAGGAGATGTGTTGAAGGCTATGGCTTTCGACAGTTTGTCACCGGTGGTATCTTCATAGAGGCTTCATGGGTTCGGAAGACAGTTTCTTTCTATGTTTAGCAGTGGTGATCTACTATGCTTCATTGAGGACTTGTGCTTATCACTTGGGTGGAGTGCAAACAGGTTTTGGGTGCCTGAAGATGTATCAGATGAGGCTCAGAAGGAAGTGGAGGAACTTGACGAGGTTCTTATTCCTGAGCATATACTGGCACATAAGGAAAGAAAGGTACAGGGTAAGGTTTCCCGTCGCTATCCTGTGAAGTTCAAGAGCTGTTCACTGATGGATACGAAGTGGATGGAGGAGGTTCACTGATGGATGCGAAGTGGATGGAGGAGGGTGACTTAGCAGATTCACCTCAGGAGTTGCAGCTTTATCTTGATGCCTATGAGTTGGAGTCGACTCTTGTTACGGCTTGTTCAGGTTCAGCAGAGCATAGGTCTGGAGCATTGCCTGATGCTCAAGAGGGGGGTAGCACCTCCGCTCCCTTGTTGTTACAGACAGGCTCATTTGTTATCTAGGAGTCGCTTGGTGACATCTTTGTATTCACCCGAAGGTACTGAGGCTGACAGTACATCTGCTTATGGGACTTCTATGATCTTGTGTTCTAGACACATGAGATGGTAAAGTTGGGTATGGTTCACAGTCGCGCGCACCTGGAACTCTAACTGCAACTATGGATAACTCTATGGAGGACATAAGTCTTGCGAGCAGTCCTAGAGTTGGTTTGGTTCATGGAAATATGGATCAAACTCTGTTTGTGCATGTATGCATACACTTTTTGAGGTAGAAGTATTTTTCTGGTGCCATTGGATCTTGGTACCATTGAGAATACATTGGGAAATACTCTGCATTGTGTTGAGTGCTGCATGTATGTTGGTATGATACATCAAGTGCTTTATTATGTTCATGGATGCACCATTGGGTGTAACTCCTGCGGGATGGCCATGATACATATGTGGGAAAGTACTTAGTGGATGTAGTGTTTGGATGCATTGAGTGCTTTCATATGCTCATGTTTTACCTTCAGTCGTGGGTCCTGCGGGATGCCCATGGGCGTAAGGCTTGCGAGCAGCCCTTAGACTGTTACTTTGGAGTAGGTAGAGCATCTTGAGGAGCATATTGTTTGCGAATGCATATGTGTGTCATATGTAGAATGATGCATGGTTTTGTTTTTGGCTAACACAGTTAACGTGTTTCCATTTGGTTTTAGACTTTTGCTGTAGGTTCTGAAGGAACAAGCAAGAGGACAGTGTGGCTTATTGTGCAGGATGATTGTTCTATCATCCAGATGTATTAGAAGGCCATTGTTTTTGCCATATGGGGTGTCTTTGCTCATGAGATGCTTTACTGTGCCATTGAGTGCAATCGAGGACGCTTGCCATTTTTCAAGAGGGGGTTATGTGATGACCCTGTGTTTTTCTCTGGACAAGATGCAGGTGTGCACGGGGACATGGTGGACAGTGTGAATGGCATCAGGTGGGAGTGAAGATGGGAGCCCATGTGTGGATAACCCCAAGTGTGAAGGGGGGCAAAAAGATTTTAGCTTAAAAGGTTTAAAAACCTTTGTAATCATTTATAAAGCCTTTCATTAAAGAAACGTGGCCCTTATGCTATTTTTGGGGCCACGTGTGAGCTTTTTGGTAAAAGAGGGGCTGTTGGGCAGAAAAAGGAGGAGGCGCCTATCTCTCTAGAGGAAGTGTGTGCTTTTTCGCTGAGGAGGGCTGGTCGCCTGAAGATGCATGTTGGCTGCGCATGAAAGGGACTGTGCAGGTACAGTGTACGGCTGCTGTGCAGGTACAGTCCACGTGGCAGTGTACGGCTGCTGTGCAGGTACAGTCCACGTGGCAGATCTGGTTGTGCAGGTACAGGCGTGTACAGGTTGCTGGTACAAACAGCGCAGGCAAGTACGACAGCAGGTACCATACTGTATGACTGCTGGTATGGTAGACTGCTTGTGGGCTGGACTGCAGGTTCAGGTGGGCTGCGTGGAGGAGAAGACAGTTGGGCAGGGGCTGAATAGAGCGTAGATCTCTTCCCTTTCCTGGTGAAAAGCTGGCGCAAAGAGACTGTCTGCATGGACTCCACGTGGATGGACTGCAGAGGTGCTGGACTGTACAGGGCATGAGAGTTTCTCTTGGAAAGAGGGGGATTGTAGGAGAAATAGGGGCGTACATGTGGGGACAGCCAGTATTGTTTTCTCTCTCTTTCTCTCTCTCTCTCTCTCTCCCTCTGCTGAAGAGTAGACAAGGGTTGGTTTCTCTTGACACAAAGGTGGACAGAGGCTGGTTTTCCATGAACATAGACATCATGTCGATGGCGTTCAACTGATGGAACTTTCAGCTTCTCTTTGCTTTGGATTCGGGACTGTTTTGGGACAGTTTATGGGCTGTTTTTGCTTGGATGCAAATTCAGCTATGTACTTGGGTTTCCGGCTTCAAGTACAGGTCACTTGGTTATGTTTCTTGGCATGGGAGTGATGCAAGCTCGCATGGCTGCGTGCTCATGGAGCAGATTGTTTTCTTCCCGCTAGAAAGGAACAGTGGGACCTACAGTTATGGGCATCTCTATGTTGCCAGATGTTTCATGAGGGAACAGGTAACTAGATGTTATGGAAACAGGACAGAAGTTTCAAAGGGAAACAGGCCTAAGGGTTTCATGTGGAAACAGGTCGTAGGTTTCTCGACGAGGAAACATGTTTTTGGGTTTCTCCAGGAGATAGGTCACATGCAGGCAGAGGGTACAGGAATGGACACATGTTTGGTACAGCCTTGCTACTGATTGGGCAGGGAACAGGGAATCCATGACAGAGATGGATAGTACCCTTGGAAGGTAGAGAGGGTTTGTACAGGTGTGTCGACTGTATGGTATGCTGTGCTGTGATACTCTTTTGAGAGACAGTTTGGGAGTCTGTGTTGTGATGCAGGAGCACTGGATGTGTCAGGGTGTGATGCTGTTCATAGTGTGAGAGGCTATGGATGGTTGTGGCGGCCTTGATCATGGCAGAAAGCTTCTGTGTGCAGACTCAATGTGAGAAGAGTCTTTCGATGTGAACAATGGCTGGACTTGTTTGTGGATGCCGAGTGGACAAGAAGCCAGATGCAGGTTCTTTGCAGGCTTCCAGGGTTCTACTGTGACGGCTGAGTTCCCAGCCTTATATTGTAATCAAAGCTCTTATAATCAATTAAAGAAATACCGCAAGGGGCGCCACTGCGATTTGGGGCTAATCGGTGTCCGTGTACTTTTTGCAGGAGCACTCTAGCTCCCCCTATTTGTTTTCCTTTTCTAGGTCTTCAATGGTGTTGAAGTGTTGTTTTATGTGCGAGTGTTTGTTTCACCGCCCTTTGCTTTCTGAAGGCCGGTTTAGAGAGAGAGAGAGAGAGAGAGAGAGAGAGAGAGAGAGAGAGAGAGAGAGAGAGAGAGAGAGAGAGATGAGATGAGATGCGGGCACCCAAGTATGGACGGGTTTTAAAAAAAATTAAACTAAAAAAAAAAACGAAAGCCCAAAAAGAACGTGTGCTTTCCTTGTTTTTTTTTTCCCCTCTTGGATTAGCCGCCGGTGTGCTGTTGCTGACGTCACTTGTGCAGCTGCTTTCGCTAGCTCTCCTGCCGGCGCCACGCCAGCCTGCGCGTTCTCACCAACCTGCGCGTGCGTCAGCCCCATGTAGGCGTGGCCACAAGGCCACGTGGGCCTGGGCGCCTGCCTTGCGTGGCCTGGTCGCCTGGCTGCGCAGGCCTGGCCGCTTGGCTGCGCAGGCCTGGCCGCCTGGTCATGCAGGTTTAGGCCGCCTGGTCATGGAGGCCTAGGCTGCCTGGCTACGCACCTGCCTACACGGCCTTGGGCGCCCGCCAGCAGGGCCTCTTTCATACTCTTGGGCGGCTGTCAACCTTGCCCAGTTCGACCAGTATGCAAACCGTCAGCATGTTCACCTTCTCACACGCATGCTCTCTCTCTCAATCGTTCAACTAAAAGCAAACCATGCTTTTTTTTTTTCTGTTTTCTCTCTACGTTCATGCGACTGCAAAAATGAATCATGCCTCTTCTTTGCAAGCAAATGACCCTACCATCTACCATCCCCATCAACATGGGTTTCTTTGATGAAGAAAAACACATACTATTTTTGAAAACAGCAGCATGCACAGAAAAAACAGCAAGCTTTTTAACACATACCTTTCTTCGACCTCATCTTCTCTACCTACCGACTTGCTCGTTCACGAGGCATGCTCTGATACCACTGTCAAATCCCCACGGATCTCCTCGTGATCGTTCTTGATACGAGACTCAAATCCTGCAAACAAACAAACAAACAAACAAACAAACAAACAAGGGGGAGCCTGACTCACCTCCCAACCATGACAGCCGTGGGCGAGCCCACAGACTTGGCTGTCCCCACCGAGTCAAGAGCTGAGCTAACTAGGATGACGTACCGACCAATCTCCTCCTTGCGACGTCCCATACCGCCACGAAACTGCCCTCGCGGGCCTCGAGATTGCTGTCAGCCTCGGCTGCATAAAGCAGGTGCACGTCTGCACTAGATCCGGGCTCCAAGATCATAGAGCTCTCACAAACTCGCGAGACTCTCTATATCCCAATAACAACCTTAGCCACCCTTTTATAGGCTCTTGGCCGGTCATCGGGCGTCCACACTTGGGCGCCCGCCCGTCCATACTTGGGTGCCTGCCCGTTAGTCTATCCCTAACTTAGCTCGCCAATCAGCCTGCCTAGCTCCAAGCTTCCCCAAGCCTCGAAACTAGTCTTGCGTGCGTGTAGCACACGGTAGATACACACTGTGCACATGACACGGAGGCTCCTCGATCTGTTCAAGTACCCAGGTGGTTGTTGGACACCCTTTGGGAGTCGGGAGTCACGGAGTTACCCTCCGAGTGGACCTGTCACGTGCATCCCGGACTTGGATGCCACGTAGACATTTCTGTACAGAAGGTGTAGGACCTGGGATGGTGAACTGGTCCCATGTGAGCCCAGTCCGGGATGAGTCAGCCAGGGATCCATCTCAGTCGTCCGAGGTCAGGTGTGTATTGTCCTGCACATGAGTCCAAGGTCAGGTGTGTATTGTCCTGCACATGAGTCCAAGGTCAGATGTGCACTGTCCTGCCCATGAAACAGTGCCAGTCCGCGTTGTGAGTCTCCCTCTAGAATGATGACAGTGGTTCTGTGTATCTGGTATGGTACCGGATGCCAGATCACTGAGTAGATAGTGGTTAGGACAAGGGGCCAGCCCATAGGGCTATCCCGGATCTGAGTGTGGGCATGGGAATGGTGTGAAACCATCCCCATGTGGGCCAGTAAGGCCCAGGCTGGACCCACCAGCCATGGAATGGAAGGGCTGTAGGACAGACCTAAGGCAAGAATAAGGCTATTTTCAGGAGGTTACAGCCTTCCTAGGGCTGTAGGGCAAGTATGGGGCAGCCCATATAGGCTGCCCAGCCCATGGATTGTGGGCAAAGGCTTTGCCCAGCCTTCTAGAAGCAAGCGCCTGCCTCCCCAGCTTGCTAGGGGAAAAACGCAGCATTTATTAGGATTTTTTTTTGAGCATTTAATGCTGATTTTACTCAGTCGTGGGAATTGTCTGCTGGCCGCCTGCTCTTATGCTGGCCGACTGTTGCTGTAGGGGAGTATAAATAGGAGAGGTCCACAAGCCCATCATTCATCTCAAGAGCTCAAGCCAATCAAGGGCTAGACAAGCCAAGGAGATTGCTAAGCAAAGGGGTGGACTTCTGAAGGTCAAGGGCAGGGATTTCCCAGCCAAGAAAGGTCAAGAATTCTGTATTTGTTTTCAGATTTACATCATTCTAATAAAGCAAATATACCATCCGTGGTGGGGGCCCTACAGAGGGTAATTGGGACCCAATACTGTGTCCAGTCATCAAGTCTTGGTCAATCAATGAGTTCCCGTCCTGGATCTTCTGCCAAAATGGACCAAAATAACTATCAGTCCTGCAAAGCCCTCTCAATGACTGAAATAAGTCGGTAGAAATCTCGGTGAACGACAAAGTATTCACCTCTCGAATTCGACTAAGCGCATCTGCAACACTATTCATGGACCCTTTCCGATAACGGATCTCAAAATCAAAATCTTGCATTAATTCCGCCCAACGAGCTTTCCTTCCTCTCAAATCATCCGCATCACACACATACTTGATTGACTGATGATCAGTCAATACCACAAACTTGGAGCCATATAAATAATGTCTCCAAACCTTGAGAGCATGAATCACAGCATAAAGCTCCTTCTCAAGGGTTGGCCAACGAGATTGAGTGTCTTCCAGCTTTTTACTTTCAAAAGCAATCGGTCTACCATCTTGAAATAGAGCAACCCCGATAGCATAGTCATTCGCATCAGTTTCAAGAACATAAGGCCGACTAGGATCAGGTAATGTTAAGATAGGTGCTTCCTCGACTTTATCTTTCAAAAGTCTGAAGGCCATATCCAAATCGTTATTCCAAGTGATAGGCTGATTTGACTCACGTCCACGACCTTTCAATAAGTCGGTCATCGGTAGTGTGAGCTGAGAGTACTCCCGCACAGATTTCCGAAGAAAAACAACAAAACCAAGAAAAGAACGAAGTTGTTTCACTGTTCGCGGTATAGGCCAGTCCAGAACCTTCTGAACTCGGTCATAGTCAATGCTCAATCCATCAAGAAAAAGAAAGAGGATGATTATGATGTTGTTACCCGGTTTTCAGCTTTGACCATGACCTCGCAGCACCTCACTTATGAGGTCTACTTCCAGAAGTTTCGAGACTTGCAGATGAAAGCTACAAAGATGGATCCCACTACTCTGTTGGGGTTTTTCGTAGCTGGTTTACCCGACTCATACCGATTACAGGTTAAAAATAACAAATGTAAAACATTCCGTGATAAGTGTATTACGCAATCTTCTTTCACGAAATCCAAGAATCTTTTCAGGTTCGTGTGGAACAAATGTCATGTCCTCGACATCTATGATTTCTTGAGGAGTAACTAACTGGTCTGTTGCACCCAGTACTTCCTTAAGTCTACTGACATGAAATACAGGATGAACTTTCACATGAGAAGGCAAATCCAATTCATATGCAACTGAACCAATCCGTCGTGTAATACGAAATGGTCCACAGTATCTAGGGGATAATTTCGGAGATCGACATGTCTGTAAAGTCTCAAAATCTTTTGGAACTCGCAAATACACCATCGTTCCTTCAGAGAACTCTGTGGGTGAACGATGTCTATTAGAATAAAATCTGTCTCAGTCTTGGGCACTTCTAATAGATTCCTTCGTAACTTGTAACATTTCTTGCATATCTTGCAAAAAATTACGTGCTGCATCATGCTGAAGTCCTGAGAATCCCACTGTAACAGGTGATCTAGGTTGAAAACCATACATAAGCATGAAAGGACTAAAACATGTACTCGTATGCTTAGTACTGTTATATGCAAATTCTAACATAGGAAGATAATCCTCCCATGAACTCTGTCTTTTGGATACATATGCCCGAAGCATTTCCTCCAAAATCTGATTCACTCTTTCAGTCTAGCCATCAGATTGAGGATGATCTAAGGAACTCAAATTCAAAGTTGTTTCCAACTTCTCAAAAACAAGTTTCCAAAAATCACTCGTAAACTCCTATCACTAACAATGTCCTGCGGTATTCCGTAGAGTCTAAACAATTGTTCGATAAACTGTCTTGCTAATTGCATAGCTGTAATGGTCTTCGGGGTCGGTAAAAATCTAGCCATTTTTGTCAAGCGATCTACCACAACCCAAATAGAATCGTGGCCTTGATGTGTTCTTGGCAATCTGGTAATAGAATCCATGGAAATACTTTCCCATTTATTACCTGGGATTTGCAAAGGATGCAACAACCCAGCCTGTCTAAAGCGTTCAGCTTTATTAGCTTGACAAACTTGACACTTGAGAACATAATCTTCTACATACCCTTTCATCCTTGGCCAATAAAAAGTGTGTTTCACTAACGATAGTGTCCTGTGTACCCCAGGATGTCCAGCAGAAGGGGCGTCGTGACACTCCTTAAGAATCTTGGACCTAATGTCCGGGATCTGTGGTACACAAATTTTGTCATTACGGAATAGTAAACCATTCCGAATCATCCACTGGCCTCCTGCAGCCTGAATGGTAGGCTGTTTAGTCATCAAGTCTTGGTTAATCAATGAGCTCCCGTCCTGGATCTTCTGCCAAAATGGACCAAAATAACTATCAGTCCTGCAAAGCCCTCTCAATAACTGAAATAAGTCAGTAGAAATCTCGGTGAACGACAAAGTATTCACCTCTCTAATTCGACTAAGCGCATTTGCAACACTATTCATGGACCCTTTTCTATAACGAATCTCAAAATCAAAATCTTGCATTAATTCAGCCCAACGAGCTTTCCTTCCTCTCAATGACTAACTTTGGCCACCCTTTTATAGGCTCTTGGCCCGTCATCGGGCGTGCACACTTGGGCGCCCGTCCGTCCATACTTGGGTGCCCGCCCGTTAGTCTATCCCTAACTCAGCTCGCCAATCAGCCTGCCTAGCTCCAAACTTCCCCAAACCTCGAAGCTAGTCTTGTGTGCGTGTAGCACACGGTAGATACACACTGTGCACATGACACTTCCACACATGCAGCCCGCCTGGCTCCTGTTGCTGGCTGCAGCCCATATGCGCAGCCACCTGGTCTTCCACACGTGCAGCCTCCACCTGAAGCCCGCCTGGCTGCCCGACTGGCAGCAGCCCCTACGCACAGCCACCTGGTTGCCTTTGCTGGCTGTATCCTAGGCGCAACCATCTGGCGCCCTCTGCTGGCTGCAGCCCGCCTGGCTGTAGCCCATGTGCGCAATAGCCCTGCCTGTAGCCCATGTGCGCAATAGCCCTGCCTGTAGCCCATGCGCAGGAGTGCCCTGTAGCCCATGTGTGCAGCAGCCGCCCTACACTCCTTGTAGCCCACACGACGACCTGCTCAAGGGGATGTGCCATGCTCCATGCGCCACCCTTCGCCCTTTTTAAAAAGAGGTGATTCGCTTTTCTCAAAAACGCCAAAAGCAACATTAAAAATGCATGCTTAAAAATAATAATATTATTTTAAGCCTTCAAAGGTTTAAAAACCTTATAACCTTTAAAATCCTTTTTGTCCCCTTTCACACTTGGGCTGGCCACACTTATGAATTGCCTTTTTATATCCAAACTGATGCATGTTCGCACTGTCCATCCCGTGCCCGTGCTCACCTACTTGTAGTCCAGAGGGAAAAACTCAGGGTCGTAACATACCGCCCTCTTGAAAAATAGCAAGCGTCCTCGATTGCACTTAATAACACAGTAAGCATCTAATAAAGAAAGATTCCCCCCATATGACCAAAGCAATGTCCCTCTAGTGCATCTGGGTGATGAAACAATCATCTTGAACAATAAGGCCATACCGTCACATCAAAGTGACAAGCAACTCTTGCTTGTTCCTTCGGAACCTGCAGCAAAAGTCTAAAACCAAGTGGAAACACGTTACCTGTGCTAGCCAAAAACAAAACCATGCATCGTTCTACATATGACAATATGCATGACACATATATGCATTCGCAAACAATATGCTCCTCAAGATGCTCTACCTACTCTAAAATAAGAGTCTGAGGGTTGCTCGCAAGCCTTATGCCCATGGGCATCCCGCAGGTTCCACGACTGAAGGTACAACATGAGCATATGAAAGCACTCAATGCATCTAAACTATACATCCACGAAGTACTTTCCACATATGTCCCTCTTGATGCTTTACCCACTTTGCTCATGGCCATCCCGCAGGAGCCACACTCAGTGATGCATCCATGAACATAATAAAGTACTTGATGTATCATACCAACATACATGCATCACACCACTCCCTCCAGAGTATTACCCATGTATTCTCAAGGGTACCAGGATCCAATGGCACCAGAATACAATAATACCTCAAAAAGTTGTCAAAATACGCGGCGGAAATGACAACCAAATCTGAGACCACAAGAGCAAGTAGAGTGCAGAAAATAGACAGCACAAGAGAAGGAGAGAGATAGGCGTATAACTCTTCTCTATACACAAGATCCCGAGGAAAAAAGTGAATGAATACAATGTGGGGCAATGGGGCCTATTTATATGGCCCCATCATGCAGTTGGCCAGCGCTAGCATGCGTCGCCGGCCCTCACGATTGGGCACATCCAGTCGGTCAGCAGCAAAAAACTCCACGACACGTTCTGATCAAGTCGGCCAGCACCACGTGTACAAGAGTGTAGTCGGCCAGTATCAGAAGTCTCCTGCCAGCCTGTGGCAGCCACCCACACCATGGAAAAATGGGGAAAAAATACGGGGAGTGAGGAAAAATGATAAAACACCTATACAAGGCGGGCACACCCACAACAGAGGCCTTGGTGTCTGATAAAGATAGGAGATGACTTCTAATATCCCCTCTCAGCTCCTGGCATTGAAATCAACCCTAGGGAGCTGGAGTGCCGCCTGAGCGTAGCTTGAGGTAGAGACTTCGTGAAGAGGTCCGCCGCATTGTCCTCCGTCGAACAATAAAGTAGCAAGATGTCACCAGCCAAGATCTTCTCACGTACAAAGTGATACTGTATCTCTATGTGCTTGGTCGGGGCATGGAAGACTCGAGACTCTGACATGGTTTGGTTTAGCTCAAAGTTTGCAGCAACCTGACTCCTGAGTTAACACTTCGAGACTCTATGAAGGGCATAAGTCTTGCGAGCAGTCCTAGAGTTGGTTTGGGTCATAGATATATGGATCCAACTCTATTTGTGCATACACTTTTGTTAGAAGTCATCTCCTGTCTTTATCAGACACGGGGTCCTCTGTTGTGGGTGTGCCCACCCTGTATACGCGTTTTATCATTTTTCCTCACTTCCCGTATTTTTTCTCCATTTTTCCCCATTTTTCCATGGTGTGGGTGGCTGCCGCCGCAGGCTAGCAGGAGACTTTTGATACTGGCCGACTGCACTCTTGTACACGTGGAGCTGGCCGACCTGATCAGAAGGTGTCGTGGAGTTTTTTGCTGCTGGTGGCCGACTGGATGTGCCCAGTCGTGAGGGCTCGCAGCGCATGCTAGTGTTGGCCGACTGCATGATGGGGCCATATAAATAGGCCCCATTGCCCCACAATGTATTCATTCAGTTTTTTCTTCGAGATATTGTGTATAGAGAAGAGTATTCCGCCTTTTGACAACTTTTTGAGGTATTATTGGATTCTAGTGCCGTTGGATCCTGGTACCCTTGAGAATACATGGGCAATACTTTGGAGGGAGTGGTGTGATGCATGTATGTTGGTATGATACATCAAGTACTTTATTATGTTCATGGATGCATCACTGAGTGTGGCTCCTGCGGGATGGCCATGAGCAGAGTGGGTAAAGCATCAAGAGGGACATATGTGGAAAGTACTTCGTGGATGTATAGTTTAGATGCATTGAGTGCTTTCATATGCTCATGTTGTACCTTCAGTGGGTCCTATGGGATGCCCATGGGCATAAGGCTTGCGAGCAGCCTTGAGACTCTTATTTTAGAGTAGGTAGAGCATCTTGAGGAGCATATTGTTTGCGAATGCATATACGTGTCATGCATATGTTTGTCATATGTAGAATGATGCATGGTTTTGTTTTTGGCTAACACAGGTAACGTGTTTCCACTTGGTTTTAGACTTTTGCTGCAGGTTCTGAAGGAACAAGCAAGAGTTGTGATGTGACGGTATGGCCTTATTGTTCAGGATGATTGTTTCATCACCCAGATGCACTGGAGGGGCATTGCTTTGGTCATATGGGGAATCTTTCTTCATTGGATGCTTACTGTGTGATTGAGTGCAATCGAGGACGCTTGCTATTTTTCAAGAGGGGGGTATGTTACGACCCTGAGTTTTTCTCTCTGGACAACAAGCAGGTGGGCACGGGCACGGGATGGACAGTGTGAACAGGCATCAATTTGGATATAAAAAGGAAATTCATAAGTGTGGCCAGCCCAAGTGTGAAAGGGGACAAAAAGGATTTTAAAGGTTATAAGGTTTTTAAACCTTTGAAGGCTTAAAATAATAATATTATTTTTAAGCATGCGTTTTTATGTTGCTTTTGGCGTTTTTGAGAAAAGCGAATCACCTCTTTTTAAAAAGGGCGAAGGGTGGCGCATGGAGCATGGCACATCCCCTTGAGCAGGTCGCCGTGTGGGCTACAGGGAGTGTAGTTCGGCTGCTGCACACATGGGTTACAGGGCGCTGCTGCGCATGGGCTACAGGCAGGGCTGTTGCGCGCATGGGCTACAGGCAGGCTGCGCATGGGCTACAGCCAGGCGGGCTGCAGCCAGCAGAGGGCGCCAGACGGCTGCGCATGGGATACAGCCAGCAAAGGCGACCAAGTGGCTGTGCGTAGGGCTGCTGCCAGTCGGGCAGCCAGGCGGGCTTTCAGGTGGAGGCTGCACGTGTGGAAGACCAGGTGGGTGCGCATATGGGCTGCAGCCATCAACGGGAGCCAGGCGGGCTGCATGTGTGGAAGCAGCCAGCAGAGACATCTCAAGGCGACTGTTGGGATGAACAGCACCTCTATCTCTCTCTTGGAAGGAGGCGAGCTGGAGGAGGCGTCGAGGGGCTAACAGCCAAGGGGTTTCTCTCTCTCTCTCTCTAAGAGTCAAGCGGCTGAAATCTCAGCCCTCAAAAAGGAGTTGGCAGCCACTTCAAAAAGCAATCTTGAGGATGGAAAATTTCAGCCCTCCTTTCTTGAAGAGCTGAATACCATCAAGGAGCAAATGAGGATCATTCGAGAGGAGGAGGAGCAACATAAAGAGAAGACATCTTCATGGGTGGAGGTGATCACAAAGACACAAAAGAAGATGGACGAGGCGGAGAAATGGATCGAGGTCGCCAAGAAAGGGAAAGGTAAAGAATCGCCACCCATCCCCACTCCCACCATCATCAACATGACCCTTGAAGAGGAGCAAAGGAGGAAGACCCGGGCCTTACATGTACGAGTGTCCGGTCTAAAAGACCGTGATGATGCGGAAGGGGAAACCAAGGAGCTCTTCTCTATGATGGGCATTGAAGCCACGCACACAAAGGCATGGAGAGTGGGAAAGAAGAGAGAAGGTAGTGGTGGCGAATCTTCTAAGGAGAGAGCACTTATCATTCGTTTCCCCTCCGTGGAAGCGAAGAAGGACTTCTTGAAGAGACGTCCTACACTCAAGAAGACGGGAATATTCCTTGGAGATGACCTCACGCTCTCGCAACTTGCCCACATGAAAGAAGTTATGCCAGAGATAAGGGCAGCCCGAGAGAAAGGGAAAGTGGCCTTCTATAGAGATGGTAGAGTGGTGATTATGGAGAGGCGCTCTTCATGACGGCGCGAGACCTATGGGACTACACTCAAAGTTGCTACTTGGAATTGTAATGGATCTCTACGTCTTGATGTAGGGGCTTTTGAGGATAGTTTCACTGGGAGGGACATCATCTTCTACTGTGAGACGCATCAGGCTCCTGGACAGTCCATGCCACATGTTAGTGGATACCGATGGGAGACAGCTTGTAGACAGGAGACTCGTTCAGAGCATAGAGGACGGGGCTCAGGAGGAGTGGCAGTATTGTTTAGAGAGGAGCTACAACCACTGATACATATAGTCCGCAGAGATGAGCAGGCTAGGTACATGTGGGTTAGACTGAGGGCAGAGACGGGCAGATATCTCTACATTGCTATATGCTATTTTGCTCCTAGTACATTAGTGTATGCATCACCTAGCGGGCAGTCTCCCTTTTCTATTTTGGGATGATGACATTTGGGAGTTCTCCAGGGATGGTGACATCATTCTCTTGGGGGACTTCAATGCCAGGACCGCCCATAACCAGACAGTATTTTATGATACCTCAGAGGAGATGTTGAGGGAGCTTGATGTTAGGGATATGGGCCTATCTAGACTCTCACAGGATGAGGAACATACAGTGTATGGGCGGTATTTGATAGACATGGGGACTGCACATGGATTGGCCATCCTGAATGGCCTACAGAGATTCCCGACATCGGGCGGTTTCACTTGCTTTCCACATAGGCATGGTGCTAGTACAGTGGACTATGTTATGGCTCAGCCCAGTCTCATTCCCTCTTTTCAGGATTTTATGGTAGGCACTAGGCCGGTTGGAATAGCAGTGGATCATGCTATCTTGTCCTTCACTCTCACATTTCAGTTCAGCACCGCTCCATTGGGACAAGTCTCCACACACACTCGTTATACCTTTACGAGGGAGACTGACACCGTGTACACGGATGAGATATACAGACGCTTATGTGCCGAGGAGCCGGGACGGCCATTAGATGAGCTCACTCAGATATTGATAGATACGCTTCATGCTGCAGCATCAGAGGCATATCCCCATAGTCAGCCTACACGGAGACGATCTGGGAACATGCCCCAGAACAGTTGGTATGATGAGGAGTGCAAAGAGATGAGGATCAAATTATAGAGAGAGGTGCTCATGGGTGTTACCACTCACAGACAGTCACGGATTACCTTCCGGCACCTAGTGCGACGGAAGAAGAGGGCTTATCTTGCTCAGTTAGAGGGGGATTTGTATCAGCTATTTATGAGTCAGGACTCAGGCGAGGCATGGAGATTATTCCATGAGCATTCACCATCACCAGCCATTACCTCCACAGAGATTTGGGGTGAGTATGCAGCATCCCTGTACACAGCAGCAGGACAGCCGCCCCTGCTAGACCCATCGGAGCCATGCCCAGAGACATGTGCTTTCTTTACTGCTGAGATGGTAAGGAAAGCTATTGACAGGATGAGGACTGGGAGAGCATATGATCATGATGGTTTGGTTTGTGGAAGAGATCCCTGAGTTGGATGTAACCACTTTGAATCCCATCATCATGGATAACAAGGAATTTCTTTTCCTTGATGACATTTGTAAATCCTTGGGGTTAAGGGAGGATGAGGCCCTAACCATATTAGCAATTGGGTCTGGTTTTTGCAAAGAAGACACACTTGAGCAACAGACTGCAGGTGTACAGATTGATTTTGATGACCATGATCTTACCAAAGCGCTAGCATTCCAAGGTTATGATACAGAACGTACAATTGAGGAAACTGTTTCCAATGCTCTTGTTGCTATAGAAAATGTAGCAGCAGAGTATGAAAGTGTCCCTCAAGAAGCATTTCAACCACATAAGCGCTTGCAATGGGCAGAGAGAGAGGGCATACGTGCATCAGGGCAGGCAGGGTTCAGGAGAGGTTTCTCCACTCTTGACCATATCTTGACACTCAGAGCTATTATTGAGGAGGGCAGATTATATGGCAGGAGGATTTATTGTTGCTTTGTGGATTTCCGCAAAGCTTTTGACACAGTACCGAGAGCCAGACTGATGCACAGACTACAGGAGATGGGAGTGCCCACAGAGCTGATTTGGGGAATCATGGCTTTATACAGGACAGTTGTGGGACAGGTACGTACTACTCCCGGTATATCTGAGATGGTTCACTCCACTATTGGAGTGAAACAGGGCTGCCCCCTTTCTCCCACCTTATTTGGGATGTACGTGGATGAGGTTTCAGACTATGTAGAGCGGGAGGGTGACAGAGGAGCACAGCTAGCAGGGACATGGATTCCGCTGTTATTGTATGCTGATGATATTGTGCTGATCTCAGATTCTCCAGAGGGGATGCAGCGTCATTTGGATGCATTGCACACATTTGCACAGGACAGTGGATTGTATGTTAACCTTGGTAAAACCAAGGTGATGGTGTTTAACACCACAGCACAATGGGTTAGGAGGTCAGTACCCACCTTTACATATGGTCAGGAGACAGTGGAGTATACAGATGCATATACTTTACCTTGGTGTGGTTTTCAGTGGCCCACTATTTTCCTTGAGGAGAGCAGCGGAGACCAGATTGACCAGAGCTTATGCAGCATTGGGGAGACTAGAGAGGATGTGTTCGCAGGTTCAGTTTCAGGAACCTCGAACAAAGCTCTGGCTCTTTGACACTTTGGTCACTTCAGCCATGCTGTATGGAGTGGAGATATGGGGACCCTCAGTGGATCACCACAGCCCAGCTGGTAGCACTGATGGATGGAGACATATGGAGAGGCCCTTGGTTTCTATGATTTCCCGGATGATTAGGGCCAAGGCCTCCGTACCACATGATATTATCCGTGCAGAGATGGCTGCCCCCCCATTGGTGGTAGAGGCACTCACTCGATCAGTCTCCTTTATACATAGCACTTGGGCTCTCCCTAGAGACAGATATGCTCGCTCAGCCCTGGAGTCTTCACGACAGTTGGCATCACAGGGAGACGGATCATGTTGGTATGCACAGATGACAGCTTGGTTCCAGTTGCATGGCTTTAGTATGGAAAGGCTACCTCCATTTCAGTACTCCCTGGATGCACCCTCCCTCTCTCTGACACGGGCAGAGATTACCAGACTTATCAGGCAGGACTTGATTCAGCTGGACACTAGGAGGACATGGATACAGCCGACACAGGAGCTTGGTACGAAGATGGCTTTCTATAGAGATCATCTTCTCCAGCTCACGCAGGATGGGTTTGTGATTAGACCCAGCTACATGGATACTCATCTTTCTCATGGGGTACGGTGTGCTATTGGTCAGATGTGCACATCCTCACACCAGCTAGAGATTGAGACTGGTAGATTCAGAGGAGTACCAGCTGAGGCCAGGATTTGTCAGCTGTGCCAGATGGAGCCAGAGACAGAGTTACATTACATATGTCACTATCCAGTATATTATGAGATACGAGGCCGTTTTCACTGCCTGTTTAGAGAGGGTTTCGGACCACTTTCTAGAGTCATGAGATACCAGGATCAGAGATGCCTCGGATTATACTTGCTGGAGCTTCGTAGACATAGAGAGGGTCTCTTGAGAGGGACGGGATCAGAGAGGGAGAGACACCTACAGAGGCAGATTACAGACTTCTTTCGACCAGAGATTGAGCAGTCAGGCCAGCAGGCATTGCGGCTAGCCCCAGAGTATAGCC
Source organism: Cibotium barometz (assembly GCF_041138505.1). NCBI lineage: Eukaryota > Viridiplantae > Streptophyta > Polypodiopsida > Cyatheales > Cibotiaceae > Cibotium > Cibotium barometz. Next base: position 60,595,605 of record NC_141056.1, read on the forward strand.
GCACTAGAGGTACACTGATTGATCGGGCTATAGAGCTGGGGCGGTCCAGGCGCCCCAAGATGAGAGGCCCATCTCAACACCGGCGGAGACTACATCAGAGGATCAGGACCATACTAGCACGGCATGGGAGACGTCCAGTTAGAGTACTCACCATGGAGGACATTGAGGATATCCGCCATCGACCGATGAGAGACATCTTTGGATAGTGATGTGTATGATGCTTACCTTTGTTGCTGGAGTTTTCCTCCCAGATGTTATCCATTAGGAGCTCCTAGTACCGTACTTTTTCTCACAGTTATTTCAGTTTCAGTTAGTTGTTTTTAGCTTTTCTTACACAGACATTGTATCAGATCCACCAATTGTTGTAACCTTTTTGGTCTCATAGGTCATTTTGGCCTTTTGAAGACGTTAATATATCATTTCATTTCATTTCATTTTCTCTCTCTCTCTCTCTCTCTCTCTCTCTCTCTCTCTCTCTCTCTCTCTCTCTTCGCCAGCAGGTGGGGTTGCAGGAAATACACAGCCGAGAGACCTTTTTCTCTCTCTCTCTCTCTTCATGGATTGCAGGCTTTGTTTTACGAGATTGGGATACAGAGGATCAAGTTAAGATGCACAGGATGATGTTCTTGGAAGAGATGTGTTGTTGCTTTTCGTCTTGGACTTATTTGTATTCAGGGATTGCTTGACACGTCCTCTATCTTTCTCTCTCTAGGTTTTTGGCACCGTGATTGGATGGTGCATATGTGGGCTTATCTGTCATGGAAACAGGACATTGGTTTTCGAGAGGAAACAGGACTTTGGTATCGAGGAAACAGGTCTATGGTTTATGGGATACATGTCTTTGGTTTATCGGATACAGGTCTTTGGTTTCATGTGTAAAGCATGTCTCTGGATTCATGTGAACAGGTTGTAGTTTTCTCGAGGTTACATGCAAGCTGTGACTATAGGGAAGGACATATGGTTTGGTTCAGCCCTACTGCTGTTTGGGAAAAGGTTTGAGAGATCCATGGTAGAGATGGAGAAGACCTTTTCAAGCAGGGAGGTGTTGTACAGGTGTGCCTTCTCTATGGAATGCTTTGCTGTAATAACGAGAGTTCTTATTTGGATGTCTTGGGTGAAAGCTTCGAGGGATCCTATTGGTAGAGGATGTCAAAATATGCAGCGTCTGCATAAAAGAGCTCAACGGCCCCACGGAGAAGCTCAAGTCCAATCTGGTGTTCAGTGTCCAGATCAATGAACCAACTAACTTTTGGTATTGCGAGGCATCAACTGGCTCACAAGGATCAGTAACGGTTAACTTTGTGTTCGGGTCCATCGGCGAAGTAATAGGCTTGCAGTTCTCCATCCCAAAGGCCTCAAGCAACTCATGAACATACCGCTGCTGAGAGACGAAAATCCCCCTCTGGGTCTACCAGATCTCCAATCCCAAAAGGAAGTGGAGTAAGCCTAAGTCGGTCATCTCAAACTCCTTTGACAAGGCAGCCTTCGTCACTCCAATGTGCTCCACATGACCGTCGGTGAGAATGAGATCATCCACATAAAGGATGATAATCGTGACCATGCCGCGTTCCCGAAAGAGATACAGGTTTGGATCTGCAATCGATCTCTGAAATCGAGTCCGAACAAAGAAGGAATCAATCTTCTGATTCCAAGCCTTGGGAGCCTGCTTAAGACCATACAAGGCCTTACGTAACCTGTAAACCATCCCTTCTGATCCTGGAACAATAAAGCCTGGAGGCTGCTCAACATATACCTCCTCCTGCAGGTCACCATTAAGGAACGCAGATTTTACATCCATTTGATACACGGGCCACCTCTGAGAAGAAGCAAGGGCAAGAACGGTCCGAATCGTGGACATCCGTGCTGTCGGTGCAAAGGTATCCTCGTAGTCGATGCCTGGCCACTAAGCATAACCTTTAGCCACAAGTCTGGCTTTGTGTTTGTCCACCGACCCATCAGACGCATATTTGGTCTTAAAGACCCATTTGACACCAATGACTGACCGTTTCGACGGCCTCGGTACCAACTCCCATGTTTTGTTCTTCTCGATGGCATCAAGTTCCACCTGTATGGCTTTCCTCCAAGTATCCTGTGAAAGAGCTTCCTTGACGGAAGTGGGCTCTGTCCCGCATAATACGAGACATCAGAGCATAGTTTACCTGAAGAAGCTCCGCTGTATTGCTTTTATCTCGGACTCTGTGTGATCTTCGAGGGCCGTCCTCTGTGGTCCACTCGGAGGGTAACTCCGTGACACCTGACTCCGGAAGGGTGTCTAACAACCACCTAGGTACTCGAACGGATCGTGGAGCCTCCTGTGGTCTTCACCGGGGCTCTACTCTAGCTGCGGGCTCAACCTCCTGTACTGATTGAGGTTGATTAACTGGAAGAATGGTCTGGGAATCATCATCAGACTCCTCTGGATCTACAAGAAGTGGTGGCTCCTCGACAGTGGATACTGGAACATGCTCGTCAAAGACCACATCCCGGCTGACAACAATCTCGTTCCTGTCTGGATCGTACAATCTGTATCCCTTGGAAAGAGAATTATACCCCACAAATACAAGCTTGCGGGACTTGGAGTCAAGCTTCTCCCTCTGCTTCTTTGGAATATGTAGATACGCATCACTCCCAAAAACACGGAAGTGCGAGACATCAGGTTTCCTGCCAAAGTATGCCTCAAATGGAGTCATATTAGGTACTGAAGTTGTCGGAGATCAGTCGAGGGTATGGACAGCCGTTGCCACAACCTCTCTCCAAAGTGGACGAGGAAGATCACGATGCTCCAGCATGGTCCTCGCCATCTCCACCACAGTCCTGTTTTTACGTTCTACAACTCCATTCTCCGAAGGCGATCCTGTATTGGCCAGTTCCCTTTTGATGCCATGATCTGCACAAAATCTGAGAAATACAGTCGAGGAGAATTCACCTCCTTTGTCAGCCCTGAGAGTCTTTACTTGAAATCGAGACTCTTTCTCCACCATCACGTGCCAATCCTTGAACCGTGCAAAAGCTTGGTCCTTCTGGGAAAGAAAGTAGACCCACGTGAATCTGGTACAATCATCAAGCAGCAGCATAAAGTAGAGAGATCCTCCCAAAGATGGTGTCTGCTGAGGTCCACACAAGTCAGTGTGAATCAACTCCAATGGTTTCGAAGCCTGCCTAGAAGCCTGCTTCGGAAAGGATCCTTGTGCTGCTTACCACGTATGCAAGAACTGCAACGCCCTTGCCTACTGCCAACATCTGGCAAGCCAACCACCATCTGGTCTCGGAAAGCTCGCCGAAGTGCATCCACATTTAAGTGGCCGCACCAAGGAGATCGTGGACACTTGGCTACATAAGTGGCAGTTCACTTTCAGTTTCATCCATATGATGACGGAAAGAAGATACAATTAGCAGCAGGTTTCCTGTCCGGCAAAGCTTTGCTTTGGTGGAAGGAACTCAACCCTAAGCCAATAACTTGGGCACAATTCGAAGACGTCTTCAAGAAAGAATTCCTCAAGAAAGAGGATAATTATGATGTTGTTGTCCGGTTTTCAGCTTTGACCATGACCTCGCAGCACCTCACTTATGAGGTCTACCTCCAGAAGTTTCGAGACTTGCAGATGAAAGCTACAAAGATGGATCCCACTACTCTTTTGGGGTTTTTCGTAGCTGGTTTACCAGACTCATACCGATTATAGGTTAAAAATAACAAATGTAAAACTTTGGACGAGGCCATTCATTCAGCTCGTATCTATGATGATACAATGGTCTCTTCCAAGTCGAAACCCATTACCGAGCAAGGGAACAAGCATAAAAGAAAGTTCTTTGATCGGCCAAGAGCCTATAAAAGGGTGGCCAAGGTATGTTATTGGGATATAGAGAGTCTCACGAGTTTGTGAGAGCTCTATGGGTTTGGAGCCTGGATCTAGTGCAGACGTTCACCTGCTTTATGCAGCCGAGGCCGACAGCAATCTCGAGGCCCGCGAGGGCAGCTTCGTGGCGGTATGGGACGTCGCGAGGAGGAGATTGGTCGGTACGTCATCCTAGTTAGCTCAGCTCGTGGCTCAGTGGGGACAGCCAAGACTGTGGGCTTGCCCACGGCTGTCATGGTTGGGAGGTGAGTCAGGCCTGCACCCCCTTGTTGTTTGTTTGTTCGTTTGTTTGCAAGTTTCAAGTCTCGTACCAAGTACGATCACGAGGAGATCGGTGGGGATTTGACACTTGTGGTGTGCAGTTGAGGAAAATAAATAACCGGACCCTGGCGTTGACACGATCCCACATCTGTGCCTGTGCCTGTGCCTCCCGGTCCTTCTTCATCGACAGTAACTCCCCTTCCTCTGCTTCCGGCCGTGGAACCCCGATGACGATGAAATCAGCAAGGTCATATGACTGCAGCACAGACTCCATGCCCGCCTTCCTCTTGCAACTTCTCTTCCCGAACAGTCCAAAACAGTCTACCAATCAGCAAACTAACTATCCCCCTCTTGCTCAGAAAACTCCCAAGATCTATCAAGAGCCTAGGGCTCTGATACCATGCCAAAATATGCAGCGGAAATGATAACCAAACTTGGGTCCACAAGAGCAAGTAGAGTGCAGAAAATAGACAGCACAAGAGACACTGAGAGATAGGCGTGTAAACTCTTCTCTATACACAAGATCCCGTACAAAACTGAATGTATGAATGGTGAGGAGCATGGGGCCTATTTATATGCCCCATGGATGTAGTCGGCCAGCGCTAGAGGCTCTCCACGACTGCATAAAGCAGTCGGCCAGCAGTAAGTGTCTCCACGACTGTAGGAAGCAGGTCGGCCAGCATCAGCACCTCCACGACTACAGCATAGGCAGTCGGCCAGCCACCAGGAGCACGAGGTGCAGTCGGCCAGCACCATGGGCTCCTGCCAACATGTGGCATCCATCCTCACCATGGAAAAATGGGGAAAAAATACGGGGAGTGAGGAAAAATGATAAAAACACCTATACAGGGCGGGCACACCCACAACAGAGGCCCTGGTGTCTGATTAAGACAGGAGATGACTTCTAATAGAGGGTTCGACAAGTTGTACTTTGTACTCAAATTTTTGATGAAGTAAAGAAATACCGCAAGGGGTGCCACTGCGTTTTGGGGCCAATTGGTGTCCTTGTACTATTTGCAGGAGCACTCTAGCTCCCCCTGTTTGTTTCCTTTTCGAGGTCCCCATGGGTGATGAAGTGTTTTGTGTGCGAGTGTTTGTTTCACCACCCGTCAGATTTCTGAAGGCCGGTTTCAGTAGGTATTATTGCCTCCTTGGGAATCTACTGATCATCTGAAATGAAATCCATTACTTGCGTCGACTCCTGCTTTGACTCTTCCACCACCGACATTGGTACCTCCTTAGGAGCTTCCATTGGTCTACACTCCTCGAGGAAATTTTCTCCTGATGTACTTCGGGTCCTGGAAGCTCTGTGGTTCCTTTGAAACTCCTTCCTGCTGAGCTTTAACCTATGGTGAATTCTCGACTTTCGGTCCTTTGGCTTCCAAGCAGGCTTGACATTCCTTAACTTGTTGATGCCATCGAGCTTGCTGTTGTTGTATTCTTGACGCCTTTGAGCTTCATGTTCTTCTTTAAATCTGGCCGTACTTTCTTTCCATTCTTGAAGATTGCAAGCTTCACGTTCTTTTCTTGGCGAGTAAGTCGATCTCTTGCATTGCCTGTCTCGTAGGGTGGCTCCTCGGCCATGAAGAAAACACAGATTTTACCTACTAGAGCTAGACTTGACACACGCACACGCACTCTTCTACATGCAAAATGCAAAACCCTAAGTTTGATGCAAACTGAAAATAGAGCTGAAAACGCTGATGTAGGGGCTGGTTTTAGGGAAAACACTGAAACCCTATTTTTGGGCTGAAATCCTATAAGCACAAACCCTAACTTCAGAAACCCTAATTCAACATGCAAAAACTCTACCTAGGATGATCCTAGATGCTTTGATACCAATGTAACATGTGGACCTTGACTTACTTGATCAAGCCCGAAGTCTACTGATTCAGAAAACTAATGCAAAAGCAATGATTAGACAACAGAGAGAGGAGAGGTTTTCAGTTTATTGATATGATACAAAAAGATGTCTTTAGCTGTACAATTGCTGTGGCCTTAGGCCTTCCAAAAGGACTGACTTCTAACCTACTGGACTGATTATTGACCTGCCCTATATGGAGGATCAGATAATCTAATGACTGACTTAACTTGCTATTTATAGGCTCATGGGATTACTCCTGCAGCCACCCGACTGCTTGGCCAGCAGAGGACAAACACCACTCATTTAATGCTTCTGACTGTACCTTATCTGATACAGAAGACTTGGCTGACTGGTAGTTTGACCTTGGGGGCTTCTTCTGTGCCTGCCAGAGCTTGTTATTTACTCTAAGCTTATCCTATACTTGCTCCCAAATCAGGAATTATCCAGGAGATTAGTCATGTCCAGGCGACAAGGTTCTCACGTTTTTACCTAGAAGGAGCTGTAGCCAAACCTGTTGAGAGATTTCCATCCCAACTTTCTCGGTCAACTACAACTTTGGAAAGCTTTGGTTGGCAAGTCGGAAAAGGCCACATTGGTCAGAATCTTTCTTATAGGTCCCAACTTCACACTTGTGTATGTAGTTTGGCTGGTCATGGTTCCATGGCCCCTTGGAGTTGGTTGACTAGCCTTGTTGGACAGTTTGGGGCTGCAGAAGGGTACAAATTGGCTCACTGAGCGCCTGTTGTATATATTTCTAACATCGCTGCCTTTGATTTACTAGCATTTGGCTGATTGAGCTCACTAAGTAGATGGTGTCTTATTTGTTGAAGGCTTGCACTTATGTCTAGTCCATTATTGATAGGCTATGGAGGCATCATTCGATGCACTTGCAGAAGAGCTTTCTGGTACAAAAGTCTCGGTACTCTCTCTCTCTCTCTCTCTCTCTCTCTCTCTCTCTCTCTCTCCCTCACTACTGTTTTGGACTGCGTGAAGTTGACCTATTGATTAATAATATAATTTGGTTGAACAGGTTGGGAAGTTCAATGCTGATGGAGAAAATAAAGCATTTGCTAAGTCAGAACTTCAGTTGAGCAGCTTTCCTACGATACTGTTCTTCTCCAAGAATTGCATAAAACCGATAAAATATCCCTCTGAGCAGAGGGATGTTTCTTCCCTTCTTGCATTCATAAGAGCTTTACAATGAAGCTATGACAACTTGGTGAAGTTTCAAGCTTCTCTTCCTTTTTCCAAGACAAAAATAGGCAGTCTATGAAGTCATGCTTTGTTTTGACATAGGCATTGTATCATATTGGTGATTGTGCCAAACAATTTTTTCCCCGTATGCACTATGCTTTGATGTTGTGTCGCTGAATATGTACGGTTATATGCTTTTGCCGTCCTGTCTTGGCAGGAACGCGAGTTACACATTTGAGTTATGCATGCCAACAAACATTTATCTTCAATGCATCCTCTTATATAGGCTATTGCATTTTCCATCTTATATGTGAGGAAACATTGGAAAGATATTTGAAATTGTTTTAAGAGAACCTCACAGTAACTAGTACTTCATGTTTCAGAAACAGATTATTATTTTCTAGGTTGTCTAGATTCTCACTTTTCTTGAACGCTTATCTTCTTTAATTTCACTCCTCGAATGCCAAACCTCTCTTATCCTGTTTTTGTTTTGTTTTTTCCTGACCAGCTTTCTGTTTGGGATGCAATGGTCTTTGGATTGTTGTGTTTCTTGGGTGAAGTTCCACTGGATTGTAGTGTAGCTAGATGAGGCGCCAGGAATGTCAAGATCATAGAGTTGAGTTTTACTCAGCTTCCATAGAAGAGCAAAATATCCTCAGATTCATTAGAAGACTAAAAATAGAAATTAAGGGGAAATGGAAGGTATTATACACAAGAAATAGATAAATCCACTTAAAATAACAAGGAATAGTTGGGTAGCCATAGCTCTACCAACAGAGGATCAAATTAAAAGCACATGCCCGTACATATAATAAGCTTCAACTATGCCACTAGAGGGAAAAAAGGATGTTATAAACCATGCTGAAAATCTTGAATCGTATCCCCCTTCTTCGTCCTTTTGTGATTGTTCCAAAGAAAAATATAACTTAAAAAACTCTGTCAAGTGTGGAAAGCCGTAGGTGGGGATTCTCTTGCTCCAAGTCACATCCATTGAATTTGGTACGTTCATGCATGGGCTCTAGCTCTTGTTGGTGGTCAATCCGACAGGCAAGACAATACCATTGGTCAGAAGTAATTTTGTCAATGCCTAAACCCAATGGTTTTAGAACTCACGAGTCATCAACCTAAACAGAGAATGCACATAACTACAAAGCTTACTCTCTCACTCACTCACTCACTCAGATAGCTTCATATTACTGCTAAACTTGTACAATGCTATTCTGTTCTAGACTATATCTACTGTTTTCTTCTATTCCTCTATATATCTATCTTCTAACTGCTAAGTACTTCTTTCTTTGCTATCTAGGACAGACCTTCTTCTTGTCCCTTCCAGTCGTCGTCCTACTATTACAAGATTCATTTTGTTATCAAACAGTTACAATAAGGTACATATGATTACAACAGGTGCGCATGTGTGTTGTCGTTTGTGCACGACTCTTAGTGTACTGGCCTTTTATCTTTGCCTTGTGTCCTCTAGCCAGTTCCTCAGGTCCCACCAATCAGCTCTTGTCGGGCGCTCAACACTTGGCACGTTCGGTGGCACTGCATCAGTAGTTGCCTGAGGTGGATTGGAAGGTTTGATGAATGGGTGGAGGTGGTTGATGTTGGGTTGATTGGGATGACCCTTTATTTTGTCACCAATATTTGTCCGCTTCTTGTGGATCACATCCTCAATCTCCCCTATTATCCTGGGGTTGAATCATATCAAAAATTCTTTCTGCATCAGCATGTACTGCTTGGTAGTTTAAAGAATGAAAGAATAGTTTAGTAGATATTTGTATTTGTGGGTTGGAGTCCAACTGCTACAGGGCCTCTCTGTCTTCATCACATATATCTGGTTCTTCTTTGTCATGCCTTGTAGTAGCTAGGCACCATCATTTGGGATCCGTTGTTAAAGATCTTAGGTCTTGGGATGTGGACCTCTCCTCTAGTTTGTATTTGTGGAGGAATTCATCCAGCTTGTATGGGTTGAGAGGCAGGTCCCAATCTTCATCTTTATATTGTTTGAATTTGGCGAGCAAGTAGGCAACATATTAGAGATTCTGTGCTCTCGCTTTTAGTTGTTCTGTTGCCTGTGCTTGCCTTGATGTGCCTCCTGAAAGTTGACCAGCTGTTGTTGATGGAGGATGTTCACTTGATTGTTTGTAGCAGCTGGTGGAGTTGTTGGTCTCAATTGTTGCTTGGCTGTCAACAACTTCTCGTGTAGCTTCCTGTGTTTGCTTTATTCTTGCATGAGCTACGTTCGGACCTTTTGCAACTCCAGTGCCACCTTGGTAGCTTTGTCCAACCTATTGTCCTTTATTTGGATTTCTCTGTGCAGATCTACCAGTTGTTTCTTTACTACCTCTGTCAGCTCTTTCGGTTTTGTTGGCTTCTTCCTTGACAGCTTCAACTCCTGTTGAGTTTTTTGCAGTTGGGAGGTCAACTTGGAGTTTTCTTCTTGCAGACTGCGTAGCTGTTGTAACTTTTTGGCAGTGATGGTCTCCTGTTGCTTTGTTGTTGCATCAATCTTCTGTCCGGGCCTTGTTCTGGGGGAGCCTTTCTTCTCTATGACCTGCTCTTCTAGCTATATGAGCTTTGTCTTTTGCCTATTCAACTTTGCATATGGTTGAGCAAGTGTCTTGTTTGTTTTCTTGAATTCCTCTCCAGTTCTATCAAGGTTTGGCGGTGTTGTCATCTTGGGTTGTGTATTCATCTTGTTGCACAAACACCTGCTTCTCCAAGATGACGATTTGTTCTTTTAACTGAGTTGGTGTCATCTGGTCAATGGCATGCATACTGCCAACTGTTACTTTCTTTGTGTTCTCTGGCTATTGTATCAGTTCTTTTCCCTTGGCTAGCACCAGCTTTGGTTTTTGTTGTTCGTGTTCTAGCTATTTTTTAAGCGTTTCGATCGGCTTTTGTTGGTCTACAAGCAGCTGTTGACCTTTGGAGCTTTCTCTTGTGGCACCTTTGGCTCACACTTGTTTCTGGAGCAGCTCTAGTTGGATCTCCAGTTCTTTTTTTCCCTCTAGCTGCTCTGTCAGTCTGTGTATTCTACTTCGGAGCTCTTTCACCTACTGATCTGATTGTGTTTCCTCTGAAGGTGGTGGCTATGGAGGTGGTGGTGGTTGCTGCTGTAGCTGAGGTTCCTTGTGGTTGTACAGAGGATGAGACTCCAGTTTTGCCTCCAGCTCTATCTTTGTCCTGTGGTGGAATTGGTGGGCTAGTAGGAGGTGGCATGTGGGAGGTGGCAGTATCGTATATTCTTTAAGAAGTAGCTGCAGATTATCCTCCGAACATGCTTTCTGTGACGTTGTCTATTCCTCTTCCCACTACTCCATTAGTTCCACACGCATTTGGACTATGGGGAGCTCTTCTTCAGCCTCCATGGTCTCCAGTATCCGCAACTTCCCTTTCACAAGGAGTAGCTCCTTGCGATCTTTTCCTGTTGCTAGCTCCACATTGCGGATCATCTGAGTGGCATGATCCACAATGCGGGCTGCTTTTTTCGCATGCTGACTAAGCTGCCTCCCTCGCTTGCTGCAGCTTGCTTTGGATGCCATGATTTGTTGTTCGGAGCTCCACCCTCTCCTCTGCAGTGTTGTTGCTTCCTCCTCCAGTCTTGTAATGGTGTCTTGCTGCTTTTGCCTGAGCAAGTTCTGAGCAACGGATTGTTGATTCTGTTGCTGGTCTTGAGTGGATAGCAGTTGCACCTGTGCTTCCACTTGATCTATTTTGGCAAGTCTTTCTTCATTCTCCAGCTTGTCCACCATGATACAATTTGCTATGTTTTCTAGTGCTGAGAGAATGCCCTGAGTGGTTGGGTCAGTTATCTGCCTCAGCCTGTCACTTAATTTGGTTGGTGCTTTTTGGATTTTTCCCTGTGCAGCTTCTTCTGCTACTTGTTCACTGCTGGGGGGTAGTCCACTCTTCACTAGATGCTTGCTGATGCCTTCTAGTGCTGCTTTTGCTACTCCTTTGTTGCTTGGGCCTCCTTTTGCTTTTTTGGCTTGAGAGTGGTGATGTGCTAAGACCATTCAAACTTCCTTTTGAGAGATTCTACTTTGGAGGTCTCTTCTTTTGAGGCTTTGGCTGCTCTGTTCTTGGTTTCAGATTTGGCTACAAGGCGTTTTTGTTCTGCCTCTACTACCAGCATGGTTGCAAATTTAGCTGCAAGGCATTTTTGTTTCAGCTTTTGCCTATCGACTTCCTCCACTTGTCTCTTCCTAGCTGCTGCTTCTTCCCCAACCTTTGCCTCTGAGATGACTCCTCTAGTCTCTTCATGGCTGCTTCTTCTTCCAGCCTTGGCCTCTGAGACTACTCCTCTAGTCTCTTCCTCGCCGCTTCTTCTTCCTGGTTTGCAGCGGAGTCATCCTTCTCCGACTACCCAAGTTGTGCCATGGCTTTTAAGTGACCTGCCATCTTTGTGTGACCTCTTGATAGCCGAAGCTTCTGAGCTTGCTGTGCTGTCTGTTTTTGGCCACCACTGCTGCCCAATTCACCTTTTGGCCATGTTTTGCCACTGCCAACAATCTGTAGTTGGTTCTGCTTATGTTGGTGTTCTTGTTGGTGAGCAGACAGATCATGTTTAGGTAAAATCTGAATTGCTTTTGTTTGTGTCTAGATCATAACATATGGCGAGACAGAGTATTCCTTACCAACTTTGGAGAGCTCCTCTCCTCGATGTCTACATCATAGGAGTTGGCATTGGGTGATGCCTTCAATGGGAAGATTGAATGCTTTGGCTATGTTTTCTGGCGTGTGACAGGCACAGCCTTACACCGTTCCATTTTTACTAACAGTCCTAGGACAACTCTACTAGCTGCACTTCGGCTTCAATGTTTTCTTGCAGACTTAGCTAGTTTTTTGTTGCGAAGCCGAAGTGTGACCTTCTGCAGCCTTCTTGCTGAAACACGGGGTCCATCATGGCATTGCAGGGATTTAACTCCACTTGCTTACTGCCTGCTAGCCATGGAAGGTTTTGGTTGCGGAGTTCTGTAAGAAGAGGGAAAGATGGGTGACAGCGAGAGAGCTTGAGATGGCAAGACAAGAGTGAGAGAGTTATTTGCAAATGCAAATGATTCAGGGAGAGTGATGGCGTTGCAGGGATTCAACTCGACTTGCTTACTGCCTGCTAGCCATGGAAGGTTTTGGCTACTGCGGAGTTCTGTAAGAAGAGGGAAAGATGGGTGATAGCATAGGACGAGGGAGCTGGCTTTGGCGGGACCTTGACAACAAAGGCTTCATTGTATCCAGTGACATTGAAGTATTCTTCCAGGGCTTCGATCCACTTTTCCACAGCCTTGCCTAAGTGTTTCCCTTCACCTTTTAAGGGACCTGGATGGGATCTGTGAAGAGCTTTGCGAGCATCAGGGTCAAGCTCTTCCTCATCCATGAGAGGATCTAGCTATCTGCCCGCCACGATTCGCACGTCTCATGATTCTACCAAAACGATACATTGTTAAATTTCTATTTGACTTCGTCTCGAGATCTTAAGACCTAAGAAGTTCAAAATTAATTACTTCAAACAAGGTAATCGTTCTTACTAGAGATCTTAAGACCTAAGAAGTTCAAAATTAATTACTTCAAACAAGGTAATCGTTCTTACTAGAGATCTATGACATACGTCCGAGAAAACAGATCTTATTTCTTTAAACTTGATATCTGATAGTCAAAATCACTTACACAACTTGAAATTTTTCACAAAACATTCTTTATTTACATAAGGTTTGCAATATATACATAGAGCAACATGGATCCATAAAATCAATGCCTCAATGTATACGCATGAGATGGTGACTGGGCTATGGACATGCCGCGCTACAATTGCTCCCTTACCACTCTATTGGTGCCACAATCTTAGTTCTCGAGATAAAACGGCTAAGAAGTTTGAAAAGTTGATAAGACCCTAAAATCTCAAGGTGTGGGGTGATAAAGGATAACACCACGAACCACCTTTAATCTTAACAAGACCATGGCTAATGAGACGTTTTGCGTCGTCAGCATCTGGCGTGCTGGTTTGCAAGAGGTGTGAATATATTGTGCTATAAACCACTTATGCTATCATCTCTTAGCTGGGTCTAGAAAATATAGCTCCTCAAAATGATTAGTAAGCCTTGCCCTGCTCATTCGAGTCGTATAGTAAGCGAAAGAGAGGATATGCTCAAAAGTGAAAGTAATCATATCCTGAGTTTGAGTAAGATCGAGGATACCAGATAGATACAAGGCGTCCATCTATAAAATCCAATTCATCAATCAAAAGTCTTCATCAATGAAGCTTAATTTGAATGAAAATACAGAATGTGAATGCATCTTTCTAGGATTTTATTATAAAATTTAGACAAAATTCATCTTTGATTCCTTGAGCTTTCAACAAAGCTCTGATACCAGCTGTGAGATCCCTGCTCCCTCTTCTACGCATCGAATTCTGGAGTGCTAGTGGCGGAAGTAGCAATCTTGTGTGTAGGGCAGAGCTTCCCACTCGGGGCCTCACCCACGAATGTCCAAACAAGAGACTAATCCGGCGGTTCTTCCAAAACTGAACTTGGAAAAAACTTCCCTTGCCCAGAAAGCATAGGTGATTCCTCCAGGAAAATCTTCTAACGTAGTCAAGGGCCTTATCTATCCTTTGTATTCCGACCGAACCCGTGGATCACATGGCCGAATCAAGGAGAAACTTGCACTTGGTTCATAGAAATCATCGCTTTTTTCCCCTTAAGCAAGGCATAGCCGTTGATTCTTTCCCATAGAACAAGAATCTTCTTGGGATGTACTTTAACTACCGTAACTTAATCTTAACTGAACTTAGTTGTAGGAATCTACCGATCCAAACCAGCCCGTTTTGTCTCGGGTACCAGGGAAAAGAGTTCCCAGGCCCCCTAGCCGGCACTCATGCAAAATACAAAATAGACACACCACTTATGCACCCAACATGAAATTATCTTTTCTCATATTCAGCTATCTTCAAACATAATTGGAATGAAACCACAGTGTTTCCATCATAATCCTCAAAATTCTAATTCCATTATTTTACAATCAAATTGTCATCTGGACTCTCCGTTGAAGACCAGCAAGTCAACCAGCAAGATCCAATTTCAAGTTTCCGGTTCACTTAGATAATTTCTCGCCAATCCATGAATATCTTCCTCGACATACGCATGGGTGTCCTAGCAGCGCGCGAGCTCGTTTATCGCCGCCTGGTCAAAACCCTGTAGGATCCTCCTTAGGTGTCCTAGTACTTCACTCAGGGACCGCTTCGTCGGCGGCCCTCGGCCATCGTACCGGAAGCGCACCATTTTCAACCATACCAAGGTTGGTCAAGACCTTAGCAGGCTTTGCCCGCGAGAGACGTCCTTCGATGACTCCTTGCCCGGCTATTGCAACGTAACTCTCCTTAGATTAAACCATAAGCCAAATACTTCCTCTAGCATTCTGGCGCGTAAGATAGTCCTAAAAAAAACAGAGTTTCTATGCAAGTAAGAATTTCCCATTGAGTTTGGTTTCACGAGACTCCCTTATTTTCAACCCAAGATTTCTCAATGAAAATCACGAATCACATATCTCGGTGATCCATCCATCAACCCATCCATCAATTACAATGAATTTTTAACCTATTTCTTGACGATTTTGGGTCTTAGGGAAAACTTCTCTAAGTCAGCCGGTTATCCATTCTTCGTACTAAAGAAATGGGAATGGTCACAAGACTTGGTTTCAATTTTGATTCAAGAGATGGGCAGGCATCTACTAACCCACCTTTCTCACGCGGTCATGGTCTAATCATGAATTACTCGGATTTAATCCTAGATTTGTTTCCTAAAGATATTTCTCCTATTTACCTGATAAAATAACTGTGATTTCTAATCGTAATGGTAAAAATCCAAAATTATGAAAAAATATTTTTTCTTGGACATAATAGAATTATAAATAATTCTATTCATAAATAATAGAATTTAACAAGAATATTTCTTTCTTCAATGATCCTTTTTGTGAATATGTATACATCATTTATTTAAAATGTTCACATAGAATTATACTAAAATTTTCTTTTCTCTATTTGAACCTCGGCATTGACATGCCCTAAATTATCTACGTAAAATATGGTGAAACCTTCTCTTTTGTTACCAATTTTAATTTATGCATTTTCTTAATTAAAAGTACGATAAAAAATCATCTTTTTTATAAATAAATAAAAATACCCATGTATATACATACCATGAATATACTTAGTTTGAAATATGATAATTATTTCTCTTTTGATATTTAAAATGTTTGTACATAGAATATCGTGAAAATTCTTCTTTTTGTATCTAGATTTTTATGCATGCACATATAAAAATAAATATAGCAAAAAATTTTCTTTTCTCCATTTAAACATTTATGCATAAATACTATATAAGTATTTTCAAAAAATGTAACAAAATCCTTCTTTTAGCATTGAAATGCTGATGCAGAGAATATGATGAGAATTTCTCTTTTTATCAAATTTATGCATAGAATCAAATTCATTTTTTTTAAAACCATAGCTTCGCTACATTTTTAGAGAATTCTCAAAATTCTACTTCTAAATATTTATTCATAATTATGAAATATGGTGATACTTACTCTTTTTAAACTAAAAATTTATTATGCATACCTAAGCATAATTACATTTAAACCTCTTTATTATTCTTAAAAATATCAATTTATCATTCCTATATGAAAATACTTACCAAAATGTTAGCATAACTCTCTTTCAACTTAAAATGAATTAATATGAAATTTTTTAATCATAAACAAGCTTAAAGAAATTAATCCTCTTTTTTAACTGGATTAAAAATCATAAATATGCTTAATCTTCTTCTCTAGCTTGTCAAGCCTAGAGTTTTGTTTAAGAAAATGAGATTAACACTAAGATCCATCCTTCCAAGAAGGATTCAACCATAAAGATGAGTAATCTTTCTAAAAGAGAGATTTACTAATAAAAAATATTATATTTAAGCATAAAAGATCAGCATTAAACCATTTAAACAATATGAATAAAAGAGAGATTTACTAATAAAAAATATTATATTTAAGCATAAAAGATCAGCATTAAATCATTTAAATAATATGAATCACTAGAAGCTTGGTTTTAAGAAAAAACCATTGATTAAAATGCTTCCCAAGCATTAGAGAGGTTGGGAAGAAGATTACCATTGAGAAAGATAGAAAAAAACCATTGATTTAGGCTTACCCTTGGGTTTGGGCTTGATTCTTTAGAGAGAAGTGAAGCCCCCATGAGAAAGCTTGGCCACCAAGATGTAGAGGCTAATCTCCAAGAGAGGATGAAGATTAATGAAGCTCCAAAGCTTTCCAAGAAGAGGCAAAATAGAGGGATAATAAATTTACACTAATTTGAAGATTATATTGGCATGTGAATACAAAAAGATGAAAATACAAAGGAATGAGGGTCTATTTAAAAGTGAGGGAGGCCACCAACCAAGTCCAACTGGGATCTAGAGGCTTCCAGCTTTAGTCTGATCCATTTTGGACAAGTGTTGGACCAGTTTGGCTCACTTTTTGATCCAGTTTGAAAGAGGAGAGATAAATATCTCAATTTTTTAAATTAAAAATATGGAGTAATGATGTGAAATAGGTGCCTCCTTGATGAGCCCCCTCCTTTCTTATTGAGGTGTCAAAAATTCATTTTTTAAGCTAATAAGCCTTATTTTTTAAACTAATAAACCCAATACTTAGTCAACTCTTCATCTTATGTAAGAATTTACTCATTTTTGGGGGATTTTCTTTTATTCTTTGTATTTTTCTTATTGAAACACTTGGATTAATCCTATTGACCCTTTTGAACACTCTTTGGACCTTAATCAAAAATTTCTGAAAATGTGGACCCTTAGGCTAAGGTCTCTAATATATACATATTCAATTAATTTCTAATGCACATTGAAAAATTCTTTTTGAATTTTTGTTTTAGGGGAATTCTTCTTAAATAAAAGGGATAACTTTATATCTCAAAACTGTATTACCTCTCTCTAGACCAAAAAACAAGGAAAACAATGTTTTCTTGCATTTTGAAATAGGGGATGATTACAGGGAACTGAGAGGAGAGCTTATGCATCTTTTAGGGCTGAGGAGGAACCTTGTAGTTTCTCTGGGATGAGTTTTTTGATTGTATGTTTCCTAGGATAAAGTTTCTTAGTCTCGAGGCAAGACTCCTCTGTGAATGCGCAGGGGATCTTGGGGATTTCTCTTGAGACAAAATGATCTATCCATACACTTGGTAGCCAATCCTCTTGCCTCCAAGTCAAGGGTGGTTTACTTGGGTGCTTTTCACTTCCACTGGTGCTATCAAAGACAAATACTATTTGACTCCACACGGTGTTGATAGAAGGGTCAGATCTAGCAAGTGATTATATGTACGAGGGTTCAATATCGTCAAATAAGGGTTATTTTGCACCAATTTCCCTGAGCATAGGTGCATGAATGTGTTGAGTGAAGGTGTAGAATCACATTTTGGAATAGGGAGATTTTTGCCCTTTGGAAGTTAGGAATGGAAGTTCATTCTCTCAGAGGAATGGACGTTGGTTTGTTGTAAGTACGGGTGTGGCTTAACTTGAGCTGTGACCGTTCATCGTCTTAGGTACGATCATGGAGTGGAAATAGGAATGGGCGTTCGTACTTCAAGAAGGATGCAGATGTGGATTGATAGAAGAATGGGTGTTGGGGAAAGGATGTTCACTCGTGGGGGAATGGTCATGGGCTTGTTAAGGTACAAACATTCACTCATCGAGAAACAGATGTTTGTATGTGAAGGTATGGATTTTCACTTATAGGCTGGCAGGAAGGTGTCTTAACTACACCAAAATGCCATATCTCTGATAGTCATCTCTGATAGTATGGATTTTCACTTATAGGCTGGCAGGAAGGTGTCTTAACTACACCAAAATGCCATATCTCTGATAGTCATCTCTAAATATTCTTGTGACAAAGTCGGATGCAAAACATATATGCTCTTTTAATACCCATTACTCTCATTTATGAAATAGATTTGGAGAGATTCTCCGATTATAAGTGAACATGCATGGCTAAAGAAGGTACGGCCGTACTTCTGTGAAGTGAACTGGCATTCACTTCTTATTAGAAATGTGACCCAAGAGTGAGTTGTGCCCAATTTTCTTCTGGTTCTTCCTTGATTTTCTCCTCTAAGTGATGATTTTTTGAGGTGTTTCTTTTATGCATAGCTTAAGCTAGTCCTAGGCTACCTAATGATACAAGGAATGCCTAGTTTAACCTAATATCCTAGGATTAATGGTGTAATTAAGCTAACATGCAGATTGTCTATCTACTTGAAGGAAAAACCAAAAATCAATGGAATTAATGGAAAAACTTAGGGCTTACTTGAGCTTCCACCTTTGATGTAGCCTTCAAAGTTCCTATTGCTCCTAATGCTTCATTAAAACTCCATTGTTCTAAGAAAAATAAAAATAACACAAATTAAACAAGAAACTCATACCAAACTCCTACAACCGGTGGATTTTCATTCCATCCAGGAAAGATAAGTCTCTAGCTTAGGAAGATATTGTGAAGGGCCGTAAGCTAAGTGCTTTCCATGGCAGCGGCACCAAAGATGATCACCTAAATGAGCATTCTCATTACATGAGGGAGGAAGAAGAGAAGAGAACAGAGAAGATGAAAGGGTCGGTTTAGGAACATGCACTTACCAACCCTAAGAGGGTTAAGTCTTCAATGTGAAGCCACTAGGGGCTCATTCCACCACCACTTGTCACCCAAGTGGTTATTTCCTTGAGCTAGGTGTAGAGAAATGAGAGAAGGAGCTATGTAAATCTCAACTCATATCTCAATGCCTTCATGTGTGCACAAAAGGGGGGAGAGAGAGATAAGGGAGAAGAAGAAGATGGAGAGAAGATAGAGAGCATCACCTACAACAAGCACACACTTATAATTAAGCAAGCAAGCATGCATCCACACACAAGGATTACCACCATAGCCACAAGAGAGCAAGAGGGAAGAAGAAGAAGACTCAATTGTGGTAATGGGATTGTATCCTTTTCATATTCCATTAAGTTACTTATATACATGAGCTCCTTTTTTACGATGGCCAGCTGACAATTGACCATTGGGGGGCCAAAATTGGTTCTCTAGCTCTATGTACACCTAGGCTTTGTAGCTCATGGACGGCATTACACATTACACATATCATAAGCTTGGTCATCCCTCTATATCTTTTTACATGAAGCGCTTAGTGCGATTTTACACAAAAATAAATTACATGAAGTGTAACCACTCTTTGATAAAAAATGGTGGGAGTAATGTTAACCACTGTGGTAAACAACGTGCATGCATGTGTTTGTGTGTGTGTGTGTGCGTGTGTGTGTGTGTGTGTTTGAGAGAGAGAGAGAGAGAGAGAGAGAGAGAGAGAGAGAGAGAGAGAGAGAGAGAGAGAGAGACTACATGTAAGATGCATTTATTTAAGAGTGATCACACCTCACCACATATCCTCACTCATTAAAATTTAATTAATTAAAATTATATGTGTGTGTGTGTATATAAATTTATTTATATTTATAAATATACATACATATGTATGTATAGGTATATGTGTTTAAATATAATCAAATAAAATATTATACATAATACATATTTGCATGTGTGTATATGTGTGTGTGTGTGTGTGTGAGAGAGAGAGAGAGAGAGAGAGAGAGAGAGAGAGAGAGAGAGAGAGAGAGAGAGAGAGAGAGAGAGAGAGAAGTAAATTTTAATAAAATATAAATATAAATAAAATATATACATGCATGTGTGTGTGTTTTTATTTACATTTTTAAATACCAATATATATGTTATATATGTGTGCGTGTGTGTAATATATCTATCTATACTATTTATTATACACAAGTTTTTTGGGAGGGGAAGGGAC
Source organism: Cibotium barometz (assembly GCF_041138505.1). Classification (NCBI taxonomy): domain Eukaryota; kingdom Viridiplantae; phylum Streptophyta; class Polypodiopsida; order Cyatheales; family Cibotiaceae; genus Cibotium; species Cibotium barometz. Next base: position 60,615,667 of record NC_141056.1, read on the forward strand.
ACATGGCAATTGGAAGAGGGCTGAGAGAAGGGGGCGATGAGGGAGGGGAGGAGCCACGTGTTGGACTAGAGAAAGGAGAGACAAAGAGCCACGTGTTGGGGTAGAGAAAGGAGAGACAAAGAGGGAGGAAGGGGAAAAGTAGAGGCCATTTATTGAGAGAGAGAGAGAGAGAGAGAGAGAGAGAGAGAGAGAGAGAGAGAGAGAGAGAGAGAGAGAGAGAGGAGTGTAGGGGTATGTTAAGAGAAGAAAATTTAAATAAAGATATATAATAAATAAGTATAGAATATAAATATATATAATAACAATATATAAATATATAATAAGTAAGGATATTAAATAAATATATATATATATATTAAATCCATACTATTATATTATAATACAATGTTACATATATATAATACACATATACATATACATATACATACATACATACATACATACACACATATATATATATATATATATATATATATATATATATATGTATGTATGTATGTATGTATGTATGTATGTATGTATGTATGTATGTGTATATACATATATATAGAAGCAAAAATAAAAAATTAAAGACACACACATATATATATAATATATTATAAATAATATAATATAATATATACAAATAAATATACATAATAATATAATATAAATAGATAAGTAATAGATAAAAATATATAACATAAGGAAATTAAAAATAGATATAGTAAATATATAGTAATATAATATAACATGTTAATACTATTAATACAATATATAAATAATATTATATATAAACACATTCACACACATACAAGTACGTGTTCACATAGTCACATGTGTGTGTGTGTGTGTGTGTGTGTGTGTGTGTGTATGAGAGAGAGAGAGAGAGTTTCTATATGTGTGAGAGAGTGTATGCAAGATAGGTGTGAGAAGAGAGACAGTGCATGTGCACATGTATGTGTGTGTGAGAGGGTTGTGTATGTGCACGTGATAGAGACATAGAGAGAATGCATGTGAGAGAGACACATACATATATGTGTCTATGTGAGAGAGTCACACATAGACACATGCATACACACACACACACAAATACACATAGGTGTACACACACACACACACACACACACACACACACACACACACACACGATTTCACACATATACAAATGCATAGATGCATACACACACATGTGGTCGCACACTTTCATACGTGTGCACATACATATTTATGCACATATGCATACAAGAAAAAACTTCATGCCATAGCAACACACGGGTGACCTACTTATAGTGAAGTAAATATTTACAGTGGCCAAGGCGGTGTGTAAGTGTAGCTACTGTGGTGATACTTAGGCCATCTTAAAAAACTTCCAAAGCTAGATCCCATGCATTTACATAGAGTCCTACTTTGACTAAGACATATTCTTTATTCTTGAAAACCTAGCATACTAACGGTACATTCTGCATGCAGCTATCTAGTTAATTAGTTATATATAGGATGCATGTAGATAGATATATCTAGTTATCTTTTGATGATATATCTAAATGTGAAGGAAGGCATAGATTCTATGTTTTGCCTCTAGTATTGGGCATCTAGCATCACCATTTCCCCATGATCTTGATCTGCTGTGTGTCCCTCCATTGGTTCTATGTTTTGATTCTATTATTAGCCATCTAGCATCACCATTTCCCCCATGATCTTGATTTCCTATATCTACCCATCTTCCAAGCGCTTATTCTAATTGTTCAAAGGATTGTAAATATTTTTATGTTCATTCAAATTATTTTGACTAAACTTTAGCCCAAAAAGTTTGTATCTTAGCTAAAAGCCTAAGACAAACCTCCAAAAATACCCCCCCACATCCCAAAAAGCTATGGGCATACCTATCCTCCGCGTTTAACTCACATGTGGCTATTGTCAGCAACTCACAAATGAAAGGGTCACACACACATGGGCACCCATTGTAGACCAGCCCTAAACTCGATGCACATGGTCAAAGTGAATCCACATCTCTTGTGCAGATTGCCAGAAGGGCATATTCAATTCACAAAGTCCAAGCCAATCCCTGGTTCAATAGTGGACAATTCGAATACATGCGATTGTTGTTTGGTGTCTAGTTGATTAGGGAATAGAATGCTGTGAATAAATGGATATCTACGTCTATTATTTACATCCAACACTGCATCTAATCCCTTTGCACAAAAAATCGAACTTACCCTCTTTGCATCCTCTACACACTTTTGAATCCTTCTCTTACCAAAAAGTGGAATCACTACATCCAAGAGATCTTTAAGGTATCTATCTCCAAACTCTACATTATTTGTCACCCATTACCTAACAACATTTTCATAACAATGTCCTAGGCCACAACAACCCCTAATTATTTAGGAGTTGCTACAATTGTACACACATTGCAATCTTCTCCTCCACACATTGTTTTTTTTGTATTGATGAACCCTCTTCGTAAGGGCATTCATGAAAACCTAAATGGATAAAACATTGCAATCTTCTCCTCCCTAATTATTTAGGAGTTGCTACAATTGTACACACATTGCAATCTTCTCCTCCCTAATTATTTAGGAGTTGCTACAATTGTACACACATTGCAATCTTCTCCTCCACACATTGTTTTTTTTGTATTGATGAACCCTCTTCGTAAGGGCATTCATGAAAACCTAAATGGATAAAACATCTTGTGCTAGAGAAATTATGTCTAGTTATGCAGTAGTAGATAACAGCTAGACAAGTCCTTATACATTCTCAAATTTAACCACAATGTCTGCAAGCAAGACTTTCATGTTCAGAGCCAACAACTCATATTGAGAACATTCTTTTAAGTCTTCCTTTCCATTGTGTCAAGTTAGCACTCGTCATTCTTGCTAAGTATGGGTAATTAAGATATAAGCATCATAGTTGACCACCACACCTGCTAAGCCTAACGACACGAGAAAAATAATCAAATGTGCAATTAATGTATTCCGTCCAAACATGACCATCGTGCTCTTGATCCATACCAATCATTGTAGAACGTGCTCCACATGGAGGAAGCTAAAAGGAAATATATCCAGGTACCGATTGAGGTGTCACACTATATGAGGGTACTGATTGAGGTGTCGTATGGCTTGTGGATTGTGTGGTGGTGTGAAGATGATCATTGTTCTTTTGTATTAAACTTTTTGTACATGCTATCTTGATTTGATAATCACTGTGATGATCACCAACTTTGGTGTCGCACGAGTTTTCTTGATTGGTATTCCATGTCCATGAGAACCTCTAAGCCATGCCTTTGTGCCTTTGAGCTCTGAGTTTACCTTATAGGTTATGACATCAACAATCTTGTTCTCTTGACATTTTTCTTATGCAATTGAGGACAATTGCTTCCTCAAACGGGAGGACTCTTACAGGTATATATTTTATCATATTTTTTATGAATTAATAATCTTACAAAAATATGTTTAATTTAATTTGTGAAGAATTCAGTTTAATGGAATATATAAGTGGGCACGAGATTCATGTATAGGTGTAAATGTGCACATAGTCATTTTATGTAACAAGGACCACTAGTAATTTTATTTGGGAAAAGGTTTTTATTTGTAGGAGACTTCATATAGTTAAAAATGTGTAAAGAAATACCCCAAAAGTGGGAAAAGGAAACCCAATTTGTACGCTCATCTATTCTTAGCTCCTTGGGCTATTTTTATGAAATAAAATTCTCTAAATACGCATGCCGTGGAAGTGAAGCTACACGGCATGGGGGGGAGATTGCACCCAATCTTGTCTTAATGGTGATGTTATTTCTTTCTCTCTTATCTTATTTTATGCTATGTGATTTGTTTTCAATTTAATTCAAGTCTTTGTTTTAATTTTTGATATATTTTATGAGTATTTAATTATTTCTTCAAGAAGATTAAAGGGTCATGTGACAGCTATTATTGTGGCAAACCAAGACACATGGCAAAGGACTGCTATAAAAAGTAGAATGACATTAAAAGTGGAAAGTTGCAGCAAGGCAACTATGCATCATCTAGCAAACAGGGAGGCGATGATAGAAGTGAGCACCTGTTTGTGATGCACCACATGCTCAGTTTTATAACAGGAGATGTGTTAAGACCTCAAGATACATGGTATGTGGATTCTGGCGCCTCTAACCATATGACTAGTCATCGTGAGTGGTTTAGAGACATGCAAAAAATAGAAAAACCAGGTTATGTAGAAATAGGTGATGATACTGCACATCCCATTGCGCATGTTGGTAAAGTGCCATCGTCTATGCAGGATGGCAAAATGAAGTACTTGGCAGATGTACTTCATATTCCAAATATTACAAAGAACCTAGTTTTGTTGGACAGATGGTTAAGCAGGGTTTGCAAGTGAGGTTTAATCCTTAAGGATGTTTCATGGAAGACTTCAAAAATCAGTATCACTTGGTTGTAAAGGGTAACACAAATGGCAGGATGTTTACTTTGGATGTGAATATGCTTGAAGTAAAGGCAGCCATGTTTGCACATAGAATAGGTGTCATTGCAGATATTGACATATGGCACAAGCGCATTGGTCATGTGAATGTGTGCAGGTCCAAAGTATTTATAGGTTTGCCAAAGTTTAAGGTTAATGTATGCACGAAGTATGTGAAGCATGCAATCTTGGTAAGCAGACCAAACATGCTTTCCCACATGAAAAGCATGTTAGTACAAGGCCATTAGATGTCATACATTCAAATATACGAGGACCAACCAAGACTGCAACAATTGCAGGTTGCAGGTATTATGTTACATTCATTGATGACCACACTAGGAAAGTGTGGGTTTACTTCATGAAGGAGAAAAGTGAGGTGTTTTCTTACTTTCAGAGAATTAAAGCATTGGTCAAGAAGAAAAAAGGCATGCAAATAAAATGCCTGAGATAAGATGGTGGGGTAGAATATTTCTCCAATGAGTTCAACGATTTCTTGAGGAACCAGGGAATCAAAAGAAATTTTACATGCAGGTACACTCCACAACAGAATGGTATTGCAGAAAGGAAAAAAATGCACATTGCAGAAGTGGCATGTGCCTTGATGGCTGCAAAGAATATGCCACATTATTTTTGGACAAAAGCAGTACAATTGCTATGTACATTATGAACAAGACACCCTCTGCAGTTTTTCATGGTATGACACCTGGACAGAAGTTTACAGGCATAAAACTAGATGCGTCTCACTTGAAAGTGTTTGGGTGTATTGCATATGTGCATGTTCCTGATGAAGTGAGAGTAAAGTTGGATACAAAGGCAAAGCAATGCATCCTTATTGGTTATGCTATGGAGTAGAAAAGTTATAAATGTTATAACCCTACAACTCGTGAGATGCGAATAAGCAGAGATGTTGTCTTTGACGAGATGAGTAGCTGATATGCACCAACAGCAGTGAAGGCAACATAAGATAGCTGATATGCACCAACAGCAGTGAAGGCAACATAAGATACAGATGTAAGAAGTGCTGATGCTACACCACATGTAGAGCAGCAATCACATGTGCTTAGTGGACCTGGAGAGTCCTCTAGTAGTGGATCCAATGTTAGCCCATGGCAGGTAGGTACACATGTATCATGCAAAGGGAAGGAAAATATAGATCAAACTTTTGTGCATGATCTGTTAGGAGGTCACTCATATGTGGATGGTGACTCTAGCGGCTCTGAATGGAGCCTTGATGAGGATCTTAGCATCCCATCTATGGTTACTCCTAGTGCAAGGAGAACGAGGGTTGTTTTTGAGGACACCTAGCAGTGATCTAGGTGTATGCAGGTCTACAAGGGTTAGGTACCCTATTGTTAGGTTGAGATATGATGGATATACAACCCATCATTATGCTTACATGGTTAAAGCAATACAGGATTTGGAGCCCACTTATTTTGAGCAGGCACTTGGCAATAGGAAATGGGAAGATGCCATGAATGAGGAGATGGCAGCATTGGATTTAAATGCAACATGGGAGTTAGTGCCTAAGGAAAAGAAGGCAATTGTATGTAAGTGGGTGTATAAAGTCAAGCATAACACTGATGGTTTAGTGAGCACGTATAAGGCAAGATTGGTGGCCAAAGGCTATGCACAGACTTATGGCATTAACTATGAAGAGACATTCAGCTCGGTTGCAAGAATGGCAACCGTGAGAGCTGTCATTTGCCATAGCAAAGGGTTGGTCTTTACATCAAATGGATGTAAAGAATGCCTTCTTGCATGGTGATTTGTAAGAAGAAATATACATGATGCAGCCACCAAGTTATGAGAGTGATGCACACCCATATTTTGTGTGCAGGCTACGTAAAGCCTTGTATGGCTTGAAGCAGGCACCCAGAGCATGGTCAAACAAGATTGGGGAGTATCTTTTTACCATTGGATTTCAGATATCCAATGAAGATTTCTCACTTTATGTGAAAAAGACAGATAGAAGGATCATGCTATTAGTCATCTATGTGGATGACTTGATTATCACTGGTGATACAGGAGGCTTTTGAAGCAAAAGTTTGAGATGAAGGATTTGGGTGAGCTGCGGTATTTCTTGGGCATAGAGGTGGTGAGATCACGTCATGGCATTTTGTTATTGCAAAGGCAATATGTCTTGGACATGTTGTCCAAGTATGGTATGACAGACTCTAAGCCTATTTCAGTGCCATTAGAGCAGAACGCAAAGCCTTTGACATATACAGGTAAGCTTTTGGAGGACCCCAGTACATACATGCGCATAGTGGGTAGCTTGGACCATTACTAGGCCATACTTGAGTTATAATGTTGGACTTATGAGCCAGTTTACGCAGGCCCATAGAAAGCCACACTTGGATGCAGCTAGACAGATTCTCAAGTACATAAAGTCCACCAGTTGATTATGGACTTTTCTATGAGGCTTGTATAGGATACATCTACATGGGTACACAGATGTTGATTGGGCTGGTAGTGTTGCAAATAGGAGATCTACCTTTATGTTCTCATTTTGGGAGTGCTGCTATGAGTTGGACTAGTAAGAAGTAGCCAACAATTGCCTTGTCGAGTATAGAGGTGATGCTATGGCAACTTGTGAGGTAGCTTGGTTTCAGAAGCTACTTGGTGCTATGGGTGAGCCCATAAATAGAGTAGTTGTCATTTATTGTGACAACATAAGTAGCATACAGTTGGCTAGTAACCCAATATACCATGCTAGAACAAAGCACATTGAGGTGCACTATCACTTTGTGAGGGAGAAGGTTCTAGCAGGTGATGTAGATCTGGTATACGTCAGTGTTAATCCAATTCTAGGATTAACAAGAGCTACCGCCATTATCTTACATCAAGGAGTCACGGTAGATACACCAAAGGGTCATACATCACGATATGAAGCAATAGTGTCCAAAGGCTACAACTTGGACAGGCACCTGAACAGTGTGATGGAGTATTTATGGCAATTCCCGCTTCAAAAGCGTGTGGTAGCAAGATAGGATGAAGTCCTAAGTAATGTACTTCATGGATATATTATGAGAGTAGTCATTGTAATAGCATTAGGCCTCTTATGAGCCTAAAGTGCCCAGCTGGCCATAGTTTAAGCGAGTGTGAACACTTATGGCCATGTATATAAGTGAATTTCTCTCATAATACAACACAGTCTCCCATTGTGCAATTGAGTCTTGCTCTTGCTAATCCTCTTGCTAATCTCTCTCCCTAATGCATACTAGTGAGTGTGTGTGAGTGAAGTGAGGTGAGAGGAGGGTTAGGGTGAGCCTTAACATTTTTGGCACTGCTGTCGGCGGGGAGTCATCCCTTGGCTTTTTCCATCGTTTTATCTCTAATCTACGCATAACCCATTGCCCATTATCTTGATTAGTGGTTTTCCATGAAAAAGATGTGGATTTGATGGTGATTTGTGTGAGATTTGGTGTAGAATAGCTCTCTTTTTTGTTTTTGAAAAGAATGCTTTTTACTTAATTTTAAGAATAATTTGTTGTTTTTGTGGTTTTTCATGTTCTTAGGGCTTGCACATAGTTTGTATCACATAGTTCGTATTAGGCTTAGTTTGCATCCATTGCATCAAAAAACTTAATTAGTGAATGTTAGCTCTCTTTAGTTTAAGCATAGATCTAAGATCATTAATTTTAGTTTAATTATGAGTTTTTTGTTGAAATTGTTTGGATTAGAGTGTTAGCAAGTATTAGGAGTAGCGTAATCTCTCAAAAATTTCTTAAAAACCATTAAAAAACTCTTGAATTTCATTAATTTCTCTTAATGGACTAGTTTTTGTCATTAAGGATGATTAATCTTGTTCAAGAGGCTAAAAATTTAAAAAATATGTTAATTGGGATCTAAATTGATCATATGAGTAGTCGAAATTGAGTTTTTGTGTTTTGAGAGCATCTAGATGCATCAAAACACATAATCACATCAATTGTTTGATCAATTGGAGAAATTTGATTCTCTTTGCTTAATTTTGCCTTAAAAAGGAGACTATATTTAAGAGTCTAATTAATCTCCTAATTTAGATTAATTTATACAATTGTTGATGCACATAGATTAGTTTTTCCTTGCTCTATCCAATGGTGTGCTCAATTGTGTGAATTAATTAGGGATTAGTGGTTAATTAGAGTCCTTAATTAGTGTAAAAGAGAGAAAAATTAGTGAAAAGATTAATCTTTAATCACCTTTTTACATACCTCATTAAGGCTAATGCGCATTCGATGAGAAGATGCTTTATGAGTTATCAATTTGTCCATTTTGGGGGTCATTTATGAAGGGTGTAAGGTGTGTCATTAAAGGGTTGACTTTTTTTATTCCATTTACCTTTTTTGGTAAAATGCCCATATCCCTTTCATTCTAAATTCAAAAAAATATTCCCCCCAAAAAGAAAAATTCATATTTTCCACTAGATTTCAAAAAATAAAAAATAAAAAAAATCTCACGTGCGGAAATCTCACGTGAACGGAATTCTCACGTGAATAAAAAAATGACGAGAACGAAAATCTCACGTGAACGAAAATCTCACATGAACAAAAATTCGACGTAAAAAAAAACAAAATTTAATCCCACGTGAAGTCCGGTTCACGCGTGAAGAGTGTTTCACGGCGTGACATAGCAGTTCACGCGAGCAAAAAATAAAAATTAAAAAAATCAAAGTTTAATTCACGTGAAGTCCGATTCACACGTGAAGAGTGTTTCACGGCGTGAAACAGAAGTTTACGCGGCAAAAAAATAAAAAAATTCAAAATTTAATTTTCACGTGAAGTCCGGTGGTTCACGCGTGAAGAGTGTTTCACACGGCGGCGGCGTGAAACAGTTCACGTGGACTCGGGAAACCACCCCTATTTGGAGGCCCGTATCTCCTAAACCATGTATCCGATGAAGGCGCTCTAGGGCTCATCGGAAAGCTAACATCGAGCTCTTCGACTTTGGACTGAGTCGTCCGAAGTCAAAATCGATCATTTTGGACTCCGACCAGCAGTCTCAAAATTCGACCCGAAAATCGAGGCAAAAAAAGTCCAAAAACCACGAAGTCGTAAAAAAAAAACAGCGCGAAAACGACGACGAGCCATATTAGGGCTACTTTTTGAGAGTCTAAACAACAAAATCACAGATGAATCAAGGAAATCAACTTCAAAAATACAACTCCCTCATACAGAGTTTTTCAGATGAAAGTGAATGGGAATATGAAACAGACACATGATCTGAAGCTGAAACACTAACCGAAACACCCATGGTTCCTTTGGAAGACTCTATCATGGTATGGTTGGATTTCCCTACAGGCAATGATGTTCAGCACAAATGCGCATTGATTAGCCCTCGAGCAAGTCATAACATCATGACAATAGACACTTGGGTGTCATTGGGACAACCTGAACTCACCCTGACAAGCAATAGTCTTGCAAAAGGAACCAATGAGCAAAACATTGAAGTTCCAGGCTACTTTAGATACACTACTCGAACAATTGATGGCGATATGGAATTTACATTTCATGTCACCCTAGATCCCTTGAGTATGATATCATCCTTGGTGGCGGACCTTAGATAAGTAAATCATTGTATTCACTAGATGAATCCATGCAAACAATCACCTTGAACACTCCTGCATGCAATGTACAATTGCTATCATGGGAGGAAGAAGCCTTGCAGAAGAGCTAGAACTTCCAACATATCTTACTGAGAAGACCCCTAGGATTTTGGTTGGATTAGAAATTGCAAATGAAATCACTATAGCTCAAGCACAACTTTATCCAACACAAGAACACAATCTCATGACCCTAGAGCTATGGGATTTTTTAGGTCAATCAACACTCACGGCCCATACTGAAAGGATTACCTTTACACAAGACTTGAACATGCCATGTGTGGGGTACTTTGAACATACAATGTATATTAAAACTAACCCCCTCACTTGCAAGTTTTTTGTGGTTGAGTATGTGTTGGAAGCAGATTTAATCTTGGGTAATAAATGGACTATTGCTGCCCAAGCACCACTGTGCTTTGCTAGCGATAGTCATCATGATGGTCAACGAAAAAAAGTTGACAGTACTATACTGTGAGGAAGAAGATCCAACTTTAATGGATATCTATTATGCTAAATGCAAAAGGGTACAAGCCTCTTCCACAAAAGCCCCTCTACACCATGACCTACCATCTGCGTCAACGACCGACTCCGATAAAGCCTCTACTCTCCTCCGTGCAATGAATTCGGGGATGCTAGCAACGGAAGTAGCACTTCTTGTGCAAGGCAGAGCCTCTCACTTGGGGCCTCGCCCACGGATATCCGAACAAGAGACTAATCCCTTGGTTCTTCCAAAACCGAACCGAAAAAAACTTCCCTCGCCCAGAATGCACGGGTGATTCCTCCATGATATTTTTATTCTAACGTAGTTAAGAGCCTTAACTAACCAAACTGATCTGATCGAGCCCGTAAGTCACATGGTCAGATCAAGGAAGAGACTTGCACTTGGATCATAGAGACCAACGCTTTTTTCCTCATCAAGAGGCACAGCCATTGATTCTTTTCCACAGAATAAAAACTATCCGGGATTTACTCATCTATCGTAACATAACAGAATTGAGTCTCATTTTAGGGATCCATCAGTTTAGCCTACTAACCCCATCCTATCCCATGGGTTAGCCAACCGCCCAACCACTATAGTGATAGGATCCATTTAGGAATTTGGTTATGTTTTTCCCCGGGCACTAGGGAAAAGAGTTCACAGGTCCCCTAGCCGGCGCTTCAAGCAAACTTTAAGATAGTCACACCACTTACACACCCAATATGAAATTGCCTACTTCACAGATTCAGTTGTCTTTAAAACAATACTTTAATAAAACCATAGTATCATTGACATTAATCCTCCAAAATATTTAGCTTGAGTTCCAATTTGCAATAATTGGTGTACCTATGGCATCATTGGTAACCAGAACGCTCACCACATGTCCACTCAGGGACCTTTTCAATAGTTCCTAGCTCATAGTACTCGGCAATATAATCACATAAGAAAATCCAGATGGACTCTATGTTGAAGATCAGCAAGATCAACTAACAGATCCATATAAAAGAGCCATGGACTCATATGTTTGAGAACCAGCAAGGACAATCAACTAGATCCATGCCCGAGTTCAGAAAATAACTCTAACACCTTGTTCCATTTTCTTCCACGATGCACGCGTGGGTATCTTCGACAACCGAGCACCATATGGTCAGCACCCTCTAGGCTCCTTCGCAGGTCACCTAGCGCTTCACTCATAGGCCGCTTTCTTGGTCCCTCATCCACCGTATCGGAAGCTCACCATTTAAATCAAACCAAGGCTGGTCAAGACCTCGGTCGACCTTGCTACGCGAGACGTCCTCCATTGACTCTCCGTTAGCTGTTACAACTTTACCACTTAGGTTTCCACCACGACCTCATTCACAAGATGGTCAAAATGCTTTCCCAGCATTCTTGACATAAAAAAGTCATTTAAAAACAGGTTTCATAAATACAATTTTTATCGAACTCTCATCTTTCCACATTGTTCCACATCATTTCTCGTTATTCCACATTCTTCTACATCAATTCACATTTCTTATTCCGCATCCAATCATATGTATTCCCATCGTCCTTCATCCATTCTCATCCAATCACATCATATTACATCTCATCGCATCTATCCTCATCACATCACATCACAACATATCCACATCACATCTTATCCATTCATATCACATCACATCCATCTACATTCGTTCAGATCCACATCACATCCACATATCATCACATCACGTTCACATCTATTTACATTACTTCGCATCCATTCACATTTACCCAAGTCTGCATCACATCACATCTCATCTATCCACATTATATCTCATCCATTCATATCTAACCAGATCCACATCACATCACATCCATTCACATCTCATTACATCACATTCACATCTTACCACATCCACTCACATCTCATCACATCCATCACACTCATTCACACCCCACATTCATTCGCATCTCGTCACATCCATCCTCATCTTATCACATCTAGTTCACATCCATCCACATCACATCTCATTCATTCCATCCACATTACACCACATCCACATCTATCCATATCACACCACACATCCATCCACATTACACCACATCCATTAACACCACATCTAGTTCACATCCATCCACATTACACCACATCCATTCACAGCTCATCACATTCACCCACATCCATTCATTCATTTACATTCACATCTATCCACATCCATTCATTCATTCACATGTATATCTATCACATCACATCTCATTCTCATCCATTTACATCACATCACATCCTTTCACATATCATCACATCTCATTCTCATCCATTTACATCACATCACATCCTTTCACATATCATCACATCTTATTCACATCTCATAACATTCACATCCACCATCCATTTACATCACATCACATCCCATCCACATCTCATCACATCCAATCCACATCCACATCCATTTACATCACTCACATCTCATCACATCCACTCACATCTTACCACATCCACTCACATCTTACCACATCGCATCCACATCCACATCCATTTACATCACTCACATCTCATCACATCCACTCACATCTTACCACATCGCATTCACATCTTATCACATCGCATTCACATCTATTCACATTTAGTATCGTTTTCTACTTTCGATACCGATGGGACTTTTCAAAGGTATTTTTTCTCGATGGATATTTTCATATTCTTTCTCAAATTTCTCAAGTAAAATATATTCAATATTCTTCTTTTTGAGTAAAATATTCATGGGATATGGGATTTATAAAAATCAATTCTATCCATATTTCCTAATAAAATTAATAATACTCAAAATTTCACTTTTGATAAATACTCATAATTTGCATGATGCCAAAAATTCTCCTTTTACCATTTAATTACTTGGATCTCAAATATCATGAGAATTTCTCTTTTTGCATAAAAATAAATTCACCAAAAATTTCTCTTTTTGCATAAAATAAACTTGCTAAAAATTTCTCTTTTACCATTTAATTACTTGGATGTCAAATATCAAGGGAATTTCTCTTTTTGTATAAAAATAAATTTACCAAAATTTACTCTTTTCTCATGATCAATTAATTATGCATAATTACAAAAAAAGATTATTTCTCATGAATATGATGAAAATCATTCTTTTTGCATAGGATGTCCAATCCTAGAATATGGTAGGAAGTCCTCTTTTAGTATTATGCATAAAAATAAGATATGTATTATTTTTTTAAAATTTTACCATAGCTTCACTGCTATTACTGATAATTCTCAAATTTTTCTAAAGAATAAAAGCTTGTAATGAAAATATGATAGTAGTTCCTCTTTTATGCTTAAAATCAAACTATAAATTTAAATCATAATCATAAACTTAATTATGATTATCCTACTAGATTAAGTTAATTCCATTATTTCTCTTTTTCCAAATTGATAGGATAATCTATTTCTCATTTACAATCAATCAAAGTTGTTTTTAACTACTTATAAATAATCTAAAAGAATAACCATTATTTTGTTAACACAAAATCATAAAAATATCATTTTCTTAATCTCTAGCTTATCAAGCCTAGAGTTTAGCTTTGAATTAAGAGCCTATCATTGAGAAGCATCCTTTTTCAAGGGATTTAGCCATAAGGATGGCTATTCTTTTAGAGAGAGATTTACTTAAAGAAAGCATTACAAATAAGCATAAAGATTAACTTTCTCTTAATTAAACATTAAGACTTTAAGGAAAAGCTTGATTTGAATTAAAATAATTATTTAGAAAGCTTCTTAAGCTTGAGAGGGGTTGAGAAGAAGAAAGTCATTGAGATAAATTAAAAAAATCATAAAATTTGATTTTACCTCCGAGTTTGGCTTGATTCTCTATTAGCAGTGAAGCCCCCGACCAATCAATTGGTCCACCAAGAGGAGAAGAGAAACTCCAAGAGTTGTTGTAGAGAGAGAGAGCTCCAAGCTCCCAAGAGAGAGAAAAATTTAAGGGATAATAGAAAATATGATTATTTTAATATAATACTAGCATAGTATAGCTCCAATATTTTTTTTTACAAAAGACTGAGAGTCTATTTATAGGTGAGGGAGGCCACTAACCAAGTCCAACTGGATTCTAGAATTTTCAAGGTTCAGTTTGACTCAATTTGGACCAGTTTGGCTCCCTTTTTTATTTGGTTTGATCCAGGAGAGAGGAGAGATAAAAATATCACAATTATTTTTGAATTAAAAACCCTTCCACACATGTGAAAGAGGCGCCTACCTCAAGAGTCCCCCTTTCCTTACCAAGGTGTCAAAAATGCATCATTATTCTAAAATATCTCATTTTTTTAGTAATATCTCATAATTTTTAACTAATAAACCTTGTACTCATTCAACTCTTCATCTTATGTAAGCATTTACTCATTTTTGGATATTTTCTTTTATTCTTTGGATTTATCTCATTCTAACACTTGGATTAATCCAATTGGTCCATTGGAACCTTAATTGGACCATAATCCAAAAATTTCTGAAAATGTAGACCCTTAGGCTAAGGTCCCTCATACACATTTTCAATTAATTCTAATGCACATTTGAAAGTTCATTTTGAACTTTTGTTTCAGCGGAATCCATTTTAGACACTAGGAGGATTTTTATATCCAAAGATATCTCAATTTTAGATTATCTCTCTCTAGACATTTTCTCTCTCTAGACGAAAACAGGGTAAAACAAGATCTTTCGTCTATTTCACAGAGGAAAATAATTACAAGAATATAAGGGGAGGTTCTTACACCTTTACACCTCAAAAGCTAGAGGGAGGAATCTTACAACCTCGCAATCGACATCTATTCCTGAAGAAATTCCCACAGCCAAAACCATCTATCTCTAATAGGGAACTCAAAGGAAAGGCCCCGGATCTTATGCATCTTCATCGACAAACCTCATCAAAGGAGACAACCACATGCTCAAAGGCCTCGTCATTGACAGCCACTCAACAAGAGACTCTAACCTCATCATCATCAACAATGCCCATGAGTCTCAAACCTGCAGCCTCTGCGCCAACCAAAGTCAAGGAGGGCCCCAAACCTTCCACATCACCCCAAAAGAAATCTCCACCACTTAATAGTATCAAAATGTGGGTGGAAATGCAGCTACTTGTAGCTCAAGGTTACTATGAAGGTGCCAATCAAATTTGGGTGCCTCGATAGTCAAAACCTCTTCCTCCTCGACGTAGGACTCGAAAGCTAAGGAAGAAGAAAAGTACTCCACAACACCATCCACAAAAGCCTATGCGAGTTCCTCAAAGAACTCCACCAATGCAACAAGTATGGGTACCAAAAACATTGCTGCAAGCACAAGGGTACTACCAAAGAAATACCAAAGCTTAGATCCCCAAGCGCATCACAAAGTCTCCTAAGCTTGCACAAATAAGGAAGCCTCAACACCAAACACATCGGCCACCAAATTACAGTGTTCATCAAAGATGGGTACCTATGCCTGTGCTTCAACAACAAGGATACTATGATGGTAATTCCATCATATGGTTGCCAAAATTGAACAATGTGAGGAAAGCCTCACCACCAACTTCAACCCCAACAACTTCACCTATAATTCGACAAGAATGGAGGCTCAAGAAACATCAAGCAAATCCCTCAACCACTCTCGTGCATCCAGCACCAACACAAGAGCTTGTCTGTTCAAGCAAACAATCAGCTCCCTATTGCCTTGACATCATTTCAGCAACAAATTCAAGATCAAATACGGAGACTTAAGAGCACATCAAGGATAAAATAACAATGCTCTTGTCACCCCTTTGGAAATGATAAATGATTCATCCTAAGCAAGTGCAAACACAGATGTAAAGTCACGGCCTATGTCAATCCCTGCAGATTCATGTCTGCTATTTCACGTCATGACTTTCACGTCTGCTCTTTCATGTCATGACTTTCATGTCTGCACTTTCATGTCTGCACTTTCATGTCATGACTTTCACGTCTGTAATTTCACGTCTGTAGTTTCATGTATGCACTTTCACGTCTTGGACTTTCACGTCTGCTCTTTCACGTCATATGTTTCACATCTTAGTCCTTCACGTCTGTAATTTCACGTCTACTCTTTCATGTCTGATAATTCACGTCTACACTTTCACGTCCGGTCTTTCACGCCTTAGTGTTTCACATCTTAGCAGTTCACGTGAAAAACAAATGAGGTCAAAATTTACAAATTCAAGGAGTTCCATCTCAAGGCTTAAGATTCTGCACTTTCACGATTTAAGTCTCATCATGGATTAAGCCATATCACACAATAGCCACTATATATTTGTTAAGCTTATTGCTTACTATTCTTCTGGCTAAATTAATGTAGAAGCTACTCCATGAGTATGAATCCATACTCATGCACTAGAGAACATTTGCACCAATGCCTCACCATCAACAACTTTCAGGTACATCTCTGGATGGGGGGGCCATGGTGGGCGAAAGCTTGGTCAATGGTACAACCCATTTCCTAGAATTTTCCTTCAAATTACAAACCTCTCCAAACGACGCCACCATCTTCACAAATCAATGATCTTCAATCCATAGTGAAGATATCTATATTAGCCTCGCAAGTCGACATAATTCTTTCAATCCTCACCACAAGTGGCTACTTCAAAACAAAGCAGTTCAATAAGAGTCTATATGACTCCATTCTTGTACTTCATGTAAATCAACTTCATTAGAGCACTTAAATAATAAAAACATAAAAAGCACATGGCAGAAGAAGATAGGATCAGGTCTTACTCAACAACATTTGACAAGAATCCTACCACACAAAGGGACATCATCACAAGCCATTAACTTCAAATGATGAATGTCGCTTTCAATGAATTAAATGAGGAACTGAGAATCACCATCTCATTCTGATGATTAAGTCTACGTTCCTCTAGATCCTTCTCTGTCTTCTCTCCCATTATTAACATCTCTTCGTGTCCCCACTAACAAAAATCACATGTAACATTGCCGAAGATTGCCAAAAACAAAGTGAGCAAAAAAAAAAACGGCTCACACAAATATAAAAATGCAATCATTCACAAAAGCCCCCCACCCCATTAGGAATTCCTAATACACCACTAACCTCTTCGTTCATTAACTAGCTTTTCTTATTTCCTCCGGAGGAACAAAGACCATTGAACGTCATTCAACATCAAAGCCATCGACAAAGCTTGTTCATTCTCCCCACACAAAGGTCTTCAACGTGATCACGAGGACGCGATCGTCATCAAGATGGAAGGAATGTTAATCCAATTCTAGGATTAACAAGAGCTACCGCCATTATCTTACATCAAGGAGTCACGATAGATACACCAAAGGGTCATACATCATGATATGAAGCAATATTGTCCAAAGCTACAACTTGGACGGCGCCCATAATGGTGTGACGGAGTATTTATGGTAATTCTCGCTTCAAGAGCGTGTGATAGTAAGATAGGATGAAGTCCTAAGTGATGTACTTCATGGATATATTATGAGAGTAGTCATTGTAATAGCATCAGGCCTCTTATGAGCCTAAAGTGCCCGGCCGGCCATAGGTTAAATGAGTGTGAACACTTATGGCCATGTATATAAGTGAATTTCTCTCATAATACAACACACTCTCCCATTGTGCAATTGAGCCTTTCTCTTGCTAATCTCTCTCCCTAATGTATGCTAATGAGTGTGTGTGAGTACATCATGAACAGAAGGGTCATAACTGCAATGTTTAGTCCATGCAATCATCTTAAGCAAAACTTGTAGATTCCTTCTTCTCTGTACTTGGTGCAGATGCATCAGCCATAGCCATGCCCGATTATTTCTTTTTCTCCCTCTCTAGCTTTTTCTTGCACTCATTTATGTAGTGCCCTGGTTTCCTACAATAGTGACACTTGCTCTTATTTTTAGGCTTATCACCTTCTTTCTCTGCATCCTTACCTGAGGATTCTGATTTTGGCTTATAGCCACCATGCGAAGAAGATTTACCTTTGCCTTTCTGACTGGCAACAAAAGCTTGGACCAACTTGCATAACAGATCTGTTTTGCCTAGATTTCTCTTCTTGCAAGAGTACTAAAACCAGCTCATCAAATGTAAGGGCATTTGGATTTCCCTTCATCATGAGTCTAAGATCATGAGTCTAAGGATAGAGGCAAAACTCTGATAAGAATCCAGCAATGCATTGAGAACTGTGGGAACCAATGTACTATCAAGATATATCTTATCCACACTAGCGAGTTGCTCCTTAAAATCTGTGATCTTGGTCAAGAAGCTGTCCATTGAGTCTCCCTCATTCATGTGCTCAGACTCCAACTTTTTACACAGATATGCAACACGTGCTTCATTGTGCACCTAGAATAATGTAGCAAGTGCATCCCATGCATGTTTTGAAGTCTTACATGACTGAATATGAGGAATAATGCTTCACTTCACAGAAAGTGCAAGAATGCATATGCCTGTGTATCTCTTCCATCCCATCTCATTTGAGTAGCAGTGGGAGGTATTGGTGACGCATGTGGAGGAGCCACATCTGTATCAGATTCTACTTTAGATATACCTGTAGCACTTGGTTGAACTGGTAGTTATGAAATAGAATGAGTTTCACTACCACTGACCACATTCCAAAGGCCTTTAGTAACTAGTACATGCCTCATCATATAATAGGACCACAATGGGTAGTTAGTCCTATCAAGTTTGTCCTGAGTAGACAACATGTTGAATACATCACTATTGCCATCTATGACTGTCTACCAAATGCAAAATCTTTCAACACATTGCAAGTACTCAGTATTCTCATTGAATGCAACCCCGGATGGCTGCCAACTGTCTGAATCACTTGCAAAGTGTATGAAAAATAACACAGAGTAGAGAATAGAGTGTTACTGCAAAAGTATGATGGTCCATGTTGTTGAAGACACTGTAGATGCTGCTGCACACCAAATCTTTGCCACTGCACAACCCAAACACCCAAAATCGAGTAGAACCAATCCAAAATGATGCCTCTCCAGAACGTCCTACAGAAGCCTTGCGATGCCCAAAGCATGCCCGAAATCACGTCGTGGACCCCAAAAACTTAGTATACTTTGTATACAGAACACTACAGTACATACCTGCTTCTCTAAGAGGCTATCTCAATCGGAGACAGAAAAACAGGGTCGTGAGGAGAGAGGCAGACTAGTACATAAAGTGTCAAAAGGAAGCTAGCTCTGATACCAATTGTTGAAATTAGGGTTAGGATTACAACAATGCACACACACAAGATAGAGAAGTTTGAGAGCACACAAGCTCACTAGATTAGAATAAATGTGTGCCAGATACAAAAGATAAGCACACACCCCAAAATGAGTAGATAAGAGGGTGTACATACGCATGGGAGAAAAAACCTCCTAGTGAGGAAAAAAGTGTGTTCACACACATCACTACCATATAATGCTACATTCATCCCTTTCTTCAAATTGGGAATTCGTATCAAATCCAAATCTACTCCTTGTAGTTTCTTTTGATGTTGTGAGCTCTATTTTGCTTATGGTAACTGTGAGGAGTTGGTGTCACTTTCGATCTCTATTTCAACCATTGGTACTTGTGTCCAATTCATCCCATGTGGACTCAAAATCACTATAACCATTCCCCTCGCCATTAGAAGGTAAAGCATGAATCATTCGTAATGGCATAACCTTAGGGAGCTCCTCACCATCAGGTGTGAAGTGGGATCCATGTCCCGTGCTTTTGCATCCATCTTTGGTAGTGTGGACGCATGTACAAATTAGAGTGTGCCTTCAAGAACCTGAAAGACACTGTAGAATCTACTACATTGCACTTGTACACATCACCTTGTTGTGACCTCTCATTAACCACCCAACCCTCTCCTAGTAATTCTTGAATGAGGTCAGACCGTACCTCCTTACAAATATACATTGTGTTTGTTTGGTGCATTGGCATGGAATTGAACATGTGCACAAAAACATGTAAAGGACAAAACCAATTTAGCCCTACTGACCTAGATGCATTTGAAAACTTGATTGATGTCTTGATATCACTGACCATCTTAAACTTTAAGCATAAGATGGTCCAAGCATCATGTTTGGGCCATTCGGGATTGTTAAGAGGGAGGTTGGGGATCTCTTCTAGCTTGCCAAATAAACCTGGTTTTTTATCTACAAAATATGAGTGAGAAAAGAAAAAGATATTGTTCTGTACAAGATCACTTGGGATTTGAGATACAAACATTGCCTCTCCAATGGATGCATGCATAGCATAGAAAACTCTAGTGAGGCTTTGGAGTAGTTATTCCACAACATAACTAGAGGGAAAAATATTTGCAGAGAGACATAAGAAAATGGAGAATCATAAGAAAAATTAAAACAAAAAATCCAATATTAGCATGTTGTTAAAGCTGTGTTTACGTTACACTGACAATTTGAAGGAAACCTTGGTCGTTGGCCTTGAATGTACAGGTCTCCAAGGGTATACACATGTTGCACTATGGCAACCAGTCCTTCCTTCTTAGTATGCTTGAAACCTTGTAGCCGCCCCTTCCAATGATGTAGCATATTTCCCAGTTTGACGCACTCGATGTGGTCCCTTAGAGCGACCCAAGCCCCAACCTTGAATCTTGTTGGAGCCCAAACTCCATTCTCATCTCTTGTGTTATGCAACATCACAAGCTCTTCCACCTTCTCCCTAGGTCTTCTCACATTACTGGAAGAGGCCATGGTGGTAAGAAAAGAGAAGAAGGGAAAAGAAAAGCTTGTTTTACAACAGAGGAGTGGAGAGGAGAGAAAGTTCAGGGTTTTCAGTGCAGCAATGGAAAGCTTAAAAGAGGGTTAGAGTTTGAGAATAGGCTTTCTGAACCTAGAGGAGACTAAAGAGGGATAGAGTTTCTGCAACAATGGAGAGGGAGGGAGCTTGAGAGAGAGAGAGAGAGAGAGAGAGGGAGATTGAGAGGGAGGGAGCTTGAGAAGGAGGGAGAGCTTGAGAGGGATGGATTTTCTCGTGCGTCACTCATAGCACGGTTTTTATGTGCTTTAGGCACTTTGTATCCATGGCTGAAAATGCATGTGAATGTAAAGTTGGCACCCTTCATTCAGATCGAGGGGGGGAGTGTTTGTCCAAGGACTTTCATGCATATATGGCTGAAAAAGGCATAAGGCAACAATGTACAGTGCCATACACACCTTAGCAAAATGGTGTGGCTGAGAGGAAGAACATGTCTCTCATGGAGATAGCATGATGTGTATGGTGAATGCCCAAGCTTTACCTCATGGTTTTTGGTTAGAGGCAACTATGTGCACAAACTATGTGTTGAACAAATGCCCTACCAAGGCCTTGCAGTCTAAAACTCCTTATGAAGCTTGGCATGGCGGCAGGAAGCCTTATGTGGCTCATTTGCGTGTTTTGGGTTGTCTTGCTTATGCTCTTATGCCTAAGTAACAACGTAGTAAGCTTGATGATAAGGCAGTTAAATGCATATTTGTGGAATATAATTTAGAAAGCAAAGGGATATAGACTCTACCATCTGGCCTCAAAGCAGATTTTGGTAAGTAGAGATGTTTTTGTCGAAAACTCAGTTCATCCCATGCTTTCATGCAAAAAATAGAAGAATTTATGCTGATAGGGCATGTTTGATTTGCTCCTAGCTTTGTTTAATGGAGGGCAGCCATATGTAGAGCAATTGAATATTCAACCAAGTGCTGAAATTCAGCCTTTGCAGGTGCAAAATTAGCCTACAAATCAGCCTTTTGATGAGGTAATTATTGAGGATGTAGTGGATGAGGAGAGAGTAGCCATAGAAGAATCTAGGGCGTATGCTAAAATGGCTTGTGCAGACATTAAGGGATAGCAAGTTGGTAGCTTTTTTACCTAACAGAACTCGTGCAGGTTCTCATCATGCAGATTATTCTCATGTGAATCATGTTCTCATTTCTACTTTATATAATGAGGAGGAATCTATTTCCTTTGAGGAAGCATAGGATGATGATCATTGGATGCATGCTATGTAGGATGAGTATAACTCTATACTCAAGAATAACACCTGGTATTTGATAGATCTACCTCATGGCAAGAAGGCCATTGGTACTAAGTGGGTTTACAAGTTAAAACGCAAAGCAGATGGTAGCATTGATCGCTACAAGGACAGACTTGTTGCAAAGGGGTATGCCCAACAAAAGGGCATTGATTATGATAAGACCTTTGCACCCACATCTTATATGACTACCATTAGGTGTCTCATTGCTTTGTAGCACATCATGGGTGGAATGTACATCAATTGGACATTAAGACTACATTCTTGAATGGTGATTTACATGAGGAGGTGTATGTATCGCAACCTCCTAGTTTTGCTGTGAAAGGAGAAGAATTTAAAGTATGCAGATTGAAAAAGGCTCTTTATGGCCTTAAGTAGGCTCCTAAAGCATAGTATGAGAAGATTCATGCATACTTGGTTACAAATGATTTTTGCAATGTGAAAACGAGTAAGGACACATTTTGGTCATTGTTCTATACGTTGATAAAATGATGCTCATGGGACCCGATATAGATCAGATTTTAGCCTTTAAGGCTGATTTGCAGTCATCATTTGAGATGCTAGATTTGGGTCCCTTGCATTACTATTTGGGGCTTCACTTTATGCAGCATAATGATGGCATTGTTATACTACACTCTAAATATATACATAAGCTATTGAAAAGATTTAATCTTGAAGAGTGTAAACCTATGGCTACACCTATGGAGACAGGTACTCGACTTAGTCTTCAAGATGTAAGAACTCTTTTGATGCTAGTTTGTATCAGTAGGCTGTTGGATCCCTTCTTTATGTGTGCAACACAAGGCCAAATATACAGTATGCAATCTCACAGAGTTGAGCATATTTATGCATAGCCCAGGTACAAAGTATTGACAGGCTGTTATATGGGTTTTTCACTATTTACAAGGCACTCAGTATTTTGGATTATTTTATCTAAAGGGGGGTGAGTCACAGCTGCATACTTTTAGTGATTCAAATTGGACTGGATGTTATGACACACGAGTGTCCACTATTGGGTTTTACTTTTGCCTTGGTGATTCATGTATATCATGGATCAGCAAGAAGCAGCCTACAGTGGCCACTTCCAGCCTATGAAGCTGAGTAAGTACAGGGTAGCTTTTACAACTACAGTTGAGTGTGTGTGGCTGGGGACCGAAGTTACTGTTTGATAATGCCACACAAAAACCAACAAGTGAGGTAGAAGGAGTTTATGATGGTCTTGCTGAAGTAAAAGAAATAGACTTGGCTAAACCTAGCTAGTCTTTATAGCACCAACTCGAAGCTAAACTTATTGATCTCCTCAAGGAATATAAGGATTGCTTTGCATGGACTTACCAATGATATGAAGGGAGTTACCTACAGGAGGTTGTGCATCACATAATTCCTATGATGGTACCAAATGCTAAAACTGTGCATCAGCAACCTTATCCAATGAATCCAAAGTATGCAAACATTGTTAAAGCAGAGATAGACAAGGTCATCGAATGTTGGTGTGACAAGACTATCTCAATTTTGAATTACCTCCCTCTAGACATTTTCTCTCTCCAAGCCAAAACAGGGTAAAACAGGATCTTTCTTTTATTTCAGAGAGGGGAATAATTATAAGATCAGAAGAGGAGGTTCTTACACCTACACACCTCAAAAGCTGGAGGGAGGAATCTTACAAAACATCCCTAAATTGTTAGATTTTATTCCCTCACAAACAATTACGATGATAACCACCTGATTTAATGGAGATCTTGAATTTTTTGAAGCAATGAGAGCTCTCCTTAATGGAGAACTCAATGTAGGATCCCCACTATTTTCTAACATGCATAAGGTACATCCCCACCATACAATGTCCAGAGACACCTTGAGTCATGCCCAAATTAACAATCCCGGTGGAAGAAGAAAATGCCAAAGCTATTGTTAAAATTCCACTTAATAAACTAGGACAATACTTTGAAGGTAATGAGTTTAATGCATTACTACCAGTCACACCGCTATTGAGAAATCATGGATACCATGTGCATGGCTATGGTGATTAGTGATAATCTGTATTAATTTGGTGATTAATCTAATCTAAGGTGGGTGACGCCTAAGCATAAACATGATGATGATTGATTGCTAAACTAATTAAGTAAGATACTTAAGCTCAATTAGGTTACAAGATTGAGACTTGTACTCATGTAGAGTCTTAAGGGCTTGCTTCATATTTCATTCCTTGAAATGGTCCTCTTTTATATAAGGAGGACTCTTATCAATGTGGGATAATCCCCTTTTTCTCATGTGGCTTCATCAACTCACTCCCTATCTCTCCCTTGTGTTCTTCGGTACCACATTTCTCAACACCCCCCCTTGGTGCCATTTTCTTAGGCTACTCCAAGGTGGTTAGATGCGTGTTTTACAACATATTTTCACCCCCCCTCATTTCTAACTTGGATGGGTAGCTGAGAGGCTATTTGTCTTGGTTACTCTCTAGCTCGGAGGTTGCTTTAGAGATGGTCAGGTAATTTGCACTCCCCCAGGTTGCTACTTTGGCTACTCTCTAGTGGTCAAGTATTTTACATTTGTATATGAATTTTCCTACTCATTTGGTTAATTTATAACATATAATTTTGGTTACGGTAGTGGTTGGTAGCTTGACGTTGCTTAGTGGTGCTCCTGGCTTGAGATCTCCTTGCTTTTTCTTGACGAATATCCATTGTTGCTTCCTTCATGCTTCATGCCAATGTCGCGTCCTTCTTCACTTCATTAAATGCTTCCTAGCTCTTGGTCTTTGCTCTTTGGCTTGACTCTTGGCTCTTTTACAGCTCCTTTGGTGTGAACATTGTTCTTCTTCTTGTCACTTGATGCTTGGTGCTTTTATTCTTCTTCTTTAAGTGCCATTTGTGCTTCATTGTATATGATTTCATGTGTGAGGTTCCATACATATGGTCACTTTAAGCTCGTGTGCTTTTGGCATGTTTAGGATAGTATTTAATGCACCTTTTCTCTGTTTTTTATGCTTATGCACATGCATTTTCCCATGTCTAATTTCCCACGAATTTAACCCTTCCCAAACTAATTCTTTGAAGTGCAAAATGCTTGCCATTTGAGAAGGTCTTACCAATGATCTTGTTTTTTTCTTCACTGACAGTGTCTAATGTTGTAAAAGATTGGTGATGTGCTTTGGTTTTTCATGCAATGATGATTTCAAGTTGATGTAGGTGATTAAGATACAAACTCTGTGCTAACTAAGTGAGGGGAAAACTCACTTAAATTGAGTAATACAGGTGACTGAGATGGATTTTAATGCAAGAGAGAGTTTCCCATATTGGATTCACACCCTAATTTTCCAATTTTGAACTTTAATTAGCCTAATTTTTGCTAATACTATAATGATCATGATTAGTGCTTAATCTAAGTGATTAAAAGTGAAAGAATTTGGAGGCTAAAATTGAGCTTGAGAAATTAAAATTTGATGGGGCTTTTTACTTTAGCTTCTTTTCCCTGATGAGGGTCACCTGCATGGGTAAGATCTCTAATTGAAATTGCGCCAAAACACGTGGTTTTATGCTGCATTATGTGACTGGCGTTTTGACAATTCCACTACATGTAGTTGATAAAATGCTTTGAAATTTAAGATGCGGATATATTGTACCATGCTCTAAGCTCACTTAAGAGGGCTTGGCCCAATTTTGTGTGTGGTGGGAGAATAGAGGAACATACTAGTCATGAACAGATGCAGTGATTTCTGGCCGTACAACATAAATTCGTCAAAAATGATGTGGTGAAAATGAACGCTTAGGAGAGGTTAACTTGTGGCTAGAAGGATTTTGTAAGAGGTTGTGTATGGGGAGAAATAAGCAAGTCAATATTGGCCACAAAGAGGAGAAGATGAATAAAATCAAGATTAGTGACTACTTACTTGATTAGTGAAGTATTTACTAAGATTAGTGATGTGGGGATAGAAAAGGCTTTGATACCATGTTGAAAATTCATGGGTACCATGTAAATGGCTATGGTGATTAGTGCTAATCTTATATTAATCTGTGGGTTAAGCTAATCTAAGGTGGGTGACGCCTAAGCATAAACATGATGCTTAACTGCTAAACTAATTAAGCAAGAGACTTAAGCTCAATTAGGTTACAAGATTGAGACTTGTACTCATGTAGAGGCTTAAGAGCTTGCTTCATATTCCATTGCTTGAAATGGTCCCCTTTTATATGAGGAGGTATACCCTTGAGCTTGTTCATCAATGTGGGATAATCCCCTTTGCTCATGTGCCTTAATACTAGACTTTGCTCTTGTTTTTGCTTACAGTCACCCATATTTATATATATTAGAAAAATATTTCTTTTCAAAAAGATAACTTCCAAAAACAAAGCACACATTCTTTTGAGTTTTTGAGCATAAAAGCTTTACAAAAATATAGCAAGAAATAATATAAAGTCTTGGGCCTACCAAAAGTATAAAATACTATTTAGTATGTACAAAGGTATGAGGCCTTAGCCTTATAAAAATATTAATGCTTAAATATGAAACCATACAATGTGTTCATGTAGCCTTACAAAAATATTAATGCCCAAATATGAAACCATAGTGGTCCAACACATGTTCCACCTCTGTGATTAACACATAATCTGCCATCGCCTACATCCAAAATAATATTAGTCAGTGCACAGAGCTAATTAAACACATTAATTCATGAACATATCATACTAGCATATACAATTGATTAAACACATTAATCCTGGTAAATAATATAAATAAAAGGTGCATCTAAATAAAATATTCTGAAATAAAATAATGGGCATCCCCACAGAGGTTATGACTAACATTACCTCGGGTGGCAATTGATCTCAATTGTGTAGATGGTAAGAGTGGATGAGATTTTAGTAAGAATATAAAAACTTTTCTAGCATCCATTTGGCATCTTTAATAGGATGGTTCTTGAAATGCACAGGATACTTATTATAAGTGTTGCATGTGCATGTAGAGATGGTCTCATGGTCAATAATAGACTCAGGTATAAGATGTTCTTCTTTATCTACCAATTTAGGAGGTTGTTCTATTGTAGGATGAGAAGGTAGAGGTCCTCTAAAAGGTTTGAAAAGACTAATATAAAAAGAGTTATGAATATGCCAATTAGAAGGTAGCTCCAACTTATATGCATTATCATTTATTTTTGTAATTATCTTGAAAGGTCCATAAAATTTAGGAGCTAACTTTACTACAGGATTGATCTCTAAAGATATAAGTCTCCTTTTCTCAATACAAAGAAATGCATAATCGCCTTCATTAAAGATGACATGTTTACATTTACGATTCGTGTACTTCATGCATTTCTCTTGAGCTTTTTGAATATTCAATTTTACCAACTCATGAATTTGGTCAAAGTCTCTAACAATAAAGTAAGCCTATTTGCTAATTCTACCTACTATAGTCCAATTCATATAATTCTTGTTAGCAATTGAGGAAAAACCGATAATAAACTCCATACTTATTTATTGCCACGGTTTATTAGGAATAGGTAAAGGAATAAGCAAACCAAATTTCTTTCCTTTATGACTCTTAATGTTTTGACCAAATAACACATTCAAAAACAAACTTAGCAACATCTTTATACATAGTAGGCCAAAATAAATCTCTAGCAACTATTTGCAAAGTAGATGATGCTTCTCTATAACTAACAAAAGTTGGTTGATGAGATTCTTTAATAAAAATGGTTTAGTAATACATAATCTCTTTTGGAAGAAATGAAAACCATCATCATATGAAATAATATGAATAGAATCATTTTCATACATTCCCTTCATGTTATAAAAATAAATACCTTTAAAAGTAGATATACTATTAATGGTAGGTCTCCTACTCAAAGTATAACAATAACATTTTCATATCTGCTGGCTAAAAACTTTGAATAAAAGATGCCCACTTAATATAGACGTATTAAGTGGGCATCTTTTATTCAAAGTTTATATTAGATATTAAAGGTTGTGAAAGAAAATGTTTAATAATTTTTTGATTAGTTTTAATGATAAATTCAGAGCCCATAAGATAATGTTTCCAAATTTTTAATGCATCAACAACAAGAATTAATCCTTTATCATAAGTATTATACTTAAGTTTAGATGGTTTCAATTTTCTACTTTTAAAAGCAATCGGATAGTTATCTTGCATAAGCATAGCACCAATACCATGTCCACTAGCATCAATTTACTACCACAAAGAATGGCCTAAGGAAATCAGGTAGTGTTAATACAAGTGCATGGGTAAGTGCGTACTTAAGTGCATTAAAAGATTTTTCATGCATGCCAGTCCAAAGAAAAACTTTAGTCTTTTTCAATAATTCAATTAAGTAATATGCTTTGTAAGCAATTTTTTTCATACATCCTTTATAATAAGAACATAAGCCAAGAAAAGATCTCAACTCATGAATGTCCTTGGGTCTAGGCCATGATCTAATGGTCTCTATCTTTTCAAGATAAACATAAATTTCTTTTGCAGACACAATACGTCCAATGTATTTAATTTATTTTTTAAAGAATGCACTCTTATCTAGGTTGGCATAGAGTTGATTTTCCTTAAAAGATTGAATACTTTCCCTACATATTTCTTGTGCTCATCTTCGTCCTTGCTATAATCAAGATGTCATCAAAGAAAACAGCTATAGAATTTTGGTTCTTCAAGAATATACAGTTTATCATGCGACTAAATGTAACTGATCCATTAAGAAGTTCTAAAGGCATTACCTCGGTATTACTAAAAACTCATATAATGGCCCGTTTGTGTGCGAAAAGCGGTCTTATAGACATCTTCTTCAACCATTCTAACCTTATGATAGCCTAACTTAAGGTCAATTTTGGAAAATAATTTGGCTCCTCTCAACTTATCTAAGAGATCAACCGCACGTGGGATAGAATATCTATTCTTAAGAATATTCTTATTTAAAGCTCAATAGTCAATGCACATGCAAAACGTTCCATTGATTTTTTTGACAAGAAGAACCTACGTTCTATATGGTAAACTACTAGGCCTAATAAGTTTTCTATCAAGTAGGTCCTCAATCTGAGACTGGATTTATTTTTGCTCTAGAAAATTTACTCTATAAGGAGCTCTA
This sequence comes from Cibotium barometz, assembly GCF_041138505.1. Taxonomy (NCBI): domain Eukaryota; kingdom Viridiplantae; phylum Streptophyta; class Polypodiopsida; order Cyatheales; family Cibotiaceae; genus Cibotium; species Cibotium barometz. Next base: position 60,645,207 of record NC_141056.1, read on the forward strand.
GAAGGCGAAATACTACCAGGGATAATGTCTATCCTATGGTCTTCTAGTCTAGAATTAGGTAATCCAAGAGGTAACTCATTCATAAAACAATCCAAAAATTGTGAAATGAATCATTTGTGCAAGGTTTCCTTGGAAATTGGTTTAGAGACAAAAACCTCTTTAACTGGATAAGTCTTTTCCTTTTTCCTCATAGCTCGCTTAGCTTGGGTATGGCTAAGGAGTGTACACGTGCTAGATTCTTGTAATCCTTTTAAACATACATTCTCACCATTGAATTCAAAAGATATGACATGCGAATCATCATCAATGTGAAGCTTATGCTCATGTCTCCACGGCATTCCAACAATAGCATAATATGAATGTAAAGGTGCAACTAGAAAGGTGTGAGGGTGACTATATGGTGCAATGGATAAAACAACATCTTTTACTTCCTTTGTGTAGTTATACTTTGTTCCTTGAAAAGTAGTTTTGATTTTGTACTTTGAAGAAATGGCATTCAATTTAAGAGCATGAACAAGCTTTTCAAAAATACTGTCATGCGTACTACCAATATCATGCAATATATTTACTTTCTTACCCTTAATTTGTCCTTTCATTTTTAATAGCATATGCGATGAAACTTGTTTTTCAATAGGTCTAGGTATACCTCGATCATATGAAAGCTCTTTGTTTTCAGAATTACCCTCTTGCTCGAGAGACTAGTCATCATCCTCTGACGGGCCAAAGTTGCTCATAGCACATAGGGGAATGTAGAAAGGAAAAATTCAAACAACATTATGTAACCAACATCCAACCACCTTGAGTAGCCCAAAGATTTGGCACCAAGGGGGGGTGTTGAGAAATGTGGTGCCAAAGTGCACAAGGAAGAGGTTGGGAGTGAGTAAGGTACAAGGTCATCTAGCAAGTTGCCACATCATCAAAGCTAATTTATCCCACATGAGCTCTCAAGCAACTTAGTAGCCACCTCATATAAAAGGGACACCTTCAAGCAATGTAAACACAATCAACTCATCTCAAGCAATATCAAGCAAGTCCATTTGGTTGCATTTCTTGTTCATCTCTTTTTAGTTATTCTTTACTCTTGCTCATGACATTATCTTAATCATGTTTAGCATTTAATTTAATCCACCATAGCTTAAGCCTAGCCTTGGTCCATATTTCTCAACACTAACCTTGGCCAAGAAAATTGACAATCTCTTCATAGCCTACCACCTTGCACATGTACATTGTTGGCGTTCATGTACAAGTAATGGCCCAAAACATGTGGGCAAACACATGCACACGGCATGCCCAGCTAAGACCAACCGATGTTGAGGCCTTTGTGTACTTCAAAGAAGAATGTATATCATTGGCCATCTTTGCTTTAAGAGCAACAATAGTCTAAACATCAGGCATTGGCCATTCAGCACTAGAGAGGGAAGGAGAGGGGGCCTTTTCAAGCTTACCAAACCCATTGACCTGTGTCGGGACTACATATTTGTGGGTGTAGAAGAAAATCTTTTGACCAGCAAGATTAGAAGGGGCATTGTTAGAGAATACACCATCCCCAATGTGCGTGTGTACGGCATAGAATGTTCTTGTTAGGCTCCTTATGGGCTACTCCTCCTCAATGATATTGGAAGGAAAAATATCTGGAAATGAGGAAACTGTCAAATAAAGTTGAAAAGAACAGTTCAAATACCATGTACACTAACATACCAAAGTTGCAAGGGAAACGAGGACTATGACGATGTGGGCTCAAAGAAATTTTCGATGCCAAGTACACATGTTGCACTAGGGCCACCAATCCATCGTGTCTTGTTTCCTTGAATCCTAGTAGACGCCCCTTCCAATGGTGCTCAACCACATCTCAACATCGAACTCAAATGCGGACTAATGGCACTAGGCTGCAAATACACCCAATCTCCCTTTTGAAATTGTTTTTCAACCCAAGCATCGTGTTTATCCCTGGTATTGTGCATGAGCGGAGCCCCAACCTCATCCCTTGGCCTTCTCCTCGACAAAGATACACTACCCTCCATAGTGTGTTCTCTGCTACTATAAAAAGGTTTTGGGGGGGGAGGAGAGAAAGAAAGAAGGATGCACAGTACAGATTAAAGGTTGTTGGTGGGGAGAGGGAGGTAGACGTGGGTGTGAGGAGATTTGAATGTGTGCACGCGCGCGTGATAGAGATAGAGAACGCTGCAAATTCGAGCATAATAGGGGAGAGAGAGAGAGAGAGAGAGAGAGAGAGAGAGAGAGAGAGAGAGAGAGAGAAAGGGGGGGTTGACAGTAGAGAGATAGGTTAAAGATCTACTTACAATATATATATATATATATATATATATATATATATATATATATATATATATATATATAGAGAGAGAGAGAGAGAGAGAGAGAGAGAGAGAGAGAGAGAGAGAGAGAGAGAGAGAGAGAGAGAGAGAGAAGGTTGCATAGTAGAGAGAGAGAGAGAGAGAAGGTTGCACAGTAGAGAGAGAATAAGCTATGGAGATTTGAGTTTTGGGGTGAAGAGGATGATGTTGGAGAGAAGAATAATGTCTAGGGAGATAAATCTGAGGTGTTTTTTTTATATAATATGGTTTGGGTTCGGTTTTGAGAGGAAAAAATGTACTTTTAAAATTTTGTGTAGAAAAAAGACCTCATTTGGAGGATGCAAATGAAAACCTTGCACTTGGCCAATGTCAAAATGCTTCAAAAGTGGTGTAAAGCTATGTGTTTACTTGTGGTTGAACCCATAAAACATGTCATTAAGCATAATGAACATGGATTAAACACCACATTACCAAAGAGGCTTTCAAACAAAGGGATTTTAGGCTTGCACATACACATGGGGGATGGGCCTAGGCACATGGGGCTTAGGAGAATTTACACATGTGGTGTGAGGGTATGAGGACCTTGGGACTATAAAAGGCACTAGCCCTAGGATGATGGTAACCTTTTAATAGCTTTTTGATATCACTACATATGGGGTACCTTTAGACATCTTCTCTAGCTTTCTCTCTAATCTAAGCTAATCAGGCTAATTCAAGCTAATCTAGATGTTACTTTCTTTCACTGGTATCAAAGCTCTTAGCTTCAATCCTTGTTTAAAGAGTGATTAGAAGGTTAATCATTTTTAGATTACTGTCAATCCAATTTTTTAGAACGCATTTTCTTAATAAGGATTATTGTTAATTATTTTTAGAATTAATTTTTACACAGTTTTTAAATTTGCTAATTTTTTGATTTTAGAAGATTAGCAATGAAATTTGTGTTAACCATTTTTAAATTTGTATTAATCATTATTTTTAAAAACCCTAATCCACTTTATTGTCTGAATTTCTTGAATTCCTGGATCTTCTTGATCTTGAATTCTTGAAAGTTTTCTTTATTTTTGAAATTAGGGTTTTACAAAAATTTTAGCAACAACTAGTTTTAAGTGATTCCTTGCATTATCTTGCTTAGAGGACATACTTTTTCAAAGATTGATCCTTGAGGCCTTATTTATTCAAGATTGAAATCCTAGATTGCCAAATCTTTGAGTTCTTAAAAGAATATTGCAAGAAAAAGGTTGGTGTGTATAATCTTGATGCAGTTTCAAGAAAGTGTGGTACAATTTCAAGAAAGTTTGCAGAATACAATTACAGAGTACATTGTTGTGTAGTTTCAAGTGCAGAGTTAAAGATTCAAGTGCAGAGCTAAAGAACAATAAAGATTTGCTTCAAGATCAGTGCATAATTGAAGATTATAGTGCAGAGTACGTTTCTATTATAGAACTACAATGTAGAATAGAGCAGTTTATATATTATGCAAAGTTTATTGTTTTGAAATCAAATCTTGATGCAAAACAACAACATAAAGTGATTCTTGATCAAAATCTCTCTAATCTTGTCACTTTCTTGCAAAGAAGCTAGACAGAGATTACAAATCTGTTGTTACATAGATTAATGTAAATCTTGATGTACTGCAAGTAAAGACAACAAGAAAGGTGTTGAGAAAACATTGCTTATTGTGCAAGCACACATTGTAGATTATAGTATCTTTGTACATTTTTCATCAAGAGGAATGTATAACATATTCTATTATAAATCTAGACATCAGTGTTATGAAGAGAGCATGTTGATGAATAATTGATACAAAAGCTCTACAAAAGTGTGCAAGCTTAACAATTTCAAGTGCAAAAATTCAAAAAGTTAGCTTGCTAATAAATATATTTACAAGTATAGCCCTGCTAGGAATTGAACCCAGTCCACTAGAGTGAGCCAATGTGCACCATACACCACGAGATTCCCTAACTTGCAAACACATTGTGAAATGTGCGCCAAAAGAGATAGAGCATATTCTCTTAAAGCCATCAAGCTTACGAAATCTAAGTCTCTACATCTTCAATGGTGTCATCCCAAGGCAGTTGGCTCCCTATGTGAGAGTGCAACAAGGTTCTTTCAAATGGATGGCTACAACAAAACCAACACCATTATTTCTATCTAGCAAAGTCACTATGTTGCAGAGATGGTGGTAAATGTGCAAATGTTACCCTCACAACCTCATGCATAGCGTGGTAAACTATCTTCTAAAGAAACTCTACCATCTTATAGCACAGTACGTAGTAGGTTTGAACACCCTTGTAGTAGGGGCTAGTTAGATTTATCACCAGCCATGTTCATGCAGCTCTCGTTGGCAAGTGGCCCCCAACCCGCCGCCCAGTAGCCTTTCAACAGCGCATCATCCTCACCACAGTTGCGTAAAACGAAGCGTGAGGGCTCGACACCACAGTCGAGCAAAACAAAGCTTAGCTTCAATGAACGCATGACAGAGGGAGAAGAAAAGCCAGCACCGCGTCATCGTTTCTAGCAGCGTATCATCTTTATAATTTAAAAAAAAAAAGAGAAAGAGAGCTCTCCCACAATCTCTGGCTGCCAGCGTGTGAAGGAAAGGAGGAGAAACTCGCCGCTCGTGTGAAGAAGGGGAACGATACTTTTTTCCTTTTAGCAAAAAGACCGTAACTTTAGGGTTCGTCACTCCACACTTCCCATCATTTGGCCACCAGCAGCCCATTTACACTTGGTCTATCATCTCCACACATTTTTCACTCACACTCTTGATTGTTAGGTATCATTGGAATTTTGTTGGGTTTGTATACACTTGAGCACACTTTCGGGTATTTTTTGAGTTTGTATATGCGCCTTGGGCTTGTTCACATGCGGTGTGAGTTGTGTGCTTTGTAGAGTGCTCACGCATTTGGGAGTACCTTGTGGAGAGCGTTCACAAGCTTCGTGTTTTTTATGGGCTTGTTCATATACTTTAGCACATTGTGGGCTTGTTTCACACAGTTGGGGATTTTCTAGCCTTTGTTCACATGCATTTGTGTTTTGCTAGCCTTCGTTTGTATATGCATAGCATGTTTTGGGCTTCTTTTACATATTTTTTGGGGCATTCTATAGAGATTATTCATACACATTTATGGGCTACTCATTTTATTACTATCCTTAGTATGATCGCCTTGCTACTTCAACATTATTCGCTTGGGATGATGTGCATAGAGACTTGAGAGAGTGTTGTACACTCATGAGTAGTTATGATCATATATCCCTTAGGATGTGGACTATTCAGATGACGATGATGTATCACACTCACATATCTATGATGATGTATCACACCCGCATACATGTGATGATATACCGCACACTCACACTTATGATGATATTAATACACGAGCACATGATGATGTATGTGATAGTGATCATGATAGTGATATGTGTGAGTTAGATTATGTGGATATGCATATTATGGATCATGCTTGTGTGGTCATATGTGATGGGGACTATGCCTTGGTTCAGTTTACAAGATGACTCATGTGTTGAGGTCTTGGTTTTATGTTGCAAACTACCACATGGCCTCATCTTGTTAACTAAGTCTAATCCACTACCAGGACCCTTCATAGACATCTTAAAAACATGGGGTTGATGTTTATCCCCTAACTGGCCAGGAAAGAGCACACTTTGAAGAAAATAGTATTGACACTTGTTCTTAAGTTTAAGAACTGCCTCAGGACCAGTATAGCTGAAATATTTTTATTTCGGTTGGCATATTACAAACACCTCTCAATGTGTTTCTTATTGGACAAAGAAGTAACATACTCCAACATTTGTGCAAACTCATCATCCCCAATATCTGAGTAACCATGTGTATAATCCTTCATAAGCATGTCAAATATAACATCTTGGGCCACTGCTGTTTGCAACTTCTTTGCTGTAGTGAAAGGATTAAGAGCAACCGATGAGCATGATTGTAATAAGGACAATCTATATTCACACAACGTAAATGGCCTGAGCAACTACTGAATCGAACAGCACCATCAAAACAACCAGAACTGCTTGTCACACGTACTCAACCCATGAGTGACTATCCTACCTCTGTTCCATACCATACATTGTAGAAGCACTCCCACATGGCAGCATCTCATAAGCAACATATCCATCATATGATGGGGGAAACTTATCCGCTCTATGTATATTGATCGCACTATGTAATGCAACATGCAAACTGCTATTGAGAGGAAGAGCCCTAATAGCATCTAATACACTCAAAACATTTTCTTTTGGAGGATTATTTTTATCCTTGTCAACAAAAGGTTATAAAATTGAAACATGTGTACATCAAGATCAAAACGCATTTCACCTATATTCAGTCGAATGGGGTCCACTTTTAAATGCTCGAGCTTAGAGAAAGGGGCTTCAGTGTAATCAAAAGTCTAGCCAGATCAAAATAATCATAGACTGTAGATAATTTAAGCTCAAAAAATCTCTCATTAGAGACTAGGCATAGTTTTTGTCTTGGGTTGGAGCCATACACAGTAATATTCCTGCTCATTGTACAGTCGTAACAAACAGTGGGAGAAAAATGGCACAAAACAGACTCAAAGAAGCTCTACCTAGATTTTCGAACTAGGATGATTCTCTCCTTGTAGTACCGCTAATAGCAATTAACGGTTGTTATTAAAATATCCATTCTATTCACAAATAATTGATTACAGAAAATCTCTAAATATTCTTTAATTTATGAACACGTAGTGGTGCCATCAAAGCAATTGCCGGTAATGATCATTGACGATTCTGAAGATACTTTATATTTGTATATTGGGATCGTTTATTTCTCATTAAACACTGAAGGAAGTAGAGTCATTAGCCACTAGTTGGCCACCTAGCACATTTTTAACCTACCCATGAATTGAATTTTTAACCTTACACATTTTTAAACCTATAACTTTAAAAATGTCTAGAGTGGAGAATATGATTGGGATCTCGGGGGTCACCAGTTAAGTAATGCACATGGTGAAGGATTAGGTCTTTATGATGTTGGCTGTAAAAGGACTTCTCTAAGTATTAATGTGTTGATGTCATTTAGATTCTAAAATCTCTTAGTTTGTATATGTGGTTTGAGAGAAAGATACAAAGAGAGTATTGAAAAACATATATCCTTTTTTAGCTTTAATACGTATTGAAGTGGTGATGTCTTTTAGATCTTAAAGTCTTTCTGATTGAAGCCACCAATCATATACATGATGCCTTCTTTTCAAAGGAAGGTTATTTTTTTCCAAGAAGAAACAGTACATGAATTTGCCTATTAAACTACTTAAGGAAGGGCATGTTTTTTGCTAAAGGATGATTATAAATATTACAATCAATCAAAGTCTAAGTAAAGAAAGGCACAAACCCAACTAAAGATTTGGGACATTGTAAACAACCAAAGGGTAGGTCTAAAGACCAACTAAAAATTATGGATGTCCAAGGTCTAAAGAAAGAAGGGCACATATCTAGTTTTACATTATGGATATAGATGTCTAAAAAATCATGGGTGTCCAAGGTCCAAAGAAAGAAGGGCACATATCTAGTAAATTACATTATGGATATAGATGTCTAAAAAATCATGGATGTCCAAGGTCCAAAGAAAGAAGGGTAGGTATATGGAAAAAAAGAGGGGTAGGGAGATAAAGAAAGAAGGGTAGGTATATAGATAAAGAAGGGTAGGGAGATAAAGAAAGAAGGGTAGGGAGATAAAAAAAGAAGGGTAATTATATTGAAAAAAACAAGGGTAGGGGAGTGCTCTGCTCCCTTTGAAGGAAGTCGTGGGAGGAAGGGAAGATGACCAAGGCATGTGACTCCGGAAGCCACCAACGCTTAGGTGAGTTCTACTTTCTGCTTTTCTTATTCAAGATTTTCTTCTTGCTCATCTTCGAAGAGGGGAAAACCCCCTAAAAATAGGCCATGCCGACACGCGGCTTATTTTTGGGGCTTTTTTAAATTGTTTTTTAACCTTCCATCATTGTCTCATTTGAGCTTTCCTTCAAGCTCTTAACAGTGCTACAAGTTGTGCTTTTTTTCATGTTTTATTGATTCAAATGCTTGGCCAAAGGGGGACTTATGGATCCCATTGGGATGTTCCAAAAGGGAAAAAAACAACCCAAAAATAGGCTACGCCAAAGGGGGACTTATGGATCCCATTGGGATGTTCCAAAAGGAAAAAAACCCCCAAAAACAGGCCACGTCGGCCCGGCGTGTTTTTGGGCATTTTGTTTTGTTTGAAGATATGGCCTAGTTATCTTCTTGGGGTTGGCAGCCTTAGTAATTTTTGAGGTCATTTTTGTATCTACCAAGCCGGCTTTTGTTTTTTAATGGTTTAGTGCTTCGAAGGACCACATTATGCTTGGCCAAAGGGGGACTTATGGAGCCTATTGGGATTTTCTAACACAAAAAAAACCCCGAAAACAGGCCGTGCCAGTTCCTAAGGGTTTTTTTGTGTTAGAAAATATTTCTTAGTTATCTACTTGGGGCTCCCTTATTCTTTTTTAAAGAGAAAAAAACCCCCAGGCCGGTGTGGCCTGTTTCTGGGGTTTTTTTTGTGTTAGAAAATATTTCTTAGTCATCTTCTTAGGGCTGCCTTAGTCTTTTTTAAAGAGAAAAAAAAAAGCCCCAGAAACAGGCCGCACTAGTGCGACCTGTTTCTAGGGTTTCTTTGGTGTTAGAAAATATTTCTTAGTTAGCTTTGGGTTTGCCTAATATAACTTCTTGTTTATGTTCAAGTAATATAGCTTTTTCTTTATTATCTATTGCTTAATTTGAAACAATGGCCTCTCTCACATCTCTAGTATAATTTAAGAAATTGGGGCAGATTTAAGAAGTAACAAAATCGTTTCTATTTATGCTTCTATTTGTGCTGTTATTTCATTTGCAATGGTGAGCATACTAGCATATATAAGAGTGAAAATATCATAAACGTTTGGTTTTTTTTCAACATGACATCACTAATACCTTTGTTTCTATTGGGACTATCTCGTATAGTGTAGTGAGGAGGACCTACCTAAGAGAAAAAAAAACCCCCAAAAATAGGCCACGTCGGTGGGACCTGTTTCTGGGGTTTTTTTTATATGTTTGTTCAAGCTAGAGCTTCTCCAAGCATAATCTTAGAGCATGCTCTTGATGATTATTATTTGGTTGCTACATAATTTAAAGGTGGATATATACGGTCATTTTAAAAAAGGCAGTCTAAAAGAATCCAAAAAGTGTGGATGAAGTCGGAGAGATGGGGCACTTTTGGGGACACATGGATGGTAGGTCTTTAGCAACGTATTTATGTGGTGATATGGAGATTTCTTGGGCTATAAAGATGTAGTTCATACTAGGCACCATGAATTTTAACTTTATTGACATTGTTGTGGTTTCTTTTTTACCATTTTTCCTTCTTATGTAGAAAAGCAAGCTTGTATTTGGGAGGTTGTGAAGATGTATGGGCCCATCAAAAGATACCTTTAAATAAATGATAATGCATTCATATAGATTTTGTATACTCATTATAAATTCACTTATTTATGTAGTGGATGAGGATGGAATGCCACATTCATGATTTGGTTTTTGGTGATGATGAGAGGACACTTTCAATCTTGGATTTTAAGGGCTTGGCTCATGTTTTTGTTCTTAATATGCCAGCATTGGTTTTTGGTGATGGGACCTTGGATTTTATCTCATGTTTTTATTCTTAATATGCTAGCATTGGGAACTATTGTTATGCTCTACAAAACTTTGTAAAGATTTTTATGCTTTTGTTTCAATATAATTTTTGTTTACAAATGTAAAATATCTTTACACACTTGGGCTTGCACCTTTTATGTGTAAGCATCCCTCTTGCCTTGAAGTATACTTTATTGCACATTTGATTTGCCATGAGGTGTTGGGTGAATTTTTTCTTTTTTGTGAAAAGCTTATCATTAGGGAAATGGATCGGAAATGGAATATGATCCGAATATAAATTCACTTTAGCTTTAAGAGTAAAGTGTAATAGATAAAAAATTAGCATTGAGAAATAAAATAAACTCTACTTTAAAAAACTTACATACTTGCTCTAAATAAACTTGCTATATAGTAATACTCAAAAACATTAAGTGAGCATTAAGGATGCATGAAGGGTTATAGAGGTGATGTTTGAGACATAGACAAAGTTCAAGGTGATGCATAGTTGAATGGTCAAGTTTTTTGGTGATGCATAGGTGAATGGTTTTGTTTTGAAGGATAAATGACAATGTTTGGAATGATTAATGGTTGTGTTTTGATGTGCAAGCGATCCACCACTGCTGGCGAGGGAAAGCGTACCAAGAGAGAAAAGGCACAAGCAGGTGAAAAGGAAGGGGAGTCTTAGGCAACAATTAGTTTGAATCAAACTAGTCATGTTGTGGAGACTAATATTGAGGGTGCTGGGGAGGAGGAGGGTAGTCAGACAATGACTGACTCTATGCCAGGTGGCTCTCTTATGGATGAGGATAGTGGCAAAGAAGTTTTTTTTACAGATTATGCCTTATGTTATGAGATCAGAGGTGCCTCCAACATTGGAGGACAACAAAGATGAGAATAAGATTTACATTGACAAAGGTGAGGATATCATGCAAAAAACTAGATTGTTTAGTTGTTTTCAACGTCCTATGATACTTTTGTGCAAACTTATTCCTTATGCCTGTGTTAGGGGTTTAAGGGAAGATGTTTCTGGTCTAAAGATTGCATTTGGCAACAAAGAGGGATATGTGCCAGAAAAGGGAGCATTTATAGTTTCCATTCGGACATGTGAAAAAGAGACTACCTATGTGAATGAGGAGATTACTAGTGGATGGGATGCTATTTGGCATGACATCAACAGGGAGTTTGAGGAGGAGTTAAGAAGTAGACCAGTGTTGCACATCCTTGTGGGTAGGATGTTTTATGTGTGGGAGGGAAACCATCGTATAGTGTCTTGGACATAAGCCATCAAAGAAAGATTTTCTCAAACAAGAGCAAAGCACCACCGTGTATTGTGTACGATCATTGATCCTACACGTGTGAGCGAGATCACTCTCTTGGCAAGCCTTCAGAGGATGAATTAGTAAGCTGCATAAAAATTTATGATTAAGATCTTGATCATGTGGTGTTTTTCTTGAGTGAATTGTAATTTTTTGTATTCATTTTTTAAAGCTTGAATACTCATGCTTTGGTGACCATAGCCTTGTGGGACGAGATTGTGAATTGTGCCAACATTAGTGCTGCCAATCATGATGATTACATGAAAGATTTGCTATATAGAGATAGGAAGTTAATTACTTTGATTAGAAATAATAATACAAAGGGAGACAAGCCTTGGTATCCTCTTACTCGTAAATACTTGGACAAGCTTGTTTATAATGTGAGTATTTGATAGCTTAAGATTTGTTTGATACTCATTCTTTGCTTTAAATTGTTATATGATGAGATTCGATGTTATGTGAAGGTTCAAATTACTCAAGCCTTGAACAAAAGCTTGAGCAAGTGCACTTGACCATGGGAGAAGATGAGGTGCAAAAAATTGAAGCCAAGGAGATAGAGGAATTGGCCATGAGATATGGTGACCGCATAGGGAAGGTATTTTGTCATGTGTTTTGCAACGGTGAATTTCATTTCTATTGAGACTAATATAAAGTGACTCTATTTGCATTTCAAGACAATGTTAATTTTGGAAAAAGTGTGTTGAGAATGATATCCATCTGTGTAGATCCTTAACATTGTTGATCCAAAGCATGGTGATGCATGGCGGGCTAAAGTGTGGTCCTTAAAGTGGGATGTGGATAGCTTCGCAACACTAGAGAAGCTAAATTTATTAGCATTGTGTGATGTACCAATAGAGTCCAAAATCTTTTGGTTGGGTTTATTGGAGGTAAGCACGACAACCAAAAATATGTTTGGCCTTGTGCACGTAGATCATGTCTAGAGAAAGTAAGTCATGGTTTTCTATAGCTATTTGTGTTTAGTTGTTTGCAATTTTCAAAACCTTCTCTTATGTCATATGCATGCTTTCCTTTGTGATGTGATTTCTTTTTACTTTTTTGAAGCTGGCTTCGAAAAGAGGTCACTCTTGAAAAGATTTTATAAGGGGAAGATGCTATCCTTAAAGATTTTGTGGAAGAGCCTAATGGCGTGGTAGTGCCCAATGATTGCTTGCTCTATGATTATTACGAGGAGATAGATATTGAGAAGAGGAAGCAATTGTTCCCTCTTGAGACAAGCCAAGACACAAGGGAAAAAAAGAGTGCTGAAAAGACAACAAAGAAGTCTGACATGGTCCGGATGGTTGCCTAGAGGTTGATTTGTTTTGCAAGTGGTGTTGGAAATGTTCTTAAGAAAATGTGTACATTCTTTTAAACTCAAAGATGCTTTCTTAATCATGTGTTGCTTTTCAATGTTTTCAGATATTTTGTGTGTTTGAAAGAAAGGGGTCATTTGGCTGTCATGCCTGTAAGAACAAAGAAATGGTTGGCTCTAGATAATGAGGCATTGTGTACCCCCAAAGTATGCATTAAACTTGAGAAAGGTCATGTTTTGGAGAGGGAGAAAGATCTCCACCAGCATTTCAAACTTGGGCATCCTCTTGATGTGGAGAAGGTGGTTGATGAGAGGAGGTGGAGAAAACGAGACCTATACAAAGGAGAGTTCTTTATTAATGTAGGCATCTGCTAACTATTGGGCATTGTCTTGAGTTGCTCGTTACTTTATTTTGCATGTGTAAGACAAAGACAAAGTTATGGAAGAGCAGCCAAGGGTGGACTTATTGGATGCAGAGATAGACATGAATATTGGGGATGCTCATGATGATGGTAACTCTTTTCCAACCTCTCTAAAATTGAGCTTGGGATATTCTCTTTGTTGTCTTGAGTTGCTCGTTGCTTTATTTTGCATGTGTAAGACAAAGACAAAGTTATGGAAGAGCAGCCAAGGGTGGACTTATCGGATGCAGAGATAGACATGAATATTGGGGATGCTCATGATGATGGTAACTCTTTTCCAACCTCTCTAAAATTGAGCTTGGGATATTCTCTGTGTTGTGTTGACACTATATTATGTCAGGTTATGATTTTATCTTTCTAACTATCCTTTCGACAATGGCATGAATAAGGAAAGTTGTTTGGCAATAAATCTTTCTTTAGATTGTTTTCAAGATGAGGGCCTTCATGGCAAAACAACCTCGATCATTTCTAAAAGAATGATAGCATATATCTACCAGCCGCATGTGCCAGTTTTGGATGTGTCATGTGGAGATATCCCAAAGTGTTTGGCTGTTGTTGGGGATTATATTTCTATTGGCAAGTGTTTTATAAATGGCACAAAGAATGCATCTTACACCATAGTTCATGAGCACATGCAAAAATCCACACCCAAGGGTAGACAATATGCAAGGAAAGGGAGATCAGTTTCTTGGGCGACTGATTTGATATTTTTGGACCTCCCTTTCGGTGGAGTGGTACATGTGTCGTCGACTCTAGGCCCTTGTGGGATACAGTGTGTGAGGACCATGTGTGGTATGGAGTGGGTTTGGCTGGCTCTTGGTGATTCTGGCTGGTTGTTGATTATGGCATCAATGGAGGTAATATTCCACGTGTTGGAAGCTTGCAAGCATTTACTTTTGTCTTGAGATTTGGTTGATAAAAGTTATGTTATGTTTTATAGGAGAGAGAGTGGGTTGGGTTGAGCGCTATTGCCATGTATTGGATTTGGAGATTTGGCATCTTATTGTCATGCATCACTCACCCTATGGATACTATGAGACTAGGGGTTTTCGAATAGAGGTAGTGTGTTCAGTGGTGGTTCCAGGGTAATTTGTTCAGTATATATGATTCTTCTTGCTTCATTTGGTTGTTGTCATCCTATAACATTATACCTCTTCTATGCTCTTTGCAGTTCGCAGACGAGGTATGATTCTTGCGATTTACTGCTTGGAGAGTGCACCCCTTTTTGAGGCGCTTTGTATACATCCTATGGATTTGGTGGCATACCATTATTTGCCAGATGTGTCTTGTGATAGGGATCTCGGGGATGTGGAGATCCGTGGTGTTGTGGAGCACAATGTTACTTTCATTTTGCAGGATATTTGGAGTTGTTATGTCGTCGTGGTGGTGTTTGCCTTAAGTTGGGTTGTAGCACAGCTCCTCTACTTAATGCATGTTTGAGGTCTGGTCATTTATGCGCTTCGATGGACTCTGACAAGGGTCTTGTGTCTTTGTACATACAGCCATTACTTCTAGCTCTAGGAGGCCAAGGGGGAGGCTAGTAGTTCACATGATTGGGATGATAATATCGATGAGCATGTGGGATAGAATCCATATGATTAGTGAGCGTCTAGACCTTATTCAGTGCTACATTGATTACTATTTATTTGGCTTTGTTTTTTCGATGCGCTTGTTTTTTGGGACTATTGTCACTCTATTTTGTTATTTTGGTTACCTTCATGCATATGTTTAAAGACAAGAACATTCAAGTTTGATCTGCAGTACACCGATATACTTAAACATGTGAATTTGCAAAAACTAAACAATTTTTATTCTTTATTTTCTATCCAAAGTGTTCTGCCAAAGTATGTCGAAGCAATGGCAAGAACCATGGCTGGAGACTCACGTTTTGAGAAGGACCATGCAGATTGACGTCACACTCCTCATGTTTAGTAGACAATAAGTGTGACTCAACTTGATTTGTTTTGGTGTATGTAGTGGATAATGCAACACATGGTTTTTGTGTTTGCTTGGCGAGCCATTATTGGCGATTTTGTTTCGGTCGGTCTTGATTAATGCAAATATTGTTGGGTATTGTTCTGTGCAATCAAAAAATTATAGTTGGAGTGGTGTTTCAATTTTGTTTGGTTATTGATGTGATCTTCTAATGCGCTGCTTGTGTCTTGTGCTCACTGTGCATTTTTTTTGTTGTGAAAGTTCATCGAGTAACTTCCAATTTTTTGGGGTTTGTTGCCAAGTTTCGCTCTAATTTTCAAATAGCTCCGAAAAGGTTGCTCGGTGTTTGGTAAGACTCATCGGAATGGCTCCAATTTGATGTGTATGTCCCAGGATTTATGTTTCCCCCCAAAAAGGAAGTATTTGATGTAGAGACTCTCTTGCTAGTGATGTGATCGTGGTTTGCTAATTCGTTCCATTTGCACTTGCACCAAGGTGTTGGGAACACCAGCTTGACCAACAGTAACTTGTTGAGAAAGGGAGCTAAGCTCCATTGAGAGGGATAGCTAGAAAACTAATAATAATGTAATTAATGATAGTGCTTAGACATTGCCAATAATGAAGTGCAATGGCTCACAAGTTGAGCAATGAAGTGCAAGTTGAGCAATGGAAGGTTTTGATACCAAATGTTAGATATCATGGAGGCTTAAACACATCAAGATGAGCCATGGCTAAGTATAACTAGGAGTGATTATGACTTAAGCACAAGTGACTAGCTTAAGCAAGAATATGATTAGCATAATGACAATTCAAAGTAGGAGCAATTGAGTGTTTTTCATTCATGAGAATGTGCCTCTTAAATAGGCACATTCTACCTCTTAAATAGACTAAATACAAAGCATGAAATGCGTCATTGATGATGTCAAGTACCTCCTCAATCATCTCTACATTCTCTCTAGAGTCTCTCCTAGAATCTCTCATCAAAGTCAACATTGGTGGTCTACTAAATGCATGGGAAATAGGTGCCTTCTTCTAGGTAGAAATGATGCCTTTTTACAAGAGTAAAGCCAAGGTTTTATATGCACCCCAAATAATCTTAGAACATGGGCATTAATACTGAGTGTATTCCAAACAACTAGAAATGGTTTATACTCTTTTATGCCAAGATTGCTCGTCCATTATACAAGCTTCTCATTGTATTTGAGTGGACGGAAGAGTGCCAACACGCTTATGATATGTTAAAGCAAACTCTAGCTAGCTCTCCAATCTTGCAAGTGACAAACTAGGATATTATATTCCATGTGCATATAGATGCTTCTAACTTTGCTATTGGATGCATCCTAACTTAGCCAAATGAACACAAACTAGACTACCCTATAAGTTTTCCTAGCCGACAATTGTGCGAGGTTGAGATAAACTATACCACCACGGAATGTGAAGGATTAGCTATGGTGTATGTAATGAAGAGATTTTGGCACTAGCTATTAGCTAATAAGCTTGTTTTCTATGTTGACCACATCAAGCCTTATTATACCTTGTTAATAAACCATACCCCACAGAATCACCAGGTGGTTGTTGAATCTTATTGAATTTGATTTTACAATGGTTGTGAGACCTGCAAAAAAACATTTCATGGGCTGATCATCTATCTCGCGTACCTAATGATAAAGCACCACTTGAAGTAGATGATGATCTAATTGATGCTACGTTGTTCAAGGTTGAAGCTATGCCAGAGTAAATCGTTAACTTTATAGCTAACGGTTTTCTTGAACTAAAGAAATTAAAAGGCAAGATCTAGCAAGGAAATTACTAAAAGAAGTGGAGCCTTACCAATTGATTACTGGAACCTTTGGTTTTTCTTTAAAAATGATAAGTGACCAAGAAAAGCACTTTATCAATGATGTCACAAATCTACACCATACTACCCACAAGCAGATGGTCAAGATGAGAGCACCAACAAAGTTCTTATTTCTATACAAACTAAAACTATTGAGGCTCAATGCAATGATTGGGATTTTAAGTAGCGCAACTATTGGGTTGCTTCTTGCTGCTCCATGTCATAGCACCACTCCTAAAGGAGAACATAAATCCATTGGTAGATCTCCTATCTGCAATACTACCAGTCCAATTTGCATCAATGTATCCAAACACCTGCAAACTTTGTATACCAGTCTCATAAAAGAGACCATAGTCTAATGTGGACTTCACATAGCGCAATGTGTGCCTCACACCATCCAAATGTGGCTTTCAACAAGGAACTTGCATAAATTGACTCTCCAATTTAACTGTATAGTTTGAATCTCGCCTAGTGATCATCATGTAGATCAAGCTACCCACTATCTTCTTGTACATAGTGGGGTTCTCCAAGATCTCACCCGTAATTGCACTTAACTTGCCATTTGAATCTAATGGCATATAAATTGGCTTACAACTAGCCATACCATATTTGGACAGCATGTCCAATGCATGCCGTCTCTGTGTGATAGCCATATGCCCTTGGCTGTCCTAATAACCTCAATGCCAAGAAAGTACATTAGCTCACCCAAATCCTTCATGTCAAATTTCTGCTTGAGGAGATATTTCACACTGTCCCTTCACAGTCGATATGGAAGGTGGGAACAAGCAAACCTAAGCTGACATAGTAGCCTAGGGGAGCATACCAGAGCATGTTAAGAACTTGCAAGTTTTCCAGGAGGTGGGCGGGATGGCCTCTAAGATCACAGAAAGGAAGAAAGTCTTCAAAACTGACAAGAAGCTCTCTCTTGGGAAAATGCTTTTTGAAATGCACAAAGCCCTCACCTGTGGGCTGTTCTTCTATTTTATGGGGAAGCCACTGACAGAGGAGGTCTTTCTGAGGTGGTTCCAGGAGGTATATGGAACAAAAGCTAGACTGACTAGGTTCTACTTTGCAGTTAAAGGCTTCATCCAAGCCATGGTGGAATCAGAATAGTAGAGGGACTATGTCCTTAATTGTCACCTCCAACAATCAAGTCATCTACATAGATTGTGATGAGACCACAAGGCCCTTATCACTCTTTTACACATAGAGTGAATGATCAGCATCTACCACATGAAAGCCAGTGGTGATAAGATATTGTGCTATCTTATCATGCCATGCTCTCGGTGCCTGTTTCAAGCCATATAAGACTTTACGCAGCTTGCATACAAAATCAGGGTGACCCACATCTTCATAACTTGGTGGTTGATCCATATACACTTCTTGCAAATCACCATGTAAGAGCACGTTTTTAACATCCATTTGATGTAAAACCCATCCTTTTGATGCAGCCACCGCAAATAATAACAACTCTCATGGTTGCCATCCTGGTAACGGGGCTGAACGTCTCCTCATAATCAATGCCATAAGTTTGAGCATAACCTTTGGCAACCAATCTTGATTTATACCTACTGCTAATACTTCCAACTGAGTTATGCTTTATTTTGTACACCCACTTGCATTCAATAGCCTTCTTGTCCTCAGGCTGCTAATACTTCCAACTGAGTTATGCTTTATTTTGTACACCCACTTGCATTCAATAGCCTTCTTGTCCTCAGGCAATGGCACCAAGTCCCAAGTCTCATTTGCATCCAATGTAGCCATTTCTTCATCCATGGCTTTCTCCCAATCAACATTCCCAATATCTTCTTCAAGAATGTGGGTTCAACATCTTGCACAACTTTAGCCATATATGCATAATGATGAGCCACATAACCATCATAAGTCAACCTATCAACAGGTTTTTAAATCTCCCTGACCTGTGTTGTCCATGATCACTACCTGGCATTTTTGCAACTTCTCTTGCCTTCCTTACACCAAGTGTTCTAATAGCTGGAATCCAAGCTCATCATGAAGACTCTGCTCTGAGCCACTAGACTCTCCATCAACAAAAGAATGCCCTATACAAATGTTAGGTATACCAAGAGGCTCACCGACCTTCTCTTTGCCTTTGCGTGATGTACCAACTGCATTTTCAGGACTGGTGTTTTGACGTAGCCTGCCACTCCATGATCTATCAACAATAGACCCAACACAAGAGGACTCTCGAGGTCCACTCAATGACTATGATTGTTACTGACTTGCATTCTGTGCAATCACACTTCTAGTTACATCAACATCTTTTTCAGCAGCATACCATCTACTCATTTCATCAAACATAACATCTCTGCTTACCCTCAACTCACATGTAGTAGGATTATAGCATTTGTATCACTTTTGCTCAAGGGAATATCCAATAAACACACATTTTTCTACTTTTGGATCCAGCTTCGTACACAACTTAGCTAGCACATGCACATAGGCAATGCATCCCAAAAACTTTCAAGTGAGATAAATCAGGTTTCTTGCCAGTGAATTTCTCCTCTAGTGTTACATCATGTATGGATGCAGTCGGAGTCTTGTTCATAATATAAATTGCTGTGAAATAGCTTCAGCCTAATACCTATGCGGTATATTTTTCTTTGTCATCAATGCTCGTGCTATCTCTGCAATGTGCCTGTTTTTTTGCTCAGCAATCCCATTTTGTTGTAGAGTGTATCTACATGTAAACGATCTCTGAACGCCATTCTTTTGCAAAAAATCAAAGAACTCATTGGAGAAGTACTCTCCCCCTCCATTTGACCTTAGGCACTTCACATGCTTTCCTGTCTGCTTTTCAGCCACCATTCACTCTAAAATTCTGAAAATGAGTGAAAACTTCACTCTTCTCCTTCATGAAATACACCCACACTTTCCTCGTGTAGTCATCAGTGAATGTTACATAATACTTACAGCCACCCATAGTAGACGTAGTTTTGGTAGGACCCCATACATCTAAATGGCACAACATCTAGTACATTCTTGCTCACATTTCTATCATGTGGAAGTACATGATTTGTCTGCTTTCCAAATTGACATACTTCACATACTTTCTACATACCATCAACCTTAAACTTAGGCAACCCTATCACAATTTCTTTAATCTACATAGAATTCAGTCTTTGCACATTTACATGCCCAATTCTCTTATGCCAAATGTCTGTATCTGCAAACAACTTGTGATCTATGTGCAAACATTGAAACTTTCACTTTGAGCATATTTACATCTAGTGTAAACATTTTGCTCGCTCTATTGCCTTTTGCAACCAACCTGCACTTATCTTTAAAGTCTTCGACATAGCAACAATCAAGGTAAAAGTGCACCTGCAAATCTTGGACAATGGAAACCAGATTCTTTGTAATATTTGGAACGTGAAGAACATCTGAAAGGTACCTCACCTTACCATCCTACATAGATAATGACACATTTCCAACATGGGTACTTGGATGAGTAGTATCATCCCCTATTTCAACAAAACCTGGCTTTTCAAGATTTTTTATATCCTTGAACCACTCGCCATGACTGGTCATGTGGTTAAAAGCACCTAAATCCAATACCATGTATCATCATTGCATGCAGATACATCATTTCCCGACACATCATTAAGTACATGTTGCATAACAAACAACCTTTCATTGTCCTTATTACTTCTGCTAGAGGATGCATGGCCGTGTGATAGAAAAGATGGGTTTTGGTGAGATGTTTTGCAGTATGGTCAAGACACGCTTCTCAAATGTTTATGCTACAATTCAAGTCAACGGTTATACCTCAGGTAAGTTCCAGTTGAAAAGGTATGTGAGGCAAGGATGCCCCCTTGCCCCCCTTCTATTTGCCATCACCACTGACCCCCTTCTGAGAAACTTGAATCTGCTGGTCCAAAAAGCCTCACTCAGACCTCTACCACTCCCACAAGGAAGTCCTTTTGTCTGCCAGATGCTTGCTGATGACAGTTGCAATGTCATCAAATGTGATAGACAAAGTATTGGAAGCCTTATGAGTGTGTATAACAGCTTCTGTGAAAGTGTCTAGCTCAACACTAGCACCAAGCAAGACTGAATGTCTGGTGTTGAGCCATAGGCAAAGACAGCATGTTCTGGGAATTTCAGTTGAGGGATATTGGACTTGGTAAGGTCATCAGGTACCTTGCATGCCCAATTGGCTAGGGTATTATAGCTCATCAATGCTTTGAGTGGCTGCAACAAAGGATTATCCAGAAGGTCAAGGCAAGGTCAAAGTTGAGATTGAGCTTGGCAGGGAGAATAATTGCTCTGAAGCATATCCTTTTGGCATTACCAATATATGTTGCCACTCTAGTAAAGTTTTCAAAGGCTAACTGGGGCAGACTATGTAGAAGTTTCAGGGAGTTCTTGTGAGCCTTTTCAAACACTAAAACTTGGAACTTTGTCTCATGGGAATAGGTGTGCTCCAGGAAAGAAGATGGGGGTTGGGGAATCCCAGATATCATCAAGCAGGCACGTGAACTGCTAGCCAAGTGGATCACAAGAGTAGAGTTAGATCAGCCATGGGCAATCATCACAAGGAAGAAATTATATGAAGCCGATGTCCTGGGGAAAAAAGTGGATTGGCACCCACTGGTTAGACAAGTTGATCTTCCCAGGCAGCATCAAAATCAAAGGCTCTGAACACATTCAGAGGCTAGTTCAGAGTTGGAAGGGAACTCTTTTAAATGCTGAGTGGGAAGGCTTTAAAAGAGGAGACTCCTCACTATTGTAGAGTATCTGGTTGTGTAAGATTGCTTTTAAGGATGGAGTCCCACCCATACTTAGGAATAACAAGATTGCTAATAGGCTACATAACAAAGGGCTGAAAATCTTTAAGGACTTGTGGAGTAGCAGTGCTCAACAGTGGGAATTACCAACTGGTATTTGGCAAAGGTTGACCAGGGATGAGTAGCTTTTCTTGGTAAACTTAATCAGTAGGATTAAAGACTCTTGGCCCACTGCTGGATTTCTCTCTCTGGAGCAATGCATCAAAGAATGGAAGGTTAAGGAAGTGAGGATTGATAACAAGATCAAAAATACTGTCAGATCTGACATGTGGATTGAAAAGTTAGCAAGGAGTTGGAATAAATAGGGTATCCACTTGACTCCACAATACTACAGGAAGAGGACATCCAAGGTGTGGAAATCTTCAGTCTCCACAAGCCTGGATTTAATGCTCTGGAGAGTGCTTCATCTGCAGCTCCCCGCCGTAAGGGAAGTCACTACACAATGGGGGGATGGCAACCCTTCGCGCCCTATGTGCAATTGCAAAAAAAGAATTAGTGTTTCATGCACTGTGGGAATGTGGGGTAGTTCACCCCATCTGGAAAAAAGCAAGCAACATGTTGAGAGATTGTGGAGTGATTGATCACATCAACTGGAGACACGCCTTAATTGGATGCAAAGGTAGGATGAACCTAGCAAATCTACAGTGTTTGGCACTCAATCAGAGCTCTCATCAACTCTGAAGTCTGTAAATGCAGGAATGCAGCAGCACATTATCGTCCTAGTAAAGCCCCCTCTCTCACTCCAAAGGAGTAAAAGATCTTCTTGTGTAAGCCTGCAAGCTTGCCAGCAGCAACAATGGAGGCTCCATTTGGAAAGAGGCAGCCAAAACAGTCCTTAGGAAGCTACTGAAGCTCAAAGTCTAACTTGTAGGTGATGTATCTTTCATTGATACTAATATAGCATCTTTTGCATTAAAAAAAAAACTAGGCACATGTTTTTTTTGAGTGAATAGGCCCCAATTATAAGTTAAAGTGGTGGTAAACTCCCATGTTAAAGAATCTCAGGAGTAAATTTTTTTGAATATTTTATGAAATTTGCAGGTTTTTATTATTTAAACCTCCCAAGGAACGAGGAAATTTTTAACCTCTTCGAGCTAAAGATTTTTTTTTTGAATTTGGAAGGTTCAAAATCAAGTCTTCATGTTGAGGATTTTGTTTCCTTAGGTACCACATGTAATGGCGACTGCACTTGCTGTTCCTCGCCCCTTTTCTTCCAACCTCAATATCGCCTTCTTCTCTTTCAGCGGGCTTAAAGCAACCCGTGCTTCCTTCACTTGCTCCTTCCTGGGATCCTGCACAACCCCTCGCTGTGCACTCGCGTGGGGCTCGCTCCATGGCCCCTCCGACACTCTTGTAGCCACAGGAGCTCCAGGCCATGCCCGCGCAGGCGCAGGGCCCTTCAAGATAGCGCTCCTGGGAGCTTCCCAAGGGGTGGGGCGCCCGCTTTCTCTCCTCATCACGCAGTCGCCCCTGGTTTCTCAGCTCCACCTCTACGATGGAGAAGAAGAAGTGGATGGCCTCGTCTCCGAGCTTCGCCAGCGGGACGGAGATGGGACCACACAGGTAGTGGATGGATTCAAGGGCTTCCCGCAGCTGGCCAACTGCCTCGCGGGCATGGATATGGTGGTGATTTTATCTGGCGCGCAGAGAGGCCCCGGCATGACGAGGCAGCAGCACTTCGAGACCAACGCAGGCACAGTGAAATCTCTCGTGGAGGCCGTAGCACAGAGCTGCCCCAAGGCATGGCTGCATGTGATGAGCGAACCCTTGGACTCCATGGTACCCATGGCCGCAAACGTGCTTAGGAGATTTAGGGTCTTCGACCCTGCGAGACTGTTTGGGATAACCAAGGTGGACTTGATTCTGGCAAGCGAACTGGTGGCCAGGATGAAAAACCTCGACCCACGACAGGTGGAGGTCCCTGTGGTAGGAGGCCATGACGGGATAACCATCCTGCCCTTTCTGTCCAAAACAATTCCCAAGTGCCAATTCTCTCAGGAAGAGATCGAGGAACTCACTGCGCGCATCCGAGTCGGTACACAGAATGCAGAAATCCTAGGCAGGTCTGCAGCCATGTTTCTGGAGTCTTGCCTCCGAGCTAGGGATGGGGAGAATGACATCTTCGACTTTGCCCTTGTCCAGAATGCCATCACTCGGGTAAACTACTTTGCTACTCGCTTTAAGCTGTGTGAGAATGGTGTCCAGTATGTTGTCGGTAAAGATTTCATTGATATGAGCAAGTACGAGGAAGCTGCCTACCGCACACTCCTCCCAGTTTTGAAAGCGAATATTGATAGGGGTCTGGCCTTTGCTTCCAAAGATCCTGTTGTTACTGCCTAGCTCCGTGCACCATTTACGAGTTTAACTCTGGTGTTCTGTGAGTGTGATGAATTTTTCACAATCAGCAGGCATATCAAAGATTGACTGCAGGCATTTTTAGATGGGTTGAGGCCATGCCAACATTGGTTGCGGGCATATCTAGATAGGTTGCAGCTGCACTTGCCCGATATTGGTGTGGTTCAGTTTTTTTTGTCACTTGTTTTGTCAAGGAGCAGGTTGGTGATGTAATGTTGGAGTGCACGCCCAGTCAGCACCAGGATCAATACAAGCCCAGCAATAAGGAAATTGCAGTCTTTATTTATATAATGTGTATTCTCTGAATTGTGATTTATGGTCATCTTTTGGGTTTAAGGCATTTCACTCTGGACTGCTATATACAGTGATCAATGTGAGATGTTAAAGATTTACATCATCATGTTGACTGGTGATAATTTTTACATGATATTCTGGTCTACACATGCATACGTTTTTAAATCAGTGAGTATGTTTGTCCACTATTAGCCTCAGAGAAAAGACCACAATGGTTTTGAGAATATGATAGTCCTCACTACCAATAGCTTGTCAAATTTTTTTGGATGATTAACCTGTTGTCTGTGAAGACACCATGTTTTATGGGCTAGGTGAGTTTAGCAGCTTAGTCATAGTAAGCTGGGTTATACACATTCCCGCACAGAGGTATACTTGCCCTTGGATGGGGGAATGAGTTCTGTTTGGCTGGATATATCATTTGAAACTGAGCCCTTTGCATATCCCCAAAAAGCAGCAGACTTGGGAGTGGGGTGGACTTTGTGATGGACTGCTGAAACTTGATTTTTGATTGGCTCCAATTGCATTGTGGGGCTTGTGTAGCATGCAATAGGTTGACTGTCGTAACGCACAACAAAGCCTTCTTTAAACCTGTGAGTTTATGCAATCCACTTTACTTTGAGAGAGAAGAGTAGAGAGAGAGAAGATGTCGGCCAATAAGCAAGCCTATGTCAGAATGAGCAGCGGAAACGAGACAAAACCAGAGTAGAAAAGAAACGCAGAAATGCTGGAGAGAGAAGTGTTGTATAAACTCTACTATATACACATGATCCGGTACAACACAAGTGTGTGTGTGTGGGGGGGGGGGGTGGGAAACGTGGTATATATACCACCTGTGGCTGCAGGTCGGCCAGTGTAAAACAGGCCGACAGCCCCAACAGTGCCCAGGACTGGGATAATATCCAGCCGGCCATAAAAAAAGACAAAGTCAGCCAACAAAACAAGTCGGCCAGCAACATGATGAGTCAGCCATCGGATAAACCAGTTGGCCACCTCCTACAGCCCCCCCCACGACTAGCAAAACTAGGGAAAATATGGATAATGAGAAAAAAATGGAGAAACTCATACACATGCAGGCACACCCACAACACTGGCCCTCACTCCCTACAGTGTAATATGGTACAGACAGGAGATGACTGCAAACACCCCCTCTCAGCTCCTGGATGTGGAACCAACCCTAGTGAGCTGGAGTGTTGACGAAACATCTCCTGAGGTAGAGGCTTCGTGAAGAGGTCTGCTGCATTGTCCTCTGTCGAACAAAAGACTAGCAAGATGTCACCAGCCAAAATCTTCTCACGAACAAAGTGATATTGTATCTGTGTGCTTGGTTGTCTATTTTTGCAAGTTATTATCCGAGATGATACTGAATAGAAAATACTGGAAAATACTGAAAAATGTATATCAGGTAGATCCATGTATGGTGATCAGTTGAAGTGTTGCCCTCTCCTTAGATCAAGTATCTCCGCCATGGGGTTGTCTAGAATGGAGAGGTCATAGAAGCGAAGTAGGCGCCTCCGATGCCGAGCAATAATGGCTCTGATCTGGCGATGGTGGTGAGGATGCCGTGGTCGGGATCCTCGTGGGTGTGGCCGACGAGCACGACATAAGATAACTGCTCTATCAGTGGTGACTCCCTGGGAGCGTGGTCGGTGCCTTGATGGCCCAATGGAGGAGGTATCACGAGGTGTGTGGGCTGGGCTGCTGGTGCTGGTGCCGAAGAAATCTGTCAAGGTCCTCTGTCTAGGTGCATCATGGCTCGGCCTCCTGTCTGCCAAGAGAGTCTCTCTGTGTCTCCTGAGCTCAAGTAGAAACAATCCCAGGCATCTCTGATCCTCAAACTCCATGACCCTGCGTAACCGCCCAAAACCCTCTCGGAAGAGGCAGTGATATCTCCCTCGGATCTCATAATAGACTGTACATCGGCAAATGTAGTGTTTCTCTGTCTCTACCTCCTGGTAGCATAGCTGACAAATGCGGTCATCCAAGATCTGATGCACATATCGCCCTGTCTCAATCCGCAGCTGGTGTGATGAGGTCCGGATTTGTCCAATGGCACAAGGTATCCCATGTGATAGGTGTACATCCATGTACGCCGGGCGGGTGATAAAATCATCTGGTGAGAGGTGTAGAAAATGGCTCTTGTAATGAGCCATCTTCGTGCCCAAGGGCTCAAGGGGGCTAGTCCATGTCCTCTATGTGTCCACTCTGATGATATCCATCCTGATCACGCGGTTTTGCTCTGAGCGGGTGAGATCCAAAAATGGACAATCCAGATTGTACTGAAAGGGTGGTAGTGCCTCTATCCGCAAACCATATAGGTCAAACCATTATCTCACCTGAGTGCACCAACAATGAGTATCTCCATCCTCTGCCAACTATATGGATGAGGTCAATGCCAATCGGGAGTACCTCTGCTGAGGGAGCTCCCATAGCCGTTGTAAAAAGGTAACTGCTTGGAATAGGGTCTCGGTTACTACTGGTGGGGCACCCAGCTCAGCCCGAACAATCTCATGTGGTACTGACGATTTGCTCCGAATCATGCGGGCAATCATCATAATCAGTGGTCTCTCCATTTGCCTCCATCCCTCATCTGTCCCTCTCTGAGATTTGTGATGTATACTGGGTCCCCAAATTGGAGCTCCGTACAGTTGGGTCGGTGTGACAAGCGTATCAAATAGTCACAATTTGGTGCGTGGCTCCTGAAACTGTATGTGTGCTTATTGCCTCTCAAGTGCCCCCAAGGTTGCATGCCCTCGAGTACAAAAAGGTACATGAATCCTTGCAGCCATGGGCTGCCTTCTGGAAAAGGTAGAATATCCTAACACTAGTCCTATGTCTAGATCCACACCCAAGAGGGAGTGAATTGAATAAAATGATGAGCAAAAGTGTCTTTTATAGGCCTTAGAAAAAGCTAGAGTTCTGGTCGATTGTTGGCTGGACACCAATATCACTAATGAAGTACCCGACCTGTTTTAATGCAGTCGACACAGCCTCTTCTTGCATTCCATGCAGCCGACAGGTCATCATGTCCATTCCAGTCCATCACTTGCCATAACTTGCACATCTCTCAGCTAAACTTGATGACGGGATTCAAATGTCTTTCTTGGATGACTGGCATCATCCCATTCTATTCTCGGAGTCCTCGTCATCCTTCCTACTATGGCAACCTTTTCATTGAATATGTGGTCCGGTCTCCAAATCCACTCTAACTCTGAAGAAGATCTATGCATCTGTTCCATCTAGTCCCCATTCCGTTCTTGCTCTGTCTTTGAACAATATCTTGGTCTTCATTCTTGAGAAATGAGTCTGGAACTCTCACTCCACCCCTTGGAGGATCATCCTCCTTTGGAACCGTTGCCTGCAAGCCTTTCTTGGTATGCCCCAAGTGGCATCCGACTCACAGGACTGCCGTTCCCCTTGGGTCTTGTGGAACACCACCAACCAACCGCTTGGGAGTTCTTCCTTGTCTTGTGTTCCTTGCCTTGGGCCTCGTACTTGTGCACTTTCCTGTACCTTGAAAACCTGTATACCTTCATATGGGACTGAATTAGTGTCTAGCCTTGCTGAGCTTGATGCTCTAATACCAATGTTACACACGGAAGCTCTGGGAGTCTTCTTTTAGCCCTAAACACCATCTAGAACATGCTGATGCAGAAACGCAAACAGAAGAGAGTAGAGAGAGAGATAGCTTGAAATTCAGTATATCATATAGTATAAAAAGGTACATGAATCCTTGCAGCCATGGGTTGTCTTATGGAAAAGGTAGAATACCCTAACACTAGTCCTATGTCTAGACCCACATCCAAGAGGGAGTGAAAGAATAAAACGATGAGCAAAAGTGTCTTTTATAGGCCTTAGAAAAAGCTAGAGTTCTGGCCAACTGCTCGGCAAGCTGCCTGGACACCAATATCACTAATGAAGTACCCGACCTGTTTTAATGCAGAGCCGACACAACCTCTTCTTACATTCCACGCAGCCAACAGGTCATCATGTCCATTCCAGTCCATTACTTGCCATAACTTGCACATCCAAGCTCCAAAATCCTGGTTCTATCTGGTTCTTAATCCTTATTTATCTGGTTCTTAGTCTTGAGATTAGCATGTACATGTGCATGCACATGACAAGAGACAAGGACAAGAACTGTCCGAATCGTGGTCATCCTATATGTTAGTGCAAAAGTGTCCTCATAGTCGATGCTCGACTCTCGACTCTTATGCCCTTGGCACATTTTGGCCTTGAGCAACTTGACAACTCAGCAACAAGTAGCTCCTTGATCTTTTCTTTCTACTTTTTGTGCTTGGTGTTGCTATTGAGTAAGCAACAACTTTCTTTGTCGGGTGATAGGATCCTCTTTACAAGCAAGGTTTCTACCCATGTAAGGAGGATTGAAGACTTCAAGGTTTTTGGGCCATTATGTGGCGAGGCTGTTAGCAGTCACCTCTTGTTTGTACCATATTACACTGTAGGGAGTGAGGGTGAGTGTTGTGGGTGTGCCCGCCCTTGTATGAGTTTCCTCCATTTTTTCCTCATTATCCATATTTTTCTTAGTTTTTCCAGTCATGGGGAGGCTGTAGGAGGTGGTTGACTAGTTTATCTGATGGCCGACTCATCATGTTGCTGGCCAACTTGTTTTGTTGGCCGATTGGGTATTATCCCAGTCGTGGGCATTGTTGGGATTGTCAGCTTGTTTTACACTGGCCAACCATTAGCCCCAGGTGGTATGTATATGTTTCCCCCCACACTTGTGTTGTATCGGATCGTGTGTATATAGTAGAGTTTATACAGCACTTCAGAGAGTCATGTGGCAAAGGGAGTTCACAAGCATTGTTGGAGAGAAGGTGTCAGCATTGGGTTTGCCACCAATGCATTGTGGTGGAATGCGTGAGGAGTCTAGGTCATGGAGTAATCCCACAGGCGAATCGGGGTGGTCACACAAGCCTGGGCTTGTGCTTTTCCACGGACCCATCGGACATATACTTGGTCTTGTAGACCCACTTGACACCAATGATGGACTGTTTTGAATGGACTCCCAAGTTCTATTCTTCTGTACGGCTTCAAGTTCCACTTGCATGGCTTTCCTCCAAGTGTTCTGGGAAAGAGCTTCCTTAACTGAAGTAGGCTCTTTGTCTCGAATGATATGAGACATCAATGCATAGTTCACTTGTAAGAGCTCCTCTGATTGACTTTTATCACGAACTCTGTGTGATCTTGGAGGTCCATCCTTTGTGGTCCACTCAGAGGGATACTTCGTAACACCTGACTCCCGAATGGTATCCAACATACCCGAATAGAACGCAGAGGCTCTTGTTGTTGTTGTGGCACATCTCCAACCTCGGGCTCAACTTCTACAATTGACTGAGACTGGCTAGCTAGAACAATAGCCTGGGACTCATCCTCATACACATATGGCTCTCCAAGGAGTGGTGGCTCCTCTCAAAAGTGGAAGCTTGAACACGCTCATCAAAGACAACATCTCTACTAACAACAACCTCATTCCGCTTTGAGTCATATAACCTATAGCCTCCGGAAAGAGAGTTATATCCCACCAAAACAAGCTTTTAGGACTTTGAGTCAAGCTTCCCCCTTTGCTTCTTTTGTATGTGAACATAGACATCACTCCCAAAAACACGAAAATGGGAGACATCTGGTTTCCTGCCAAAATTAGCCTCAAACGGAGTCATCTTAGGCATTGAAGTCGTCGGAGATTGGACAGTCGTGGTGGCCACAGCCTCTCCCCAAACAAAGGGGACGAGGAAGGTCTCGATGCTCCAACATCGTCCTCGCCATCTCCACCACAATCCGGTTCTTTCGTTCAACTACGTTCTCTGAAGGAGACCCTGTATTGGCCAGCTCCCGCTTGATGCCATACTTTGCACAAAACTGCACAAAAGCATTAGAAGAAAACTCCCCTCCTTTGTCAACCCGAACAGTCTTCACCTGCAATCTAGACTCCTTTTCCACCAAAGCATACTAGTCCTTGAGCTGAGCAGAGGCTTGGTCCTTATGGGAAAGGAAATACACCCATGTGAACCTGCTTCACTCATCCACCACAGCCTCTCCCCAAAGTGGACGAGGAAGGTCTCGATGCTCCAACATCGTCCTCGCCATCTCCACCACAGTCCGGTTCTTTCGTTCAACTAGTTCTCTGAAGGAGACCCTGTATTGGCTAGCTCCTGCTTGATGCCATACTTTGCATAAAACTGCACAAAAGCATTAGAAGAAAACTCCCCTCCTTTGTCAACCCGAACAGTCTTCACCTGCAATCTAGACTCCTTTTCCACCAAAGCATACTAGTCCTTGAACCGAGCAAAGGCTTGGTCCTTATGGGAAAGGAAATACACCCATGTGAACCTGCTTCACTCATCCACAATCAGCATGAAATACAAGGATTCTCCCAAAGATAGGGTCTGCATGGGTCCACATAAGTCAGTGTGAACCAGCTCCAAAGGTTTCGAAGCGCGCCTAGTAGCATGCTTTGGAAAAGACTCCCTATGTTGTTTCCCACGAATGCAAGAACTGTAATGTCCTTCCTTGCTGCCAACATCTGGCAAGCCATCCACCACCTGGTCTCGGAAAGCCTGCCGCTGCTGCAGCAGCGTGTCCACATTCAAGTGGTCAAAACGGAAATGCCACAAATCATCGAGCTGAGTACATGTAAGAGAAGAGAGTGTTGAGAGTCTATAAATCCCATTCTCCACTTCGCCTTCCCCAAACAATCTGGCTCGTTACTTTGTCTTGGATAGCAACAAAATGCTTATCAAACTCCACCCGCATGCCAGTCTTGCAAACCTCATGCACTGACAAAAGATGAAAGGTAAGAGATGGGACATAAAGAACCCGGGAGGAATGCTTCCCCCCTTTGCCATTGGGAAAGATCTCCAACTTGCCCTCACTGTGAATTGGGATAGTGGACTTGTCACCAATAAAGATGTGCCCTGTTTGCCTCCGAAGATCCCGTAACAACTCTCGAGGAGTCGTGTGCCTGGAAGCACCACTATCTAGAATCCACTCCCGAGTATCCCCAATGGTGAGACCAACCGCCTCCCTGCTCGAAGAAGATGAAGCTCCGATGTCCATAATCTCCAAGTGCACAAAAGCTGGAATCTTCGCGGTCGTAGCTGAGGAATCAACACCTTTCTTGGTGCTTCTTTGAGGACATTTCCTCCAATAATGACCTTTTTGGCCACAATGGTGTGCTCGGCCTTCAAAGCATCATGCTTTGAGTTGGGCTTCTTCTTAGAAGACTTCGACTATGAAGACTTCCCTTTGCCCTTGTTGTTGTTGTTGTTGTGGCCTTTCGACTGCTGTTGGCCATCAAAGCCTCAGAACTGCTAGCCTTGTGGAGGGTTCAAAAATTGCTTTTCCAGGTCCCAAACCATTGGCACAAGCTCCTCCCAAGTAATGGTGTTGAGTCCCCCCACTGGTGATCAAAGAAGAATAGAAAGCTCAGTACTGAGGAGAAAGATGAGACATCAAGGTGATGGCCATGTCCTCGGATGGTATCTCCTTCCCAGCCTGAAGAACCTCCTGCTGAAGAGCTTGGAGTTTGTTGATGTGCTCTCACATCGTCGAAGACTTTACAGGATTCATCACTCGCATTTGCACTTCCAAGGAAATTCTCTTCCGGGCGATACCCGATTGTACAAAGAAGCCAAGTGTTGCCAAGTCCCTCTAGCCAACGTCATGTGTTTGATGTGGTTAATCACTTGGGGTGTGCAATTAAGGAAAATGAAAGAACGCACACGAGCATTGACACAATCCCACAACTGTGCTTGGGCCTCCCGCTCTTTCTTAGTGGATAGTAAAAGTTCCTCCTCCTCTTAACTCTGGCCTTGGAACTCCAACCACGATGAAATCAGCCAAATCATAAGACTCCAAGATAGACTCCACCATTACCTTCCAGATGCCATAGTTGTTCCCGTCCAACTATCGGTCCACCGGGAATGTCGATAGGGTGGGGATCTTCACATGTTTCTCTGCCATCTCGAGCAAATTTGCCATCTTGGGGGGTTCACATGGTCTTGTGAAGGGAGGGTGGGTGGGAAAAAAAATGAAGAAGAGGCTGCAATTAGATGCAAGGTGACTGTCCAACAGTGATGCCGCCTTCTACCTTCTTCTCCACGTCTCGTACAACCCAAAAATACTCCAATCACTACCAAACGTACCAGTCCCGAATGCTCTCACCATCTCCAAAGCTTCAAGCCACCTGGGGCTCTGAAATCCTGATCAAATCCCTAGAGGTTACCACCAAACCACAATGAACGATCACAGGAAGGCAACAATCCCCATCGCTAGCTGCCCTCCTCACATCCACACAAACCCGGGTGGGGAAGATACCTAAGAACCATGCCCACTATGCTATATATAGAGCTCCATCCAAGCCAGTTTTGCAACAAGCCAAATGGTGCCCAAGAGTAAATTGTAAACATAGCACAATATGTTATTCACAAGGTTTTTTTAGTCGAGTCGCTTGTGTTGTTGCGATAAGCATAATTGTCACGTAAGCATCAAAATACAGGTTGTTAATATGCGAAAATGCAACGCACAAAAAAGGAAGAGTTTTGGAAAAAGACAATTGAGGAAAACAAGTGACGTGGTGATGATGACATGGCATTGATACGTGGCAAGATAGTAGCGCAAGGCCACCTTACAAGCTTGGAATCATGTGACTAGCTTTTGGAAAGCAAAATATTAAAAACTTTTTAAATACTAAAAAGAGTAGAGCTTTTATTATTAAAAAGATGCCTTTTGGACTATAAGTGAGTTTTAAAGCACTTTTCTCAAGTGCGTTTGGCAAGAATTATAAATTTAGCTATTCTCTCATTGTTGAGACATGTAAAAAGACAAGAGAGCTCTCTAGTTCTAAGAACTTGTACTCAAGACTCCTCTAAGGGGTTGTATCTAATATAACTCGAAGTGGGGGGGGGGTCGGCCCAAGGATATTTCGACCCCTAGTGTGGTGTCTTCTCTATCTACTCTCTTTTTTTAAATATAAATTTTCAGATTTTCTCAAGGTTTTACGTGTGAAGTTGTTGTCTTCCTAAAGATAAGCTAAGTACCTACACCACAGTCCTTGTGAAGGCGTGTTACAATGGTATCAGAGTGAAGGTTATCTCTCTCTCTGACGAGAGATAATGATCTTTACACGCGGTGTTTTTTCTTTTTCTTCAAGCAATGGGGAGCACTCACCACTAAGAAGAGGACCAAGCCACCAAAACTGGAAAGCAAACCCAAGAATACCCAAGAACCCACATGGTCAAAGAAACTATGACCAATTTGGACACTATTTCTCGAGATCCTGACTTGATGAGAATTTTGAGCAACTATCTAAGAAGATTGAGAAAATGAAGAAAGGGGATGAGCAACCAACAAAGGAGGATGCGGCTGAAAGTCAAAAGTCTTCATCAAAGAGATCTCCCTTAAAGACATCACCCAGTCCTCCACCTTCTCTCGTGAAGAAAGAGGAGCCATTCCAAATTAGCCCACTCTCATCGTGGGAAAAGTTGACATGGTTGGAAAAGGTCTAGGAGCCCATCTTCTTCATCAAGCCTTTCATCTTCCTCTTCTCCTTCTCCTTCTTCTTCTTATTCTAGGCCATCCTCTCTGTGGCATGGAAAGAAAGGGAAGAAAGGTAAGCACAAAGCTAAGGAGTTCAAAGAAGGAGAGGAAGGATGGTGCGGTTTACACCATATGATGGAGCTAATGGTTACACAGATAAATCCCTCACTTTTATCCGCCAATTTGATTGGTTCCGAAAACTATTTGGAGTCATCCAAGATAGTTTATATCTTATGGAGATAACGAATACATGGTTTCAGCCTATGAAGGTCAGGGGTATTCCAAACTCTTACAAAGGAAATCACAGCTTGATCAATGAGCAAATAGAGGTCTGCTGATGTGGCATAGAGGTGTGTCGGCCAAATGTTTAGATCATCCTAAGGGACCTAGATAACAAGTATGATAATCAGTTTTGCTAGACGAACCAAAGAAAAAGACAAGTATTGGAGATCAAAAGTCTTTGGTACTTGCGAAGCGTAAGAACTCCAAGAATAGGTTTCAGCCTATGATGTCGAGGCGTACTCCAAACTTCAAAGGAAAACACAACTTGACCAATGAGCAAATAGAGGTCTACTACAAGGACGGGACATGCTTTAGATGTGGCAAACAGGGGCACATGTTGGCTCAATGTATGGATCATCCTAAGGGACCTAGAGAGTAAGTAAAGTCCAAGGAAAAGTGTAAGCCAATGGTTGGTGGGATTCTTGATGTATTGGGAAACACTTCAGGACTCGAAGCTAGAGAGTTATGCCTCTCTTCGAGCAAAGTGCGGGAGAAGAATGCTCTAGTGTTGTTTGACATGGGAGCCACATATAATTTTATTTCCATTTTCACGTGCATGCTCGTGCCATGGCTAATCCTGTGTAGGAACTATCTTAATCCCCGAATGACTAATCAGTAGTTCAGTCACTCTTCAGTGTAGCAGCATCAGTAGAATAAGCATCATCATCAATAGATTTACCATCATCAGCATGGTCATCATAAACATGATTATCATTAGCATCATCCATAGCATTAGCATCACATCATTGTCCTCTCAGTATGGAATCCTGTGGGCTAGTAGCCAGGGCTTGTCCGTTGGCAGCCAAAGCTCCATACAGGTAGTCGGCCATGTGCTACAGAAAGGGGCAGCAGGGTTGGGCATCATAACATAAAATGCATCATATAACAACATTAAATGCTTAGTCAACTGTCCAAGTAGTGGCCAACAGGGATTATGTAGGTCGACTGCTGGCAGTTCATCCATATATATATATAAGCACATCTCATAATTCAACACAAGACAAGTCAGCATTCAGTTCATAATTCATCATTCCATCATAGCATCAAGTAAGATTATGTAGGAAAGGGCCCAATTCACCCCTATGGGGCTGACCATAGGTCTACAATATGTTCAAGCACGAGTGAACCTTTTTGTACCATAGTAATACAAGAAAACTTGAACACTAATCTCTCTCTTCTTCTCTCTCCTATCTGTCTTAATTATAAGATAATTAACATCAATGTTCTTAATTATGCTTAGGGCTATGGATTAGTACAGCAAGGCTTCTACGCATGCAACATCCATAGAGCTAGCAAAACAGTTGGGTATCAAACCCGAGTAGATGGGACCGGCCTTGTATCTGGAACAAGTGTTTCATGGTGATGTAGTGGCAGTAACGCCTATCATTGGTAAGTTGAGGATTTATGTCCAGGGTTATGTGGACTATGAGGATTTCTATATTTCACGTTTGAAGCACTCAGATGTCATCTTGGGGATCCCATGGTTCCATAGAAAGAGTGCTATTATCCAAATTCTCAAGAGGACCATTCTTTTAAGCATAAGAATAAGGTCACTATTGTAGCAAAGAAGAAGGGAGATACCATTCCTATTGTATCCCATGTAACTATTTCCAAAGACAAAAAGTCTTCCATCTTCGCGTATATGATCTTTGTAAAGGATAAGAGTGAAGACTCAATGAAAGATTTGAACTCTCTTGAGGAGAGTACAATTTCTAGAGGGATACAAGAATTGCTTCACGGATGTCATTTCCTCCTGAGCGACCAGAGAATCATGTGATAGAGTTCAATCTCAAATCGACCTACCGTGTGAGTGCAGCACAACAAGAAGAGGTTATGACGATACAAGTACATGACTTTCTATCAAAGGGGTTGATACGGCCTAGTTCTTCACCCTTTTGTTCTCCAGTGCTTCTAGTGTAGAAGAAGGATGGCTCATTCCGCATGTGTGTGAATTACAGAGCCTTGAACAAGATTACAATCAAGAATCTATTTCCTATAGGGTTGATGATATATTGGACCGGGTGGAAGACAGTGGCTATCATCAGATTTTGATCCAACCACCACCACAGGATATTCTTCCGTACCACTTTTGGATTGTATGAGTATTTGGTGATGCCTTTTGGACTTGCAAATGCTCCACCTACCTTCAACCGCCTTGATGGATCGGATATCAAAGGAGAAGCTGACTATTGGATTGGTATTGACCAGATGATATTTCAAGGCTTCTGCAATGGTCTATGTGATCTACATGCATATGGGATGAATGATATGCAATATGCTGAATGCTTCCTAATGCAAACCCTAAGGTTTCTACTGACTCTACATGCATGAATGATTCTCTCCAAGTGGGTTCAGGGACTCGACTGACTGTGAGACTGACTTACTATGGCTAAGGAATGACCTACGTAGCTCGTGCCCGCCTGACATATCTTGGACTGAGGATTACAATGGGGTCATGGCGTATGACAAATATCATCCTAAAGGGTGCTAATACTGTACAATGTTTCACTGATGATGATGAGCCATCTTGTCACCATGCACTATAGTGCAGAGTTCATGTGACATTCCCTCCTGCTTAGCTTGGCGGCAAGTTCATGGCTTCCAAGTAGCCGGCCAACAACTGGGGGTACTCTCAAAAGAACTCCTCGTCTAGCCAAACGGCTTCGTGGGTACCTGGATCTTAGAACTTCGTGTAGAACTGACGTATTCTTCGATTGGAACCATGCTTCCAATGATGAAGAAGAATCTGCTCAGGCTCAATAACTTCTGCTTCGTCCACCACGTTGTTCAATTGAAACATCAAACACTTCTAGTCCAACATATGGTTTTAGCCAAGAAACATGGAAAACATCATGCATTGTCCAACTGTTAGGCAACGTTAACTTCATGGAGACATCACTAATCTTTTTAACTATAGGAAAAGGTACGAAACTACGGAAAGAAATCTTGGGACAACGTTTGCCCACTTGTTTCAATCTGTGTTTCATGATGCACAAATAGACCCAATCCCCTTCCTTGAAGTGGACATCTCGTCTAGACTTATTTTCATGTCTGCTATAAGCTTCCTAGGCTTTAGTCAAGCGGTCTTTAACGGACTCAATGATTTCAAAAAATTCTTTCATCGTTTTGTTAGCCTCGAGAGAGATGGAGACACCATTCTCATCAAAAGAGAAGAGAAATGACGACCAAAGGCTACCTCATATTATGGAGTCCGTCTGACACGGATGAATATCATTCAAGATGGCTTGGACCAATGGAAGATAATGTTCCCATTTGGACTATTGGTCATGACAATATGACTTGAGAACATCAAAGGTCAACTAGTTATAGATTTCTGTCTGGCCGTCTGTGGAATGCACTAGACAACTGTAACTTGGTTTTAAAGTTTTTGAATAATGCCCTCCAAAAATAATGTGAAGGTGAACTTGGAATCCCTGTCTAATGTAATGGTGCTAGATAAACCACAAATGGGGTACCAATGCTTGAGAAAAAGGCAGGCTACGTCCTCAGTTGTGGCCGTATGCTTGCATGGGATGAGCATGCAGAACTTACCGAAGCAATCCACAATGAACACTGAGTGTTACGGGATCCGGTGGATGCTAGAAGTGGCCCTACAAAGTCCATAGAAATGATGAAAGGTCCGTCGGGGATAGGAAAAGGTTAAAGTAACCCAACCTTCTTTCTATGTGGAACCTTAACATTTTGACAAATCTTACAGGCTTGAACATGTGAATATACATCACGCCTTATTTTTGGCCAATAAAAGGATCGTTCTAATTTCTCGAGCGTACTGTTGATACCTCTATGTTCTCGAACTAAGGAGTCATGGGCATCATGGAGAAGAGCTGCACGCTTTTCCCAAATGACACAAAGGCAATTCTTGTAGAACAACCAACCGTTCTCTGCACTGAATAATGGGGGCGAGGCTTAGATGTGAGGGCCAAATTGTATTGAGTACCAAACTTAGGGGAGTTGACATACTTGTCTTTCATGCTAATCTAAGTCTTTCCTAGTGATTTTGAGGATGGTAGACTCCTGCTATGCCTAGATGCTGGCCTTTTGACTAAGAGCATTTGCGACTGGGTTATGCTTACCAGGGATGTACTCGATCATTCCTCCAAATTATTGGAAGAGATGACTTCATCTGGCTTGCCGATCACTCCACTAGGCACTTGGCATGGTTTGAAGCCACTTAAGTGCTTGGTGGATTGTTTTGACTCTGTGAAAACCTGTCCATAAAGGAAAGGCTTCCCCAATGTTTGAGTGTTGTGATCACACCCAAAAGCTCTTTGTCTCATAAACCGAATAATTCTTTTCGGTGACATCCAACTTTCTACTATAGAGTAGGCCACAGGTCTATTGACCTGCTGGAGAACTCCACCTATGGCTACATTGCTGGCATGAGGAATGACCTCAAAAGGTTCATCCCAAGATGCTAGCTTCAAAACTGGTGCTTCTGAGGCTACTTTTTTTGGAGTGCACAGAATGCATCAAGCACCTTGCCTGTGAGACTGAGACTTTTTGTGCGAGTCTTCACCCCCTTGAGCAAGTCGGTGAGAGGTGCTGCAAGGTTGGAAAACTGGGGAACATGAGTATTGTAGGCTTGGCAAAGACCTATGAAAGAACGGATCTCTTGGTGGGCGGGATGTCCCAATCCAAGATCTCTTGAAGCTTTGAGGTGTCCAATCGAATCCCATCGGAACCGCTGATATAGCCCAAGTATGGAACCTCTATAACACCAAAGATAGACTTTTTGGCGTTTATGTAGAGCCCATTATCTCGCAAAAGTTGCAATAATTTCTCCACATCTTTCTCATGCTGCTCCGTAGTGGCTAAGAAGACAAGTGTGTCATCAAGAAATATGAAAACACAATTACCAATGAGGACTGTGAAAATCCTGGACATCATTTTATTGAAGGCTGTTGTGGGTGCATTGGTAAGCCCAAAAGGCATGACTACGAACTCGTATAGTGACCACGCTCTGTTCGAAAAGGTTCAAAAATGCAGACTTGATGGTAACAGCTCTTGAGGTCAATCTTAGTGAAAAATTTTCCACCGTCTAAACACTCCAAAATGTACTCAATCCTTGGCATAGGAAACTTATTCTTAATGGTGAGTCTATTTAATGCCATGTAGTCTACACAAAGGTGTGTATCCTTCTTTTAGACAAATAGGATGGGTGTAGCAAGTGGGGAGGAAGAAGGCCGAACAAATCTGACTCGGAGGAGCTCAGATAACTGATTTTCTACTGTAGAGTAGGCCACAGGTCTATTGACCTGCTGGAGAACTCCACCTATGGCTACATTGCTGGCATCAGGAATGACCTCAAAAGGTTCATCCCAAGATGCTAGCTTCAAAATTGGTGCTTCTGAGGCTACTTTTTTTGGAGTGCACAGAATGCATCAAGCACCTTGCCTGTGACTGAGACTTTTTGTGCGAGTCTTCACCCCCTTGAGCAAGTCGGTGAGAGGTGCTGCAAGGTTGGAAAACTGGGGAACATGAGTATTGTAGGCTTGGCAAAGACCTATGAAAGAACGGATCTCTTGGGCGGGATGTCCCAATCCAAGATCTCTTGAAGCTTTGAGGTGTCCAATCGAATCCCATCGGAACCGCTGATATAGCCCAAGTATGGAACCTCTATAACACCAAAGATAGACTTTTTGGCGTTTATGTAGAGCCCATTATCTCGCAAAAGTTGCAAGAATTTCTCCACATCTTTCTCATGCTGCTCCGTAGTGGCTAAGAAGACAAATATGAAAACACAATTACCAAATGAGGACTGTGAAAATCGTGGACATCATTTTATTGAAGGCTGTTGCGGGTGCATTGGTATGCCCAAAAGGCATGACTACGAACTCGTATAGTGACCACACTCTGTTCGAAAAGGTTCAAAAATGCAGACTTGATGGTAACCACTCTTGAGGTCAATCTTAGTGAAAAATTTTCCACCGTCTAAACACTCCAAAATGTACTCGATCCTTGGCATAGGAAACTTATTCTTAATGGTGAGTCTATTTAATGCCATGTAGTCTACACAAAGGTGTGTAGACTTATCCTTCTTTTGGACAAATAGGATGGGTGTAGCAAATGGGGAGGAAGAAGGCCGAACAAATCTGACTCGGAGGAGCTCAGATAACTGATTTTCTAGCTGCCCTCTAAAATCTTGGAAAGATGATCGGGGAACTTGCTAGGAGGTTCTCATCCAAGGACCAAATCAATATGATGGTCCTTAGGACGGGATGGGGGGAGACTGGGCAGGAGATCGTCCCTCTAAGCATAATGTCCTGATGTCTAGCCAGGAGGTCTGGACTGGGGATGAAGATGAGATAGCTGCCACACCGATGAGGTAGAGGGGCTGAGCACGAACATAAAGCAGTGCTTCGTCTGCTCCCTTTGCGGATAGCTCATCGGGCCTGGAGATGAGAAATCAATGGGATGCCAAGAATGCTTCTATCCCCACGAATCATGATGGGCTCAGGAACACCTTTACAGATAGTAAAAGTGTCTTGCCTCCAATCGGGAATAGGCTCATATTGATGAAACCGCTAGATTCCTAAGATCATGTCACACCCCAGAAAAGGCAAGACAATGAAATCTCATTAGAATGAGGCCTTCTGAACTACAAAGGCAAATTGCTGTGCCTTTTGAGATATGTGGGTGCAGAGACCAAGGTGTGAACCCGTCCACATCCAAATGATATGGCACTAATGTGCAACTCATTTTGTTAGCCAACTAGAGAGATGGCATCCTCAGAACTGCCCATGTCAAACAAGACTACAAACTGTCAGTCCTTGGCAGAGCCATAAGCTCGGATGAGGCTTTTCTGTGCAGCATCACTCTCATCAAATACCACGGATGACATAGGATGCATAGAAGGTAAAAGCTGAACTGCATTTGTGGTAGTAGGTAGGGCTGGGTGGAGGAGCAGGAGATGTGGTGGTAATTGAGGAAGAAGGGGCTTTGGAGGCTTGATCCACTTGCCATTTCTGGCAATCCTTCTTGCCATGCCCAATGGTATGACATAAAAAACATATGTTTTCTGACTGGTATTTCCTTTGCTCCTCTGGAGGAAGGTAGCCTCCAGCGATGCCTGCTTTAACCTTTTCCTCAGGGTTTTTCTTAGGCTTGATGTGATTGATTTCCAGAATAGCAACTATGATAGTTGTCATTGCTATGGTTGCAGCAAAGGGTTGGTCTTTACATCGAATGGATGCAAAGAATGATTTCTTGCATGGTTATTTGCAAGAAGTATATAAGATACAGCCACTGGTTGTGAAAGTGATGCACACCCAGATTTTGTGTGTAGGTTACGCAAAGCCTTGTATGGCTTGAAGCACGCGCCTTGTAGGTTGTGAAAGTGATGCACACCCAGATTTTGTGTGTAGGTTACGCAAAGCCTTGTATGGCTTGAAGCACGCGCCTAGAACATGGTTGAACAAGATCAGGGAGTATCTTGTTACCATTAGATTTTAGATATCCAATACATATTTTTCACTTTATGTGATAAAGACTGATAGAGGGGTCATGCTAGTAGGAATTTATATGGATGACTTGATTATCACTGGTGATAGAGATGTTGACATACATGATGTCAGGATGCTTTCGAAGTAGAAGTTTAAGATGAAGGATTTGGGTGAGGTGCGGTATTTCTTGGGTATAGAGGTGGTGATATCACCTTATGGAATTTTGTTATTATAAAGGTAGTATGGCTTGGACGTGTTGTCCAAGTATTGTTATCCAAGTATGGTAAGACATAATGTAAGCCTATTTTAATGCCATTGGATTAGAAGGGTATGTACATGCGCATAGTGGCTAGCTTGATCTCCATGACCATTACTAGGCCAAAACCTGAGCCATGTTGTTGGACTTGTGAGTCAGTTCATGCAAGGTCCGAGGAAGCCATGTTTGGATACGGCTAGACGGATTCTTAGGTTCAGAAAGTCCACACTTGATTATGGACTTTTCTATGAGACTAGCATAGAGAGATGGCTACATGGGTACATAAATACTGATTGGGCTGGTAGTGTCGTAGATAGGAGATCTACTACTAGTAGCTTTATGTTTTCTTTTGGAAGTATTGCTGTGAGTTGGAGCATCAAGAAACATGTGATAGTTTCCTTGTTGAGTATAGAGACGTAGAGTACATGGGTGCTGTAATGGCAGCTTTTGTGAGGTAGCTTGGTTTCAAAAGCTACTTGGTGACATGGTCGAGCCCATGGATAGGACCATTGTCATTTTTTGTGACGATATGAGTGTCGTGTAGTTGGTGAGTAACCCAGTCTACCATGCTAGAACAAAGCACATTGATGTGCATTATCACTTTGTGAGGGAGGAGGTTCTAGAAGGTGATGTGGATTTGGTATATGTAAGCACAGAGGATTAGGTGGTTGATGTCTTCATAAAGGCATCGAGTACAGATAAGTACAGAGAAGCTCTGCAAGTTTAAGACCTTACTTGAAGTGCAGTGTGTGGAGTTGAGCTCGAGGGAGAGTGTTGAGATGTTGAGCCGCTCAACTAGTGTTGGTGGCGGGAATTGATGACACGCTTAGGTGATAGATTTTGCAATTATGCCATTGGCATGGTTGGTGAGATTATAATTGATATGCCGCTAGTGGATGACATGTTGTGTGATAGCCACATTTCGATTACTAGAGTATGGCATAGTTATAGTACTAGCTCATATATTCAAGCTCACCGATCTTATATGATTTAGTAGGAGAGTACCTTCCTTTATAGTATGTACTCTTATCTTTAT
This sequence comes from Cibotium barometz, assembly GCF_041138505.1. Taxonomy (NCBI): domain Eukaryota; kingdom Viridiplantae; phylum Streptophyta; class Polypodiopsida; order Cyatheales; family Cibotiaceae; genus Cibotium; species Cibotium barometz. Next base: position 60,688,064 of record NC_141056.1, read on the forward strand.
GATATACTAGATTGAGAGAAGAAGAATATAGAAGAAACTTTAGCCATCCATCTCTCTCTTGTGTCTTACTCTCTCCCTTGTGTGTGTGTGTTTGCTTGCAAGGAACTCAAGCTCTCTCTCTCTCTCTCTCTCTCTCTCTCTCTCTCTCTCTCTCTCTCGCATTCTCTTTATTAGGTGAATTTTTTGATGGGGGACATTAGTGAGAGGATGGAAGGAAAAACTTCCTATACTTGGCTTGGTGCATGACCCATAGCCTGAGAATTCCATGGTAAGATTCTCTCTTCCACTATGATGAAATCTAAGGTAAATACCTCGTCACATCGACATCCCATAGACCCCCCCATTGAGTGTTCTTGTACCGCATGCTTTGTGCATTCATTACATCCATAGCTGTGCCTATATTACACAAACACATGCATTAGACACCTTGATCTCGATGTGACCCTTGTTCAAACACCCCAACCAAAGTTGGAAAAACTCCAAGGGAAGAAAAAGGAAAATTATAACTGTGAAGTTATGGATTGCCGATTTGAAGTTTTGGATTACCACCTGACTTCTGATCACACCAATCCTAATGCTTTGATATTGATGGAGGATCCTAAAATCTTCACTTTTGATCACCTATCTTAATTCAAATATCACAATTTTTGATTGTGACTTTAGCCGATCCTAATGCTTGAGCGTTGATCTTAACCTGCTTCAATATCCTAATTCCAGATCACACCTTTTTAGATTGTATTGAGTTTGATCATGAATCTCGCATTCTATCATTCTAATCGTCGATCCTAAAGAAACCATGTTGCTTAAACTTCCGATCCCAAACAATCGTGTTGGATCAACTCGTCACACATTCAAATTGTCTTTGGTTCGAATCACTTTTGAATCAAGGAACTTTTGGATTGAATCATTCAGTTCCAGATCACTCATTTTCAAATTGTCTAAGTTCAAATCGTTCACATGTGGATCGTCGACCTGGCACATGACCGATCTGACTGGGAACCCTATATAAAGTTGAACACCTAACTAGAACTTATCTTCACCCGACGATCCAAACTCTTCGTTGGACAATCCACACTCTGGTGCTACAAAACCTTTGCTAAAATCAGCTCCAATCAACTTGAATCCACGCACGCATCTTTAGAGTAATGATTTGTATCACCAATCAATGGATTTCACAACTCAAATAGCCAATTAACTTCTCAAACATGAAAAGATGCAGGGGAGAAGTGAGCTTGAGCTCTTGCAAGCACACACACACTCAAACACTAGAAGAGAGCACACAAGGTGAGAGGCTAAAAATTCTTCTTCTTCTTCACACAACAAAAGAGGTCTACAAAGAAGATAAAGTGACTAAAACACATAATAGAGTATATACAAGTAGACTAGTCGGTGTAGTCCAGCTGTAGAATCTCTGGCAAAGATATGTCGGTGCCAACTACCAAACCTGCCAGTGATGTAAATGTCAAACGGTCATCAGGCGTCTTGTGAGAGTGTCATCAGGCGCCTTGTGAGTGTCAGCTCATGTTGAGCTTGACATCTCAACAAAACAAGGCAAAACATTCAAGTCCTGAAAGATATTTGCAATACACACTCCTTGCAGTTTGATTGTATTTGGCATAGCTCCCAAAGTAGTGTGGCTATAGAATGTGCCTGTGAGTATTAGGGTTTTTAGGTTGCCTTTTTTTGTTAGAACAGTTGAAAAGGGGTAAGCCCCATAGGGTAACCCCTACCAAAATTAGGGCACACGGACCGCAAGCTAAGGCTAGTAGTCTAATGCAAGCATTGCCAAGCCAAAAAGGTCTATTGTTTTTAGTTTGTTGCATTAGTGTAAGGTGTGAATCACAATGACTATCACTGGGGGTGTAGGCGGGCTTCTTGTATAGGCAAGACCCACAAGCATGTAAGGAAGCAAACTGTCACATCCAAGGAAGGAATCCCCCCATTATATCCTTGATTAAGTCACTGTAGGCAGGGTGGGATACTTCATAGCCAAAGATCTGGGGAGGGTAAATGGCTATATACTTAAGTTTCACATCAAGGATGGTCACACAGAGAAAACATATTATGCCATGATGCCATCTTGTGATTGTAACATGCTTGTCCTTGAGGATGTGAATGAGGCACAACCGTTGATTCTTTCCCATAGAATAAGAATCTCCATGTGACTTACTTTAACTATCGTAACTTGAATAGAACTGAATTTTATTGTAGGAATCCGATCCAGCCTAACCCCAACGGTTTTAGCCAACTGCCCAACCATTGTATTGGTGGGATCCCTCTTTATGAAAATTTGGTTGTGTTTTGTCCTGGGGGTACTAGGAAAAAGAGTTCCGAGGCCCCCTATCCAGCATTCATGCAAAAATATCAATTAGACACACCACTTATGCGCGCAATATGAAATTTGCCTTTTTCTTAAACTCAACTATTTTCAAGATAGAACTGCAATAAAACCACAGTGTTTCCATAATAATCCTCAATATTCCAGTTCCATTGTTATTACAAAAAGTGTCATCCGGACTCTCTGTTGAAGACCAGCTAGTCAACCAATGAGACCCAATTTCATAGTTTCCAGTTCACTTAAATAATTTCTCGCCAATCCATGAATATCTTCCTCGACATACACATGGGTGTCCTAGCACAGCGAGCCCGTGCATCGCCTGGTCAGAACCCTCTAGGATCCTCCTTAGGTTTCCTAGCACTTCACTCAGGGACCGCTTCGTCGGCCCTCGCCCATTGTACTGGAAGCGCACTATTTTTAACCATACCGAGGACCTTGGCAGGCTTTGCTGCCACGAAGAGACATCCTTCGGCCCCGCTAGCTATTAGCAACAACGTAAACTCTCCTTAGATTAACAATAAGCCAAATGCTTCATCTAGCATTCTGGCATAAGACAGTCCTTTATGAAAACAAAGTTTCTATGCAAGTAAGAGTTTTCCATTGAGTTTGATTTCCTCTCACGAGACAAGCCATTTCATGAGAAACATTTCTGGTGTTGGTTTCACAAGACCCTTTTTTAAAAACCCAAACTTTCTTAAAGAAAATCATGAATCTCGTATCTTGGTGATCCATCCATCAATTACAAACGAACTTCTAACTTATTTCTAGATGACTACAGGTCTTAGGGAAAATTCTCTAAATCAAACAGTTATCCCTTCTTCGTACTGAAGAAATGGGAATGGTCACAAGTTTGGCTTAATTTATGATTAAAGAGAGATGGGCAGGCATCTTACTGACCCACCTTTCTCATGTGGTCATGGTCTAGCATAGAATTACTTGAATTTACTCCTAGATTTATTTCCTAAAGATATTTTTCTATTTATCTCATAAAATAACTGTGATTTCTAATCGTATAAGGGTAAACATCCAATAATATGAAAATTCCTTCTTCCTTGGACATAATAGAACTATAAATAATTCTCTTCGTGAATAATGGAATTTAACAAGGTTATTTCTTTTTCTAAAGGATCCTTTAATGAATATGCATACATCATTTTATTAAAATATTCACATAGAAATATTCTCAATTATTCTTTTCTCCATTTGAACCTAGGCATCAACATTCCATAATTATCTATATAGAAATATGGTGAAACACTCTCTTTTTGATACCAAAATTAATTATGCATATTCCTATTTAAAGATACGATGAAAATTTCTCTTTTTATAAATAAAAATACCCATGTATATACATACCATGAATATACCTATTTAAAATATAACAAAAATTCCTATTTTTATCATTTAGACATTTATGCATACATACTATAAATGTATATTAAAAAATGTAACAAAAATCCTTCTTTTAGCATTAAAATGTTTATGCATAGAATATGATGAAAATTACTCTTTTTGCATTATTCAATTATATGCATAAAAATATTTACATAAAAATATGGTGAGACTTTCTCTTTTAATATAAAAGTTCTTTATGTGTAGACCTAAGCATAAATATAAGCATAATTGCATCTAAGCATCTTGTTTATTTTTAAAAATATCAAAATATCACTTTCCATATGAAAATAAATATATGAATGTTATCCTAAGCTCTCTTTTATCTTAAAATGAATAAATATGAATTTTCTTAACATAAAAACAAGCTTTAAATGAATTAACCTCATTTTTAAGTAGATTAAAAATTATAAAAATGCTTAATCTCCATCTCTAGCTTGTTAGGCTTAGAGGTTTGGGTAAGAAGATGAGATTAGAACTAAGATCTATCCTTCCAAGAAGGGTTTAACCATATAAATAAGTATTCTTTCAAAAAGAGAGATTTATAAATAAGAAACATTACATCTAAGCATAAGACATTAACATTAATTCATTTAAACAACATAAATCAATAAGAGCATGGTTTTAAGAAGAAACCATGGAATAAAACACTTCCCAAGCATGTAGAGAGGTTGGGAAGAAGATTACCATTCAAGAAGAGAGTAGAACACCATTGTTTTAGGCTTACCCTTGGTTTTCGACTTGATTCTTTAGGGAGAAGTGAAGCCCTCAAAGAAGAAGCTTGGCCACCAAGAGAAAGAGGGTAATCTCCAAGAGAGGAAGAGGATTAGTGAAGCTCCAAAGACTCACAATGGAGAGGCAAGGTAGAGAGATAATGGAATTACACTAAATTGAAAATTACATTAGCATGTAAATACACTAAGATGAAAATACAAAGGAATGGGGTTCTATTCATAGAAGAGGGAGGCCACCAACCAAGTCCAACTGGGATCTAGAGGCTTCCAGCTTTAGTTTGATCCAATTTGGACAAGTTTTGGACCAGTTAGGCTCACTTTTTTGATCCAGTTTGAAAGAGGAGAGATGAAATATCTCATTTTTTGACTAAAAAATTAGGAAAAATGATGAGATTCTTGGTGCCTCCTTAATGAGCTCTCGAGGTGTCAAAATTTCATTTTTTATCTAGTAAATTTTTATTTTTTAAACTATTAAGTGCTTGTGCTAAGTCAACTCTTTATCTTGTATGAGAATTTACTCATTTTTGGTGGATTTTCTTTTATTCTTGCATTTTTCTTATTCCAACACTTGGATTAATCCCATTGGCTATTTAGAACACGCTTTGGACCTTAATCCATAATTTTTTGAAAATGGATACCCTTAGGCTAAGGTGTCTAATGCACATTTTCAATTAACTCCTAATGCATATTAGAAAACTCTTTTTAAACTTCTGTTTCAGGGGAATTCATCTTAAATAAAAGGGACAACTTTGTATCTAAAAATATCTTAAAACTGTATTACCTCTCTGTAGAATATTTTCTCTCTCTAGGCCAAATACAAGAGAAAACAATGTTTTCTTGCATTCTGAAATAGGGGATGATTACAAGGGACTACGAGGAGAACTTATACATCTTTTAGGAGCTGAGGAGGAACCTGACATCCTCTCCCACACTTGAAAAATGTGAGATGTTATCATCTCACAAAAGTAGGAGTAGTCCTTCACCAGTTGATCTTCTTTTTCCCAAGTGGCATCCTCTAAAGGATAGAACTTCCACCTGACCAAAAAATCTCTAAGGACTCTATTCCCCTGAGAGCCTTCTCCCAAACATCTAGTACTTCTTCGGGTTGGAGTTCCATTTGGCCTTAAGTCGGAGAAGTTAACTGTTCATCATCTAGTACATGACTTTGTGGCTGGGTTTATACTTTTTAAGTAAACTGACATGGAACACATTATGTACCTTGAGATGGGAAGGTAGAAGAAATTCATAAGCTAGATCTTCTATTTTCTTTGTAACGGTGTATGGTCCATAATAGTATCTAGGAGATAGATTTTTGTACTTCCCTAGAGATAAAGAACTTCTCTTGGGTCATACACGAATGAAGACCATATCTGATTCTTCAAACACTCTCTCCATTCTTTTCTTATCAGCATACTACTTTTGTCTATCCTGGGCAGCCTTAATATCTTTGCAGATTGCCTGCATTTGGTGGTCCCCATATCATCAAGCATCTGTCTGGAGATCTCGACCCTGATTAATGGGTCCGCCGACCAAGTTAATGGTGTGAGGCAATCTTGTCCGTACAGAGCTTTGAAAGGGCTTATCTCGATACTTCGGTGATAAGAGGCATTATAAGAATACTCAACTAGATGTAAGTACCTTAGCCACTTCTTGGGTTCTCTGCCACCACAACAAGATCGAATAATATCTTCTATTACTTGATTCACTCTTTCGGTCTGACCATCTTTCTCTGGATGATAAGTAGTACTGAGATCTAAGAAAGTTTCCAATGCTTCGAAGAATGCAATCCAGAACCTTGACATGAATTTAGGATCTATGTCACTCACTATCCTTCTGGGTAAGCCATGCAGCTTGAAAACCTCCTTGAGGAAGACTCTGGCAACATCCACTGCAGTGTAGGTTTATTTTACTGGAATCAGATGGGCAACTTTGGTTAGTCTATCAACTACCACAAAAATGGAGTTGTAACCTAATTGCACTGACGGTAATCTAGTAACAAAATCCATACTGATACATTCCCACTTCATCTGTGGAATTTCTAAGAGATGCAACTTTCCTGGCACCTTAACCCTTTTTGCCTTGACTCTTTGACATATTAAACACTGACACACATGATTAAGTACATCCTTTTTGAGTCCTGGTGGCCAGAAGAAGCTCTTCTTTACAAACATGTAGGTCTTTATGAACCCTAGATGTCCAGCTATCGGGCTATCATGGGCTTCTCTTAGAATTTTTCCCTTTGTTTCCTCATCATTGGGAATGCATAGTCGATTATTGTAATACATGCATCCTTCATCCAATTTGTACCCAAGAACTCGACTCATTTCCTAAGGAGTCTTGCTTTCCTGCATCAGTAGGGTAGCAATAGGGGCAAAGAATTTGTCCTGCATGATCTTCTTGGTGTTCATGATCACTTAGATGACTGGAATCTTCGCAAAACATTCTTTATTTACATAAGGTTTGCAATATATACATAGAGCAACATGGCTCCAAAAAGCAAATGCCTCAATTGCATACACATGAAGTGGCGATACTGCACTATTGACATGCCGCGAAGCAATTGTGCCCTACCGCCATTGGTTCTACAATCCTACTCCTTGGGATAAAATGGTTGGGAAGCTTGAAAATATGACAAGTGATTCTAAAATCTCGAGGGTGAGGGGTGATAAAGTATAGCACCGCGAACTACCCCTATCCTCAATAGAACCATAGCTAAAGAGATGTTCTCACTCAGCCTCTGTGATTGCAAGAGGCATGGACATATTGCGCTGAGTACCACATATGTTATCGTCTCTCCTGCTGGAAATGATTAGCAAGACTCGCCCTGTTCGTTTGAGTCCTCGCGGAGGAGAGGATATGCTCAAAAGCAAAGGCAGCCATATCCCGCTGGGTCTGAAAAATATAGCTCCTGGAAATGATTAGCAAGACTCGCCCTGTTCGTTTGAGTCCTGGCGGAGGAGAGGATATGCTCAAAAGCAAAGGTAGCCATATCCTGATTTTGGGTAAGGTCGGGGATACGAGATAAGTATGGGGTGTCCATCTATAAAATCCAATTGATCAATTATAAGTCTTCATCAATGAAGCTTAATCTGAATGAAAGTACAACATATGAATGCACCTTTCTAAGATTTTATTATAAATTTCTGACAAAATTCATCTTCAGTTTTTGAGCTTTCAACAAAGCTCTAATACCAGCTGTGAGACACCTGCCCTCTCTGTGCATGGAACTCAAGAGTGCTAGTAGTAGCAGAAGTAGCCACCTCTTGCGCAGGGTAGAGCTTCCCATCGGGGCATCGTCCACGGATGTCAGGCAACAAGGGACTAGTCCGGTGGTTTTTCCAAAATCGAGACTGGAAAATCTTTCCTCACCTAGAAAGCACGGGTGATTCCTCCAGGAAAATCTTCTAACGAAACTTTATCTAACGAGTCAAGAGTCTTAACTATCCTTTTTATTCTGACCGAATCCGTAGGTCACATGGCCAAATAATCAAGGACGGGACTTGCACTTGGTTCATAGAGATATGACTTACTTTAACTATCGTAACTTGAATAGAACTGAATTTTATTATAGGAATCCACCGATCCAGCCTACCCCAACCGGCCCATGGGTTAGCCAACTGCCCAACCATTGCATTGGTGGGATCCCTCTTTATAAAAATTTGGTTGTGTTTTATCCCGGGGTACTAGGAAAAAGAGTTCCTAGGCCCCCTAGCCGGCATTCATGCAAAAATATCAATTAGACACACCACTTATGCACCCAATATGAAATTTGCCTTTTTCTTAGACTCAACTATTTTCAAGACAGAACTGCAATAAAACCACAGTGTTTTCATAATAATCCTCAATATTCCAATTCCATTGTTATTACAAAAAAGTGTCATCCGGACTCTCTGTTGAAGGCCAACTAGTCAACCAATGAGATCCAATTTCATAGTTTTTTCCAGTTCACTTAAATAATTTCTCGCCAATCCCTGAATATCTTCCTCGACATACACATGGGTGTCCTAGCACAGCGAGCATGTGCATCGCTTGGTCTCAGAACTCTCTAGGATCCTCCTTAGGTTTCCTAGCACTTCACTCAGGGACCGCTTCGTCGGCCCTCGCCCATCGTACTGGGAAGTGCACCAATTTTAATTGTACCGAGGAGGCTGGTTAAGACCTTGGCAGGCTTTGTCGCGTGAAGAGACGTCCTTCGATGACTCCCCACCAGCTATTAGCAAACAACAACAACTCTCCTTAGATTAACAATAAACTAAATGCTTCCTCTAGCATTCTGGCATAAGATAGTCCTTTATAAAAACAAAGTTTCTATGCAAGTAAGAGTTTCCCATTGAGTTTGATTTCCTCTCACGAAAAGCCATTTCAAGAGAAACATTTCTGGTGTTGGTTTCACAAGACCTTTTTTTAAAAACCTAGGCTTTCTTAAAGAAAATCACGAATCTCCTATCTCGGTGATCCATCCATCAAACGAATTTCTAACTTATTTCTAGGCAATTCCAGGTCTTAGGGGAAATTCTCTAAATCAAACAGTTATCCCTTCTTTGTACCACCTGAAGAAATGGGAATGGTCACAAGTCTGGCTTAATTTATGATTCAAGAGATGGGCAGGCATCTTACTGACCCACCTTTCTCACGTGGTCATGGTCTAGCATAGAATTACTTGAATTTACTCCTAGATTTATTTCTTAAAGATATTTCTCTATTTATCTCATAAAATAACTGTGATTTCTAGTGTAAACATCCAATAATATGAAAATTCCTTCTTCCTTGGACATAATAGAACTATAAATAATTCTATTCGTGAATGATGAAATTTAACAAGGATATTTCTTTTTCTAAATGATCGTTTAATGAATATGCATACATCATTTTATTAAAATATTCACATAGAAATATTCTGAATTATTCTTTTCTCCATTTGAACCTAGGCATCAACATGCCATAATTATCTATATAGAAATATGATGAAACACTCTCTTTTTGATACCAAAATTAATTATGCATATTCATATTTAAAGATACGATGAAAATTTCTCTTTTGATACATAAAAATACCCATGTATATACATACCATGAATATACCTATTTAAAATATAACAAAAATTTCTCTTTTTACCATTTAGACATTTATGCATACATACTATAAATGTATATTAAAAAATGTAACAAAAATCCTTCTTTTAGCATTAAAATGTTTATGCATAGAATATGATGAAAATTACTCTTTTTGCATTATTCAATTTTATGCATAAAAATATTTACATAAAAATATGGTGAGACTTCCTCTTTTAATATAAAAGTTCTTTATGCGTAGACCTAAGCATAAATATAAGCATAATTGCATCTAAGCATCTTGTTTATTTTTAAAAATATCCAAATATCACTTTCCATATGAAAATAAATATATGAATGTTATCCTAAGCTCTCTTTTATCTTAAAATGAATAAATATGAATTTTCTTAACATAAAAACAAGCTTTAAATGAATTAACCTCATTTTTAAGTAGATTAAAAATCATAAAAATGCATAATCTCTATCTCTAGCTTGTTAGGCCTAGAGTTTTGGGTAAGAAGATGAGATTAGAACTAAGATCTATCCTTCCAAGAAGGGTTTAACCATATAAATGAGTATTCTTTCAAAAAGAGAGATTTATAAATAAAAAACATTACATTTAAGCATAAGAGATTAACATTAATTCATTTAAACAACATAAATCAATAAGGGCCTGGTTTTAAGAAGAAACCATGTATTAAAATGCTTTCCATGCATGTAGTGAGATTGGGAAGAAGATTACCATTCAAGAAGAGAGTAAAACACCATTGTTTTAGGCTTACCCTTGGTTTTTGACTTGATTCTTTAGGGAGAAGTGAAGCCTCAAAGAAGAAGCTTGGTTGCCGAGAGGAAGAGGGTAATCTCCAAGAGAGGAAGAGGATTAGTGAAGCTCCAAAGCTTCACAATGAAGAGGCAAGGTAGAGAGATAATGGAATTACACTAAATTGAAAATTACATTAGCATGTAAATGCACTAAGATGAAAATACAAAGGAATGGGGTTCTATTTATAGGAGAGGGAGGCCACCAACCAAGTCCAACTGGGATCTAGAGGCTTCTAGCTTCAGTTTGATCCAATTTAGATAAGTTTTGGCCCACTTTTTTTATCTAGTTTGAAAGAGGAGAGAGGAGAGATGAAATATCTCATTTTTTGATTAAAAATTTAGTAAAAATGATGAGATTCTTGGTGCCTCCTTAATGAGCTCTTGAGGTGCCAAAATTCCATTTTTTAACTTATAAATCCCCATTTGTTTTACTATTAAGTGCTTGTACTAGTCAACTCTTCATCTAATGTGAGAATTTACTCATTTTTTGTGGAGTTTCTTTTATTCTTGCATTTTTCTTATTCCAACACTTGGATTAACCCCATTGGCTATTTAGTCACTCTTTGGACCTTAATCCATAGTTTTTTGAAAATGGGTACCCTTTGGCTAAGGTGTCTAATACACATATTCACAATTAATTCCTAATGCATATTAGAAAACTCTTTTTAAACTTCTATTTTAGGGGAATTCATCTTAAATAAAAGGGATAACTTTGTATCCAAAAATATCTTAAAACTGTATTACCTCTCTGTAGAATATTTTCTCTCTCTCTCTCTCTCTCTCTCTCTCTCTCTAGGCCAGAAACAAGGGAAAACAATGTTTTCTTGCATTCTGAAATAGGGGATGATTATAGGGGACTGAGAGGAGAACTTATATATCTTTTAGGGGATGAGGAGGAACCTTACAAGAACTAAATCATTAATGTAGATCCAATCCATGGGCAAGTTTACGGAGTGTTATTTTAAGGCTGACAATGGAGGGAGTGCAAAATTTCCTGCAATGAGTCATGCTTGGGATTAAACACAATGCCAAAGAGGCAGAGAGAAAAGCCTTGTTTGGTCCCAATAAATTGACAAAGTGTGGACCGATATTACACTACCTTACCTAGGCAGAGAGGAAAGCCTTGTTTGGTCCCAATAAATTGACAAAGTGTGGACCGATATTACACTACCTTACCTAGGCACCCCAGCAAAATCAATATGTACATATTTCTTTTTTTACAAGCCAAACCATTTTATAGAGTTAGACATAGGGGTGCTCCTTAAACTCCACTGATCTTATGAAGAGCAAGATACAAAGGTCGCATTACAGAATTTTACAGAATTGGAAAAATTGTAGACCTTGGAAGGGTAATACCTAGGGGTAGGACTATCTATTCAGGGCTAAAAGTACTTCAATAGCTGCCCGCAACCAATGAAAAGGCCTTGAGAGGGACATACATCCACATAGACCTCACAAGGAAAGAAATAGAGATAATTGCTCCCTCAATGGCAAAGAAGCCCGAGGGTAGAAGTGGAGACACAAAGCACAACCGAGAAAGCTATAGAAACCACAAAGAAGCTCAAATTAAGAGGACTAAGCTTGGTGATAACTTCAAAGTCGACATCATGGAGAGATCCCACCCTTCCTCGAGGCCACATCCATAAGAGAAAATGAAAAGAAATAAAAGACCCCTTTGCCAACACCACCCAAGCAACCACCACTGGATAGGGCCTATAAGAAAGCATAGTGTAAGGGGACCAAGAGAGTCCAAGAGAGTGCAAGAAATGCCACAGAACGTGAGGAAAAACTAATACGCATTGTAAAGCTCGATAGGCTAAGACACAAAATGCTAGATCAACTCGATACATTCTTCTTGGATGTTTGATTTTCCAGTTGTGCAACAATTAGTGCATGGCTCTCAGCTATCACTCGACCGGACTAACACCCTTGGTTGTCCATTCATCAGCAAGCAAATGCCACAGAACGTAAGACGAATATTTTACTCTGGTTGATGCTAAACGTGAGGAAAAACTAATATGATTATGTCCACCAACTTTGCATATGTCCTTGATTAGAGGCTTGTATGCAATTAATGACTTTTTATTGCTCTTTTTTACTTCTCGAGTGTCATGATCACTCAGAAGCTTTACTTGGTTACTAGCAATCCTTTTCCTAGTGCACAACACTTGTATACACTAACTAGAACCAATCTTATGGATAACCTCCTTTTCGTGAGACATAATCCCCAAATAAGATTGTTCTATTACCTTTTAGTACCATACATACTAGTTGACCGACCTTGCATACCATAAGCAATGAAGAGTAAAGTAACCATTTACTCCCTTGGCCAATTTCTTTTACTTCTCGATAGTCAACTCAATTGAGAAATTATTTTGGATGAGATAACCTTAACCTTGCTTCGTCAACTCCTTTCGATTACTCGTACATTGGCATAGCATACATCACTAGGAGTCCCATTCCATGTGGTTGCTCCCAAGTACCTTGAGTAACCAGTCCCATTCCACGTGGTTGCTTCGAAGTACCTTGAGTAACCAGTCTCATTAACACTAGAGCTTGCCTTTTTAAAAGTTTGGACGTCCTCGAATTTGGATCTAGGTAATAACTTCTTTTTTGTTACACTTCAATAAGTGAAACAATGTCCACACAGACATTTCTTTTTATTTGTAGATCTTTTTCAAGTAACTTATTTGCTTGATAACTTTTTATGCATATATAGAAATGATTTATAAGGTTCCTTGTACCATGTCTACTATTATTACTGAATCCATAACCACACGTAAATAATGCCTCTCTTTAATTTGGTCAACTTTTCTTTTCACACAAATGAGTACATGTCTTTACTTTCTTTTACAATCACATACTCATACCTTTACAATGTGGCCAAAACAAACATCACTTTATTATATCACCACCATGAGAATTTATAGTCTTTCCTCTTTTCCAAGGATTTAGAATCTTATTTATAGATAGACATGCTACTTTTACCAAGCATTAACTATCTTTACTAGGCATTAACAATTTTTTCCTCTTGTGACCATTTCTTAAGTGATTCCTTTGAACCAGTATCTTTTTAAGTGATACCCTTCTATCACTATAGCAGTTACATTTTCCTATTTGAGAGTTATCTCTTTTAATCAACTAATTCCAAACTACTTGTTGATAGCTAGGGTCATTAGCACATTTTTCTTTTAAGTGAGCCGGCAACTCACTTTCTCAACTCATTTATCATGGGTGTTTGACTTAGAGCATCTACCCCACGACCTTAAATTTTCTTTTTCTATATCTGATTTGAAAATCAAATTCTTGTAGGATTTCAGCCCATCTAGCCTTCCTACCTTTTAAATCCTTTTGAGAGCTTAACCATTTAAGACTTTCATGGTCAGACAATACTTTCAAATTGGCACTATACAAATAATGACGCTAGTTTAAAAAAGCATGCACAATTGCAAATAGTTCTTTTTCATAAGTTGAATAATTACTTTGAGCTTTGTTCAACTTTTTCTTTTAAAGACTTTAGATCTTTTTTTGAAAAATAATTACTTTTTCCTCTATAATTGAAATACTTTTCGAAGGTGCTCAATATGTTATTGTTCATTTTAACTAAAGACTAATATATCATTAATAAGAACCACCATAGATTTTTCTAAATATAGAAGTAGCAAGAGCATGAGCTAGACCAAAAGGCATAACTAAAAACTCAAAATGCCCAAAAGATTTCCTAAATGCTATTTTTGACACAATTCTAACTTTTACTTGATAATATCTAGACTTTAAATCTATCTTACTAAAATATTTAGCACCTTTGAATTGATCAAATAACTCATCTATCCTAGAAATAGAAAATTTATTTTTTATTCTGATTGAATTTAATTCATAATAATATATGTACAAGCGTATATATATGTATCTTTTTTCTTCACCAATAATATTAGTGAAGTTTAGAGAGACTTACTTGGTCTAATAAATCCTTGTTCTAAATATTCAGCCAACTTCTTTTCAACTTCTTGCATTTTAGTCAAACTTATTCTATAAGATGACTTACTAATTGGCTTTGCATCCTTTGAAACTTCTATGAGATGATCTATCCTTTTATCTGGAGGTAAACCTTTTGGTAATGTTTCCGAAAAAACATCTTTAAATTCTTCTAATAAATTGTTTAAGGAAGAATTAACTACTTCACAAATACTTGAATCAAAATTTTCACAATGGTTTTTAAATTGAGACACTGCATAACAGAAAAATTTTCACAATGGTTTTTAAATTGAGACACTGCATAACAAAAAAATATTTGTTCTATTACATTATCTTGATGAAGCTTTTGGAGCTCAATATTACATATCAAATGAGAAGACAATACATTATGCTCTCCTTTATAATGTAATTAATTTTTCTTTATGCTCAAATGTTAGTGTTTAAATGAAAATAATTCAAGTGTGCATTCCTTTAGACTTATCATTTACCATTCCCAGTAAGTTCTTGTCCTTGGGACTTAGAACAATCTATTTTATCATGTCCCGGCTTAAGACAAGAGAAACAAAGTTTTTCTGCTCTCTCAAAATCTTGCTTTTTTAGAAACTTACTAGGATTGGATTTTTGCTTTTTTTAAGAGGTTCTTTCTTTTTAAAGAAAAAACCCTTTCTTTTTTGAGAGCTAAAATTTTCTTCATGAGGCTTATATGAAAAATTTTAAATAATTTTCTTCACGATTACCATTATCCATGGTATCGTAAAATATTTTTGTAAATTTTATTAATAGTCTCATCTAAGTTTTTTGGCTCTTTGGAGTGAACTTTGGAGTGAACTTCCTTCTTGTACTCTCTTTTAGGTCTCTAATGAAACCTCTTACTTTTTGAAAATTGTCTATTCCCTTAAGCTTTAAGATAATTTCTCTATAGAAAGCTATATATCGAGTGAGATTTAAATTCTTTTGTTCCATAGAGAATTTATCCCACTCCTCCTAATTTCGGTCTTCTTCATTTTCAGGAAGATATTCCTTAAAGAATAATTCCTTAAACGGATCCCAAGAATTGAGTACTAGCCTAGCTTCTGCTAAGCTCATCCAGCAAGCTTTGCCTTGTAAGGATAGGCTAGCTTCAATGGGATGGTTATTATAAGATTCCTCCCTCTAGCTTTTGAGGTGTAAAGACCTGTGTAAGAACCTCCCCTTCTATTCTTGAAATTATTCTCCTCTTTGAAATAGGAGAAAGATCTTGTTTTACCGAGTTTTGCTCTATAGAGAGAAAATGTCTAGAGAGAGGTAATCCAAAATTGAGATATCTTTGGATATACAAATCCTCCTAGTGTCTAAAATGGTTTCCCCTGAAACAAAAGTTCAAAATGAACTTTCCAATGTGCATTAGGAATCAATTAAAAATGATATAAGGGACCTTAGCCTAAGGGTCTAATTAAGGTTCCTATGGGGGGCTAATAAGATTAATCCAAGTGTTGGGATGAGATAAATCCAAAGAATTAAAAAAAAAACCCAAAAATGAGTAAATGCTCACATAAGATGAAGAGCTAACTGAGTACAAGGTTTATTAGTTAAAAATTAAGAGATATTACTAAAAAATGATATATTTTAGAGAAATGATAAATTTTTGATACCTTGAGGTAGGCACCTAATTCACACATGTGGATGAGTTTTTAATTCAAAAAAATTGTGATATTTTTATCTCTCCTCTCTCTTGGATCAAACTGGATCAAAATGGGAGCTAAACTGGTCCAAATCTTGTCCAAATTCAACCAAACTAAAGCTGGAAAATTATAGAACTTAGTTGGACTCAGT
The DNA here is from genome assembly GCF_041138505.1 of Cibotium barometz. NCBI lineage: Eukaryota > Viridiplantae > Streptophyta > Polypodiopsida > Cyatheales > Cibotiaceae > Cibotium > Cibotium barometz. Next base: position 60,704,189 of record NC_141056.1, read on the forward strand.
TAGTGGCCTCCCTCACCTATAAATAGATCCTTAGTATTTTGTAAAAAAATGTGTGAACTATACCATGCCAGTATTACATTAAAATAATGATATTTTATATTATCCCTTAAAAATCCTCTACTTTTGGAGAGATTGGAGCTTCTCTCTCTCTTCAAGAATCCTTGGAGCTTTCTTCTCAACATACTAAACCAATTGATTGGTTGGGGGTTTCCTTCTAAGATAAAGAAGCAAGCCAAATCTAGAGGTAAGAAGTAATTTCATGGCTTTCTTCTCAATGATTTCACTTCTCAACCCCTCTCAAGCTTGAGAAGTTTCTATTTAGTTGTTTTTAATGCAAATCAAGCTTTCTCTAAGAGTTTTAATGATTAATCACAAAAAAGTTAATCTTTATGCTTAATTATAATGCTTTTTATGTATATCTCTCTCTCTCCCCAAAAGAATAGTCATTTCTATGACTAATTCTTTAGCAAATGAATGCTTCTCATTAATAAATTCTTAATTCAAAATCAATCTCTAAGCTTGTTAAGCTAGAGGTTAAGAAAATGGCTTTTTATGCTTTTATGCTAATAAAATTATGGTAAACTTATGATTTAAGTCCATAAATTGGATTTAAGTCTAAATATAGTATTCTATCATAATTGTATTACAAAGTCTTATTCTTTCTAGAAATATTAAAAATTATCAGTAATAGAAGAGCGAAGCTATGGTAAAAATTTTAGAAATAATACATAACTAATTTTTATGCATAATGCTAAAAGAGGACTTCCTACCATATTCTAGGATTGGACATCCTATACTAAAAGAATAATTTTCATCAAATTCATGGGGAACTAATTTTTAGTGTTTATGCATAAATAATTAATTAAAGAAAAGAGAAATTATTAGAAATTTTATTTTTATACAAAAAGAGGAATTTCCATGATAATGGAGATCCATGTAATTAAATGGAAAAAAAGAAATTTTGGTATATTAAAATAATGAATATTTTTATTTAAATAGAAATTTTAAATAAATTTATTTTATGTATGAGAAAATTTTATGATAAAAGAGGAATTCCCATGACATTTGGAATTCAATCAATTAAATGAAAAAAGAGGAATTCCCATGATATTTGAGGTCTAAAAATTTAAATGGAAAAAGAGAAAATTTTAGCATAATTCAAATTATGAGTATTTATCAAAAGTGAAATTTTGGGCATTATTAATTTTATTGGGAAATATGGGTAGAATTGATTTTTGTAAATCCCATGAATCTTTTACTCAAAAGAAGAATATTGAATATATTTCACTTGAGAAATTTGAGAAAGAATATGAAAATATCCGTTGAGAAAAAGTACCTTTAACTAGGCCAAGTAATTGGTAGAAATTTAGAAAAGTCCCATCGGTATCGAAAATAGAAAATGTTACTAAATGTGAATGCGATGTGAATGCGATGTGATAATATGTGAGTGGATGTGATGTGATATAAATAGATGTGGATGTGGATGAGATATGATGTGATGTAAAGGGATGTGGATGTGGATGAGATATGATGTGAATGGATGTGATGTGATGTGATGTGAAATGGGATAGATGTGAATGGATGTGAATGTGTGACGTGATGTAAATAGATGTGAATGGATGAGATGTGATGAGAATGGATGTGAATGTGACATGATGTAAATAGATGTGAATGGATGTGATGTGATGAGAATGGATGTGATGTGAATCGGGATAGATGTGAATGGATGAGATGTGATGAGAATGGATGTGAATGTGATGTGATGTAAATAGATGTGAATGGATGTGATGTGATGAGAATGGATGTGATGTGATGAGAATGGATGTGAATATGACGTGATGTAAATAGATGTGAATGGATGTGATGTGATGAGAATGGATGTGATGTGAATCGGGATAGATGTGAATGGATGAGATGTGATGAGAATGGATGTGATGTGGATTGGGGTAGATGTGAATGGATGTGATGTGAATCAGGATAGATGTGAATGGATGAGATGAGATGTGAATTGGGATAGATGTGAATGGATGAGATGAGATGTGAATGGATGTGATGTAATGTGATGCGATCAAGATAGATGTGAATGGATGAGATGTGATGTGAATGTGATGTGATGTGATGTGAATCGGGATAGATGTGAATGGATGTGTTGTGATGTGATGTGGATCGGGGTAGATGTGAATGGATGAGATGTGATGTGAATGGATGTAATGTGATGTGGATCAGGGTAGATGTGAATGGATGTGATGTGAATCGGAGTAGATGTGAATGGATGAGATGTGATGTGAATCGGGATAGATGTGATGAGAATGGATGTGATGTGGATCGGGGTAGATGTGAATGGATGAAATGTGATGTGATGTGAATCGAGATAGATGTGAATGGATGAGATGTGATGAGAATGGATGTGATGTGGATCGGGGTAGATGTGAATGGATGAGATGTGATGTGATCTGGATATGGGTAGATGTGAATGGATGAGATGTGATGTGATGTGGATATGGGTAGATGTGAATGGATGAGATGTGATGAGGATAGATGTGATATGTAATATGATGTGATTGGATGAGAATGGATGAAGGATGATAGGAATACATCTGATTAGATGTGGATTAAGCAAAGTAAATTGATGTAGAAGAATGTGGAATAACGAGAAATTATGTGAAACAATGTGGAAAGATGAGAGTTCATTAGAAACTGTATTTATGACCTGTTTTTAAATGACTGTTTTATGTCAAGAATGCTAGGGAAGCATTTTGACTATCTTGTGAATGAGGTTGTGACCTAAGTGACAAAGTTGCACAACAACGGAGAGTCAACGGAAAACATCTCGCGTAGCAAGGTCGGCCGAGGTCTTGACCAACCTCGGTTCTCGATTTAAATGGTGAGCTTTCGGTACAGTGGATGAGGGACCAAGGAAGCGGCCTATGAGTGAAGCGCTAGGTGACCTGCGAAGGATCCTAGAGGGTGTTGACCATACGGTGCTCGGGCTCTGGGTCGCCAAAGATACCCACGCGTGCGTCGAGGAAGAAAATGGAGCAAGGTGTTAGAGTTGTTTTCTGAACTCGGGCATGGATCTGGTTGATTGACCTTGCTGGTTCTCAATGGATGAGCCCATGGCTCTTTTATATGGATCTGTTGGTTGATCTTGCTGATCTTCAACGGAGAGTCCATCTGGATTTTTATAAGTGAATATATTTCCGGGTACTATGAGCTAGGAACTATTGAAAAGGCCCCTGTGAGTGGGCAGGTGGTGGTGAGCATTCTGGTTGCCAATGATGCCATAGGTACATTGATGAAGGAATGATTGGAAATTAGAATTCAACTGGATATTTTGGAGGATTATGATCAGTGATAATATGATTTCATTAAAAGATTATTTTAAAGACAAGTGAATCTATGAAATAGGCAATTTTATATTGGGTGTGTAAGTGGGTGTGTAAGTGGTGTGACTATCTTGAAGTTTGCTTGAAGCACCGGCTAGGGGGCCTGGAAACTCTTTTCCATGGTACTCGGGGGCAAAACATAACCAAATTCCTAAATGGATCCTATCACTACAGTGGTTGGGCGGTTGGCTAACCCATGGGACTCGATGGGGTTAGGCTGGACTGATGGATGCCTAAAATGAGACTCAATTCTATTAAGTTACGATAGTTGAAGTAAATCTCGGATAACCCTTGTTCTATGGAAAAGAATCAACGGTTGTGCCTCTCGATGAGGTAAAAAGTGTTGGTCTCTATGATCCAAGTGCAAGTCGTTTCCTTGATATGATCATGTGACTTATGGGTTCGGTTAGATTAGTTTGGTTAGTTAAGGCTCTTGACTACATTATAATAAAAATATCCTGGAGGAATCGCTCGTGCTTTCTAGGCAAGGGAATTTTTTTCGGGTTTGGTTTTGAAAGAACCGAGGGATTAGTCTCTTGACCAGATATCCGTGGGCGAGGCCCCGAGTGAGAGGCTCTGCTCTACGCAAGAAGTGCTACTTCCGCTACTAGCACCCCCCAATTTCGTTGCGCCTAATCAAGCACATTTCTTAAAAGATGTAAATCTTGCCATTTTTGTAGAAAAATATTGACCGCATCTTTATTTCTCTCCTTCTCTTCTCCACTAAAAGTGGTTACCTTTAAATCTTTGAATACCATACCCTAGTCTGTAGTTTTGGGACCCTCTTCAACTATGGTTTCATTCAATTCTTTTTCTAGAGTTTTTTTCCTTTTCATCATCAATGTTATTTTTAGATATTTCTTTTACTCCCAATCCTTCCCCTCTCATTAAGGAGCTAAGAAGACCCATCATTTTCTTAAGCTTATTCTCTATATTAGAGGTTTTTTCTTCCATTTCCTTCATGTAACCTACCCATCTTCACTAATAAAGAAATGTCCATGTAATAGATAAATTTATGAGTTTTTATGGTATAAAAATCAATGATTTTATTAAATGAGTCATTTCTACTTCGAATCTTCAAATTTTGAGTTTTTATGGTATAAAAATCAATGATCTTATTAAATGAGTCATTTCTACTTCGAATCTTCAAATTTTGAGCCCAAATTTGGAATCTGCATGCAATTTTACCCTAGTATAGGATTTTACAGCATCCAAAATGGACACCGAATCAAGCTTATATGCAAATTTCAGTCATTTTTAATTAAAAAGCGATCATTTTTAGTTAAAAAGCAATCATTTTTCGTTAAAAAGCGATGACCTTTAAACCTTTAAAAAGCAATGAACTTTAAACCTTAATAAATGCATGACCGAGCGTCCGATTGACGAACGGTCTACACCCCAACGACTAGGAGAACATCCCGGATAAAATTTTTTTTGCCCCTTGGGCGATAAGGCACGCAAATCGAGGCCGATGCCCCAAATTTGGGGACCTCGCCCCAAAAATTTGGACCGTACACACTTACCAAGGTGCCTGTACGATCGCCGCACAAGAACCAAAGGATGGCCGCCCACTGTGTGGTCCACACGTACTGCTACTACATGGACACCCATGCTGCCCCCCCTGACTAGATAAGGTACATGCATAAAGGTACATGCATACTACTCCTTTCCTTGTTAACCGACACCGTACCTTTTCCCCTGAGCCATGCAGGCCACTGATCCACAGCCTTCGCTGGTACACCGTCCTTTCATCCTTGCTTTGCGCAGTGCCCATACTCGTACCCCACAGTTATATAAACCCCCGGGGTGCTCCATGGGCAGCAACATGCATTTCTGCATAGCTTATGCTCTGCTGTGCCGTCGTCTGTACCGTCGTCTGTCCCAGTGCAGTGTACTTGCTATAGTACAGCTGTCCCTTATAGCCACCCCTCTCCACACCCCCTCATTTGCCACTTTTCAGATAAGGCAATTTTCCTCTATCCCCCTCTTGCTAGGAGGCAGTGTCCTTAACTCTTCTCCCCCCCCCCTTTCCCCCCCCTCCCCCCCTGCGCACGTGTGAAGAGTCTTACAGTAGCCCTTCTCCCCTTCAGCAAAACATTTTTGTGTTAAGGATATATCACAATTCCTCCCCCCATTTGCGTGGACTTTAGTAAGAGGTTTTAGCCTTAAGAGAGGGTTCATGCGCTGTGGTCTTTTGCTCATACGGTGAGCAAATGATCTCAAAATTGAGATCTGACTGGAGCGTTTTGACCGTGACAGCAAGCCCTATAAGACGGCATCCAAGATGGCCCCTTCCCAAAAACGTCAGAATATTGCCTCTCGAGAGGAGCGCGCAACAACGAGATTAGAGAAGATGCTCCCGATGCGGCTCCAACCCTCCCTTTACAAGCTCCTCAAGGAAATGGTGGCCAGGTTAGCTTGGTTATCTTTTAAAGAAGAGTTTTTTTAAAATATTAGTGTTAATAAATGTGTATCTTTTCCTTTTAAAATAATGACATAAAATTGTATGAAGTTACGAATTGAGTGATGTATTCAAAGAATTGCATTGAAATTGTTATCTTTAAAGAGTACAAGTTTTTCCTGGCTTCGATGCTAACTCCGTTCCGTGCTTGTGTAGCCGGGCGGCGTTGTTAGAAAAGCCCGGGAATGGCCCAAGGTATCTCTCATACCATTGGGAGAATAAGGTTTGCCGATTGAGGTGAGAGATTGTGATGCTGTCTAGTTTTGAGAGCCCAGGCTAGTGCGGTGAATAAGCCCACCCTAGTGTGCAGACATCCCTCTCAGGGGCGGGAGGATCGAGCGATGGAGCCTGAGAGGGCGACAGGCCAGCTTGAGTCCTCGCCACCAGCGGCGACCGACGATGAGGTATATGGTCCCGTAGGGTTTTGCTTAGCATGTAGAGGCTGGAAGGGCAAATTCTAGATCATCGGCAGTATAAAGGAAAAGAATAAGAGAGCTAGTTTGGCTTGTATGGAATTGATTCATGTATAAACTTTTTTTTATATATCTTGTCTTTGGCATTATTGTATTATGAAAAAAGACTGTTTTAACAAACCTTGTGTAACAAACCTTGTGAAAAGAGCCTTAATTAAGGAACATGTTTATTTATGTCAAAGAGTGTGGTAGGATAATTAGAAAACAAATTGACGCGTGAGTAGGGTGGAAGGTGGGAGGATGGAATGCCCCGACGACGACGGCATCATCCTACGGACGGGTGGACCCGATTAGTCGGGTAGCTTTCCAACAGATTAAGTGAAAGCCGTATGCTAGATAAATAGGTTCTTGGGCAACTCTATTCTAGAAAACTAGGCCAGCGACTGTGCCTTGCATGGATGAGGGAAAAAGCATTGCCTCTAGAAATCAAGTCTAGTAGTTGCCCAATTTATGATCAATCACTCTATGGGTGATTTGATTTTTAGAAAATCACGCTCCCCCTGTGGGATAGGATTACCTATGAATCATATCCTTGAATCTCTACATTGTCAAGGTGTCGATGTGAATAGGAAATTTTCTCCAAGTTAAGACTTAGTGGACTATCTTAAGTGTTTTCCCTATTTTAGAAGGGAGGAACCTTACAATTGGTATCAGAGCCGATCTTAGCTCCTAGGAATTGCCATTTAAGGACTGTTTTGCAATGAATGTCACAATATGTACATAGAGCATCTCAGCTCTAGAAAGTCAAAATCTCCTCTCGGGAGGCGCATAAGACGGCGATACTGGGCTACAAACATGCCCTGATACAAATGTTCCCTTACTCTGCCAAGGGAGCTACTATCTTCTCCTTAGGAATAAAGCGACTAAGAAGTCTGTAGATATGGCAGGAAAGTCTGAAATCTCGAGGCATAGGGTGATACAAAATAACACCATGTATCATTTTTAGCCTCATCAGAATCATGGCCAACAATGAGATATTCTACCTTAGCATTGCGCGTTGGTCACAAGAGGCATGGACATACTGCCCTCCTGCAAACCACTTGTGCTGTCGTCTCTCTGATGGGTCAGGGAAATAAAAATCCTTGAAATGGCCTACAAGTTGGGCTCGGCCTTTCGAGTTGTGGCGGAAGAGATGCTCGAAGGTGAAAGCAGTCATATCTTGTGAATGGGTGAGGTCGGGAATACCGGATACGTGTGGAACTTCCATCTATAAAACCAAATTCTTTGATTAAAAATCTTCATTAATGAAGCTTAAGGAATGAAAATACAATACGTAAATGCTCTTTCTGAGTTTTTATATAAATTTTTGATAAGAATTCATTTTTCCTTATTAGCTTTCAACAAAGCTCTGATACCAGCTGTGAGACCCCTGCCCCCTTTGCGATGCCCCCTCTGAGGGTGCTGGTGGCGGAACCAATGTTAGCCTGGGATCCACACTCGGGGCCTCGCCCACGGATATCCGGACAAGAGACTAGCCCCACGGTTCCTCCGAAACCTCACTCGAAAAAACTTTCCTCGCCCGAAAGGCACAGGTGATTCCTCCAAGAAAATCATCTAATGGGAGAATTAATCTAATGAGTCAAAGTCTTAACTATTCAAAACTGATCCGACCGAACCCAAAGTCACATGGTCAGATCAAAGAAGAGACTTGCACTTGGTCCATAGAATCACTGCTTTTTTCCTCCTTTGACGAGGCACAACAGCCCGCTGATTCTCTCCCACAGAACAAGGTTCTTCATAGGACTTAGTCTAACTAAAGCAACTAATCGTAACTTATTTGTATCGCAGGAATCCCCCGATGATCCAGCCTACCCCAACCAGCCCATGGGTTAACCGTCCAACCACTTTGTTGGTGGGATTCCTTTATAAAAATTTGGTTATGTTTTGCCCAGGTACCAAGGAAAAGAGTTCCCAGGCCCCCTAGCTGGTGTTCAAGCAAAATTTAAGGTAGGCATACCACATACACACCCAATATGAAATTGACATTATAACAGATTCGGCTGTTTTTAAAACAATCTTTCAATGAAAATCATAGTATTGCTGATCATAATCCTCCAAAATATTGAGTCCATTGTTTTACAAAATATATCATCTAGACTCTCCGTTGAAGACCAGTTGGTCAACCAACAAGATCCAATATCAAAATTCGATTCACAAAAGTCATTCTTTTTAGTTCATCTGAATCTTCCTCGATGTACGCATGGGTGTCCTAGCAACCGCGAGCCTGTGCATCACCTGGTCAAAACCCTCTAGGATCCAACTTAGGTGTCCTAGCACTTCACTCAGGGGATTGCTTCATCGGTCCTCGCCCATCGTATGGGAAGCGCATTATTTTAACCATACTGAGGCTGGTCAAGACCTCGGTAGGCTTTTTCGCGAGCGACATCCCTTGACGAGTACCACCAGCTATTGCAAAACGAGCCTCTTCTTAGTTAAACACATATACCAAATGCTTCCTCCAGCATTCTGGCGTAAAATAGTTCTTTAAAAGAAAACAGAGGTTCTATACAAGTAAAATTCCCGGTTTGAGATTGGTTCCACAAAACCCTTTTTTTCCTTAATCCATATTTTCTTAATGAGAATCATTGATCTCTCATTAGGGTAATCTACCCATCATTTGACTGAATGTCCAACTAGATTCTTAGTGATTTCGGTCAAGGAAAAACTAGGTTAATTCAATGGTAGTCTATTCTCTGTATTACGAATTGGAATTGGTCACGAAGTTTTTGCTTGATTCAGATTGAGAGACGGACAAGTAGTTTACTGACCGTCCCTCTTAGAGTCGTGGTCTAACCAAAATCATTCGGTTTATTTCTAACTTTGATTCGAAGGATTTTCTTCAGATAAACATCTACTGAACTTCTAACTGTAAGAAAATTCCAACTTTATGAATTTCATTCTAACCATAATAGATTAAGAAATGGTTTTACATGAGAATATCAGATTTTTATGAAAATACTCTTCTTCCATATAATCTAATTTTGGGTAAATATTAATTCGGTGATTTATCCACATAAAATATCTAAAGATATTCTTCTACCAATTTAATTTATCAACCCTGATTCTCTAGGTGGAATTATAATGAAAAAATCCTCTTTTGTCACCAACATTTAATTTAAACCTTTCTCTACTTAAATACCACAAAAATTCATCTTTTAATTAAATACAAATATCCATTTTTTGAATATGCTTAAAATTCCACTTTTACCATTTAAATGTTTGAATTCTAAATGTCATGGGAATTCCACTTTTATCATTTAAAAATTTCTCATGTATAAAATAAATTTATCTAAAATTTCTCTTTAAATTAAATAAAAATATCCATTATTTCTTTATCTAGAAGTGAAGCCCCCAACCAATCAATTGGTTTAGTGAGTTGAGAAGAAAGCTCCAAGAATTGTTGAAGAGAGAGAGAAGCTCCAATCTCTCCAAAAGTAGAGGATTTTTAAGGGATAATAGAAAATGTGATTATTTTAATGTAATAGCTCCAATCTCTCCAAAAGTAGAGGATTTTTAAGGGATAATAGAAAATGTGATTATTTTAATGTAATACTAGCATGGTATAGCTCACAGATGAGAATACTGGCATGGTATAGCTCACAAATGAGAATACAAAAGAATGAGGGTCTATTTATAGGTGAGGGAGGCTACTAACTGAGTCCAACTAGGTTCTAGAATTTTCTAGCTTTAGTTTGACTGAATTTGGACAAGATTTGGACCAGTTTAGCTCCCATTTTGATCCAGTTTGATCCAGGAGAGAGGAGAGATAAAAATATCTCAAATTTTTTGAATCGAAAATCCTCCCACACATGTGAAGGAGGCGCCTACCTCAAAGGTCCCCCTCTCCTTACCAAGGTGTCAAAAATTCATCATTCCTCCAAAATATCTCATTTTTTAAGTAATATCTCTTAATTTTTAACTAATAAACCTTGTACTTAGTCAACTCTTCATCTTATGTGAGCATTTACTCATTTTTGGGTATTTTCTTTTATTCGTTGAATTTAGCTCATCCCAACACTTGGATTAATCTTATTGGCCCATAGGCACCTTAGTTGGACCATAATCTAGAAATTTTTGAAAATCTTGACCCTTAGTCTTAGGTCACTTATATCATTTTTAATTGATTCCTAATGCACCTTGGATAATTTATTTTGAACTTCTGTTTTAGGAAAATATATTTTTGATATTAGGAGAATTTTTTAATCCAAAATATCTAAATATTGAATTATCTCTCTCTAGAAATTTTCTTCTCTCTAGGCAAAAAAACAAGGAAAAACAACATTTTCTTGTATTCAAAAATAGGAAATGATTACAGGGGATTGAGGTAAAAGATTTTTCATTATTCAGGCTGAGGAGGAATCTTACAGAGATTGAGGTCAAGGATTAGTGCTATACCCAAGATAGCTACAAATTATATTTTTTGTTTTAATGCAAAGAACTACCTTGACTTGTAAGGCACAAATGAAGGGGAAAATCAAATGGTTGTCACAATGTGAAACTTAAACAAGTTGTAGCAGGTCCCTAATGGTTGAAAATAATCCTCAATGGTCCAAAAACACTAAGGTAATTAGTGGTAGTTAATCTAGATAATTTTCTATTAACAGTGCACAAAATTGTGCTCACTTGGAGTGAAGATTTGAATGAGTTCCACCAAGAATGAGCTAAAATGCTTCAAGAGGATAGTAAATAGCAATGTGCTTAGAAAATATTGATATTGATTTTTTTAGAAGGAAAAACTGTTGGAACCCTTGTTAGATTCCTTTTTCTTCTTTTCCTCATTTTGAAATTTAAACAAATTTTCAATTGTATATCGATAAGTCACTTATCACAATCACCCTTAGCCTCAGAAGTTTTGTTGGAATTGGTCGTTTTCCCATTGAAATTTGTTTCCCTTATCCTTGGCTGCTAGATTTAGAACTTCAAAAACATTCTTTCTGGATTGTTCCTTGGGCAATTGTAAGATAATAAGCTCTTGATAGGTAACAAGGGGGCTGCATTCCCCGATCAAGGTGGCACTAGAAACCCAAGGTGACCAACACCACTAGAACCCCATGGTTATTAGAAGAAAGAGTTTATGGAGCCCAATTACCCATCACCAAGCACACCATGAATGAGATAGTCCTTCTGCATTGACTTTAGAAGCCTATAGTTAGGAAGCACCAATGTCCGTGATGCAGACGGCCAAAGAGGATAGGCTACACCTAAAATCATCCCAAGTCCTCCTGTCATATGAGCTACCTGCCCAATCAGCATCTGTGTAGCCATGTATATCCAAGCCTTTACCACTCTCATAAAGAAGACTGTGCAGTGGTCTTTACATATCGCATAATGCGTCTCACTGCATCTAAATGAGGTTTTCTGGGGCTCTGCATAAATTGGCTTACTAGCCCCACATCATAACTCAAATTCGGGCATGTGATAGTCATGTAAATGAGACTACCAACCATCTTTCTGTACATAGATGGATCATCCAATTCTTCACCAAAATCAGCCCGCAACTTCACATTCTGCTCCAAAGGTGTACTCATTGGCTTACACCCTGTCATCCCATATTTTGCCAACATATCCAATGCATATTGGCATTGCACTAACCATTACCTGCATGGTCTTTGATCACTTCAATTCTAAGAAAGTATCTCAACTCACCCAAGTCTTTCATGTCAAACTGCCCACTCAATGCTTTCTTGACATGCATCACATCTGTAGCATGATCTCCTGTGATAATCAAGTCATCCACATAGATGACAAGTAAAACAATCCCATGATCTGTTTTCTTCACATAGAGTGAAGAATCTGCTGTAGAAACCTGAAATCCAAGGGAGATAAGATATTTGCTCATCTTATCACTCCAAGCACGAGGTGCTTGCTTCAGACCATATAATGCCTTCTTCAATCTGCATACATGAGTGGGATACTTTGGGTGTACATATCCTTCTGGCTGTGCCATATACACTTCTTCTTGTAGATCACCATTTAGAAATTCATTTTTCACATCCATTTGATGCATTTCCCAACCATTTGCTGTAGCCATAGTAATGACTGCTCTCACTATTCCCATCTTTGCCACTGGACTAAATGTTTCATCATAGTCCAAGCCTTGGGTTTGTGCATAACCCTTAGCTACCAATCTCGCTTTATGTCGCTCAATGGAACCATCTGACTTGCATTTCACTTTGTAAACCCATTTACAACCAATGACATTTTTGTCCTGTGTGGTAATGCAACCAAATCCCATGTTTCATTATAAACCAATGCGTCCATCTCAACATCCATTGCTTTCTCCCATACATGGTTCCCAATAGCTTCTGTATAGCATGTAGGTTCCATATGCTTCACCAAAGAAGTCATATATGCCTAATGCATAGAAAAATCATGATATGTCAACATGTCTGGATATCTAACCCTTTGGGATCTTCGCAATGCATGCGGATCACTCTGAACGCCTGTCACTCTAGCATGTGGTGGCACATATCTATCCTGCTTAGCACCAGGTGTGCGTAAAACAGGTATGTCAAGTTCCTCATTCAAACTCTCTGAACTTGATGACTCATAACCTGTAATTCCAATTCCTTCAACTTTCTTTTTTCCTTTATCCACAGCACTACTCCCAGTGCTCACACTCTCATGTCTCAAGCGTCCTGACCATGGACGTACAGTGCTACTCTCTGACTCTGTTGGCCCAGACATAGAAGTAGAACTAGAACTTGCTTGTGGCGAGTTCACATGCACATCAGCATCATCAAGTGACTCAATGACACCCTCATCCTTTGCTTTGTACCAACTAGCAAGTTCATCAAACACCACATCTCGTGAGATAACCACTTGCCTAGTTTGTGGATTGTAACATTTGTATGCCTTACGATCCTGTGCATATCCAACAAACACACACTTTTTTGCCTTATGGACTCTGGAGCATCAAACCATATGACTTGTCATGGTGAATGGTTTGAGCATATGAAGCCTATGGATGTGAAAGGCTATGTGGAAACAGGAGATGATACCCAGCATGCCATTACACATGTTGGAAGTGTACCATTGGTTATGCACAATGGTGAAACAAAATCTATGGCAGATGTATTGTATGTGCCTTCTATCACAAAAAGTTTGGCCTAAGTTGGTCAAATGGTAGAACAGGGTTTACAGGTTCGTTTCAACGAGCATGGTTGCTTCGTTGAGGATTTCAAAAATGGATGTAGAGTCATTGCCCCAACTGAAAGAAAGAAGGCAGGTTATTTAAGCTGGATGCTAGGATTCCTGAGTTAAAATCAGCCATGTTCTCTAAAAGCCGAAATGTAGTACATGACATTGACATAATGTGGCATAAAAGGATTGGGCATGTGAATATACAAAGGTTAAAGAACATGCAGGCAAGAGGCATTGTTAGTGGGCTGCCTAGATTCAAGTATGATGGGAATATGCATGTTTGTGAAGCCTGTCAGTTTGGAAAGCAAGCGAGGTTGCGGTTTCCTAGAGAAGGCAACATGAGTAGCAAGCCACTTGAGATAGTACATAGTGATGTATGGGGTCCTACACAAAACCCATCCATTAAAGGCAGTTTATATTATGTGACATTCATTGATGATTTCAGCAGAATGACATGGATTTACTTTCTCAGAGAGAAAAGTGAAGTGTTGGGAAAGTTTATGGACTTCAAAGCTTTTGTAGAGAGGCAATATGGCTCTTGGATAAAGTGTTTGAGGACAGATGGAGGTGTGTTGCTGAGAGAAAGAATAGAGTCATTTGTGAAGTGGCCAGGGCAATGCTCAATGAAAAGAGCATGCCAGATTATTATTGGGCAGAAGCATGTGCTACTGCAGTAGTGTATATACTCAATAAGACACCTACAGCAGCCATACATGGAAGTATGCTAGAGATGCGGCTTACAGGCTTTAGGCCAGACATTGGACACCTCAAAGTATTTGGTTGCAATGTAGCCAACAAACAGGTTATCTTTAAGCAAAAGGTTACTAACCCTTAGTTTCCTAGTTGGAAACTGATTCAATTCAGAATCCTCCTAGTCAGCTGAGTGTCAACTCCACTTCAGAGGCATGTGATCAGAGATAACTGAGTTGGAGTCAACTAGACCCTTAGAGTATGTGGAATCCATGAAGCCTATTGACCGAAGAAGAGTCTATCAATCATGGAAGAAGAACTTATATAGTGCAGAGTAAAATATGTATGCCTGGGAGTATATCTCCAATCCCCTAAAGACCATCCACCAACCCCATTTTCCTTCTCAGCTCATCCCATTTGCCTTTCTCATGAACCATCAAAATGGTGCTCCCCCCACACCTATCTACATGCCTCTCAAACATATTAAAGTCTTCCAGAATGATGCAATGATCCTGAATATTCATGTTATTAATCCACTGCCACATTTCGCTCCTAATTTTATAATTATGAGCTTCATATATATTAGCTAACTAGAATTTCTCCCCATTGATCAAAATTTCCACTACCAAAATCCTCCCATTGGGATGGTTAGCAATAACAATAATACAGATCACTCCTGATAACAAACATCACTCCACTATATCCAGACTTCACCCCCCCATTGATCTAATGGGAGGATTTTGGTAGTGGAAATTTCGGTGAAGTCTGGATATAGTGGAGTGATGTTTGATCAAAATTTCCACTACCAAAATCCTCCCACTACATTACCATCCAGTCCTTAAATTTATCCCTCAAGAATTTAGCCCCAAAAGATTATGCTCTTGAATAGCTAAAATAGATAACCCCCACTCTTTAACTAAGCCCCAAAAAGAAGCATTCTTCTTCTTATCTTTAATACCTTTAACATTCCATGTATAACCCAAAATATCCCTAGACTGATTCATGTCAAAGCAGTTTCAAGAACCATCTCAACTTCCTCCCCTTCCCTTTGTACATCTCCCTCTTTTTGTATCCCCTTCTAGGCTTCATCCACTTGCCAATTGAATCTCTTAATAGAAGAACTCCCACTATCTTCCTCTCTTAAAGGGCTATAAGGGTTTAAATACCACAATGGGCTTGAGCTACCTTAAGATTTACTCCCCTTCCTGTCCCTCCTTGATTGGCTCACAGTTCTTCTTGCCTCATCCTTGGTTTGCCTGAGATTGAGTTTCCCTTTTTCCTTAATCTGGTCCCCTCACGATTGCCCCTTCTCTCCCTCAAGGACTTTCTCTTACCCTCTCCCCTCTCCCCTCTTTCACTTGACTTGAAATAGCTTCAACTTCCTTAACACTATTTTCTCCCCCTATCTCCTCTATTGCTTTATCCCCACCTTCAAGTTTTGCATGTAGCAATCCTATGCAATTCTTAGCAATGTGTCCAAACCCCCCGCACCTAAAACATGCCCAAAGGAAGGGGCCAAACTTGAGACCTAGATCCAATTTTCCTAGCTCACCTAAATCAACCTCTATGGATTTAGGGGTTTCAATCTTAGTATTCCATGAAATACAGACACTATTGGCCTATCTACCCTCTGCATCATCCCTGGGTAAATGTAACACAAGACCCAACACAGTAGCAACATCCTGTAATGTAGGTCTAAGACAAGGTGTGAGTCCAAAAATTTCAACCCACACCGGGTAGGCCTCTTGAAGGCTCCTATTCACATTAAACAGGGGATCGAAAGGGAACACATGCACCGGCCTATGGCCCATGAAACGCAAAACTTCCACAAAGTTCTGAAACAGATTGCCCTTTAATGAAAAAAACGTTGAAGAAGGCCTTTCCTAGATCGAACATAGTAGAAACCACTCTATCATGCAAAACATCCTCTTGTAACCACTTACCTACCTCTATCTTAGCAGGAGGTTTACTTGGACAGAAAATGATCACACTACATAGAGAAAATAGCCCAATCTGATTCTTGATCAACTCAGGATTCACCTTCATGCATACCTTCCTTCCTTGGCTCTCTGAGCATGCGTATTGAGCCTCGCATCATTAATCTAATTGGGAATGTTTTTCTTCCTCTCCCTCTCACCACCTTCTTCATCGTGGGGCTGCTTCATTTCCTTTGTTTCCTTAAGCTCCCAATCCCCCCAGCCCACTATGCTCCTCCACCTCTTGTAGCCATGAATCAACCATCTCAAGCGTGCATGCATGCATAAGCAATCAGACGTCCCTTTAATGTACAAGGACATGCATCCCCATGAATGTAAAATTAAATCACCCACTCTCCCACTTAGCTCACTTCACTCACTGCGTGTCACCTCCCACTCACTTTGCTCTTTCCAATAACTTAAAGTTTCTATAACACCACTGTAACCTCTCCCTACTCGCTCGTATTAGGAAAGGATTACTAATAAATTAGGCTAACCACCTCTAGCATGAGCTCCATAGCATTTGCACAAACCATGCCAGCAAGTTTGGAGTGGCCATGATCCTCACCAAGGCCTTCTACTATGTTGTAGGTTGGGAAAAGATTCTCGAGCCGTACAGCTACGAGGGTGTTGCCACCCCAAGCCTCTTTTGTGGCATTTCTCTTTGGCTCCCTCTCTCGAAGAACCGTCAACCCAAGAAGTAAAAGATGGATCAAGAACTTGATTTATTTGTATAATTTTTTAAGGCAAACTTATTAGACACACCCACATGGTAGGTGGTTAGGGCAAGTGTGGTAGGGCTTGTGAAATAGCGTGCCCAATCAAGAGGCCCTTCCACCAAATCATTCCCCATGGCTGAAGAAGTGCTATGATAGTACTCAATGTGCATTTCATTTTTAGGGTAATAGATTCTCAAGTTCACATGAAGAGAACATTATTGAGACACATAAGTGGATCCAAGAAGATCATCTCACCTCCACTGAAAGTTGCTCTAGAAATGGCAAGACGATGCGGCCCAACAAGCACTACTCCTTGCCCATTTGAAAATTCAAAAGAATGCAATGATTGTGACCAGTTATTGCTGTGCAAGTGCAAGCTCTCAAGGTCAAATCCAAAATCCACCGCTGGCTACAACGAGAGCAAGATGTGATCTATATAGAAGTCGAGGGAGCTAGAGCAGCAAGAGCTAAGACTTAAGAGGATCACATCCATCTCTCACCTATAATAAGAGATGGATGTGATCTACACAAAATTCAAGGGAGACAAAGCAACAAGAGCATAGACTCAAGAGGATCTCACCCATCCAACCAGTACAATGTTGAGGCATTGGCACATAATAGGCTAAATCTCATGGATGAGTACCAAGAAAAAATGTTTAAGCTGAGCATGCAAACTTTACGAGGTCCATCAAAGCAAAAGATAAGACCATTTCTCAACTAAACAATAGATTATAAAGATGGCAACTGAGCCAAAGTAGGAATAGGTCACGCCTGATATGGAAAAGAAGGTTGACATCCTAATAGATTCAGCCACACAAACCTTCCAAACCTTGTCATCCCTCTTCAACCATCCTTTGGCTCACTTTTGGCCTCCTCAAGATATAGCACTGGATCCTCGAGTTTAATCTTCTTTAACACAACATCTACATGAGGACATCCCCACATCCACCTTCACGACCATCCTCTTCAAGGTTCCTTAGGCTTCCTAACCCACCATAGCCATGCTAGTATTCCAAAACACCATCTCATTCATAACCCTTCTTTGACTCCCTAGACGAGGGAGATTACATTGAGCTTTTTTATTCCCGAAGAGCTCTACCAGTACCCAACCTCTAGAGACCTTATCAGTAGATCCATCCGCTAGTGGATGCACACTCATGATTGTAATGCAATGGCTGAAGCATACAACCATCTCACCATGATGGCGACATTGTTTAGAAGCCCATTGGCATCCTTGTTCTATATCATAGGATTTAGAAGTAGCTATAGCTCATGAGGACCAACCAACACCATCTTTTTGATAGTGGCCTACCCCCAAGATGTTTCTGATGATGAATACAAGGAGGCCCATGACTATTAATAGATTCATGAAACTAATGCTCATTGTGAAGGAAGACACAAGTGACACTTCCACCAAGGACAAGGATGATGACAATGCGTAGGCAACAAAGACTAGTAGAGTCAAGGGAGGACCACCTAGTGCAAGATCAAAGGCTGGTGTCCCAAGTGACGCTCCCCAGGGAACTTCCCCATCAGGCCTCTCTTCAGTTTGCACTAGCTCTAGATGCTTTTTCCAAAGGCAAGGACAAAGAAGAACCCCAACCACTAGCTCCCCCTCTTGCCACCTTCACTTGCCATTCTTCCTAGGATAACACCACCTTCCTAATTTCGCCATCACCCCTTTTATCTCCCAGACCACTAACACTTACATCTTTAGGGGATGTCCTAAATGGACTCAACAACTCCTCAACTTTGCAAGATGACCACCCCCACTGACCCGACATGCATCATCCTTGTCTCTTTGAATCTTAGAAGAAGGTGAAATCCTAGCACCCCCCATCAGAGAGTAGCAATAGATGAACCCCCTTGACTGCACATTAAACTGACAAGATCCACTCATGAATGTCATTGACATTGAACAGACACCTAAACCCCACCCCATATATCAATAGAATTACTAATCATCTTTAAATTTCCCTAATCAAAGTTTATTTGGAATAGAAGTTTAGCTAGCGGTCATCTAGAGCTCATTTATTATAAGAGGGACCAAGGGGGATAGAAGAGACCACAAGCTAGAGCCACCCCAATCACACAAAAACTCATGGGCGAACAACGTGTGTGGTGGGGGTGACCTTACCTTCTCTAGGAGGCTAAGTATTTGAAAGAGTATTTCTATGATCCCAAGTATGCTCCTAGGTAGCCTAATCTATTTTCCAAGCAAACAAAGATAGCATGGGACCTATTCGACCAAGAGCTCGAGAATAATCCCAAGTTTTAGTTCAACTTTCCCTAGTTACCTCCACCTTAACCACCCCTCCTCCATGAAGATTGGATGCTTTGCATAATGCAAAAATTCATCCAAGATTATGAGATGAGGTGCATGATTTTGACATGGTCATCACTATTAATTTTTTGATCATTGACTTTCATGAAGCTTCACTACTGATTTCGAGAGGATGGAACCTTGATTAGGGAGAGGGTATGTTAACTACATTGGCTAACCTTACTCCGAATGTGCAACATCATTTTTGAGCCATATTTTTTATACGGCATGATGCACTTCCTGTAAAATGATAATGGAAAATCTCTGAGATTATTACAACTTGTATAATAAAGAGAATGCGGGGGAGAGGGAGACCTTGAGTTCCTTGCAAGTAAACACACACACACACAAGAGAGTAAGACACAAGAGAGAGAGGGATGATTGAATTTTCTTCTATCTTCATCTCTTCTCTACAACCATACAACTAAAAAGATAAGAGTACATACTATAAGGGAAAGTACTCTCCTGCAATAACATACAATGGTTGGTCCATAGTGTGAACTTGATTATATGAGTTGGCACTATAACTATACCATAAATCTAGTACTCCAAAGTGGTTGTCACACAGCCTATCATCCATTGGGTCATATCAACCATAATCTCACCAACCATGCCAGTGACATAAGTGCAAAAGCTACCACCTAGGTAGGTCATCAATGTCTGCCAACACTAGTTGAGCTCGATATCTCAAAACTCCCCCTCGAGCTCAACTCCACACACTGCACTCCAAGTAAGCTCGTAAACTTGTGGAGCTTCTCTGTGCCCAATGCCTTCATGAAGATGTCACCCACATGATCCGTTGTGTGGATATATACTAAATCTACATCACCTAGAACCTTCTCTCTCACAAAGTGATAATGTACCTCAATGTGCTTTGTTCTAGTGTGGTATACTGGGTTATTGCTACTCACATTGTCACAATAAATGACAACTTCCCTATCCACGGGCTCACCCATATCACCAAAAGTAGCTTCTGAAACCAAGCTACCTCACAAGTTGCTATAGCATTACCCTTGTACTCTGCCTTTGTACTCGACAAAGCAACTATTAAATATTTCTTATTGCTCCAACTCATACCATACTCCCAAACAAAAACATCATATTGCTGGGTAGATCTCCTATTTGTGACACTACCAACCCAATCAACATCTATGTACCCATGTAAACATATCTTTGTACCAGCCTCATAGGAAAATCCATAATCAATTGTGGAATTTATGTACTTGAGAATCTGTCTAGCCACATCAAGTGTGGCATCCAAGGGGCTTGCATAAACTAACTCACAAGTCTAACAAAATAGTTCAAGTCTAACAACATAGCTCAAGTCTGGCCCCTAGTAATGACCATGGACTAACAATGGATCCACTGTTTGAGGACTCTCCATGTCCACTAAGCACATGTGATTGTTGCTCTACATGTGGTGCAACATCAATACTTCTTACATTTGCATCTTCTATTGCCTTCACTGTTACTGGTGCATACCAACTACTCATCTCATCAAAGACAATATCTCTTATAATATCTATAACCTTTTTTGTCCAAAGCATAACCAATGAAGATGCATTTCTCTACCTTTGGATCCAACTTTTTTTTCACTTCATCGGGAACATGTACATATGCAATACACCCAAACACTTTCCAGTGAGACACATTTGGTTTTATGCCTATAAACTTATGTTCAAGCATTATACCATGAACAACTGTAGTAGGGGTCCTTTTCATAATGTACACATGAGTTGCTATTGCTTGAGCCCAAAAATAATATGGTATATTATTTTCAGACATCAAGGCACATGCCACTTTTGCAATGCGCCTATTTTTTCTTTTTGCAACACCATTCCTGCATGTAAACTGTCTCTTGATTCCTAGCTTTCTCAAGAAATCACTGAACTCATAGGAGAAATACTCTCCCCCACCATCTAATCTCATGCATTTTATTTGTATGCCTGTTTCCTTCTCAACCAAGACTCTATAAATATCTGAAAGTAAGCAAACACCTCACGTTTCTCCTTCATGAAATAAACCCACACTTTTCTAGTATGACCTTCAATGAATGTAACATAAAATCTACAACCTAAAATTGTTGCAGTCTTGCTTGGTCTCCACCATACATCTAAATGGATAACATCTATGGCCTTTAAGTGACACACTTTTCATGTGGGAAAGCATGTTTGGCATGCTTACGAAGTTGGCATGCTTCACATAATTTATGCATACCATCAACCTTAAACTTTGGCAGAGTTGTAATAATATTTTGGACCTACATAGATTTCAACTGATGTATACTCACATGACCAATGCACTTGTGCCATATGTCGATATCTATAATGACACCTATTCCATGCACAGACATGGTTGCCTTTACCTCAGGCATGTTCACATCCAAAGTACATCCTGTCATTTTTGTTACCCTTTGTAACCAAGTGACACTGGTTTTTGAATTCTTCCACAAAACATTCTTGAGGATTAAACCTCACTTTAGTACTTCATTTTGCCATCATGCATAGGAAATGACAGTTTACTAACATGTGCAAGAGGATGCACAATATCATCACCTGTTTCTACATAACTTGGTTTTTCTATTTTCTGCATGTCTCTAAACCACTCACCACCATGACTGGTCATGTGGTTAAAGGCGCTAGAATCCACATACCATATATCTTTAGATCCTGACACATCTCCTATTATGGAATTGAACATGTGCTGCATCATAACTTCTATTAGCACCACCATGTTTACTTGATGATGCATAGTTGCCTTGCTGCAACTTTTCACTTTTAATATCATTCTACTTTTTAAAGTAATCCTTTGCCATGTGCCTTGGTTTTACACAATAATAGCACTCTATGCTATTTGTACTGTGATTCTTTGCCAACCACATCGTCCCCTCTGGCTTTGTCTACCTCTAGACTAGCCTTGTAAGATTCCTCCCTCTAGCTTTTGAGGTGTAAAGGTGTAAGAACCTCCCCTTCTGATCTTGTAATTATTCGCCTCTCTGAAATAGAAGAAAGATCTTGTTTTCCCCTGTTTTGGCCTAAAGAGAGAAAATGTCTAGAGAGAGAATTGAGATATCTTTGGATATAAAAATCCTCCTAGTGTCTAAAATAGATTCCCCTGAAATAGAAGTTCAAAATGAACTTTCCAATGTTCATTAGAAATTATTTGAAAATGTGTATAAGGGACCTTAGCCTAAGGGTCCACATTTTCAGAAATTTTTGGATTATGGTCCAATTAAGGTTCCAATGGGCCAATTGGATTAATCCAAGTGTTGGGATAAGATAAATCCAAAAGAATAAAAGACAATACCCAAAAATGAGTAAATGCTTGTGAGATCCCTCTGCCGCCTCCGCGCACCGGGACTCCTGGTAGCTGACAGCGGAAGCAGCCCCCTCATGCGCGGGGCAAGGTTTCTCACTTGGGGCCTCGCCCACGAATGTCTAGGCACGAGACTAGGCTGGTGGTCACTCCGAAAACCGAGACCGGGAAAATTTTCCATGCTCGAAAAGCGGGGACGATTCCACCTTTTTGAATTTTCTTAACTTTATTTTTCTAACGAGATCAATTCTAAACTATCCTTCACCTAAATAAACCAGATAGAAGGAAACTATCACTGATATAATTTGATCATCTGAGTAATTTCAACGCTTTTTTCCTAATCAAGATCAGGCATAGCCGTTGATCCACTCAATTGAGAAATTTATTAGGGAATTAACTAGCTACTCGAATCCTAGAGTAATCCTAAGATTTCTCAATTTGATTATTAAAACTCCACTGATTCCAACCTATCCGGCCCATGGGTTTGCCACCACCCTGCCCACTGGAATTGGTAGATCCAAACAAGTACTCACCCACCCATAATTGAAATGCCTTTGTTAACTTTAGCTTTAGAAAACAGATATGCACACACTCCTCTTTAAAACTTTAATATAAAAATAATCCATTGACAAAACAGATATGATCACAAATTCCATAATTCAAAATATCCATTCAATCCCTTGTTTCACAAAAATAGTACCAATCTGGACTCTCCGTTGGGACCAACTGGTCAACGAGATCTAGTAACAGATTACAGTAATCATTTCGTCAACATACATATATATATCTTCCTTGACATACGTATGGGTGTCCTAAGCACCGCGAGCCCGTGCATCGCCTAGTCAGAACCCTCCAGGATCCTCCTTAGGTGTCCTGGCACTTCACTCAGGGACCGCTTCGTCGGCCCTTGCCCATCGTACGAGAAGCACACCATTTTTTACCATACCCAGGCTGGTCAAGACCTGGTCAAGACACCTGGTCCAGACTTGGGCAGGTTTTTGCCGCGTGAGCTGTCCCTCGAACACTCCCCACCAGCTGTTGCAACCAAACTTCCCTTAGATAAACATATATGCCAAATGCTCCCTCCAGCATTCTGGCGTAAGACAGTCCTTTAAGATAACAGGGTTTCTATGCAAGTTTCCAGTTTTGATTTTGTTTGAAAACCATGAATAATCTTAAATCCGTGTCCCAATACTTCTAGATCCAGGTCTGAATTCCAAACAAAATTCCTCGAATTCTGTTAACTTGATCCTCAGATCAAAATCAAAAGTCTTAACTTAGTTTCAGATTCGGTGGGGATTTGAGTACATTTTTCCTGAACTGGGCACATCGTCTCATTGATTGAAATTGATGAAGGAATTATGTCTTGGTCAATAGTCTGAATCAGAGTTTGGGTCTGGATAGGTTCTTCCTAAACTATCTTTCTCGAAAGGTACTATTTCAATTTCTCTTTTTCTAAATTTTGTTCGACGAACATTTGCTTATAGATTTCTAAAACATGAATTTCTTATGTGAGGAATAAAATAATCATTTATCTCAATCTCCGACTTTGATAGTTTAATTGAATTTTCTCATTACCATCTTAGTGAATATGAAGCGGTAGCATTTTTTCTCACAGATTATCTACTTATTCATTTTTCTACTTTTTGCGGATATTAAACAGAGGATTAAGAGAACCCTTATTTAAATATAATCATTCTATATGCATCTATTTATGCATAAAATCTTATTCTGATGAAAGTCACACTTTTATCATCATAAAAATCATTTATGATGAAAACCACTCTTTTAACATGAAAGCATTTCTTTTCTGCATATGTTTATGCATACAAATCATTTATGATGAAAATCACTCTTTTAATTAAAAAATATCTTTTATGCACCCATTTATGAATAAAAATCATTTATGATGAAAATCACACTTTTAATATAAAAATATCTTTTATGCATAAAAATCATTTATGATGAAAATCACACTTTTAATATAAAAAAATATCTTTTATGCATATGTTTATGCATAAAAATCATTTATGATAAAAATCACACTTTTAATATAAAAAAATATCTTTTATGTATATTTTTATGCATAAAAATCATTTATGATGAAAATCACACTTTTAATATAAAAAATATCTTTTATGCACCCATTTATGCATAGAAATCAATAATAATAAAAGTAACACTTTTATAATAAAAAATATTCTTTTATGCATACTTTTATGCATAGAAATCAATAATGATAAAAGTAAACTTTTATAATAAAAAATATATTCTTTTATGCATAAAAATCAATAATGATAAAAGTAACACTTTTATAATTAAAAAAATATTATTTTATGCATACTTTTATGCATAGAAATCAATACTGATAAAAGTAACACTTTTATAATAAAAAATATTCTTTTATGCATACTTTTATGCATAAAAATCAATAATGATAAAAGTAACACTTTTATAATAGAAAAAATATTCTTTTATGCATAAAAATCAATAATGATAAAAGTAACACTTCTATAATTAAAAAATATTCTTTTATGCATACTTTTATGCATAAAAATCAATATGATGAAAGTTACTCTTTTATAATAAGAAAATACTTTTATGCATTATTTTATGCATAAAAATCCATAATGAAGAAAGTAACACTTTCATAATAAAACAATTATCAATATGTATCTTTCTATACATAGAATTTAATTCTATTGAAAATCATTCTTTTATAAAAAATAATCAATATGCCTCTTTCTATGCATGAATGAAAATGACACTTTTAGAATACTCTAACGATGGGGATTACTCTTTTTGATTAAATAAAGATGAAATTTATTTCACAAATTTTCAGAAAATTTTGCCATAACCTCCTTTGTATGGCTGACCATTTTTCAATTTTTAACTTTCTAAAATTAATTAGAAGTTCACCAAGAGTATTTAAATCATTCTAATGTAAACATTTTCTACTTATTTAAGAGAAACATTATGAAAAACTTGATTTTATCCAATAATCAATCATCTAGGATAAAGAATGGTTGTATTTACTAAAGAAGAGAGGGGAATGCCTTTTTTCAATGAGGCATAACATCATTTCATTTTAGAGAAGACAAAAATCATAAAAAACCATAAAAGAAATAGAAAAGAGAAGAATCTCCAACTTACATGGATAATTTGAAAGCTTTCCTTTGGCTTGATGGTTTGAGGGTTCTACTCTTGTTTGAAACAAGAGTGGCCACCAATCTTTTAGAAGAGGGAAGGTCAAAAACTAATGAATTATGAGTAAAATTCACAGTTTTTGGCACTTGGGAGAAGCAGGGTAACAGTGAAAAAACACTATTGGGTTTCAACAAAGGGGAAGGCTTCTATTTATAAGAAAAGTGAGCTTCTAACCAAGCCAACTGATTGTAGAATTTTCCAGATCAGTTTGTCAATTTTTGACCATTTTTGGGTTAGTTTAGTCCACTTTTTGGATCTAGTTGAAACAGGAGAGAGGAGAGATAAAAATATCTCATTATTTGGGAGTTTAAAACTCTCCCACACATGTGAAATAGGTGCCTCCTTCATGAGGGAAATTTCCCCATACTGAGGTGTCAAAAATGCATCATTACTTCTCAATATCTATCTTTTTTAACTATTAACCTTGTCCTTAGTCAACTCTTTATCTTATGTGAGTATTTACTCATTTTTAGGGGATTTCCCTTTTATTCTTCTATTTATCTCCTTCCTACATTTGGATGAATCTTATTGGTCAATAGAAACCTTAATTTAAAATTTTAAAAAAATCTTGACCCCCAAGATAATGCCTCTTGAACAGATTATACTTAATTTCTAATGCACCTTCTGAAAATCTTTTTGAACTTCTGTTTCAGGGAAACTTATTTTAATAAGATGAGATATTTTTCTATCTAAAAATATTTAAAAACTGAATTACCACTCTCTAGAAGATTTTCTCTCTATAGGCCAAAACTGGTAGAAACAAGATCTTTTATATTTCTGAAGAGGGATTTGATTATAGGGAAAGATGCTAGACATCTTGAGAGGCTGGGGAGGAATCTTACATTCTCTCCCACTTGAAAAACGTGAGATGCCCTCATCTCACAAACTGGGGGTAATCCTGCAAACAACAGATCGACTTCATTCTCCCAGGTGGCATCTTCAAAAGGATAGAACTTCCATTTTACCAATAATTTTGTTCTTGAGAATCTTTTCTCGAACATCAAGAATTTCTTCAGGTTGGAGTTCCATCTGCCCTTGGGTTGAAGAGGTTAGGATTTCATCATCAAGCACATGATTTGTGCTTGGCACATATTTCTTTAGAAGGCTTACATGAAATACATTATGAACTTTGAGATGAGGAGGCAGAAGAAGCTCGTAGGCTAAGTACCTACTTTCTTAGTAATTAGATATGGCCCACAATATATGGGGGATAACTTCTTGTACTTTCCAAGAGATAGAGAACTTCTTTTGGGCCGTACTCTAATGAAGACCATATCTGCTTCTTCAAACTTTCTGTCTGTCCTCTTCTTATTTGCATACTGCTTCTGTCGATCCTGGGCAGCTTTAATATCTTTACGAATTGACTGCTTCTGTTGCTCCATGTCGTCAAGCATCTGTCTGGGCATCTTAACCCTAATCAATGGATCGTACCAAGTTAATGGAGTTAAGCAATCTTGTCCATACAGAGCTTTAAAAGGGCTCATCCCGATACTTCGGTAATAGGAAGCATTGTAGGCAAACTCGACTAGGTGCAGATAGCTTAGCCACTTCTTGGGTTCCCTGCCCACAGCATGACCGAAGTATATCTTCGATTACTTGGTTTACCCTTTCAGTTTGACCATCGATCTTAGGGTGATAAGCTGTGCTGAGAGCCAAGAAAGTTCCCACTACTTCGAAAAATGTAGTCCAGAACCTTGATGTAAACTTGGGATCTCGATCACTTACTATTCTCCTGGGTAGGCCATGCAATCTGAAAATTTCCTTGAGGAACACTCTGGCCACATCCGCTCTACACTGTAGGTTTCTTTTACTGGGATCAGATGGGCAACTTTGGTTAGTTTGTCAACTACCACGAAAATGGAGTTGTAACCTGATTGCACTGAAGGTAATCCAGTAATAAAATCCATACTGATACATTCCCACTTCATTTGGGGGATGTCCAATGGATGTAACTTCCCAAGCATTTTTACTCTTTCAGCTTTGACTTTCTGGCATGTCAGACATTGACGTACATGATTCAGTACATCCTTTTTCAGACCAGGCCAAAAGAAGCTTTTCTTTACAGACATTAACAAAATCATCCAAGTATTCTCTGAGGATGTCCTGCATTAGGCGATTGAATGTAGCAAGGACATTAGTTAATCCGAACGGCATGACAGTAAATTCATAATGCCCATAGCGAGTATTGATGGTTGTTTTCGGTATATCTTGATCATTGATCTTGAACTGGTAATACCCAGATTTGAGATCTATCTTTGTGAAGATCTGGGCTCCATTTAGCCTGTCTAGAAGCTCATCAATTCTTGGGATAGGATACTTATTCTTAACTGTCAGCTGATTTAGACCTCTGTAGTCCACACAGAGTCTAAGCGTTCCATCTTTCTTTTTCTGAAAGAGAACTGGCACACCCCAAGGTGAAACACTGGGTCTTACAAACCCCTGTTCTAACAGCTGTCTAAGCTATTCCTTGAGTTTGATGGCTTTAGGAACTGGCATTTTGTACGTGCGCAGGGCTACTGGCTGAGCTCCGGGGGTTAATTCAATCACATGATCTACTTCCCGAATTGGAGGCATTTTAGTTAGTTCTGCTGGGAATAGATCATCACATTAAATTAACCATTATGGTTCTTTAGCCTTAAGCTTTGAGTCTACTGGGTTCATTTTGACAACATAAATTTGCTGTTTCTTCCTAAGTTCTTTCAACAACCTGGAAGCTTTTACTAACTGAAGGTCTCTAGAGGGATCCGAAAACTCCAATTCCTTGAACTTTGTTTCCGTGAAGTTCATGGAAGGAAATGGTTCCATTGTGACAGTGTATGTTAGCTTGATTTTTGTGGAGCCAATCCATTCTAAGGATCCCGTCAAAAACTCCCAGAGGTAAGACTTTGAACCGACAATCAGTTACATTACCATCTAGATTGAACTGGATAAGATCTGTCTCATGGTGAGTGAAAAGAGTCTTCCCACTGGCCAATTCAACTTGCATAGGTTTCCCTGATTTCTGTTCTAAGACTAGCTTACGCAAGCATCCAGGGGAAATGAATGAATGAGAACTGCTTGAATCAATCAAAAGCTTAAAAGGCTTACCCTGATACTCTGCTGGAGTATGGATGACTGAGAACTGTCAGTTAGGCCTTTGGTTTTCAATTGCAGCATAGATCTGCCCTCTTTCCTCTTCTACTACATCTGAAATTGTGACTGCTCTAGCTGTTGTAGTCTGAGGTGGAACTCTTTCTCTTTGGTTGCCCTAGTTCTGGGAAGGAGTTCTGAGGTTACTCTGGACAGAGGCAGATGGCTGAGCTGGAGTTCTTCTAGGGTTACCCTGGCTTGGGCGAGACGGACCCTGATTAGACTGGAATGAAGGGGTTGGTCTCTGAATTCAGGGTCCTTGACTTCCATGTCCCCTTAACATGGCAGGAGTCGGGCAGTCTTTCAATTGGTGACCAAAACCTTGGCATCCGAAACATCGGTTTTCACTTCTGAGTTCATCCTTCTAATTTCTTGAAAGAGGGGGGGGCTCCTGAGAAAGTATTCTGGGGGAAGGGTCTTCCTTCACTTCGGAATCTTCCTGCATCCTGATTCTGATTCGGGCCTTTGTTACCTCTTCGGGGGTGGAAAGTTTGAAGTACTTCCCTGGGCTTGGAATCTTTTAAAGTTAGAGAGTATAGGCTTTGGTGGGACCTTTACTACAAAGGCTTTGGCAAAATCCTTTGCCATCCTTACAGACACTGGCTTGGCATTTTTGACCAGTGTGTCCAAGGGTTTATTCATTCCCCGAATGAACCTGGCCATGAGTTGTTCTTCATCTAGAGGTGGTGAATATTTGAGTAGAAGAGCAAAAGCCTGGTGATATTCCTCGATGGTTTTGCTCTCCTCCTGCTTTAGCTCTAAGAATTCGTTCATTTTGATTTCCAAAAATCCAGGGGGACAAAATCTCTTTCTTAGATAGGTTTTCAGGTCGTTCCAGGATTGAGTATTTCTGTCCAGAGACGGTTGGTGTCACAGTGGTTCCTCCATGCTACCCTGGCTGTGTCCACTATTTTCAGCCGGGCAAGAGCCATTTTGCTCCGTTCATTATAGCCTGTGACGTCAAAATATTCTTCCATTGCTTCCACCCATTTCTCCACAGCCTCACCTAGGTTCTCCCCTTCTCCTTTGAAGGGTCCTGGCTGAGTCCTATGAAGAGCCTTGTGAACATTAGGGTCAAGCTCGTCATCTTCAGAGAGAGGGTCTGGCTGACGGCCACGGTTTCCTCATCTCATGATTCTGTCAAAAAAATTTATATTATTAAATTTTTATTTTGATATCATCCACGAGATCCTAAGACTTAAGAGGTTCAGAAAACAATTTCTTAAACAAGACAATGATCTTATTGGAGATCTATGACATATGTTCGATAACAGATTTTTCTTTATCAGATCGTCCGTAAACAATCACTTATACAACAGGGAATTTTTTTTTCTCCAAAAAACATTTCTATATTTATATAAAAGTTGCAATATGTACATAGAGCAGCTCGGAGACTAGGCTGGTGGTCACTCCGAAAACCGAGACTGGGAAAATTTCCCATGCCCGAAAAGCGAGGACGATTCCACCTTTTTGAATTTTCTTAACTTTATTTTTCTAACGAGATCAATTCTAAACTATCCTTCACCTAAATAAACCAGGTAGAAGGAAACTATCACTGATATAATTTGATCACCTGAGTAATTTCAACGCTTTTTTCCTAATCAAGATCAGGCACAACCGTTGATCCACTCAATTGAGGGAATTAACTAGCTACTCGAATCCTAGCGTAATCCTAAGATTTCTCAGTTTGATTATTAAAACTCCACTGATTCCAGCCTAACCCCATCCGGCCCATGGGTTAGCCACCACCCTGCCACACTGGAATCGGTAGATCCAAATAAGTACTCACCCACCCATAATTGAAATGCCTTTCTTAACTTTAGCTTTAGAAAACAAATACGCACACACTCCTCTTTAAAACTTTAATATAAAAATAATCCATTGACAAAACAGATATAATCACAAATTCCATAATTCAAAATTTCCATTCAATCCCTTGTTTCACAAAAACAGTACCAATCTGGACGCTTCGTTGGGATCAGCTGGTCAGCAACGAGATTCAGTAACAGATTACAGTAATCATTTCGTCAACATACATATATATATCTTCCTCGACATACGTATGGGTGTCCTAAGCACCGCGAGCCTGTGCATCGCCTGGTCAGAACCCTCCAGGATCCTCCTTAGGTGTCTTGGCACTTCACTCAGGGACCGCTTCATCGGCCCACGCCCATCGTACCGGAAGCACACCATTTTTTACCATACCCAGGCTGGTCAAGACATGGGCAGGTTTTTGCCATGTGAGCTATCCCTCAAACACTCCCCGCCCCAGCTGTTGCAACCGAACTTCCCTTAGATAAACATATATGCCAAATGCTCTCTCTAGCATTCTGGCATAAGACATTCCTTTAAGAAAACAGGGTTTCTATGCAAGTTTTCAATTTTGATTTTGTTTGAAAAATAAAATAATCATTTATCTCGATCTCTGACTTCGATAGTTTAATTGAATTTTCTCATTACCATCTTAGTGAATATGAAACCGTAGCATTTTTTCTCACAGATTATCTACTTATTCATTTTTCTATTTTTTTATAGAAATTAAACAGAGGATTAAGAGAACCCTTATTTAAATATAATCATTCTATATGCATCTATTTATGCATAAAATCTAATTCTGATGAAAGTCACACTTTTATCATCATAAAAATCATTTATGATGAAAACCACTCTTTTAACATGAAAGCATTTCTTTTATGCAAATGTTTATGCATACAAATCATTTATGATGAAAATAACTCTTTTGATAAAAAATATCTTTTATGCACCTATTTATGCATAAAAATCATTTATGATGAAAATCACACTTTTAATATAAAAAAATATCTTTTATGCATATGTTTATGCATAAATCATTTATGATGAAAATCACACTTTTAATATAAAAATATCTTTTATGCATAAAAATCATTTATGATGAAAATCACACTTTTAATATAAAAAAATATCTTTTATGCATATGTTTATGCATAAAAATCATTTATGATAAAAATCACACTTTTAATATAAAAAAATATCTTTTATGTATATTTTTATGCATAAAAATCATTTATGATAAAAATCACACTTTTAATATAAAAAATATCTTTTATGCACCCATTTATGCATAGAAATCAATAATAATAAAAGTAACACTTTTATAATAAAAAATATTCTTTTATGCATACTTTTATGCATAGAAATCAATAATGATAAAAGTAAACTTTTATAATAAAAAATATATTCTTTTATGCATAAAAATCAATAATGATAAAAGTAACACTTTCATAATTAAAAAAATATTATTTTATGCATACTTTTATGCATAGAAATCAATACTGATAAAAGTAACACTTTTATAATAAAAAATATTCTTTTATGCATACTTTTATGCAAAAAAATCAATAATGATAAAAGTAACACTTTTATAATAGAAAAAATATTCTTTTATGCATAAAAATCAATAATGATAAAAGTAACACTTCTATAATTAAAAAATATTCTTTTATGCATACTTTTATGCATAAAAATCAATATGATGAAAGTTACTCTTTTATAATAAGAAAATACTTTTATGCATTATTTTATGCATAAAAATCCATAATGAAGAAAGTAACACTTTCATAATAAAACAATTATCAATATGTATCTTTCTATACATAGAATTTAATTCTATTGAAAATCATTCTTGTATAAAAATAATCAATATGCCTCTTTCTATGCATGAATGAAAATGACACTTTTAGAATACTCTAACGATGGGGATTACTCTTTTTGATTAAATAAAGATGAAATTTATTTCATAAATTTTCAAAAAAATTTGCCATAACCTCCTTTGTATGGCTGACCATTTTTCAATTTTTAACTTTCTAAAATTAATTAGAAGTTTACCAAGAGTATTTAAATCATTCTAATGTAAACATTTTCTACTTATTTAAGAGAAACATTATGAAAAACTTGATTTTATCCAATAATCAATCATCTAGGATAAAGAATGGTTGTATTTACTAAAGAAGAGAGGGGAATGCCTTTTTTCAATGAGGCATAACATCATTTCATTTTAGAGAAGACAAAAATCATAAAAAACCATAAAAGAAATAGAAAAGAGAAGAATCTCCAACTCATAGCTTCGCTGTTATTACTGATAATTCTCGATTTTTTTTCTAAAGAATAAAAGCTTGTAATGAAAATATGATAGTAGTTCCTCTTTTATGCTTAAAATCAAACTATGAATTTAAATCATAATTTTAACCATAAACTTAATTATAATTATCCCACTAGATTAAGCTAATTCCATTATTTCTCTTTTTCCAAATTGATAGGATAATCTATTTCTCATTTAGAATCCATCAAAGTAGTTTTTAACTACTTATAAATAATATAAAATAATTAACCATTATTTTATTAATATAAAATCATAAAAATACCATTTTCTCAATCTCTAGCTTATCAAGCCTAGAGTTTAGCTTTGAACTAAGAGACTATCATTGAGAAGCATCC
Source organism: Cibotium barometz (assembly GCF_041138505.1). Taxonomy (NCBI): domain Eukaryota; kingdom Viridiplantae; phylum Streptophyta; class Polypodiopsida; order Cyatheales; family Cibotiaceae; genus Cibotium; species Cibotium barometz. The sequence goes on from NC_141056.1 coordinate 60,737,487, forward strand.
TTTTTCAAGAGATTTAGCCATAAAGATGGCTATTCTTTTAGAGAGAGAGATTTACTTAAAGAAAGCATTACAAATAAGCATAAAGATTAACTTAATACTAATTAAACATTAAGAAACTTACAGAATTCTTGATTTTAATTAAAATAATCTTTTTGAAAGCTTCTCAATCTTGAGAGGGGTTGAGAAGAAGAAAGTTATTGAGAAAATTGAAAAAAATCCATAAAATTAAATTTTACCTCCAAGTTTGGCTTGATTATCTAATTGCACTGAAGCCCCCGACCAATCAATTGGTTCACCAAGAGGAGAAGAGAAACTCCAAGAGTTGTAGAGAGAGAGAGCTCCAAGCTCCCAAGAGAGAGAAAAATTTAAGGGATAATAGAAAATATGATTATTTTAATATAATACTGGCATAGTATAGCTCTAATATTTTTTTACAAAAGACTGAGGGTCTATTTATAGGTGAGGGAGGCCACTAACCAAGTCCAACTGGGTTCTAGAATTTTCCAAGTTCAGTTTGACTCAATTTGGACGAGTTTGGCTCCCTTTTCTATTTGGTTTGATCTAGGAGACAAGAGAGATAAAAATATCAATTAAAAATCCTTCCACACATGTGAGAGGCTCCTACCTCAAGAGTCCCCCTTTCCTTACCAAGGTGTCAAAAATGCATCATTATTCTAAAATATCTCATTTTTTTAGTAATATCTCATAATTTTTAACTAATAAACCTTGTACTCAATCAACTCTTCATCTTATGTGAGCATTGTAAGATTCCTCCCCAGCCTCTCAAGATGTCCAGCATCTTCCCTTGTAATCAAATCCCTCTTCAGAAATATAAAAGATCTTGTTTCTACTAGTTTTGGCCTATAGAGAGAAAATCTTCTAGAGAGTGGTAATTTAATTTTTAAATATTTTTAGATAGAAAAATATCTCATCTTATTAAAATAAGTTTCCCTAAAACAAAAGTTCAAAAAGATTTTCAGAAGGTGCATTAGAAATTAAGTATAATCTGTTCAAGAGGCATTATCTTGGGGGTCAAGATTTTTTTGAAATTTTAAATTAAGGTTCCTATTGACCAATAAGATTCATCCAAATGTAGGAAGGAGATAAATAGAAGAATAAAAGAAAAATCTCCTAAAAATGAGTAAATACTCACATAAGATGAAGAGTTGACTAAGTTGACTAAGGACAAGGTTAATAGTTAAAAAAGATAGATATTGAGAAGTAATGATGCAATGACACCTCAGTATGGGGAAATTCCCCTCATGAAGGAGGCGCCTATTTCACATGTGTGGGAGAGTTTTAAACTCCCAAATAATGAGATATTTTTATCTCTCCTCTCTCCTGTTTCAACTAGATCCAAAAAGTGGACTAAACTGACCAAAAAATGGTCAAAAATTGACAAACTGATCTGGAAAATTCTAGAATCAGTTGGCTTGGTTAGAAGCTCACTTTTCTTATAAATAGAAGCCTTCCCCTTTGTTGAAACCCAATAGTGTTTTTTCACTGTTACCCTGCTTCTCCCAAGTGCCAAAAACTGTGAATTTTACTCATAATTCATTAGTTTTTGACCTTGTAAAATTTTTAAAAAATAATACATATCTTATTTTTATGCATAATGCTAAAAGAGGACTTCCTACCATATTCTAGGATTGGACATCCTATGCAAAAAGAATGATTTTCATCATATTCATGGGAAATAATTGTTTTATAATTATGCATAATTAATTGATTATGAGAAAAGAGTAAATTTTGGTAAATTTATTTTTATGTAAAAAGAGAATTTTCCATGATATTTGAGATCCAAGTAATTAAATGGTAAAAGAGGAATTTTTGGTAAATTTTATTTTATGCAAAAAGAGAAATTCCCATGATATTTGAGATCCAAGTAATTAAATGGTAAAAGAGGAATTTTTGGTAAATTTATTTTTATGCAAAAAGAGGAATTCCCATGATATTTGAGATCCAAGTAATTAAATGGTGAAAGGAAATTTTTGGTATAATTCAAATTATGAGTGTTTATCAAAAGTGAAATTTTGAGCATTATTAATTTTATTGGGAAATACGGGTAGAATTGATTTTTGTAAATCCCATGAATCTTGTACTGAAAAAGAAGAATATTGAATATATTTCACTTGAGAAATTCAAGAAAGAATATGAAAATATCCATCGAGAAAAAGTACCTTTAACTAGGCTAAGCAATTGGCAGAAACTTAGAAAAGTCCCATCGGTATCAAAAGTAGAAAACGGTACTAAATGTGAATGCGATGTGATAAGATGTGAGTGGATGTGATGAGATGTGGATGAGATGTGATGTGATGTAAATGGATGTGGATGTGGATGTGATGAGATGTGAATGGGATGTGATGAGATGTGGATAGGATGTGATGTGATGTAAATGGATGTGGATGTGAATGTGATGATATGTGAAAGGATGTTATGTGATGTAAATGGATGAGAATGAGATGTGATGATATGTGAAAGGATGTGATGTGATGTAAATGGATGAGAATGAGATGTGATGATATGTGAAAGGATGTGATGTGATGTAAAAGAGGAATTCCCATGATATTTGAGATCCAAGTAATTAAATGGTAAAAGAGGAGTTTTTGGCATATTTTAAATTATGAGTATTTATCGAAAGTGAAATTTTGAGTATTATTAATTTTATTAGGAAATATGGGTAGAATTGATTTTTGTAAATCCCATGAATCTTGTACTCGAAAAGAAGAATATTGAATGTATTTCACTTGAGAAATTTGAGAAAGAATATGAAAATATCTATCGAGAAAAAGTACCTTTAACTAGGCCAAGCAATTGGCAGAAACTTAGAAAAGTCCCATCGGTATTCAAAAGTAGAAAACGGTACTAAATGTGACTGCGATGTGATAAGATGTGAGTGGATGTGATGAGATGTGGATGAGATATGATGTGATGTAAATGGATGTGGATGTGGATGTGATGAGATGTGGATGGGATGTGATGTGAGTAAATGGATGTGGATGTGGATGTGATAAGATGTGAGTGGATGTGATGAGATGTGGATGAGATGTGGATGAGATGTGATGTGATGTAAATGGATGTGGATGTGGATGTGATGAGATGTGGATGGGATGTGATGTCAGTTAATGGATGTGGATGTGGATGTGATGAGATGTGAGTAAATGGATGTGGATGTGGATGTGATGAGATGTGGATGGGATGTGATGTGATGTAAATGGATGTGGATGTGAATAACATGTGATGATATGTGAAAGGATGTGATGTGATATGAATGGATGAGAATGAGATGTGATGATATGTGAAAGGATGTGATGTGATGTAAATGGATGAGAAGAAGATGTGATGTGATAGATATGCATGTGAATGAATGAATGGGTGTGGATAGATGTGAATGTAAATGAACGAATGGATGGGGATGAATGTGATGAGCTGTGAATGGATGTGGTGTGATATATATAGATGTGGATATGATGTAATGTGGATGGAATGAATGAGATGTGATGTGGATGGATGTGAACGAGATGTGATGTGGATGGATGTGAACGAGATGTGATAAGATGGATGTGAACGAGATGTGATGTGGATGGATGTGAATGAGATGTGATAAGATGAGGATGGATGTGATGAGATGTGAATGAATGTGGGGTGTGAATGAGTGTGATGGATGTGATGAGATGTGAGTGGATGTGGTGAGATGTGAATGTGATGTAATGAGATGTGAATGGATGTGATGTGATGTGAATCTGGTTAGATATGAATGGATGAGATATGATGTGGATAGATGAGATGTGGACTTAGGTAAATGTGAATGGATGTGAAGTGATGTAAATAGGTGTGAATGTGATGTGAAGATATGTGGATGATGAGATGTGGATTTGAACGAATGTAGATGGATGTGATGTGATATGAATGGATGAGATGTGATGTGGATATGTTGTGATGTGATGTGATGAGAATAGATGTGATGAGATGTAATATGATGTGATTGGATGAAGGACAATGGGAATACATATGACTGGATGTGGAATAAGCAATGTGAGTTGATGTAGAAGAATGTGAAATAACGAGAAATGATGTGGAGCAATGTGGAAAGATGAGAATTCATTAGAAACTGTATTTATGATCTGTTTTTAAATGACTGTTTTATGTCAAGAATGCTGGGGAAGCATTTTGACCATCTTGTGAATGAGGTTGTGGAGACCTAAATCATAAAGTTGCAACACCTGACGGAGAGACAATGGAGAACGTCTCACGTAGCAAGGTCGGTTGAGGTCTTGACCAGCCTCGGTTAGATTTAAATGGTAAGCTTCCGGTACGGTGGATGAGGGACCAAGGAAGTGGCCTATGAGTGAAGCGCTAGGTGACCTGCGAAGGAGCCTAGAGGAGGGTGCTGGCCATACGGTGCTTGGACTCTGGGTCGCCGAAGATACCCACGCGTGCATCGAGGAAGAAAATGGAACAAGGAGTTAGAGTTGTTTTCTGAACACAGGCATGGATCTGGTTGATTGGCCTTGCTGGTCTTCATCGGATGAGTCCATGGCTCTTTTATATGGATCTGTTGGTTGATCTTGCTAATCTTCATTGGAGAGTCCATCTGGATTTTTCTTATGTGATTATATTTCCGAGTATTATGAGCTAGGAACTATTGAAAAGGCCCCTGAGTGAATAGGTGGTGAACGTTCTGGTTACCAATGATGCCATAGGTACACCGATGAAGGAATGATTGAAAATTAGAATTTAAGCTAGATATTTTGGAGGATTATGATCAGTGATACTATGGTTTCATTAAAAGATTGTTTTAAAGACAGCCGAATCTATGAAATAGGCAATCTCATATTGGGTGTGTAAGTAGTGTGACTATCTTGAAGTTTGCTTGAAGCGCAGGCTAGGGGGCCTAGGAACTCTTTTCCCCTGGTACTCGGGGCAAAACATAACCAAATTCCTTAATGGATCCTATCACCATAGTGGTTGGGCGATTTGGCTAACCCATGGGATTGGATGGGGTTAGGTTGGACTGATTGATCCCTAAAATGAGACTCAATTCTGTTATGTTACGATAGATGAAGTAAATCCCGGATAGTCCTTATTCTATGGAAAAGAATCAACGGCTGTGCCTCTTGACAAGGAAAAACGCGTTGGTCTCTATGATCCAAGTGCAAGTCTCTTCCTTGATCTGACCATGAGATTTACGGGTTCGGTCGGATCAATTTTGTTAATGAAGACCTTGACTACGTTAGAATAAAATATCCTAGAGGAATCGCCTATGTCTGCTGGACGAGGGAAGTTTTTATGGGTTCGGTTTTGGAAAAATCGAGGGATTAGTCTCTTGTCTGGATATCCGTGGGCAAGGCCCCGAGTGAGAGGCTTTGCTCTGCACAAGAAGTGCTACTTCCGCTGCTAGCACCCCAGAATTCATTGCACAGAGGGGGCAGGGATCTTTCAGCTAGTATTAGAGCGAATTGGCTAAAGTGGATCAACCGAGAAGCAAGAAATGTCAAAAATTTATGAAGTACCAGTAAAAGATTGTAATTAAGTGATGAAGTTCATACAAATTGATATTAAGAATGAAGATTCATAAATTGGAAATTGGGTCTTCTGATGGAAGTACTGCAATTGTATGGAATCCTTGACTTGCTTGAGGCCTAGATATGATGGTATTTACCTTATAACTCCAAGGACCGTGACTACCCATATATATCGTGGGTATATCTGCAGCTCTTTACTGACAATATATGCGAGTAAATCTAAGACCTTGAAGTTATAAACAAAAATGCTATCCAGAGGATGAATTCGAATGCTGGTTGATATGATTTTTGAATTCTGGTTGAGAATTGATGAATTGATTTGGATTTTGATTGAAAGATGATGATTTCTGAATTTTGTTTTTAAAAAGAAGATAAGTTGAACAAAGCCACAATGAGGATGAATGGGACGAATCCCAGTGATGATGTTAGTAACTAGAATGACGATTATGACTTCAGCAAATCACTATGAGATTAGTGGATTGTACTGACAGATTGTTGCTGTTTGACCTTTGACCCAGTGGATCTAATTAGGGATGACAAATTGAGAACCTGCATAACTGAAATTCCCAGGGAGGAATGTTTAGATGAAATTTTCGGTCTGATGGACCTATTGTAATAAGAATATGAATGAATTATTCTTTGGTAATGAGTTCTGTATGTTTTTCTTGTAGAAGGGATCTTTATCCCATGATTCTGTGGGGGGGTTGACCAATCTAAAGAACCCCAGAATAAGTTGGATCTAAAGTCGGATTTCAATTATAAATAAAGTGGTCTTTTCACCTGAGCGGCTTGGTTAATATGGAAAAAAGAGACTTAACAAGAATTTTCGTATTGATAGGATCATGGATCGAGGTCGTCATGGTAGGAATGTTAACCCCCAACTCGATGAGGAAGAGCTCAACCTGGATGTTCGTAAAACTCTTCATAGATCATAGCCTGGACCTTTCAAGGGATGAAGGGGAAAACTTGGGTGAGGCTATGGGGAAAAGTGGATCGAAGCAATGGAAGAATACTTCGATGTCATCAGAAAAGTAAAATGGCTCTTGCAAGGCTGAAGATAGTAGAAACAGCCAGAGTGGCATGGAGAAACCACTGCGAGACAAACCATCTGGATCGGAACACCCAGACATGGAATGATCTCAAGATTTACCTAAGGAAGAGATTCTGTCCTCCCGGCTTTTTGGAAACCAAGATGAAGGAATTCTTAGAGTTAACCCAAGGGAGTAGAACTATTAAAGAATATCATCAGGCGTTCACTCTCCTCCTCAAGTACTCGCCACCGCTGGATGAAGAATAGCTGATGGTGGCCAGGTTCATTCGAGGACTGAACGAACCCTTGAATATCCTAGTGAAGAATGCCAAGCCAGTTTCCATGGCTGAAGCAGTGCAGATGATGGCAGGCCTTTGATGTCAAGGTCCTCCTGCCAAAGCCAACACCATCATCTTTCAAAAGATTTCTAGCTCCAGAAAGTGATTCCAACTTTCCACCGCCTAAGAGACAACAAGGTCAATCTCAGGATATGGGAAGTTCCAGAATGGAAGAAAGGTCTTTTTTTCGAAATGCAATCCCCTGGAATTCAACTTCAGAAGTTCCACCCTTGAGCAAAGAAGTGATGCTATAACTATCAAGGATTTGGACATCGCAGTATGGATTGCCCAAATCATTTTGGATCAAGGTTTTCGGGGCAGGGAAATCAGGGACCAAGATTCCAGACTCCAGCTCCTTCCTTCCAGAGTAATCAGGTTCCTTTTCGTCAAAATCAAGGAAATCCCAGAGGTACCCCTCTAACCAACCCTCAGTTTCAATCCAAAGTAATGCAAGACCTCTGCCTCACAATAGGGGAAGTCAAAGAAAGATGTTCTCAAATCAGTCGTCCACTTCCAAGGCAGTAACGCTGGAAGTGATTGAAGAATAAGAAGATGAAAGAGATTACACTCCACCTGCTGTGAGATGAGGACATCTCGCGTTTTTTAAGTGGGGTAGGATGTAAGATTCCTCCCTCTAGCTTTTGAGGTGTAAAGGTGTAAGAACCTCCCCTTCTGTTCTTGTAATTATTCCCCTCTCTGAAATAGAAGAAATATCTTGTTTTTCCCTGTTTTGGAGAAAATGTCTAGAGAGAGATAATCCAAAATTGAGATATCTTTGGATATAAAAATCCTCCTATTGTCTAAGATAGATTCCCCTTAGTGTCTAAAATAGATTCCCCTGAAACAAAAGTTCAAAATGAACTTTCGAATGTGCATTAGGCATTAGTTGAAAATGTGTATAAGGGACCTTAGCCTAAGGGTCTACATTTTCAAAAAAATTTGGATTATGGTCCAATTAAGGTTCCAATGGGCCAATTGGATTAATCCAAGTGTTGGGATAAGATAAATCCAAAAGAATTAAAAAAAACCCAAAAATGAGTAAATGCTCACATAAGATGAAGAGTTGACTGAGTACAAGGTTTATTAGTTAAAAATTATGAGATATTACTAAAAAAATGAGATATTTTAGAATAATGATGCATTTTTGACACCTTGGTAAGGAAAGGGGGACTCTTCAGGTAGGCACCTCTTTCACATGTGTGGAAGGGTTTTTAATTCAAAAAAATTATGATATTTTTATCTCTCCTCTCTCCTAGATCAAACCAAATTAAAAAGGGAGCCAAACTCGCCCAAATCTGGTTCAAATTGAGTAAATGGTAAAAGAGCAATTTTTGGCATAATTCAAATTATGAGTATTTATCAAAAGTGAAATTTTGAGCATTATTAATTTTATTGGGAAATACAGGTAGAATTGATTTTTGTGAATCCCATGAATCTTGTACTGAAAAAGAAGAATATTGAATATATTTAACTTGAGAAATTCAAGAAAGAATATGAAAATATCCATCGAGAAAAAGTACCTTTAACTAGGCCAAGCAATTGGCAGAAACTTAGAAAAGTCCCATCGGTATCAAAAGTAGAAAACGGTACTAAATGTGAATGCGATGTGATAAGATGTGAATGCGATGTGATAAGATGTGAGTGGATGTGATGAGATGTGGATTAGATGTGATATGATGTAAATGGATGTGGATGTGGATGGGATGTGACGTGAGTAAATGGATGTGGATGTGGATGTGATGAGATGTGGATGGGATGTGATGTGAGAAAATGGATGTGGATGTGATGGGATGTGGATAGGATGTGATGTGATGTAAATGGATGTGGATGTGAATGTGATGAGATGTGATGATATGTGAAAGGATGTTATGTGATGTAAATAGATGAGAATGACATGTGATAATATGTGAAAGGATGTGATGTGATGTAAATGGATGAGAATGAGATGTGATGATATGTGAAAGGATGTGGTGTGATGTAAATGGATAAGAATGAGATGTGATGATATGTGAAAGGATGTGATGTGATGTAAATGGATGAGAAGAAGATGTGATGTGATAGATATGCATGTGAATGAATGAATGGGTGTGGATAGATGTGAATATAAATGAACGAATGGATGTGGATGAATGTGATGAGCTGTGAATGGATGTGGTGTGATGTGGATAGATGTGGATGTGATGTAATGTGTATGGAATGAATGAGATGTGATGTGGATGGATGTGAACGAGATGTGATAAGATGAGGATGGATGTGACGAGATGTGAATGAATGTGGGATGTGAATGAGTGTGATGGATGTGATGAGATGTGAGTGGATGTTGTGAGATGTGAATGTGATGTAATGAGATGTGAATGGATGTGATGTGATGTGGATCTGGTTAGATATGAATGGATGAGATATGATGTGGATAGATGAGATGTGATGTGATGTGGACTTGGGTAAATGTGGACTTGGGTAAATGTGAATGGATGTGAAGTGATGTAAATAGATGTGAACGTGATGTGATGATATGTGGAAGTGATGTAAATAGATGTGAACGTGATGTGATGATATGTGGATGTGATGTGATATGAATGGATGAGATGTTATGTGGATATGTTGTGATGTGATGTGGTGAGGATAGATGTATGAGATGTAATATGATGTGATTGGATGAGAATGGATGGAGGACGATGGGAATACATATGACTGGATGTGGAATGTGGAATAAGCAATGTGAATTAATGTAGAAGAATGTGGAATAACGAAGAAATGTGGAAAGATGAGAGTTCGTTAGAAACTGTATTTTATGACCTAATTTTAAATGACTATTTTATGTCAAGAATGCTGGGAAAACATTTTGACCATCTTGTGAATGAGGTCGTGGAGACCTAAGTGATAAAGTTGCAACAGCTGACGGAGAGTCAATGGAGGACGTCTCACGTAGTAAGGTCATCAACCGAGGTCTTGACCAGCCTCGGTTCGATTTAAATGGTGAGCTTCCGGTACGGTGGATGAGGGACCAAGGAAGCGGCCTATGAGTGAAGCGCTAGGTGACCTGCGAAGGAGCCTAGAGGGTACTGACCATATGGTGCTCGGGCTCTGGGTCGCCGAAGATACCCACGCGTGCTCGAGGAAGAAAATGGAACAAGGAGTTAGAGTTGTTTTCTGAACACGGGCATGGATCTGGTTGATTGGCCTTGTTGGTCTTCATCAGATGAGTCCATGGCTCTTTTATATGGATCTATTGGTTGATCTTGCTGATCTTCAACGGAGAGTCCATCTGGATTTTTCTTATGTGATTATATTTTTGGGTACCATGAGCTAGGAACTTAGAATTCAAGCTAGATATTTTGGATGATTATGATTAGTGATACTATGGTTTCTTTAAAATATTTTTTTAAAGACAGCCGAGTCTGTGAAATAGGCAATTTCATATTGGGTGTGTAAGTGGTGTGACTATCTTGAAGTTTGCTTGAAGCCCCGGCGGCTAGGGGGCCTGAGAACTCTTTTCCTTGGTACTTGGGGCAAAACATAACCAAATTCCTAAATGGATCTTATCACACTACAGTGGTTGGACCCATGGGATTGGATGGGGTTAGGTTGGATTGATGGATCCATAAAATGAGACTCAATTCTGTTATATTACGATAGATGAAGTAAATCCTGGATAGTCCTTGTTCTATGGAAAAGAATCAATGGTTGTGCCTCTTGACGAGGAAAAAAGCGTTGGTCTCTATGATCCAAGTGCAAGTCTCTTCCTTGATCTGACCATGAGATTTACGGGTTTGGTCAGATCAGTTTGGTTAGTGAAGACCTTGACTACGTTAGAATAAAATATCCTGGAGGAATCACCTATGTTTGCTCGGTGAGGAAAGTTTTTATGGGTTCGGTTTTGGAAGAACCGAGGGATTAGTCTCTTGTCCAGATATCCGTGGGCGAGGCCCTGAGTGATGTTGTGCCCTGCGTTAGAAGTGCTACTTCCGCTGCTAGCACCCCAGAATTCGTTGCGCAGAGGGGGCAAGGATCTTTCAGGCCTCTTTCACCTATGTATGATTGCTATTGCTATTGCAAATCATTGAATTGTTGTTGTCCATAATTCTGGTTTCCATGTCAGCCACCACCACCTTGGCCTTGACCATGACCACTACATCTACTTGAATTGGAGTAGAAGACATGTTTTAATGTGTTCTTGCTTTGTGAAGAAGAGTTCTCACCTAGAGAGTTTTCTTTTATGATTCGTAGACACTAAGTCTCAAAAGTTGGAAACATTCTCTCTGACTGCACATGAGGTCTTAAATGGCTTGTACTCTGCCAAGCCCATTTAGACAGATGCTCACTAAATCATCATCTTCCATCGCGCGCGCTGATACATTGATAGAACCACAAGGGATTCAACAATGCCCTTGATCTATAAGGCATACTCATTTATAGACATGCTTTTCTTCTCCACAATATGCAGCTCTTGTTTTAGCTCAATTTGGTCTGGAATATTCTACACTAGGTTCTGCTATGCAATTGTTGGAGTGTTGGCATTCTGTATGTGTCTTATCATTGTGTATGTGACATTGATTGAAACCTAATACATGACTTTCCTTGTACCCTAGTTCTAGTCCTTGAATGCCTTTACATTTGCTGGAGTGGCAATCTCTTTAGACAACTTTGGAGGTTCCTCATTGTCTTCTTCGACATAGTTCCAAAACTAACAATCTGATTGAGTTCGTCAAACATATTTGCCTGTAACAACTAGAAACCTACAAACAGACTATTTCTGTATGCAATCTGTAACACGGTAGTATGTTCAATGACTGCCGCCAACAACAACAGTACTTCTGTACAACCTATATGTCACCAGATATGACCAGAGTACATGTACATACACCCAAGATCAGTAATACATGTGCAAACACTGTCTACACTCCCAAAATGCATTGTTGCACTAAAATAACCAGGTTTCGAGCAGAGATAGTTCTCAACCAAAATCTCTTAGAGCTGCCCAAAAGCACCTTGCAGTGACCACTCAGCTTCTTAGCTTGAACTAGGCTCTGACACCATACAGAGAATGCGAGGAAGAGGGAGAACTTGAGTTGCTTGCAAAACGAAACAGATATACACACACACAAGAGAGAGAGAGCAAGACACAAGAGAGAGAGGGATGGCTGAATTTTCTTCTATCTTTTTCTCTTCTCTATAACCATACAACTAAAAAGATAAGAGTACATACTATAAGGGAAAGTACTCTCCTATAATAACATACAATGTTTGAAACATTGTGGTGTTGGACATGGTTGGCCACTTTATGTGGGAGCGAACCTTGAGGTTCCATGTCTTGCACTGCTCCTTCACTAGAGCTGCACACAAAAGATAGGGCGATCAAGCACCTTCTTCATAAAATTTAAGGTGTTGTTTAAAGAGCTAGTTAGTAAATTTGGAGTTCGGAGCACCGTGCGCTCCTGTTAAAATGTTCTTCCACTTACGTATATGTTTCATTGGCTCATTTCTTCCCAAAGCTCGCTTGAGGTGGATCTGAAGGAGTTTAGCCTTCTTAATAGGGGAGCACTCTATTGTGTGCTGATTTTTTACTAGGACTACGGGTTTGGTGGGTTTGAGGTGGTCTGCTTTGATGCGTTGCAATTGACTATATTAGTCCAGATCGGGTTCACAAAGGTCCCGGGTACTTTTGGATTAGGTTTGAGAATGGTTTTAGATAAGTTTTTTTTAAAAATCATTAGGTGGTGAAATATGGACTCTTATTTTTTCCCCTTAAGGATTTCCACACCTCCTCTCTCTAAAAAATGGGCTCATGGTAAAATTTTTACAAATCAACTCAAAAATGGGCGGAGTTTGGACATTTGAAATCTACGCTTCGAGACCTTTCCAATGATATATAGCATGATAAGTAATTTTTAATATTCAAGAAGTACGTTACATGCCATGTCATCACCAATTTGGGGACTTCTTGAATATTCAAAATTGCTTTTCATGCTATATATCATTGGAAAGGTGTTACATGCCACATCATCACCAATTTGGGGACTTCTTGAATATTCAAAATTGCTTATCATGCTATATATCATTAGAAAGGTGTTACATGCCACATCATCACCAATTTGGGGACTTCTTGAATATTCAAAATTGCTTATCATGCTATATATCATTGGAAAGGTCTCAAGAGTAGATTCTAAATGTCTAAACTCCGCTCACTTTTGAGTTGATTTGCAAAAATTTCACCATGAGCCCATTTTCTAGAGAGAGAAGGTGTGGAAATCCTTAAGGGGCAAAAATGAGAGTCCATATTTCAGCTAATGAATTTGTTTAATTTAATTAATTTGATTGGGTGCTACTAAGCTCACATGTAGTTCATACCTCTAGACTCATGTCGATAGGCTCATGTATGTAAGCTTATGTCTCTAGGCTCACGTCTCCTAGCTCATGTATGTAAGCTTATGTCTCTAGGCTCACGTCTCCTAGCTCACGCCTCCTTGCTCATGTATGCAGGTTCATGTATCTAGAGCCGCCAATCTGCAACTTTCCATGTGGGTACACTAGCTTATAAGTCGCATACTCACTGCAGTCAAACCTACTCAAGCATGCATCCATCAAGTAAGCATGAATTCAAAGCATACAAGCAAGCAAGAAGAGGAGAGCTCACAAGTAAACTATTGTGTATTGCTTAAGTAGATTGTAAAAAATGACTTATATTCAAGTGACTAATTTCCACACTAGGCCGGTCAAACATAAATTTTTTTTGGCCTCTATTACTAGTCCTAAGCAACTATGTACACTAAGTGAGTAGGCTTTTCCTAATTGACATAAGGCTACTTTATATATCCGACACTATCTTACAAAAATTAAGTGTTTGTTTGCGTAGGTAAGATTATAAAGCGCCTTATGGTAGGTTAGGCACCACGACAAAACCATATTAACCTACAGACTGGTTAATATGGTAACAGCCACTCTAACGCGTCCACCACCGTCCATGAAGATAAAGATGTAGATGCTGCTCTGCTAACTTCTTCTACAAACTTGGCATTGACTCTCTCATTCAGTTTGTAGATCACCAAACATCCCTTTGCTCTGGATAATGTACTACTTATGCATTTCACATCATCTATCTTCTAGATTTTAACAAGTGCTACTTGTGTAATGAGGAGAGGCAAGGTTGCATTTTGATAGGCCTCCTTGCCCATCAAATTTGACGGGAAAGGAATAAGACTTGCAAGTGTTTCACCATTTACATGTAATTTGTGACGGCTAAGACATGTTTTTGTAAGTTTTTTACATCCAAAATACCCAAAAAAAATCAAAATGCACGTCAAAAATCAAGCCTGTGGTCTTGGCCTTGGCCTATTTCTTTTCAAATATCTCATAAAATTTAAAAATCTATACCATGGCAAGCAAAATTGCAACCCTGTGCTTTTTTAACCTAAAGAGAGAACTTTTTTCCTGGTCGCCATTTTTAAAAACGTACTTTACAAGTAGAATTGTATGTTCATGCATTTTGCCCAAAAAAACGACGATGGGCACAAGCCTTAGACAGAGCCTGTCCGGAACGATGATTGCCGACCAGGGCCGTTGAATTCAGGTGGTGCGGAACAGCACGATCTACTCACTGTATGTAGGTCGGTTAGTAGGGGCTGCATCATCTCACGACGCGTGGGTGGTGCGCAGCACTGCGTGGAGTGGCCGGCACTAGAGGGGGCAGAGTAGCTTTATACTTTTGTTGATAAAAAGGAAAAGGCCGTGCCTTGTGATGAGCACTGGGCTGCCAGCGTGTCCATCGCACTCCACCGAAAGCTTTTCATCTTCTGCCTCTACTTTTATTTTACCACTTCCTCTACACTACAGCGCTCTTCTGCCGGAATCTATCTCCGTCATGCCAGGCTCCTTCCGGAACTACGGCAAAATTGACCCCTACGTCCAATTCCAACACGAGACCAAGCAAAAGGAACGCAGGCGTATCATCGTTATTGTCGCGTCCTCCGTCTTCCTGGCCGTGGCCATCACCTGCCTGTCGGTGGGCATCGCCGTACGAAACAAGCACAATTCATCCGTCAGCTCCTCCTCCAGCTCCAGCGATGGCTTTGCGGCGATCCAAGCCGCCTGCAATACCACACTCTACCCCGACACCTGCACGCAGACTCTGAGCGACTACCCCGGCGCGCTGACGGCAAATCCTCTGCATTTGGTCACCATAGCCGTGAAGGTCGCCCTGGAGAAGACGACGGAGGCCTACAATCTGTCGTTGACACTTGTGGAGCAGTCGAGCTTGAATTCGCTGGAAACCATGGCTTTGGAGGACTGCGCAGAGCTTCTAGAAAACAGCATGGATCATCTCATCGTCTCCATTCAGGAGCTCTCAAACCTGGATGTGCGTTCTCTGCGGAGCTCGCTGCAGGAGGTGGAGGTTGTGCTGAGCACGGCCTCCAGCGAGCAGACCGCTTGCTCCGACAATTTCTACAACATCACAGGAGGCTCGACTTCATCAATGCTCCTGAAACAGGAATCCGTCAACGAGGTCATCCTCAACGCCCTCTGCCTCGTCGAGACTCTTTCCTCCCTGGGCTCCGACCTAACTTCCTGGAAGAACGCCCTTCCGTCCATTCCCGACGTTTTCCACCTCCGTCGCCGACTGTTGTCGGCGACAGAGAACGACGACAACGTCTCTGGCAACCTCCCGGACTGGGCTTCTGCCGCCTATCGTGGGGTTCTGGATGCCTCGTCGGCCCCTGATCTCGTCGTTGCCAAGGATGGCTCCGGCGCGTACACAGAGCTCAAAGAAGCTCTTCAGAACGTCCCCAAAAACCACGCGGGCCGTTATGTGATTTACATCAAATCCGGCACCTACGACGAAGGGCCTCTCAACATCAGCAAGTCTCTGGTGAACCTCACGTTGATCGGAGACGGTTGCAGTCAGACTATCATCAGCGGAAGCGCCAACGTTGCCGGAGGGAAGTACACTACCTACAGATCGGCAACTGTCGGTAAGCACAAACTGTCACGAATAACCATAGCTAGAGCTTGCTGTTGCAACGTCTCGCCATAGCTAGAGCTGCCGAGTTCTCATCGCCATAGCCACTATCTTTTCCGCCGTCTCTGCGAAGCCTTATACAAGAATTTTCTGCAATTTCATTATTGTCATTTTTTTGTTCTTTCATCAATATGGTCCCCAATTTAATCCTCTACATTGCCATAGCTAGAGTTTGCGCCCGAGCTCTTATCGCCATAGCCCTTCCGTCGTCTCTGCACAGCATTAGACTAAGAATATGCTCGTTCTTTCCTGCTAATTTTCCACTCTTGTATTGATCCCCAATTTTATTCTGATAGAAATTTGATTTCTGGCAGGGATCGCCGCCAAAGGATTTGTAGCCAAGAACATCACATTCAGGAACTTAGCTGGGCCCGATGGCCATCAAGCAGTTGCCGTGAGAGCAAACGCAGAGAATTTCGTATTCGAAGATTGCTGCTTCGAGGGCTACCAAGACACGCTGTACGCGCTCTCCGGCAAGCAGTTCTACAGGGACTGCAAGATTCTGGGGACGGTGGACTTCATCTTCGGCAACGCACTGGCCGTCTTCCAGAACTGCGACCTGGTGGCTCGCCGTCCAGCACAAGGCCAGCAGAACACATACACAGCGCAGGGCAGAAACGAGAACGTTTTGAAAACGGGCTTCTCCTTCCAGAACTGTAATTTGTTGGAAGGGGATGATCTTAAGACATCTCCGTTTGGCGTTACGACATACTACGGCAGGCCATGGAAAACTTGCTCTACCACTGTGTTCTTGCAGTCCTACATTGGGAGCCATGTGAGTCCTGCTGGCTGGCTCTCTTGGAACACTAGCAATCCTTTCCAGTCCACGTGCTACTATGCAGAGTTCAACAACACCGGGCCTGGCTCCGACACGTCTAACAGAGTGAACTGGAGCTGCGTCCACCCGGACATTTCCGCTTCCGACGCCTCTGAATTCACCGTCAGCAGCTTCTTCTCCGACGAATCCTTCATCCCTTCCGACGTATCCGTCACGACCTCCTTGTAGAAAGGTTATGGCCCCCTCTCCGTCTCTCTTATAACTGGCCCCATTTTCACCTCCATGCCCACCAACACAAATACACATTGAATTTCCTGTATTTTACTGCTATGGCTGAGAATTGTTTCAAAGAAGCTTTCCTTCCACCTCTTTGAAGGTCCCCATTTCAGATTGGCCTCCTGCACCTTGACGTATCAAGGGGAATATGGGTGGTAGAAGGTTCCCTTCATACTAAAATTTAATCTCGGTTTATTGTACTTAATCTCCGTTTATTGTACTTACACCGAGCATAATATGAGTTTTGAAATTTGTTTAGGGGATCTCATAGCTAAACACAACCTCTCAGACTCACAGCTGGACACTGTTGGGAGAAGACTGATGCTATGGCAGAGGGAAGACTGGTGGCTAATGACAATAGAGGTCCCCCCCAAGTTGAAAGCCTTCCAGTGGAAATCCCAAAGGTACATCTGGCCTATCCCTCCCATAGTCTCCTCCCCTCCTGTCCATCGGTTTCTTAACCAAAGATGGAATATCCTCAAAGACAGAAGACAATGGTATTTTCTCTTTAAGTCCTTATGGGGGAAACATGTGGAACCTAAGAAAGCCTGCCTAGCTTGGCTTATCATGTACAGAGCCATCTGGACTCAGAAAAAGGCTCTTGCTATCGGGAAGGGCAATGGTACTTGCAGCAGATGCAACAAAGAAGAAGATGATGTCCACATATTTCTTTTGTGCCCTGCCATAGAGCTAATGGTTAAGAAACTTAATGAATATGTGGCTAGTTGGGGGCAAACATCACTGTCATGGAAACATCTGCTCATTGGTGATTCAATAGGATGCTCTACGGAGCTGTGGACTGTAATTAGAACAGAGATTCTCTGGTTCTTTTGGCTTGAAAGACTAGCGGCCTTATACAATGGCAGTACTCGGAATACTAACACCCTCAAAAGTCAGCTCACCTCCGCTGGAGAGAGATTCTACTTGAAGAAGCTCACTGCCATTGAGACCAAAATTTCAAGAGCTAAAGTCCAGATTGAAAGGTCGGCCATGAACATTCAGGCGAAGTTGAAGCTACTACAGCTACAAGAAAAGAGAGAGCAACTCGTCAAGATTGATCTCTCCTATGTTCTAAAGCTCCAGTACCTATAGGAAGCCATCTTGTAACTCAGTACTTTGGTAATCTGTAATCCCCCATGAATCCCGGTATGTAACCTATAGGAAGCCATCTTGTAACACAGTACTTTGGTAATCTGTAATCCCCCATGATTCCAAGTATCAGGAGCTTGGCCATAGCTAAGTCTCCGTCTCTTGTAACCTGTATTGTCCTTTTTCAGTAATGAAAATGCCTTTTATTGAAAAAAAAAAAAATTTGTTTAGGAATAATCGTTTGGCACAATCTCTCCTTTTAATACCTTTTATTACTTTCTCCTTAGTGCAATTCAATGTGCTTAGTCCTTGCATTATAGATCACATGATTGGCTACTTGAATTGGTGACATGGTATCGCAATATAAAAGGATTGGTAACTGTCTAGGGAAGTCCTTGGCAATATGACCAAACACACCACACTTGAAGCATGCACCACTCTTATCTTGCCTCTCTCCGACGTCATCGCTAATAGGGAAGAGATAAAGGAGGATAATTTGGGGGGAAGTGACAAAAAGAAAACCTCAGAAGAAAGAGGAAAAAGGAAAAAGGAAAGGAAGTAGTGATGGCAGGCTAAGGCTGAGGCCAGGAAGGCTCAACCTAACCGTGGAACTGAAAGTAGAAGGATTGGGAATAGTGAGAATCAGAGTCCTATTTATTATTTGAATCCATTTAGCCCACTGAATGAGAGAGATAGTCGTCCTTCATCAGAGCAAAATTTTGATCTATTAGCGGGTGAAACTAGGAAAGGATTTCAAGTTGATCAGAGTTGTCTGAGGAATGAGGAGGAAGTTGAGATAGTTCCAGAAACTGCTTTATCATGAAAAACCCTTTAGAGTTTACGGGGTGCATGTGGAACGTTAAGGGCATTAAAGACAAAAAGAAAAATGCCATGTTTTGGGGATTAGTAAAATCGTGGGGCTTATCGGTCTTTGCTGTACAGGAGCACAATCTTTTTTGGAAAATTACTAGATTAGATAGATTTAGTGAATGGGAAATATTTTATGGCGGATTTAACTTTGGGTATAGTGGAGATATGACTATAGTTAGGAGAGACCTTAATCCCAGTGTTATTGCTAATCATCCTGATGGAAGAATTTTAGTGGTTGAGATTTTAGAAGATGGGGAGAGAATATAGGTTATTAATATATGAACACACTTGCTTTGAAATGGGTTAAATTTCTGGGATCTACCCTTAGTCTGAAGGAGGATTGTTGTTTGAGGAGGTTTCAAGGTGAAGATAGGCTGCTGGGCCTACTGGAACAATTGGTGGACTTAGATAAAGCTAGATGGTTGGAAAGAGACATTGAGGTGGATGAATGATGGTGTGCCTTGCTTAAACTGGGGAGGGAGAAAGCCCCGGGTTGGGATGGCCTAACTACAGAGTTCTTTATAGCGTTTTGGCCTTCCTTGAAAGAGGTTGTGGGTGATACTTGTAATAAGAAAGCCTTCAACTCAGGGCTTTAGGATAAGGTTTTTAAAGAGGGGCTTGTAAAGCTTATCCCAAACAAACTGCTTGCAAACAGGCTTGGTCATTGGAGGCCCATTACCTTGTTAACAGTGATGTACAAAATTATGGCTAAAGTGATTGCTCTTAGAATCACTCTTATGTTGCAAGATGTTTCCAGAAAACAACATGGTTTTATCAAAGGAAGGTCAATTTATGATAACATTTTTGCTGCCTTGTTGGGAAGGGATGTGGCTATTAAAACTTAGCAGCAATGCATCATGTTGCAATTGGATTTAGAGAAAGCATATGACAGGATTCATTGGTTATTTCTAGCAAGAGTGATGGAAAAATTGGGCTTTGGGACCAAAATGGCAACATGCATTTACACTTTATCATGGGGAGGATACTCTAACGTGTTGCTAAATGGAAGAGTGGTAGGGGGATTTGAGATTAACCGATCAATTAGACAAGGTTGTCCAGTAGCACCCTTGTTGTTTTGGTCCCAATTGGTTATAGTTAACCAATTGGTTATAGAATGTTTTGTTGATGATTCCTTATTATTTCTAAGGGCTGAGAACAATAATGTGAGATTGGCCTTAGAGATAGTGCAGGAGTTTGCCAATGCTTCTAGCTCTAAATGCAACATTCTGAAATCTAGAATTATAAGCTTGACTGAGGATAATGATTTTGACATGCAAAGGTGAGCCTGTGAGGTGGTGCAGAAAGGCCAGGTTGTCAGATTGCTTGGCATGCCTTTTGGTGTTGGTGTTACTAATAAACAACTGGTAACGTGGGATATCAATAGGTTTCTGGACAAATTGAAAAAATGGGAGGGCATCCAGAGTCCCCTCTCATTGCAGGGTTGATATCTGCAATACAATATTGAATGTCTGTTATGTTTTTGTGCCGTGTGTTGAATATTGGCAAGTGTCACTGGAAGAAAATCATAGGCCCTATTAGAGATTTTCTTTGGAGCAATGGTAATGGAAAAAAAAAGTCTCTTCTTGGCTTGCATGGGACAAACTGTCAGTTCCTAAAAGGGAAGGGGGCATTGGTATTATTCATATGTCTTCTCACTGTATTGCAAGAAATGCTCTGATGCTCCCTAGATATTTATCTTAGAACATCACTTGGGTACTAATGATGAGGGAACTGGTGGAGCTCTCCGATGTCATGGCTAAAGGTAAATGGGGGAATCTAAACTGGAAGGATAAACTCTTTTCATTTACTCCTCTTAAGATCACTAGCTCAGCACTTTGCAAAATGATATGCAAATGTTGGAAGGATAGTTTGGGTATCATGGTCTGGGATAGAGGTGGTAGAGTAACAAGCAACTCTATGCTCAGTTTGGGTATATGGTGGACTCATAAATTTAATCCCCCTCTGGCCCTACTTGATATCTTTGCTGAAAAGAGTCTCAACAATAAAGGCATTAGGCAATGGTAGGGTGGAAAGATGTGGATCAATTATCTTTGGAATATCAGTTAGTTAGGAAGGAAAGAGATCTAATGGCTCAGGTTTTGGAGTTGCTTCAAAGGGAGTTATGCTCTACTGCTACTGATACCTCAGTTTGGATTAAAGACTGGGCTTGGCTAAATGGTGTCAAACTAAAGGATGGCAAAACCAGAGATATACATTCATTAATGGAAATGGGGATGCCAATGTGTGTTGGAATCAGGGTTAGGGTTTTAATGATGCACACACACAAGATAGAGAAGCTTGAGAGCACACAAACTCACTAGAATAGAATGAACAAATGTGTGCCAGATACAAAAGATAAGTACACACCCCAAAATGAGTAGATAAGAGGGTGTACATACGCACGGGGGAAAAAACCTCTTAGTGAGGAAAAAAATGCCCTTGCGGTCCTAAGTGTGTTCACACACATCACCTACAGATCCCCCCTGCAGTGATGATGTGAACATGTACAGGGTATGGCCGATCAATCCTAAAAAGGCAATAAGACCAAAGCTTTACCAAAAGCTTCAAACTTTTCATGAGGAAGAACCTTCGTGAATAAATCTGCCATGTTGTCATGTGTAGACACATAGATCAAGCTGATCTTTGCTGCAGAGAGTCTTTCCCTGACATAGTGTGGTAATGCACCTCAATGTGCTTAGTGAGAGCATGAAACACTGGGTTCCTAATTGCTAATGTGCTCTGGTTGTCAGTGAAAATTGTAGTGCTAGACGACTTTCCAACACCCAAATCAGCCACCATAAGATGTTTGAGCCACACACACTCAACTCTAGCCATAAAAAAGCTGCCCTCTGTACTCAGCTTCACAGCTAGAAGTGGCCACTGTACGCTGCTTCTTGCTCTGCTGAGCCATGATATACATGAATCACCAAGGCAAAAGAAAAACCCACTAGTGGACACTCGTGTGTCATAACATCCAGCCCAATCTGAATCACTAAAAGCATTTAGCTGTGACTCACCCCCCTTTGGATACAACAATCTAAAATATTGCATGCCTTGCAAATAATGGAAAACCCGCTTTGCTTCGTACCTGGGCTATGCATAAATCTACTCAACTGTGAGACCCCATACTGTATATCTAGCCTCGTGTTGCATACATAAAGAATGGATCCAACAGCCTGCTAATATAAACTAGCATCAAAAGAGTCTCCTACATCTTGAAGACTAAGTCGCGTACCTGTCTCCATAGGTGTAGCCATAGGTTTACAGTCTTCAAGATTAAACCTCTTCAATAGCTTTTATATTTATTTAGATTGCAGCATAACAATGCCATCATTGCGCTGCATAAACTGAATCCCCAAATAATAATGTAAGGGCCCCAAATCTCACATCTCAAACGATGACTGCAAATCAGCCTTAAAAAGCTGAAATTTGATCTATATTGGGTCCCCTGAGCAACATGTCATCAATGTATAGAACGATGATAAAAAATGTGTCCTTACTCCTCTTCACATAGAGGGTACTCTATGTTGGACTATTGCAAAAATCATTTGCAACCAAGTATGCATTCATGAATCTTTTCATACCATGCTCTAGGAGCCTACTTAAGGCCATAAAGAGCGCATACTTTAGACTCTTCCCCTTTCACATCAAAACCAGGAGGCTGCAATACATACACCTCCTCATGTAAATCACCATTCAATAATGCAGTCTTAATGTCCAACTGATGTACATTCCATCCATGATGTGCTACCAAAGCAATGAGACACCTAATGGTAGTCATACGAGATGTGGGTAAAGGCCTCATCATAATCAATGCCCTTTTGCTGGGCATACCCCTTTGCAACAAGTCTAGCCTTGTAGCGATCAATGCTACCATCTACTTTGCGTTTTAACTTGTAAACCCACTTAGTACTAATGGCCTTCTTGCCATGAGGTAGATCTGTCAAATAAGTGTCATTCTTGAGTATAGAGTTATACTCATCCTGCATAGCATGCATCCAATGATCATCATCCTGTGCTTCCTCCTCATTACATAAAGTAGAAATGAGAACATGATCCACATGAGAATAATATGCATGATGAGAACCTGCACGAGTTCTGCTAGGTAAAGGAGCTGCCAACTTGCTATCCCTTAATATCTGCACAAGCCATTTTGGCATACGCCTAGATTCTTTTATGGCTTCTCTCTCCTCATCCACTACATCCTCAATAATTGCCTCATCAAAAGGCTAATTTTTCACCTGCAAAGGCTGAATTTCAACACTTGGTTGAGCATTCAATTGCTCTACATATGACTGCCCTCCATTAAACAAAGGTGGAGCAAATCAAACATGTCCTGTGAGCATACATTCTGCTGTTTTTTGCATGAAAGCATGGAATGAACTGAGTTTTCGACATCTCTACTTTTACTAAAATCCACTTTGAGGTGAGATGGTAGAGTCTATATCCCTTGCTTTCTGAATTGTACCCACAAATATGCATTTAACTACCTTATCATCAAGCTTACTGTGTTGTTGCTCAGGCACAAGAGCATAAACAAGACAACCAAAAACACGCAAATGAGCCACAGAAGGCTTCCTGCCACCATGCCAAGCTTCATAAGGAGTTTTAGACTGTAAGGCCTTGGTAGGGCATTTGTTCAACACATAGTTTGCGCACATAGTTTCCTCTAACCAAAAACCATGAGGTAAATCTTGGGCTTTCAGCATACATTGTGCCATCTCCATGAGAGACCTGTTCTTCCTCTCAGCCATACCATTTTGCTGAGGTGTGTATGGCACTGTACATTGATGCCTTATGCCTTTTTCAGCCATATATGCATGAAATTCCTCGGACATATACCCCCGCTCGATCTAAACGAAGGGTGCCAACTTTACATTCACATGCATTTTCAGCCATGGATATGAAGTGCTTAAAGCACATAAAAACCTATGACTTCTGCTATAATGGATACACCTAGCTATATCTGAAGTAATCATCAATAAAAGTGACGAAGTAGAGATATCCCCCAATAGATAGTGTCCTCATAAGATCACATACATCACTATGTATAAGCTATAATTTCTTAATAGCTCTCACATATCCATCCTTTGGAAATGATGCCCGATGCATTTGACCAAGACTCTACACCCCTCACATACATGTCTAGTAGGGGTCTCAAGATTTGGCAACTCAGACACCATATCATGCCTTTGAAGGCGTAAAAAACTGCCATAATTCATATGGCCAAATCGTGCATGCCATAATTCTGCATCACTCATAGCACTAGTCGAGACTGAGAGCAAGCATCATGCTGTAACTTCTCAAATACATCCACCTTATATTAGGCCATGAAATAAGGTACCTGAAGTAATGATAGAATAACCATCATTTCTATCCTGAACTGTACATCTGTCATCCACAAATTTCACCGTCAAGCCTAACAAGGCTAAGGTTGAAATTGACAACAAGTTCTTCTTAATGCCTGGCACATATAAAACTTTCGAAAGAGTAAATGCGCCCCCATTTACAGCACTGAGGCGCAACTCTACCAACTCCTTTGACAAGATATGAGGAACCATTTGCACATGTGACGGTTCGTGCACTTGGGACAGATTCTAGAGATGAGAACAAACCTTTTGTTGAAGTAATGTGCTTACTAAGCACCACTGTCAAAGTACCAAGCATCCGATTCTGCCACCATTGGCATGCATACATCATGAACAAAAGGGTCATAACTATAATGTACAGTCCATGCCCAATCATCTTGAGCAAAACTTGTAGATTCCTTCTTCTCTGCACTTGGTGTAGATGCATCAGCCAAACAGCCATGCCCGATTCTTTCTTTTTCTCCTTCTCTAGCCTTTTCTTTCACTCATGTATGTAGTCCCCTGGTTTCTTGCAATAGTGACACTTACCCTTCTTTTTAGGCTTATCACCTTCTTTCTCTGCATCCTTACCTAAGGATTTTGATTTTGGCTTATAGCCACCATGCAAAGAAGCTTTACCTTTGCCTTTCTGATTGGCAACAAAAGCTTGGTCTCACCAACTTGCATATTAGATCTGTTTTGCCTAGACTGCTCTTCTTGCAAGATTACTGAAACCAGCTCATCAAATGTAAGGGAATTTGGATTTCTCTTCATCATGAGTCTAAGGGTAGAGGTAAAACTCTGATAAGAGTCCGGCAGCAATGCATTGAGAACTGTGGGCCAAATATGATGAATAATGCTTCGCTTCATAGAAAGTGCAAGCAATGCATGTGCCTGTGCATCTCTTCCATCCCATCTCGTTTGAGCAGCAGTGGGAGGTACTGGAAGTGCATGTGGAGGAGCCACATCTATATCAGATTCTACTTCAGATGTACCTGCAGCACCTAGTTGCAATGGTAGTTATGAAACAGGACGAGTTTCACTACCACTGACCACATTCCAAAGGCCTTTAGCAACCAGTACATGCCTCATCATATAGGACCACAATGGGTAGTTAGTCCCATCAAGTTTGTCCTCAATAGACAACATGTTGAATACATCACTACTGCCATCCATGACTTTCTACCAAATGCAAAATCTTTCAACACACTGCAAGTACTCAGTATTCACTGGATGCAACCCTGGATGGATGCTAGCTGACTGAATCACTGCAAAGTGTATGAAAAATAACACAGAGTAGAGAATAGAGTGTTATCAGCAAAAGTATGATGGTTAATGTTGTTGAAGACATTGTAGATGCTATTGCACACCAAATCTTTGCCGCTACACGGCCCAAACACCCAAAATCGAGCAGAACCAATCCAAAATGATACCTCTCCAGAACGTCTACAAAAACCTTGCGGTGTCCAAAACATGCCCGAATCGTGCCACGGACCCCAAAAATGCTGTATACTTTGTATACTTCACACTGCAATATACACCTTCCTCTCCTAAGAGGGTATCTTAATCAGAGACAAAAAAATACAGTCGTGAGAGGAGGGAGGCAAACTACTAGATCAAGTGTCAAGGAAGCTAGCTTTGATACCAATTGCTGGAATTAGGGTTATGGTTATAACGATTCACACACACAAGATAGAGAAGCTTGAGAGCACACAAACTCACTAGAATAGAATGAACAAATGTGTGCCAGATACAAAAGATAAGTACACACCCCAAAATGAGTAGATAAGAACGTGTACATACGCACGGGGGAAAAACCTCCAAGTGAGGGAAAAAAATGGCTCGGTGGTTCTAAGTGTGTTCACACACATCACTACCATATAATGCTATAGTATTGCAATAAAATTTGGAATGTAAATTGAAGCCCTTCCACCTAGCTGGAAAAGAAATGGAACCTGCTCTGGGATTGCCAGATCCCTAAAAAGTTTCAAGTTTTTTTGTGGAAGGTTTGCATGTGGGCATTACCTATTAGCTCTAAACTCCAAAAGAAAAATATTTCTAGTGGCATCTGTACCAGGTGTAGGTCTTCACTTGAAGATGGTAAACATGTGTTTTGGGAATGTCCAGCTCATGGGTACTTGGTCCAAAACATCTAAATGGGTAGAGAAGAGCTTGGGTATGTAAACATATTGGGGGGATTGGATCTTGGGTAAATGGTTAGTTAGTAAATGAACATATTGGTCTGATTTTTAATATCATCAGAGCTTGCATCTTGTTGGAAATCTGGTCTAGTAGGAATGCAATTGTATTTATGAAGGTAGTATGTACAGGCTTGCAAGACTTAGACTTGATGCACAAGTGTGTTTACATGTGCTGGTCTATGTGTAATGTAAATAAAATAAGATGCTCTGAGATGGATTTGTTGATTCAGAGTTTGCAAAGGAACATGATCTGAATTATGCCCCATTGCTTAGTGAGCTTCAAACATACTAGGAATAAACCCCTAACTCTGGTTTGTACGGTGTAGGTGAGATGTTGGGAAGGGAAGAAAAGGCCTCCCAAGTTTGGACCAAAAACTCTAAGGTGGTACCGTAAAGAAAAACAACTTGATCATACTTTTGTTGCCTTTATAGAAAACCCGGTTGGAACTAGACCCACTGTTAAATTTTGGTCCAAGAAAGGGGGAATGCTGGAAAAACAGTCCCTTCGTGGATGCACTACAGCAGCTATGATGGAGGCTAGCATACTTTTGGGGTATCAGATATCTTAGGAACAGTATAGTTTTTTGTTGGAAGAAGAGAGATGGGAATTTTTGTGTAAAATTCTAAATAAAGTTGAGAAGGAGTAATAAACACGGATATTGTAGCCCTAACTTGGTTGTATTGTAGCTTTTGAACAGTTTTAGTTAATATATATAATTATTATTGAACCTCCATCCCGCATGTGCCCTCCACGTGTCCAAAAAAGGAAACCTCCATTTGACAAGGTTTATTTTCAAATTCTCAAAGGTACCCTCTCCACGCTAATTAATTAATAGCAAAAAAGAAATTTGGTCCCATATTAGCTATGTATTATGTATCTATAGAGCTCAAAAAGATTGTGGGTTGCTTGACCAAGATACAAAACCATTTCTAGCTAAATTTATTGTACGTACACCAAGCATTAATTTGAGTTTTTAAAATTTGTGGAGTAATTGCTTCGTAAAAGTATGGCAACATTGTCTTGTGCCATGTAATAAATAAGATAATCTCTCCTTCTAATAGCTTTTATCACTTTAATGTGCTTAGGCCTTGCATGATAGATTGTTAGTGCACTTTATTATGCTTAGTCCTTGCATGATAGATCGTATGATTGGCTACTTGCATTGACAACATAGGCCGAGAGAATCATCAAATTTTTGCAAGACGAGCTCACCTCTCTCCAACATGACATTGACATCGAGGTCTAGACCACCCTTATGGCTCACACCCCTCTCGCTCCTCGTCTCGTGAATGGCTTCTAATAGCTCTCGCGAGGGTTTATGGCTCACACCCCTCTCGCTCCCGTGAATGACTTCTATAACAGCTCTCCCTTTGGAGCTGATTGTGCACATCCAAGATACACGTTTGCTTGGTTGAGGCTTCTTCCAGGTGGACTTTCTTTGTCTGGAAGCTACTTCTCTGGTGTTGATGGAATCCCATTTCCTCTTGGCCGTAGGAAGATCTTCTTCCTACGGCCAAGAGGAAGGAAGATATACCAGGTGGGCTCTAATCCAGTGGTGGAGGACCAGTGCCTTACCTCGGTCTCATTGCATTTCCTTGCTCTTCCTCAGTCTTATTGCAAGCTCTTAGCTTCCATAGGGGCATTGTTTGGCTAGGTTTTAGAGGTACCGGCCCTTCCAGGCTCTCCCGCCTCGGCTTCCATGGGGCTGTTACCATTGCCACTTATGATGGTGTACCTCAGGTTTTTGTGCTTGTTCCTGATGCATTGATTATAGAGGATCATATCATGCTTTAGAGACCTGACGGCTCTCATTTCCACTAGAGGATGGAGATTTGTTATGTGAGTAAACTTTCTTGATAAAATTATAGTTAGAGATGAGACTATATGAATATCTCTAAACAATTAGAAAAATATAAAGAAAATAAATTTGTGATGAAAATAGCATCTTTATGATAGAGATCTCTGAAAGGAGGTCGGTTTTTGCATATGGTTGAATTTAGCAAAACAGCCCACGCTCAGTTGTAGAACAAGCCTATTCCCATAATTTTAAGTACCAACTTAACTATATTCTCGCAAAAAAATAGAGAGTTACAACAGTTGCAAGTTGCAGGCCTGTACCTGCATACAAGGAGCTAGGACAGGCTGAGATAGGCAAACATCTACAGGGAGTATCAATTTCTCTTATTCTTTTCCTTATATAGTTTATTTATGTCATGAGAGAGAGAGAGAGAGAGAGAGAGAGAGAGAGAGAGAGAGAGAGAGAGAGAGATCTATTAAACATGGTTTGTAAGAATTGTAGGTTCCTTGGATGAAGCTCTCTTTTCTTTCCATCTTCTCTTTTCTCCTTTGATGTGAAGATTTATTGATTATATCAAATTACTTCATACCTTAATAAATCATGAAAATACTCATATGTGAGACTACGCGTCAGATTGGACCCAACGCTTTTGTCTTGTGTTGATAAATATTTTTCCATTTAAGTTTTTTGTTAAATTCTCCTTCTAAGGATGATCTATTAACTTGTAGAGTTAACTTATTTAAAGTAATTGTAAAATTTGTTGAAAGCTTGCACTTGGAGGAATGATCCTGTAACAGTGATATCAAAGCTACAAGCCAAATACAAGATCTTTTCACACATGATTGGAAAAAGAAAATCAAAGGTGTGGGTTATGGACTAATCTATTAATATTTGGACCATAGTGCTTCTGCTATTTTGCAGAAACATATTGAAGCGGTTACGATTTTTAAATTCCCCTCATTTTCTACTCTTTTAACCACACACTAGATGACATTTGTTTCCTCGGGAAGGAGGCACTGATCTATTGTGTTTGATTATCCTTTGGGGTCATTGGGGATGCCCATGGCTTAGGGATAATCGGACTTGAGTATGGGCTAGTACTCATGATTGATGTTGGGTGGTGTTAGTAGCTGTGAGTTGCTAATTGTATGATGGTGGACAACTGGTATGGTTGGAGAGAGTGTGAGCATGTGTTTCTCATTAGCCAGGCTGAATATGGCATTAATATAAGACAATGGGTCGATATGGTTGATATTTCAACAATAATATCGTGCTTTTGGTATGACGGGTATGTTTCTTACCCAACTTTTTTTTTTGGAAAAATATTTAACATCTATACATTGTTGATGGTTTTGGTAGGACTTGCCAACCACATTATAATGGTAATGTATGATCTTCTCATTTTCCAATGTACTATGTGCACAACCCTGCTAGTTTTTTGGACTTTTCTTTTGTCAAATTTCAAGACCAAGGTATGCAAGCTACGCAGCAAGGATAGTTACTTTCTTAACCGGGAGGACTATTATGTGAGTAAACTTTCTTGATAAAATTAGAGTTAGAGATGAGAGTATATGAATATCTCTAAACAATTAGAAAAATATAAAGAAAATAAATTTGTGATAAAAATAGCATCTTTATGATAGAGATCTTCAAAAGTAGTCCGGCTTTTGCATACTGCCAAATTTAGCGAAACAGTCTGCCTTAAGTTGTAGAACTGGCCTATTCCTGTAATTTAAAGTACCAACTCAACTATATTATGGTGAATAACTAGAGAGTTAAAACGACTACAAGTTGTAGGCCTGTACTTGCATACAGGGAGCTAGGACAAGGTGAGATAGGCAAACGTCTAGGGAGTATCAATTTCTCTTGTTATTTTTCTTAGATGGTTTATTTATTTCATGAGTGTGTGTGTGTGTGTGTGTGAGAGAGAGAGAGAGAGAGAGAGAGAGAGAGAGAGAGAGAGAGAGAGAGAGAGAGAGAGAGAGAGAGAGAGAGAGATTAAACATGATTTGTAAGAATTGCAGGTTCCTTAGATGAAGCTCTCTTTTCTCCTTTGATGTGAAGATGTATTGATTGCATCAAATTACTTCATGCCTTAATAAATCATCGAAATACTTATATATGAGACTGTAGGTCTCACATAGGGGGAGGCAGATTGGACCCAAAGCTTTTGTCTTGTGTTGATAAATATTTTTCCATTTAAGTTTTTTGTTCAATTCTTCTTCTAAGGATGATGTATTAACTTGTAGTTAACTTATTTAAAGCAATTGTAAAATTTGTTGAAAGCTTATACTTGGAGGAAAGGTCCTATAAGAACAAGATTACATGCAAAATTGACCAGTGTCGGATTTGTTTGAAAGGGCCATATTGCTAGAGATTGTCCTAGATCGAGAGGCCATGCTAGGAGGTGGCATAGTCATACCAAGTAAATACCTCGTACATCTACCCATACCCTAGTTACCCCTATGCCCCAGTAGACTACACAACATTGGGGGTTGTGGTTAGAGATGGTAGGCACCCTATGACCCCCGTACTTGCCGCTTTACCCATACCCCTAGAGGAGCACCCCAGCCCTTATGGAGACGTACTCCCATCTCTAAAGGGGGTCCTTTGTCAACCACAAGATTTGGTCACTTGTACTCTGAGTCCTTATGAGGATTGTCTCATGGAACATTCAAGGTCTTGGGAGTTTTTTTCCACGTCAGGCAAAAATAGTTTGTCAAAACTCAATTGCATAGTGCAGACACGTGGACCTATGGATGTATTACTCTTGCAAGAGCATAAACTTGATGCTAGCCAATGTGGGAGATTAGACAAGCTTCTCTTGGGACACACCTTTTGGTCACCAGCCACATTGGTACCAAAGGTGGTGTTTGTATTTCTATTTCATCTATGGTTTTACCTTGCATCATTGGACATGGTGTCATTTTACTGCAGAGAACAATGGATCCTTTGAAATGCAAGGTGTTACATGCATTGGTATTCTCTTAACCTCTACGCTCCTAACCATAGAGGTGAGAGGATTATCTTTTAGAAACCTCTCACTAAGTTGATGCCTCAGGCTGACCACATCGGATTATTGGTGGGGACTTTAACATGGTTGAGATGCTAATGGATAAAAGAGGTGGTGGAGGGCTTGGTGCATCCTCTTGAGAGAGCATCTTGGGAGAGTTTTATACTCTCCATTCATGGCAAAGATTGTTGGTATAAGGATGACATTTCGAGGAAACCATCCACTCTTCTTTATTCACGGTCTAACAGGAGAAGGGATGCAGGATGTATTTATGCACGATTAGACCGATTTTATGTGGATGATTGGGTGTTACAGAGGGGGCCATACTTTTATTGCTCCAGGAACTTCAAAATAGGATCATTGCCCATTGGTTTTATGCCTTAGAGATTCAAGTCACCATGGATCAACACCTCATATACGCATCCTTGATCATTTGTTCTCAGATGTTGTGAGGATTGTGTTGTTAATCCTGCATATTGTGTACTAATTACTACTTAAGTAATTAACTTAGAACAAGAACCTTCAAGAGAACACTTGAGACAAGATTGAATTGACTTGTTGTAAACTGAGTACAATAGGTCTCTTATATAGGAGATGAAGAGACACATTTGAAGAGGCATGTCCTTTGATGAAAGGACATGACCTTAGACGAAAGGGTACAACTTTTAGGCTAAGGGATGTGTCTAGTCGATGTAGAGGCACAACCATTCACTAAGGGATACAATCATTCGTCGAAGAGATGTGGCTATTCGATGAAGAGGTACATCCTTTGACGAAGAGTTGCAACAACCAGTCGAGGGTAGGGGTTCCCTTTGGTTGGTAACTCTTTGCATCTGCAACAGTAATCAGCAATGAAGAGAGAATCTGATATATAAACACGTCACAATCGTGACATTCCATCCCATTTAAAATAAAACCCATGTGTTAAATGATAGACATCCGTTTGTCGAAGAACTCCTGAAGAAGGTTAGGGTACTGCTGCATTTCTTCATCTGTTTGCCAAGTGGAATCAGACTCATCCAAGTCCATCCACTTCACAAGAAATTCTGTAGTCAACTTTCTTCTTGTTTCCTTCTGTCTTACGTCAAGTATTACTTCTGGAACAAGGATAATATGGTCATCTTCAATTTTTGGTACATAAGAAGATAAGTCTGGAACAGGCGAATCTCCTTGAATATACTGTTTGAGCCAAGAGATGTGAAAAGTCGGATGAATCTTTCCCCATGACAGTGGAAGTTCCAACTTATAACTGACAGTTGAATTTTTCTTAAGAATCTTGAAAGGCCCATAGAAGCGAGGTCGTAACTTTGGAAAAACTGACTTCACTGTTTTGTAGCGGTGAAGTGCCACATATAATAAGACCAAGTCTCCTTCTTGAAATTCTGCATGTCGACGATGCTTGTTGGCCTGTTTTTGATATTTTTGTTGCACATGGACCAATTTATCTCGAACTTGTACAAGCACATCTTGCATCTCCTGAACCAACTGATCTGCCAACGCCACTTTGTGTTGTAAAACAAAGTTTGTAGGCACAAGAGGAGTATGTCCATATGCTGCTTGAAATGGAGTTAATCCAATTGCTGAATGATGGGAATTATTATAAGCAAATTCCACGAGTGGTAAATAATCTTCCCATGATGCCAGATGGAATTGAATATAATGTCGAATCATTTCTTCCAAAATCTGATTGACTCTTTCAGTCTGTCCATCTGTTTGAGGATGATAGGCTGAACTGAATAACAAATTTGTGCCAAGAGATTTGAACAAAGATGTCCAAAAATGTCCAGTGAACTTTGGATCTCTGTCAGAGATGATGGTCTTTGGCAAACCATGCAATTTGAAGACATGTTGCACGAATAATGACGCCACGTCTGGGGCTGAAGCAGCTTTCTTGCAAGGAATGAAATGTGCCATTTTGGAAAATCGATCAACCACCACAAGAATCTGAGCATTGCCTTTGGATGAACGAGGCAAGGTGGTGATAAAATCCATACTGATACATTTCCACCTCTCATTGGGAACTGGCAATGGTTGAAGTAACCCTTGAGGACGTTGTCGAGAGGCTTTCATTGTTTGACATGAATGACAAGCTTTGACAAATTTGATAACATCTTGCTGCATCTGAGGCCAGAAGTATGTAGCAGACAAAAGTCGATATGTCTTGTTGATACCAGGGTGAGCAGCATAAGGGACTTCATGATGTTCTTGAATAAGAATCTTTCGCAATGAAGTATTGTGAGGCACACAAATGCGGTCAGAGAAGAACAACTCATCCATGATAATATAGGCTGCAAACATGTTCATTTCTGCAGGACTGGGATTAGAAGATTTGAGAGCACGGAACGCATCTCCAAAATCTCTATCCATCAAATATTCATTTTTGAAACAAGCAGGGATTTCCATTTGCACATCTGTGATGGCAAAATTAATGGCTCGAGGCATGCGACTTAAGGCATCTGCAACCACATTAACTGAATCTGCTCCAAGAAGATAATGTCTCCATATTCGATAAGCATGTACGATTGCCAAAAACTCCTTATCATACACAGGATACCTGCTTTGAATGGCTGAAAACTTTCTGCTGTCAAAAGCAATGACACGATCATTCTGCATCAAAACTCCACCAGAAGCACAATCTGAGGCATCTGTCATTACATCAAAGGGCTGAGTGGGATCTGCAATGGCCAAGACCGGGGTTGTCGTCAAGGCATGCTTGAGATCATTGAAGGATTGCTCAGCTTCTGAAGACCACTGAAGTTTGTCCAGCTTTGTCAGTTCTGTCAAAGGGGCAGCAATCTCCGAAAATCTATACACCTTGTTGTGATAGAAGTTAGCAAGTCCCAAGAAAGATCGAACATCTGAAATGGTGAGGGGCAAAGGCCAATCCACAATCGCCTGAATCTTCTTAGGATCTACTGCAATCCCATTAGCAGAAATGATGTGACCAAGATATTCCACATGGTTTTTGAAAAATTCGCTCTTCTTTTTGTTGATGTACAGCACATTGTTGCGTAGTACTTCAAAGACTATCTGTAAATGTTCTTTGTGATCGACCATAGATCGGCTAAAAACCAGAATATCATCAAGATAAACGATCACGAACTTATCCAAGTATGGCCCAAAAATTTCATTCATCAGGGTCATGAAAGTGGCCGGGGCATTGGTTAACCCAAAAGGTATGACCAAGAATTCATAATGGCCATATTTTGTTCGAAAGGCTATCTTGTATTCATCACCATTACGGATACGAATTTGATGATAGCCGGACTTTAAATCAATCTTGGAAAACACCTTAGCACCAAGCAGTTGGTCGAACAATTCATCGATGCGAGGTAAAGGAAATTTGTTCTTGATTGTCAACTTGTTGAGAGCTCGGTAATCAATGCAAAGCCACATTGATCCATCCTTCTTCTTGACAAGTAAAACCGGGGCTCCGAAGGGACTTTTGCTGGGATGGATGTGACCTTTGTCTAGCAAGTCCTGTAATTGCTTTTGTATCTCCTGAGATTCAGAGTAAGAAACACGGTAAGGAGCTCAGGTTGGAGGAGGTTGACCTGGGATAAGATCAATCGGGTGATCCACAGGACGACGAGGAGGCAATGTCGTCGGAAGATCATTCGGAAACAAATCTTGAAAAGGCTTGAAGAAGGGTTGCTCCAAGTAAGCAGTAGTTGATGACGAGGCTTGAGATTGCTCACTGGTTTCTGCTTCAATCTCCCGTAACATGACCAAGGATGTTGCACTGTCACGTTTGCGAACGAGACGTTTGACTTGCAAGGCAGAAACAATGGTGATGGGTTTGGCACTGAAAAGGCCATGAAGTTCCAGCTCTCGACCATTATGATATAATTGGATTGAATGGGAACGAAAGCTGACCACCGGATCATATCGATACAGCCAAGATTGTCCCAATATCATGTCATAATGTGACAACGGCATCACTGAAAAATTAAGGTGATCCTGGTAATCTTGAATCTGGAACTGAAGCTGTTGCACCTTTTGGTTACAATTAAGGAAGGAACCATCAGCAAGCTCCACTTGAAAAGCATCCACAAAATGTCGGGTCTGTAGGTGTGCGCTTTTGCCGCACAGGTCATAGCTGGGGACTTGCCAGACACCGTATGCGAGCCACAGATGGCTACAAGCATACAACCAGGGAAGGAAGCTCAAACAGAATGCCAAAGGGTGTGTCACTCACCGCTCAACTGCCGCCTTGAAGGATTCCCGCGTCGCAGCCGTGAAGGAGGAGCCGCCGTCGCCGCTCTACCGCCTCACCGCCGCCGCCGCCGTGCCACTACACAGTGCGCTCGATCGCTCTCACTCTCTCTCTCTCTCTCTCTCTCACACACACACACACACGCAGGAGAAGGAAACCAAGGAGATAAGGCAAGAGCACTCTTGTATTCACAACACATGAGAATGAGGATTTTAGGGTTACATTTGACTCTTATAGGTGACTTGGCCGTTCACACTTGGGTGCCCATACATGGCCGGCCGATCCTAACCCTTATCCTACTAATATTCAAGGTGCGCCTCTCATCGACGATCACCCAATCCCTTCATCCTTAACATATGGTGCCGACAAGCCCAGCCCATGACTCAGAATATTTAAATTAATGACGTAAAACATAGTACGTCTCAATGTCCGTTCATAGGTTAACATGCCCCCCTTCCTGATGTAGATTCCGTCCTCGGAAGCTATGGTATGGTAAGCTTGAGAGGGTTGTTGTTGACCGTTGATGGCACGGAAGCGGTAGAGCTGTCTACGCCCTTATAGCATGCCACACTTCCACACACGCATGCAAACACACCAGAACACCAGACCAAAGAGCATGAACAAGACTCATATTTCAGGTAAGACCTTGACCTTTACAGAGGTGGATATCCCAAGATATCCCAGACACCAGCTTTATCAGCACCCGCTCGCAATCAGCCTGCTCCAGCTCCTAGTCGCTCCAAATCCCTTCGCTCCTGCTTCTCTGCAGCCGTCCTCTTTCCTCTCTGTACTGCTCCTCAGCTGAAGTCCTCTCTGCCACACCACCAGTACACTGCCGGTCCTCAAAGCAAAACCAGTCACCCTTTTGACTTCGTCACAAACTCAGCAGCCAGCCCAAAACAGTTTCCAGCTTCTCTACAAACCCCTCCTTACACGTGCACTTTGGCGGCTCACTCCCTTGGCTCTTCTCTTTGCTGCAACCAACGCGGCTTTGTCTGTCTAGCTGCACCAACCCCTTCTTAATTGCCAATTGCCGCGTGTATCCCAGCCATCGTGGCCGCCGTTGGCAGCCGCACCGTCCTCTGCGCCACCTTCTCTGGCTCTGGTCTTGCAGCTTCACCCGCCTGAGAACCTCTCCTCTGCACACACACCAAGGCAGCCTTGCCTCTCACCCGCTATCACCAGAGGGCGCACTGCCCTTCGCGGCCTTCTCTGCAGCCTCCTCTGCGCTCGAGGCCTCCCC
Source organism: Cibotium barometz (assembly GCF_041138505.1). Classification (NCBI taxonomy): domain Eukaryota; kingdom Viridiplantae; phylum Streptophyta; class Polypodiopsida; order Cyatheales; family Cibotiaceae; genus Cibotium; species Cibotium barometz. Next base: position 60,774,226 of record NC_141056.1, read on the forward strand.
ACTCTGCGCTTCTCTGCAGCGCCTCACACCAAAACACAAGGGGTTTCCTCCCCGTCGGCTCTTCTCAGTCCTCACCTCTAGCAGCCCGCTCTACCAGCTGCTCCTCTCAAAAGAGAGAGAGCCCTCTCACAATAACCAGGCGACCTCCCTGTCTTCCAGGCGACTCTCTCTTGCATCCTTTTGAGCCCCCTATCCCTTCGCATCCAAAGGCACTTCTCTCTAGAACCTCCGCCAGCCCGTCACCCTCCATGCTTCTGGACTGTGCGCTGGCCGCCATACAGTTTTCCACGTAGCTCTTTATTTTTATTTATTTTGAAGGAAAGGCCACCATATTGCTTTCACACCAACCAATTTTAAAGGCAACAAAGGCCCCTTCACCTATTAATTGCCCTCCCTTCCACATACCTTCAATGCGGCCTTCCAAGTGCCCATTGTCCATGCGGACGCATACACAATTCAAGTGGCCGAGCAGCTGATACCATCTCCATCATAACACGCTCCGGACGAGCTTGCTTCCAGAATTTCAACATTGTCTCTGCATATTCACTTCCATCAAAGCCAGAAGCCTGACTGCCGCATCCTCGATGCCCACACCAAGTCAATGGGTGTTCCCACGACTTCACCACAACACGAACAACACTCATGTACACATGTACAAGTTGAGTTTGAGGTTCCCACAAAACATCACACATATTTAGCAACCCCCTTTCTTCTGCTGAGACATTTATGTCCAGCAGCTGCACAATTAGAAACCACTTATCCCCCTGGATCAAACAGAAACCTCGGTGCATCTTCCTTCCAGTCCTTCAGGCATTCCCCTCCATCAGACAACCATTGATACACCCTGCCATAACCTTCTACTTCCAGCAACCCCCTTGGCTCTTCAAATATGGCCTCATCACCATATTCTGTTACACTTCCTCCTCCAGACCAGCTTATATATCCTTGTGAGGGAAATAACCATTCCTCACCTTTACTCCCCTCTGACATATCTGAGTCCCACTCATAATCATATACCGAGATAACACTCATCTCATCATCAACCCCCATCTCATGGTCACCCAATTTTCCACCCACATCACTGGCTTCCAACCCTTCCTCTGGGCAACCTGCCAGACCCAAACTATAACCAAACTGCTCATCCATATGCTGAGCATCCACATGCGGTGTGTCCACCATACACTCACTTCCCTTCAGCCCATCATCACCAAACACAGCAACCTCGTGCACTGTAGACTCATCATTGTCGCTTTCCTGCAGTTTCTCCAGCTTCAAGACCATTGGCGATCCTGCAAGATTCTCCACATCTTGCACAGGCATCCCTACCAAGTCTAAGCTCCCCAAACTCCCAAGCAAAGCATCTTGGTCCCCCTGACCAACAACAATAGCCTCACATGCATCCTCACCACTCACAACCAACTCATTCTCTTGGGCATGACAAGGAATACACACCTTATGATCAGCAACCACACCTGCGAAATCTATCGCACCATCAACCAAAGGAGCATCCAGCTCACCATCAGTCACACCATCACTCCCTTCTTGCTGCACAACTGGCATGCAAGTAATCTTCTCCAAGGAAGCCATCTCCAACAGATCATCGAGTGCACTATCAAGTACACTGTCCAGCTCATCATCCACACTCTCACCACAGGCTGCAATATCCAACTCATCACCCAGATCATCCACTTGGACTCCATCCACAGCATCTTCACTAGTAACACCTTGATTATCACTCTCCATCCTGACTGGCTGAAGTACTGGCACCTGCTCACAATCCACAACATCATCAATACTCCCATCCTCCTCCTCCTCACCTTCTGAAAGCTCTTCAGGGCTGATTCCAGAAACCTCACCCTTCTCCATTCCCAACAGGCTAACCTGTCTCATACCCTGTTCTGCAAATGTGACCTTATGGGCTTCACAAACACTGGGCTGAATTGCATCCTTCACCTGTATACTAGGGCCCATCACCCTATCACTCATTCCCAAAGGCAATTGATATATGCCACCATTAGCTTTGGCTGGTCTCTCACATTGCAGACTCATATGACCCCACTCACCACAATTCCGCCATTGCACATCACATGGATACCCTCTCCCTCTTCCAATATCTGCTGAATTTCCTCCAGAACCAGATGATGCATTAGTCTTCCTCCCCATATCACTTATGCCTCGTCCTCTTCCTGTAGACTCTATCCAATTCAAGCTTAAAGACTTCATGAGCTCCACTGCATCATGAACCTCCCTCTTCAAAGAATCCTGTTTAGGTACAACAACAGTTTTTCTTCCAGGATGCATACTCTCAATCTGTGGCACCTTCACAAACCTCTTCGGCTCTTCCCGCATTCCCAACTGCCTCAAACGTTTCACCTTCCACTCCTTTTCATGAGCAACTCTGACAGCCCCCTCAAAGCTATCCAGGTTCTTCAGCTCCACCTTCAGACGAATTGTTGGCTCCAGACCTGCCACAAACCGCTCCCTCTTTATCATCTGCGGGGGTACTTCAGGAATCAGAGCCTCACACCATAGACTCCACAGTCTACCAAACTCTATCAGATACTGATCCACATCCTGACCATCCTTCTGCTGAATGTTACACAACTCCTTCCACACCTCATTTGGACTCTTCACACGGACAAACTTTGCCAAAAATGCAGCTCTGACTACACGGTACTCAGGATCCTGTTGATGAACATTCCTGTGTGCAGTCATAAACATCTGCAGCCATACTTTTGCATCACCCTGCAAGCAATAAGCCAAAATCCGAGAAAGGATCTCCGGGGTTGCCCTGTCTTTCATCAAAGCCGTAAACTCCATCTTCTCCAGAAACCTGGTTGCATTCTCCTGTGGCAATCCCCAATACTCCGGAAAATCCTGAGCCATTTCCCAAATCTTTCTTCACACAGCCCTTAACGTCTTTCACAAACCAGAGGAAATCTGTTCCTCTGTGGGGGAGGCACCAAAAAGTGATGGCACGGAAGCGGTAGACCTGTCTACGCCCTTATAGCATGCCACACTTCCACACACGCATGCAAACACACCAGAACACCAGACCAAAGAGCATGAACAAGACTCATATTTCAGGTAAGACCTTGACCTTTACAGAGGTGGATATCCCAAGATATCCCAGACACCAGCTTTATCAGCACCCGCTCTGTGAGATCCCTGTTCCCACCGCGCAACGGATTCGGGGTACTAGCAGCAGAAGTAGCACTTCTTGCGCGAGGCAGGGTCCCACACTCGGGGCCTCGTCCACGGATATCCGGACAAAAGACTAATCCGTCGGTTTTTCCAAAAACCAGACCCGGAAAGACTTCCCTTATCCGGAAAGCACGGGCGATTCCACCAGGATAATTTTTACTCTAACGTAGTCAAAACTCTTACTGATCAAACAGATCCGACTGCATCTATAAAGATACTTGGTCAGATCAAGGAAGAAACTTGCACTTGGATCATTGGGATCAACGCTTTTTTCCCCACCAAGGAGGCACAGCCGTTGATTCCTATCCATAGAACAATTACTATCCGGGATTTACTTTATCTATCGTAATAACAGAAATTGAGTCTCGATTTACGGATCCATCAGTCCAGCCTAACCCCATCCGATCCCATGGGTTAGCCAACCGCCCAACCACTGTAGTGATGGGATCCAATTTGGAATTTGGTTAGGTTTTGTCCCGGGTACCAAGGAAAAGAGTTCCAAGGCCCCCTAGCCGGAATTTCATGCAAACATAAAACTAGCCACACCACTTACACACCCAATATGAAAATTGCCTTTTTCTTAGCATCAGCTAACTTTAAAACAATCCTTTAATGAAACCATAGTACCACTGATCACAATCTCCCAAATTATCCAATTGATTCATAATTTCCCATCATTCCTTCATCAGAGTATCTATGGCATCATTGGCAACTAGAACGCTCACCACCTGTCCACACAGGGGCCGTTTCAATAGTTCCTAGCCCATAATACTCAACAATATAATCACTTATCAAGATGGACTCTCGTTGAAGATCAGCAAGATCAACCAACAGATCCATATAAAAGAGCCATGGACTCATCCGTTGAGGACCAGCAAGGTCAGTCAACCAGATCCATGCCCGGTTCCAGAAAACAACTCTTACTCCTTGTTCCAATATCTTCCTCGACGCACGCGTGGGTATCCTAGGCGACCCAGAGCCCGAGCACCGTATGGTCAGCACCCTCTAGGATCCTTCGCAGGTGACCTAGCGCTTCACTCATAGGCCGCTTCCTTGGTCCCTCATCCACCGTACCGGAAGCTCACCATTTTAATCGAACCGAGGCTGGTCAAGACCTCGGTCGACCTTGCTACGCGAGACGTCCTCCATTGACTCTCCGTCAGCAGTTGCAACTTTATCAGTTAGGTCTCCACGACCTTAATCACAAGACGGTCAAAATGCTTCCCCAGCATTCTTGACATAAAACAGCCATTTACAAACAGCATTTACAAACAGTTTACAAATACAGTTTCTATATTAACTCTCATTTTTCCACATTATCCCTCATTAATCCACATTACTTATTCCACATTCCATGTATATGTGTACTCATCCAATCACCTCCTTTTCCATCTCTTCACTTCAGATTCCTTCACATCACATATCATATATTCACATCCATATCACATCCACATCCACATCCACATTCACATCCATACATCCACATCTACATGCTTATCTCCATTTTCACATCCTCATTTATACATCCACATCCCATATCCACATTCATACATACACATCCATATCCACATCCACATCCACATCCACATCCACATTCACATCCATGCATCCACATCTACATGCTTACCTCCATTTTCACATCCTCATTTATACATCCACATCCCATATCCACATTCATACATACACATCCATACATCCACATCTACATCCACATACATACATACATCCACATCCACATTCCACATTCACATCTATACATCTACATCTACATTCACATTCACATACATACATCCACATCCACATTCCACATTCACATCTATACATCCACATCTACATTCACATTCACATACATCCACATCCACATTCCCATACATCCACATCTATACATCCACATTCCACATTCACATCTACATTCACATTCACATACATCCACATCCACATTTCCATTCACATCTATACATCCACATCCATTCACATCTATACATCCACATCTACATCCACATTTACATCTATGCATATACATCTTCATGCATATATCCATTTTCATGTTCATACATCCATACTCCCATCTCCATATCCACACATCCACATACATACATCCATTTTCACATTCCCATTTATATAACCCCATATACCTTCACATCTAATCTTTTACATCACATCCATTCTCGCCCTATCACAACCCATATACATCTTATCCTATCACATACACTTCTTACCTCATCCCCCCATACACATCTTAATTCATCTTATCACATCCTAACTTATTTCATAAGCATCTTATCACCTCTTATCACACCTCTTATCACATCCTATCACTTTCCATACGCATCTTATCAATTCTTATCACATCTCATACACCTCTTATCACATCTTATCACATTTCATATCTTTTTTTTTTTAAAAAGAGAATTCTTTTATTTGATATAAGATTTCTCTACACATTTATTTATACATAAATTCCATTTAAGGAGACTAACACTTTCGAAATTAAAATCAATCTTTTATGCATCTTCTTATGCATGATTTCAATTTGGTAGGGAATTATACTTTTAGAATAAAAGAATTTCTCTTATGCATCTAAGTTAAGCATAAAATCCATTTATGAGAAAAATCATACTTTTAGTATAAAAAGAATATCTTTTATGCATACCTATATGCATGAAATCCAATATGATAAAAGTAACACTTTTGATATAAAATTTTTTCCTTTATGCATACTTCTATGCATGAAAATTAAAAATGATAAAAGTAACACTTTTGATATAAAAATTTTTCCTTTATGCATACTTCTATGCATGAAATAAAAATGGTAAAAATAATACTTTTGATATAAAAATTTATCCATTATGCATACTTCTATGCATGAAATAAAAATGGTAAAAATAACACTTTTGATATAAAAATTTATCCATTTTGCATACTTCTATGCATGAAATAAAAATGGTAAAAATAACACTTTTGATATAAAAACTTATCCTTTATGCATAATATTAAAATTCAATTTCTCCATGATTGTAATGAAATTCTTTCAATTAATCTAGGATGATAATTCCTAGAATATGGTAGGAAGTCCTCTTTTTATGCTTTGAATGAGATTATTTTATGCATAATTTTTATAAAAATTTTGCCATAGCTCCGCTGCTATGACTGATAAATCTCAATTTTTCTAAGGGATAATACTTATCATTAAGGAAATAATTAAAATGATCTCTAATTGGATTATTAATCCATAATGGATTGAATCATCAATATACATAAACTAAAAGCATAGAAAAAAGCCATTAATTTGGCCTCAAGCATAACTTAATCTTGGGTTAAGGAAAAGCTTTATGAAAGCTTGATTTGGATTGAGAACGGGTCATGAGTATAACCATTTCTTGAGTGAGAGAGAGAATTTACATAAGAATCATTAGAATTTAAACATAAATGAAAATTAACTTCAATAGCATTTATTAAATTATGTAACTCTTCACTACTATTCAAACTTCAATAGCATTTAAAAAAAAACCATACCAATTAAACTTCTCAAGCTTGAGAGGGGTTGAGAAGAGAGAAACATTGAGAAATTATAGAAAGATCAATATTCACTAATTACCTTACAACTTGCTTGATTCTTTGTTCACGGTAGAGGCCCCCAACCAATCAATTGGTTAAGTATGTTGATGGAGCCACTAATGGGGATTGAAGAAAGAGGGAAGCTCCAAAAACTAGTGAATTATTAAATGAATTCACAGTTCTTGGCTTAGGTGGAGTAGAGTAACGATGCATAAACACTATATATTTTTCAACAAGGGTGAGGCTTCTATTTATAGGAAAAATTGAGCTCCTAACCAAACAAACTGATTCTAGAATTTTCTAAATCAGTTTGGTCAATATTTGACCATTTTTAGGTCAGTTAAGCTAACTTTTTGGAACTAGACTTGAATGAGGAGAGAGGAGAGATGAAATATCTCAATTTTTATGAGTTTAAAACTCATTCAAGCATGTGAAATATGCACCTCCTTTAAAGAACTCCCCTTCCTTACATATGTCATATTTTTAATATTGCTCATAGTTTTTTACTAATAAACCTTGTACATTTTCAACTCTTCATCTTATGTGAAATATGCACTCCTTTAAAGAACTCCCCTTCCTTACATATGTCATACTTTTAATATTGCTCATAATTTTTTACTAATAAACCTTGTACATTTTCAACTCTTCATCTTATGTGAGTATTTACTCATTTTTGGGTATCTTCTTTTTCAAATTGGATTTATCTCCTCCCTACACATGGATTGATGCTATTGGTCCATAGGAACCTTAATTGGACCATAATCCAAAAATTTCTGAAAATCTAGACCCTTAGACTAAGGTCCTTTATACACATTTCCAATTAATTCCAATTGCACATTGGAAAGTTCTTTTTGAATTTCTGTTTCAGGGAAACTTATTTTAATAAGATGAGATAATTTTCTATCCAAAAATATTAAAAATCTGAATATTCTCTCTCTAGAATATTTTCTCTCTCTAGGTTAAAACAGTTAGAAACAAGTCTTTTATATTTCTGAAGAGGGATTGATTATAGAAGAAGATACTAGACATCAAAAAAGGGGTTGGGGGAGGAATCTTACATTCTACCCCACTTAAAAAACGCGAGATGTCCTCATCTCGCAACTTGTGATAATTTCGCAAGATTCACGAATATGAGACTTAGAGAAAAATTTTAATCAAGATTAACCACCAAGAAACGTCTTAAAGAGAGCAAGATTCAAAATAAGAACAAGATTTAAACTTTATTCATTCTCGGAACTTATACAGTAAAGATAGAAGAACTCTTTACACTTCCATAAGCCCGTCCATCATATGATCACAAAAGCAGTCCTCACAAGCTGCACAAGTATAAGGTAACTCATCTATGGGAATGATTCTGTGGGTTATTGCTGCGCCTATCTCAGTGGTATGAGGTGTTCTAACAAAAGGACCTCTGAGAGGCAAGCCAAAAACGGGGTAAAGGCATATCTTCTCATGAGGAAGAAAACACGCCAGTAAGAAGACCCGCTCAGAAAACCCAGGATGCCTTGATCTCATGACGCAGTAGTATCGGGGACCCAAACCCAAAGCTTCAATAACCATGGCCAAGCGGACATTGTTACGAAAGTGCTGCTGACCCCAGGGTGTTACCCTAGTTATGTCTTGATAGGTCCGCCATTTGGTCTGCGCTACAGAAGTTCCTAGGTGAGGAAAAAGTGAGCGCTCATACTGTTCTATAAAATCCTTCTTCACAGACTCACTTGCGTCTTGAAGGTGAGGAATCATTATGGATAAAACTAATTCCTGTTGCCAAGCCATGAAGGAAATTAAGAAAGAAGGAAGATCGATGGAAGTAAGATTACTGTGAGCGACAAGTAAAAGTTACGACTTATATAAAGGAAGGAGCTAGCGTAACTTAGAAGCCAACGGTAACTTGCCACTGAAGTTTTACCGTCTTTCCATGATTTGGGTTTGACACATTTTTCTATAGAAGGCATTAAGAATTTTGAGATGAAGAGATAAAAGAAGCTTGTAGGCTAAGTCACCTACTTTCATTGAATTCAGATATAAGGCTCACAATATCTGGGGGATAACTTCATATACTCCCCAAGAGATAAAGAACTTCTTTTGGGCCGTACTCGAATGAAGACCAAAACCTTGATATCCAAAACATCGATTCTCACTTCTGAACTCATTGTTCTGAATCCTTAAAACAGGTGGGACTCTTGAGAAGTATTCTAGGAAAAGGGTCTTCCTTTGTTAAACAGAACTTTCTTTTATTTTAGAGAGGGAATAATTATAAGATCAGAAAGGGAGATTCTTACTCCTGTATACCTCGAAGGCTGGGGAGGAATCTTACATTCTACCCCACTTAAAAAGTGCGAGATGTCCTCATCTCGCAAGGTAGAGGACAACTCTTTTTCTTAACATCCAATTTTATTTTGGGGTTCCTTATATTCTGGTCAACCCAGCAGAACACTGGGATAAATATCCCTTATATAGAACTCATCATTAATATTCAGATCATATCATTCATATCTTTAACATGATAATGGTCCATTAGACCGAAAAATTTCCTTCTGAACATTCCTCCACGGGAATTTCAGTCAAGCAAGTTCTCAATTTGTCATCCCTTAACTTGATCTACTGATCAAGTGTTAACAGTAACAATTTGACAGCACAACCCACTAATCTCATAGTGATTTGCTGAATTTATTATCATCATTCCAGTTATGAATATCATCACTGGGACTCGTCCCATTCATCCTCATTGTGGTTTTGTTCAGATTTTTATATTTCAACTAATTTCAGAAATCATCATTTTTCAATCAGAATTTTCAATCAGAATCCAATTCAATTCATCAATTCTCAAACAGAATTAAAAATCATATCAACCACATTCGAATTCATCATCTGGATAGCATTAACGCTTATAATTTCAAGTCTTAGATTTACTCGTATATACTGTCAGTAAAGAGCTGCAGTATACTCTCGGTATATACGGGTAGTCGTGGCTCTTGGAATTATAAGGTAAATACCATCATGTCTAGGCCTCAAGCAAGTCAGGGATTCTATATAATTGCGGTACTTCCATCTGAAGACCCAATTACCAAATTACGAATTTCAGTTTGAATATCAAATTGTATGAATTATATCACACAATTACAACCTTTTTGTGCTTCTTGATAAATTTTTGACATATTTGTCTTCTCAGTTGATCTTTATTAACCAAATGCTCTGATACCAACTGTGAGATCCCTGTTCCCACCGCGCAACGGATTCGGGGTACTAGCAGCGGAAGTAGCACTTCTTGCGCGAGGCAGGGTCCCACACTCGGGGCCTCGTCCACGGATATCCGGACAAAAGACTAATCCGTCGGTTTTTCCAAAAACCAGACCCGGAAAAACTTCCCTTATCCGGAAAGCACGGGCGATTCCACCAGGATAATTTTTACTCTAACGTAGTCAAAACTCTTACTGATCAAACAGATCCGACTGCATCTATAAAGATACTTGGTCAGATCAAGGAAGAAACTTGCACTTGGATCATTGGGATCAACGCTTTTTTCCCCACCAAGGAGGCACAGCCGTTGATTCCTATCCATAGAACAATTACTATCCGGGATTTACTTTATCTATCGTAATAACAGAAATTGAGTCTCGATTTACGGATCCATCAGTCCAGCCTAACCCCATCCGATCCCATGGGTTAGCCAACCGCCCAACCACTGTAGTGATGGGATCCAATTTGGAATTTGGTTAGGTTTTGTCCCGGGTACCAAGGAAAAGAGTTCCAAGGCCCCCTAGCCGGAATTTCATGCAAACATAAAACTAGCCACACCACTTACACACCCAATATAAAAATTGCCTTTTTCTTAGCATCAGCTAACTTTAAAACAATCCTTTAATGAAACCATAGTACCACTGATCACAATCTCCCAAATTATCCAATTGATTCATAATTTCCCATCATTCCTTCATCAGAGTATCTATGGCATCATTGGCAACTAGAACGCTCACCACCTGTCCACACAGGGGCCGTTTCAATAGTTCCTAGCCCATAATACTCAACAATATAATCACTTATCAAGATGGACTCTCGTTGAAGATCAGCAAGATCAACCAACAGATCCATATAAAAGAGCCATGGACTCATCCGTTGAGGACCAGCAAGGTCAGTCAACTAGATCCATGCCCGGTTCCAGAAAACAACTCTTATTCCTTGTTCCAATATCTTCCTCGACGCACGCGTGGGTATCCTAGGCGACCCAAAGCCCGAGCACCGTATGGTCAGCACCCTCTAGGATCCTTCGCAGGTGACCTAGCGCTTCACTCATAGGCCGCTTCCTTGGTTCCTCATCCACCGTACCGGAAGCTCACCATTTTAATCGAACCGAGGCTGGTCAAGACCTCGGTCGACCTTGCTACGCGAGACGTCCTCCATTGACTCTCCGTCAGCAGTTGCAACTTTATCAGTTAGGTCTCCACGACCTTAATCACAAGACGGTCAAAATGCTTCCCCAGCATTCTTGACATAAAACAGCCATTTACAAACAGCATTTACAAACAGTTTACAAATACAGTTTCTATATTAACTCTCATTTTTCCACATTATCCCTCATTAATCCACATTACTTATTCCACATTCCATGTATATGTGTACTCATCCAATCACCTCCTTTTCCATCTCTTCACTTCAGATTCCTTCACATCACATATCATATATTCACATCCATATCCACATCCATACATCCACATCCACATCCACATTCACATCCATACATCCACATCTACATGCTTATCTCCATTTTCACATCCTCATTTATACATCCACATCCCATATCCACATTCATACATACACATCCATATCCACATCCACATCCACATCCACATTCACATCCATGCATCCACATCTACATGCTTACCTCCATTTTCACATCCTCATTTATACATCCACATCCCATATCCACATTCATACATACACATCCATACATCCACATCTACATCCACATACATACATACATCCACATCCACATTCCACATTCACATCTATACATCCACATCTACATTCACATTCACATACATACATCCACATCCACATTCCACATTCACATCTATACATCCACATCTACATTCACATTCACATACATCCACATCCACATTCCCATACATCCACATCTATACATCCACATTCCACATTCACATCTACATTCACATTCACATACATCCACATCTACATTCACATTCACATACATCCACATCCACATTTCCATTCACATCTATACATCCACATCCATTCACATCTATACATCCACATCTACATCCACATTTACATCTATGCATATACATCTTCATGCATATATCCATTTTCATGTTCATACATCCATACTCCCATCTCCATATCCACACATCCACATACATACATCCATTTTCACATTCCCATTTATATAACCCCATATACCTTCACATCTAATCTTTTACATCACATCCATTCTCGCCCTATCACAACCCATATACATCTTATCCTATCACATACACTTCTTACCTCATCCCCCCATACACATCTTAATTCATCTTATCACATCCTAACTTATTTCATAAGCATCTTATCACCTCTTATCACAACTCTTATCACATCCTATCACTTTCCATACGCATCTTATCAATTCTTATCACATCTCATACACCTCTTATCACATCTTATCACATTTCATATCTTTTTTTTTTTAAAAGAGAATTCTTTTATTTGATATAAGATTTCTCTACACATTTATTTATACATAAATTCCATTTAAGGAGACTAACACTTTCGAAATTAAAATCAATCTTTTATGCATCTTCTTATGCATGATTTCAATTTGGTAGGGAATTATACTTTTAGAATAAAAGAATTTCTCTTATGCATCTAAGTTAAGCATAAAATCCATTTATGAGGAAAATCATACTTTTAGTATAAAAAGAATATCTTTTATGCATACCTATATGCATGAAATCCAATATGATAAAAGTAACACTTTTGATATAAAAATTTTTCCTTTATGCATACTTCTATGCATGAAAATTAAAAATGATAAAAGTAACACTTTTGATATAAAATTTTTTCCTTTATGCATACTTCTATGCATGAAATAAAAATGGTAAAAATAACACTTTTGATATAAAAATTTATCCATTATGCATACTTCTATGCATGAAATAAAAATGGTAAAAATAACACTTTTGATATAAAAATTTATCCATTTTGCATACTTCTATGCATGAAATAAAAATGGTAAAAATAACACTTTTGATATAAAAACTTATCCTTTATGCATAATATTAAAATTCAATTTCTCCATGATTGTAATGAAATTCTTTCAATTAATCTAGGATGATAATTCCTAGAATATGGTAGGAAGTCCTCTTTTTATGCTTTGAATGAGATTATTTTATGCATAATTTTTATAAAAATTTTGCCATAGCTCCGCTGCTATGACTGATAAATCTCAATTTTTCTAAGGGATAATACTTATCATTAAGGAAATAATTAAAATGATCTCTAATTGGATTATTAATCCATAATGGATTGAATCATCAATATACATAAACTAAAAGCATAGAAAAAAGCCATTAATTTGGCCTCAAGCATAACTTAATCTTGGGTTAAGGAAAAGCTTTATGAAAGCTTGATTTGGATTGAGAACGGGTCATGAGTATAACCATTTCTTGAGTGAGAGAGAGAATTTACATAAGAATCATTAGAATTTAAACATAAATGAAAATTAACTTCAATAGCATTTATTAAATTATGTAACTCTTCACTACTATTCAAACTTCAATAGCATTTAAAAAAAAACCATACCAATTAAACTTCTCAAGCTTGAGAGGGGTTGAGAAGAGAGAAACATTGAGAAATTATAGAAAGATCAATATTCACTAATTACCTTACAACTTGCTTGATTCTTTGTTCACGGTACAGGCCCCCAACCAATCAATTGGTTAAGTATGTTGATGGAGCCACTAATGGGGATTGAAGAAAGAGGGAAGCTCCAAAAACTAGTGAATTATTAAATGAATTCACAGTTCTTGGCTTAGGTGGAGTAGAGTAACGATGCATAAACACTATATATTTTTCAACAAGGGTGAGGCTTCTATTTATAGGAAAAATTGAGCTCCTAACCAAACAAACTGATTCTAGAATTTTCTAAATCAGTTTGGTCAATATTTGACCATTTTTAGGTCAGTTAAGCTAACTTTTTGGAACTAGACTTGAATGAGGAGAGAGGAGAGATGAAATATCTCAATTTTTATGAGTTTAAAACTCATTCAAGCATGTGAAATATGCACCTCCTTTAAAGAACTCCCCTTCCTTACATATGTCATATTTTTAATATTGCTCATAGTTTTTTACTAATAAACCTTGTACATTTTCAACTCTTCATCTTATGTGAAATATGCACCTCCTTTAAAGAACTCCCCTTCCTTACATATGTCATACTTTTAATATTGCTCATAATTTTTTACTAATAAACCTTGTACATTTTCAACTCTTCATCTTATGTGAGTATTTACTCATTTTTGGGTATCTTCTTTTTCAAATTGGATTTATCTCCTCCCTACACATGGATTGATGCTATTGGTCCATAGGAACCTTAATTGGACCATAATCCAAAAATTTCTGAAAATCTAGACCCTTAGACTAAGGTCCTTTATACACATTTCCAATTAATTCCAATTGCACATTGGAAAGTTCTTTTTGAATTTCTGTTTCAGGGAAACTTATTTTAATAAGATGAGATAATTTTCTATCCAAAAATATTAAAAATCTGAATATTCTCTCTCTAGAATATTTTCTCTCTCTAGGTTAAAACAGTTAGAAACAAGTCTTTTATATTTCTGAAGAGGGATTGATTATAGAAGAAGATACTAGACATCAAAAAAGGGGTTGGGGGAGGAATCTTACACGCTCGCAATCAGCCTGCTCCAGCTCCTAGTCGCTCCAAATCCCTTCGCTCCTGCTTCTCTGCAGCCGTCTTCTTTCCTCTCTGTACTGCTCCTCAGCTGAAGTCCTCTCTGCCACACCACCAGTACACTGCCGGTCCTCAAAGCAAAACCAGTCACCCTTTTGACTTCGTCACAAACTCAGCAGCCAGCCCAAAACAGTTTCCAGCTTCTCTACAAACCCCTCCTTACACGTGCACTTTGGCGGCTCACTCCCTTGGCTCTTCTCTTCGCTGCAACCAACGCGGCTTTGTCTGTCTAGCTGCACCAACCCCTTCTTAATTGCCAATTGCCGCGTGTATCCCAGCCATCGTGGCCGCCGTTGGCAGCCGCACCGTCCTCTGCGCCACCTTCTCTGGCTCTGGTCTTGCAGCTTCACCCGCCTGAGAACCTCTCCTCTGCACACACACCTAGGCAGCCTTGCCTCTCACCCGCTATCACCAGAGGGCGCACTGCCCTTCGCGGCCTTCTCTGCAGCCTCCTCTGCGCTCGAGGCCTCCCCACTCTGCGCTTCTCTGCAGCGCCTCACACCAAAACACACGGGGCTTCCTCCCCGTCGGCTCTTCTCAGTCCTCACCTCCAGCAGCCCGCTCCACCAGCTGCTCCTCACAAGAGAGAGAGAGCCCTCTCACAATAACCAGGCGACCTCCCTGTCTTCCAGGCGACTCTCTCTTGCATCCTTTTGAGCCCCCTATCCCTTCGCATCCAAAGGCACTTCTCTCTAGAACCTCCGCCAGCCCGTCACCCTCCATGCTTCTGGACTGTGCGCTGGCCGCCATACAGTTTTCCACGTAGCTCTTTATTTTTATTTATTTTGAAGGAAAGGCCACCATATTGCTTTCACACCAACCAATTTTAAAGGCAACAAAGGCCCCTTCACCTATTAATTGCCCTCCCTTCCACATACCTTCAATGCGGCCTTCCAAGTGCCCATTGTCCATGCGGACGCATACACAATTCAAGTGGCCGAGCAGCTGATACCATCTCCATCATAACACGCTCCGGACGAGCTTGCTTCCAGAATTTCAACATTGTCTCTGCATATTCACTTCCATCAAAGCCAGAAGCCTGACTGCCGCATCCTCGATGCCCACACCAAGTCAATGGGTGTTCCCACGACTTCACCACAACACGAACAACACTCATGTACACATGTACAAGTTGAGTTTGAGGTTCCCACAAAACATCACACACCGTCTGCAAAACAGGGAAGTAGAGTGAAAGTATGCTGGAATTCAAAAGATATAAAGTGTATAAATTCAAGCATGTTAGACCACAATGGATGTTGCTATGAGAACTTAGTTTAAGGGTCACATGAATGAGCTAGTGTAGCAAATTAACAAGAGTTTAAAATTATTGAAAGTAAATCAAGAGTAAGCAAGGTGTCAAAGGTTAATCAAGGTTTATAACTGGCCTAAGTCAAGGAAAATAACCAAGCTTAATAAATAAACAGATGACCACATTGTGTCTACTCTAAGAACAAGTTAATACCACAAGCCTAGGGACACAAGAAACATCAGAGTTACAGGAGCTGTTTGTCTTTTTTTTTTTTTAATGCACGTGATAATTTTTACACACAATGGCGATCTTCCTAAGGCAAAACTAACATCGATCGTGGTACCGTGTTTAACACAAGGCATTATCTAGGAATCTATTAGCTTACTTTAGGCAAGGCTACCCCCTACCAACCAAGGCATCGGTCTGGAGTAGAATACTCCTCGCCTACCAAGTATCAATAAGGCGATAGGCCAACATTAAAGCACATCATAGACTTGTATTGCCATTCATTGTAGGCTTTTTTTTTATTATAATCTATTTCTTTTGATCTTCGCTCCTGAACTATAATTTGTCTTGCATCCTTTCGACAAAGGGGTAATAGCTATGTCCTAGAGGTCAACACACACATGGCCAGGTGTCAAACATTAAGATGGTTTGACCCTAGACCTAAGACAATCGTATTCCAAGGTTAACTAAAGACGTCATGCTGCCTAGGAATATTTCCAATAAAGTTAAGCTCATTAATGATTTACACTAGCATGCAAGCAACTTCAAAAACTAAGTAGTACATTGACAATTTCCATGTGGTCATGCATTATAGTTTATGCAATTGATTGAACAGTAAAAACAAAAGAGAGTGGGTATGGAAGAATTACACCTGTAATTGGAGATCTCCTTGATTTGACAAGACAGCTTGCAATTTGATGTAGATATATTTTGATGAACGTTCGGCAGTCTCAGGACTTGAAAGCGAACCCACCTCAAACTTTTCAACCTGTACAATCAACTAACAAGCACTATACCTCGAGAGGCACATCAGTGTGAAAATTTCAAGACTTGTTTAAGGAATCTAAACTAGAAAAAACTTGAAAACGCTAACCTACCTACCAGTCACCACACTACTACTGAGGATACGGTAAGAGGATGTTGTAGAGTCCTGGCTCTAGCCCTAAGGCTAAGCCTCTATCCGCATCATCCAAATAAATAAAGTCAACCTCAGTAGTGCCATGAGTTTCATCCGTCCATTCATCATTGTCAGATATTTCCTTTTCATTTTCCCATCCACATAAACTCATCAAAAATGTAACCATGCGAGGATAGTCATCTTGTGGAAAAGGAAAGCATTGGGCTATCGGGGATATTTCCTCTACGGAGTAGGGGTCAGTCATGGTCAATAGGCGAATTAGCCATTCTAATTCCTCAACATTTTCCTCTCTGGCTAGTACATCTATATGATCCATTCAGTTTCAATTATAGGATAGCACATGTGGAATATCTGAGAAAGGTACAGATGATACCTCTCACCAAAGGTAGGAGTGGATGAAGTGTATGATGATCGGGCATCTGCCATATCTGCAAACACAGATATAGCATCAGTAGGTTTATGATGACAGGACAATCTAGTTCTTGATTGTATACGGATATTTCTCTTGTTTTTGTGCTCTTGCCCTTTTTACTATTTTTTGTTTTTCTTTTCTTTGTTTTTTTTAAAAAAAAATGTATGAAGCTATATATATACATCCCCTTGAATTTGGCAATTACATGGTCAGGGGAGAAGGTTATAAGGAGGAAGCATTAGAATGTCGAGCGTGAGTACATGCTCCCCCTTTCCTTGGGTAGATCATATTATTTGCAATGATGTTGCAGCCTCTTGGAACCAATTTGTCCAGCGGGTCATAGGTTGTGATGTGGGCAGATAGCTTTTTATGACCCTTGTAGCCACATCCAATTGCAGAGATGGTAGTGTACGCTCCCATTGACGAATGGAGGAAATGGTTTTCGACGATACTATTACAAGGGGAGACGTAGACTCATCGGTTTTTTGTTGGGTGTTGGCAAGAGTAGGTGTAGAGCATGTAGAAACTTCTATATCACCGTGTGCCTAGCATGAGGAGCTAGAAGCTTCATGTGGCTCTCCCCTTCCTGAGCTAGGTGGTAATGATCGATATCGTTTGGGAATCCAAACTAACTCTGGAAGAAGTGGTGTGGAGCACTCTGTTACCTTTCCCTTACCACGATCTTGAATTATCGTTGGGGTGGCAACAATTGGTTTGCAAGGTTTTACAGGTGATGTAGAGGGATTCAGCTTATGTTTAGGGACCCAAATATGGACATTTCCCTCATAGTACCCTTGGGCTACTAATAATTTTTTAGGGATCCATCGCGATGTTACATTGCCCTTTCTCAGGTGGGTAGCTGCTTTCCTTTTACGAGGCTTCTTGGTGGCTAAACGAGATTGAGCAGAGGAAGTAGCTGTTAACGAAGCTTTGGGGACCCATTTGTATGTACTCTTTGACATAGTAAGCGAAGCTTTAGGGACCACCTTGCCTGTTTCCACTCTTGGCGTTGAAGCGTTAGAGGGGTGGCCAACAATCGAAGATGGTTTTGCCACTGGACTTTGTGATTTTTCATTATCTAATATTTGAGTGGATGACTTAGGTGCGGGATTTTGAGCGGTCAGACCTAGTGTTGGTTCTTGCGTTGTGACTTGTCTGGTTGCCCAATCGATATTGCACTTGGTGGCCATCATTCATTTGCGCCCTAAGATTACAGTCCCTTCCATGGTACCAGCAGGCATAACCAAAAAGCTTTGAATTATGGTTCCCTTGTCATAGGCAACCGAAGTGTGCAGAATTCCTGAGACAGGGTTTTCTTCTTGTTGATTCCTTGAACTTGGATAGAACTCTTGGATAAAGGTGGTTTTCCCAGTTGACACCACATGCCATATGATAGCAAATTGTGTTGAGCTCCTGTATCCAATAATGCATTATACAGCACCTCCCCGTAAGGACTCTGTAACTCAATTGGGTATCTTAGAGGTGGGTCAGATTCCAGTGCATCCTCCTCTTCTTCCTCGAAAAATACTTGCATAATTCCCAAGTTGGCTTCTCTAGCATGCTATTGACGTTCTTTGGCTTCGACTCTCGCTTGTATCTTTTTAAGCTCAGCTTGTTCTTTAGCTGCCTTCTTTTGATGGATTGCATGTAACTCCTCCTGGCTCAGGGGGTCATAGTATCTTTTGAATTTACTCCCATTAAGGAATCCAATGGTTTCAACTCCGTCGAGAGTCTCCACTCTAATGGTACCTTGCGGGGTAATTTCACATACTCTATACGGTCCCTTACCAGCATATTTGAGCTTCTTCTTTTCGTTACGCACTCCATACATCAGGACTTTATCCCCAACCTTGATGTCCTTGTCCTTTAGATGGCGATCAAACCATTTTTTCCTTCTATCCTTCTCCACAAGGGCATTGTATACAGCCAATTGTCTTTCTTCGTTTAGTCGCTCAAGGATATACAATCGCTCTACTAAGGGATTACCATCCCAACCCTCTTGAGTAGCAACACGAAGACTAGGAATGACAAATTCCCACGGCATGACTGCTTCTTGGCCATATACCATTTTGAATGGTGTGCAATTAATAGCCACTTTGTACGCAGTACGATAGGCCCATAAAGCTGTCGTAAGCTTTAGATCCCAATCCGTGCGATGAGCTTCAACTGTCTTTGTCAAAACAGAGATTAATGTCTTGTTTGTACTCTCGGCTTGGCCATTCGCTTGCGGATAGTAAGGAGTAGATTTATGATGGGATATCATGAAATTTGTTGTGAGCTCCTTAATCACTTCATTTATAAAATGCGTACCATTGTCGCTCACAAGTTCAAAAGGACAACCGAAACGTGTGATTATATTTTCAAAGAGGAACTTGGCTGTTGTCCTTGCATCTGCCTTACGTGTCACCTTCGCTTCAGCCCATTTGGTCATATAGTCAGTGGCCACAATAATATAGCGAGATTGTGTGTTTCGGGCCGCTGGGCTAATTGGACCTACAAAGTCTAAACCCCACTTTTCAAATGGTTGGTTTACTTTGATTGGATGTAGGGGCATCTGATCTTTCCTCTGGGGTTTCTTATATCGTTGGCATTCATCGCAACCCTTCACAAAGAGTGATGCATCTTGGAACATAGTGGGCCACCAATACCCTGATTGTAAGATCTTTCGCGCAGTTAAGTCTCCTGAGAAGTGACCACCGGCTACGCCCATATGTGCCTCTTGCAAAATGTATAGATACTCATCCTCTCGGGAACAACGCCTAAGAACGTCATCCTTTCCTCTTTTATAAAGAGTCCCGGCTATCAGGCAATAGGGTTTGCATTCTTTGATTAGCTTTCGAGCTAGATCTTTACGAAGCTCCTTGGGTGGAAAGCCATTAACCAAAAAGTTAACAATCTTCTCACTCCATTCAGGCATTGTCTCCACCATGAACAGGGAAGTGTCAGGTAAGTCATCATCAACCCCCGTAGGAGCCTCACCATTAGGTATGCGAGACAAATGATCATCCATAACATGCTTTTTGCCAGGTCTCACAACAACAGTGAAATCAAACTCAAGAAGAATCAATAGCCATCGTGTGATTCTCCCTGTGGAGCATGGTTTGTTTACCAGATACAACAATGCTTGATGATCCACATAGAAAACAAACTTGGTGGCAAGGAGGTAATAACGAAATTTCCTTACTGCATATATCATTGCCAACCCTTCTCGCTCCGTAGTGGTGTAGTTCATCTCAGCATCGTTCAACTGGCGACTGGCAAAGCTAATGGGGTAGTCTAGCTTGTGTTCTCCAGGTTGAGTTAACACACACCCAATAGCAAAGTTTGATGCATCAATATGCACATGGAAGAGTAAATCCCAGTTAGGCATTCTCAAGATTGGAGCACTCGCCAAGGCCTTCTTTAATAGCTCATAGGCACGGTCACATTCTTCGGTCCAAATAAACATGAGAAGCTTATACAATGGTCGAGCTATCTCGGCAAAGAAGAGAATAAACCTTCGATAATAACCAACGTGGCCCATAAAGTGTTGGACTCCCTTGTAGTTGGTGGGTGGTGGCAGTTCCAAAATGACCTTGATTTTATTCTCGTTCGTGGAAATCCCATCTTTAGACACTATATGCCCTAAGATAACTCCGTGTTTAACCCAGAATTGGCATTTGAAAGGATTCAAGGAGATGCGATATAATCTACACCTTTCAAATATTTTTCGTAAACACATCAAGTGCTTGTCTCAAGAGGAATGAACACAAAGATCATCTAAGAAAGCTTCACAGAAGTCCCTTAGATATTCCTTAAAGGCCGTGTTTATCAATCGTTGGAATGTTGCAGGTGCATTAGTCAAGCCAAAAGCCATGACGTGAAAGGCAAACACTCCAAACTCCGTGATAAATGCTGTTTTAGCTTGGTCCTCGACTGCAATTGTGATCTGATTGTAACCCGAGTACCCATCTAAAAAGCTATATGCCTCCTTGCCTGCCACTCTTTCAAGCACATGTTCAGAATATGGCAAGGGGTAATGATCCCTTCTGGTGGCTGCATTAACCTTTTTGAGATCAACGCACACTCTGAGTTTCCCATTCTTCTTTGGCACGATGACTATCGGAGAAACCCATTCTGAGTGCTCAATTGGGTATATGAATCCACATTTTACTAGCTTTTCAATTTCCTCTTGTACAATCTTTGTGTACTTAGGATTCATTGGGTAGGGACGTTGCTGGACTGGTTTAGCAGTGCTAATCATTGGAATCGTGTGTTGCACCACCGAGGGTGGAACACCCTTCATATCATGATATGTCCAAGCAAATATGTCCTTGAATTCTTTAAGAAGCTTCGTAAGTGCAGCTTCTTCCGCCTTGGTGAGGTCTTGAGCAATAAAAACTGGTTTAGACTCCTCACCCGGATCTACTAAGTCTATCTCCTTAACTACCGCAGGGCCATCGTAGACACCGCTACTCCCATTGGTAGGCGTTCGTTGGGCTTTTGTGTAGACTACTTTACTTTTCCCTGTGGTGAATGATTTGAAATGCTCGGGTGCAGGGTGTAAGTCTACTGGTTCTTGTTGTGCCAGGCTTTTTTCTTTCAATTCCGCTTCCTTTTGTTGTTGAGCCAACTCTTGGTTTTGCCGCCTTCTTGCAGTACGACTTAGTTTTGGCTTCTCTTCGATTTCTAATTGGGCGACGTCATGAGGTTGCGGAATACACCACATGACACTTTGGAGGTATTGTCCCCAATTATCCGCTATCTTCCGATGAGCATCAATGGCTCCTACATAACTAAGCCATTCTGCAGTGGATCTTTCCTTGTTTATTACAGTGCATACACTAGCTCGATAGCGTTGGCGCTTATGTCTCGTTTTCTTCTTACCAAGTTTTTGATTTTTGTTTCTATCAGATTCGGACTCACTTGGTCGATCTTCACTTTCGGATGAACTGCAGGAGGCCACTGTCCTAGGCCTTGAGCACCTTGCTTCCACATTTGGGTGAATATTTGATTCATCCCCCCCATCAAGCTCAGAGTCAGTTTGTTCTTGAGATTCATAGTCAGAGTTACATTGGTCAAAGTCTTCGCTACTCTCAGTTGAGTTTGCCACTTTCTTGCCATCAGGAGTCAAGTGCATAACACCTATCATGTTTATTGGCACTAACAGTGGCATATCTTGCCCCTCAGGTGTTACCCAGATTGTGCCTCTATTTCCCCATGTGTCTATGGTTGCCGCTAGGTGTACCCAATCCACGTTATCCGACTCAGTCATACCTGGTAGGACATCCATATAAGGAGAATCCTTCCCATCATCAGTCTCTTTTTTGCATGTATAGCAATACCTTAATGGGGCGGAGTGAACAGTGGTATCTGATCGATTATCGATGATAACCTTGCTTCCTAAAGGATGCGCACAACCATTCTCAAGATCAACTCGAATGACAGAGACCTGGAATTGTAGATAGACATGGTTTTTCGACCAGTCATGCACCATTTGTGCTTCCCTCATGAAAGGACGTCCTAAGATCATTTGATATGACATAGGATGCTTGGAGAAATCCATTACAATGAAGGTATGTTTTACCTTGTATCCCAGGACCTTGATCTTGAGGTCCCTTAACATTCCAATAGGTTTAGCTATGGTTCCATTTGCCATCTTAACCACTATGTTTGTGACTTCAAGGTGAGGTCTTCCCATAGATTCCCAACAGTTTTTAGTCACAATGCTCACGCCAGCACCACCATCAAGGATTCCCTTTAGAGTTAATCCCTTGGTAGTAATGGGGAGGGTTGCATTAGATTCGTCACCTTCAAAGTACTGTCCCAACTTGTTCACAGGTATTTCAACGACCGAGTCTTCATCTAGGTTGGGTTGTAGATCCCAATGTTCCCCTTCATCTTGAAGCGTGTCGGGTCTATCCATATTTGCAAATTGTGGTAGCCCCGCCTTTAGTTCTCCATTGAGAAATGCCCGAAGAGCTAAGAATAGCTCAGGAACTCCGTAAAAGTTGGATATGATCGTGGTTCTGATCTCAGAGGACATGAAATCCATTAGCTTGGACACATTCAATGGTACTTTTCGAGATATCACTCCTTGACTAGGAATTGGTGAAGATGGAATCACTTCCTCTTCAATGGGGTCAGGTATTCCCTCACTAAACATCCTTTCCAGCAAGAAGGGTGGTTGCCCACTTCCTGATGTCCTATCCTCACTTTCTTCCCAAATGATACTAGGTATAGCTAACGGTTTATGGTTCCGGTGAGGCTGAACTTGCGTAGGAAACACTGTGTCTGGAATTTTAATTTTTCTCGGGTTTGGCTCTAGTTCTCTTTGTGTTTCTTCCACCAAACCCCTTAAGTGTTGCACTTGTTCAATCTCCTCAACTGGGTTTGGGTAAGTACCAATCTTTTTCTTGAGGGTTTTTGGCCCACGTGGCTTGTCTTGGGGAGTCTCAGTCAGTTTGGGTGGTCGAGAGGGCATTAACTGACTTGGTTGTGGGTCCGAGGAAGTTTCCTTCTATTTTCCCTTATTTATGTACTCGCTTGATTCTCCTTCATTGAGCTCCCAAGTGAGTTCCTCCCTTAAGGTAGTGGCCTTGGTCCCCATGGTTTCTATTGAATCAGAATCATCTTCAGGATCATTCATATACACACGGGGTCGTCTCCTGTCCCTATGTTAGTCTTTGAACTGGGCTTGGAGCTCGTGGCATTAAGCGATCTCTTTCGTCGTGTTTTCTTTTTCTTTGCCTGAGCGATTGATGCAGTATCCCTCTCTTCAAGAATGTAGTTTTGATTTTGAGGCATTGACCGTGTAACTACATTCGCGAGTACAACGGGTGTGGTTCCTCGTGCTTGGTTGGTGACCTCAACCAAATTCAATGGCGTAATCTTGGGTGCATTAGGATTATGTGGACATTGAGCGATCAAATGATCTATGCCACAACGATTACATGTAAGTACCGGCATTCCCGATGTGCTCCCTTGACTTGGTTGCATTTGAGTAGCGATCTTCTGTAGACTATTAGGGTACTCCGCTACACGATGCGGTCCACCACAATCGTAGCATTGAAGAGGTGGTCTCCTCGCCAAGGTATTAAGGTTTTGCCCTCTTGTGGCGAGAGCAGCCGCTTGATATACAGGCTTGACTTGCCCAAAATGATCCTATGTAGTATTGGGGAATCATTTTAAACGTATCAATCCCATATGGAGCAGTGGGGTCTATCTCCTCTTCATAATCCCCACACGCATTATGTGACTCACAACCCATCTGGTTTATTGGGGTAATCCTTGGTGGATGTGGAGGTTGTGGTCCTAGCGCACTGGCAGTGGTAACGGCACAAAATGGACTACATTCGGATTCCTTGGAACTATGTGCTGTGACGGTTGCTCGACAGGTTGTGCAGGCATTAGTGCGGGTACTTGAGGTGTGTTTGACCAGGCTAGTGGTGCCTGATTTGCCAACATTCGCTTAAGTACTAGGCAATCTTTAGATTGATGGCCATACTTACCACATGCATTGCAATTCCCATTGAATTTGACTCTGAATGTGGGACATTCACTCATGTTATGTGGTCCTAAGCACATCGAACACCATTGTTGCTCTCTCCTTGGGTACATATGGCTATTCTGAGGAGCTCGATTACCTCTAAAGTATTCTTGGAGAGCCTTAGTAAGGTTGGACAGACATTTCAGATATCTTGGGCTCCTTGGCAATAGGTTTTACCGTCATTGGCTCGTGCCCAGATACTTGCGAACTAACGGATTTTGTTTCTAAAGACACCTTTTTACCTGCAATCATCAAGTTGTCTTCTAACTGGATTGCATTGGCAGTGATGACTGCTTCCCACGTTGTAAGACCTCTAATGACTAGGCCATTGTAAATGTCCTCGTGGCACAATCCTCGGATGAATCTATCGAGGAGTTGGTTGTTATTGAAGCGTTCATCGGGAGTGCAGCGAGAATTTAGATGCTTCAATCGACTTATAAAGTCTCTCACTGACTCCCCTTCCTCGCGTTCAGCTTTTTGGAGTTGAGATGCTACCCCCCAAAGCACACCCTCGCGTATGTATTCTTTCAAGAACAATCTCTTGAGAGTGGGGTAGTGAGTGCGCTCTTCAACCCTTAAGGTTCGATACCAATCTCCGGCCTTCCCACTCAAGGTTAAGCCTAAGGCTTTACACTTGTGCAGCTCATTGTGCTCTTCCAAGGAATCACACACGTGTTCAAAGACTTCAATGTGCTTCCTAACATCCTCGTTACCACTGAAGTTTTGAGTGAGCTTAGCCACTTGTACTGCCTTGCTTCTAGGTTCTCTCTCAGGCATACCCCGCATGTTTTCTGCAATGGATTGTCCGATCGTCTGAGCAAATGCTGCGAGATCACCTAAGTGAGCAGGCATAGTTGGTGCACTTCTGGGATAGCCTGGCTGATAGGAGTTGGCGTTGGTCTGAGTATGTTGGCAAACGACGTAGGATATGATATGTGACTAGGCCTAGCTCCCCTTGGATAATGGTTATGATAAGGTGGTCGTGGAGCATACGCCATTGGCATACTAAGAGGCGTAGGAGCTACATGAGCATGAGTAGCGATAGGTACATATGGTTGATAGGCACTAGCACGCACTGCTGTAGGTACTGTTCCACTAGGTAGCGGTGTCGTACTAACTACAGCGGTAACAGGTGCACTTTCAGCTATGCTTATCATTGGGGTAGGCATTGCGGATTCCCTACTGGAAAGTTGAGCCAAGGTTGGAAAGCTAAAGTTACTACTCGTGGGCTCACCCTGCATTGAGACTCCAGGCGAAACAACATACGAAGGGTCTATGGGACTCACCGAGGGAGTCTCCAATTGTGATAGGGTTGGTTGTTTGGCCTTGCCCGTATCCAAAAACCTCATAGGGCCAGTGGAAACTAGGTCCACTCCCCTATTTTGATCTCAATTTGGATAATTCTATGAATAACCTCACATATCATTTGCTGTTGCTCTTCTAGATTAGTGGCGTTAGATGTAGATCGTAGGACTTCTAACCAACCTACATGGTATGTGTAACCCGTGTATAGGTCCGTTAGAGTCTCTGTGTGTAGATCATATTTCCAATTTTCATTGAGAAATATCCCATGTAGACTTGGTGTGCCAAACGGTTCTCTTGAAGTGGACGCAATGTCACTTCTTATGGATTGGCTTCTAGGGACCTCTACTTTAGGAAGAGCATCGGAATGTGGTAGCTCAGTAGGGCCCTCATTAAACGAAGTGGGTAGAATATCCACATGGACACTCTTTGGGAGGGTAGGGTCTACATAAGATGTGAATGGCGAATCTACTACCCCTCCTTCCTCATTTACTTCGCTTGTCGCATGTTCAGAGCGTGTAGCTCTACTAAAGGTCTCTATTAGATGACTAAACATGCTAGATCCGGGTTGTAGGGCCCACACTGGCATGTTTTGGCTTGTCTCCTCAGGGTTCTTGGTAGGGTGCCCTTCCATGGCTTCTGAGTCAGAGGATGAGTCACTATCCACTATTCGTGGATCTTGGGTTGCACTCCCTTGGGTTCCAGCCGAAGGCCAAGATGCCAACGTGGAGGGAAGGTGTGAGCCTGCGTAGACTAAAACGCTTTCTAGTGGTTCAGGCTCTAGCACCCGACCAGAACGTAGATGCATGTGACGTGGGTACCC
Organism: Cibotium barometz; assembly: GCF_041138505.1. Taxonomy (NCBI): domain Eukaryota; kingdom Viridiplantae; phylum Streptophyta; class Polypodiopsida; order Cyatheales; family Cibotiaceae; genus Cibotium; species Cibotium barometz. The sequence continues at coordinate 60,801,412 of NC_141056.1, forward strand.
TACGTGCGTTGGTAACTACCCTTGAAACTCACACAAGTGGTTTCTTAGATGTTTCGCACCCCGTTTTTACTTGTTTTTAGATTGTTTTTAACTCGTTTTTGACCCCCTTACTTACGGTCAAACTTGGACTAGGGCGTGTGATAGCTCGAAATGAGCGTATCGTTCAAAGGGTCCTAGTGTGCTTTACAGCACCGTGTTCGCCTATCCAGAGCTCCTGTGGTCCTCAAAACAGTCCGTTTCCCTATGGGGGAAGGGGCAAAAGCCTATTTGCTTGTGGAGGAAAGGGTGAGGGCTTTATCCCACATGCTCACTTTACTCCTTGGGGAGTGGGCTACATATAGGGCACAACTTCCCATAAGCTCTCACTTGAAAGAAAGCTATGGAGGCTCACTCTCCTATATATATATATCAAAAGACCGAGACCGAGGCCGGGGTCGTGGGTCAATTGGGGTTCTTTCTTTTCAAAAAAATTTTCTCCAATTAAAAAACCTTTCCTCTCCACACGTTTGGTTCTTTCTTTAAAAATAAAATTTTATTTTTTATTTTTTATTTTTTATAATTTTTTAGTTTTTTTATTTTCTGTTTTTTTTTGGAGATAAGTTTTCTAGGGTTTCTTTAGGTTCAGCCTTGGCCGCGGCACAGTTCGCACACAGCACGGTCTGGGGATTCAGAAATCCCCCCTCACACGCAAAAAACCAGATAACAGATCACACGCCCACACGCAGAGCGAAAAATTAACAGAAATGCAGAAGATAAATTACAGAAACAGATTGCAAGAAACGGAAACAGCTCAACAATAAACACACAGTCGCTTTCCTACAGTGTATATTAAACTTCACGCAGCACAGCCGAGCTGCAAACTGGAGCTTTGTGCAGGGCAACTCCCCGGCAGCGACGCCAAAAATGTGCGCTTTTGCCGCACAGGTCGTAGCTGGGGACTTGCCAGACATCGTATGCGAGCCACGGATGGCTACAAGCATACAACCAGGGAAGGAAGCTCAAACAGAATGCCAAAGGGTGTGTCACTCACCGCTCAACCGCCGCCTTGAAGGATTCCCGCGTCGCAGCCGTGAAGGAGGAGCCGCCGTCGCCGCTCTACCGCCTCGCCGCCGCCGTGCCGCTACACAGTGCGCTCGATCGCTCTCTCACACTCTCTCTCTCTCTCTCTCTCACACACACACGCAGGAGAAGGAAACCAAGGAGATAAGGCAAGAGCACTCTTGTATTCACAACACATGAGAATGAGGATTTTAGGGTTACATTTGACTCTTATAGGTGACTTGGCCGTTCACACTTGGGCGCCCATACATGGCTGGCCGATCCTAACCCTTATCCTACTAATATTCAAGGTGCGCCTCTCATCGACGATCACCCAATCCCTTCATCCTTAACATATGGTGCCGACAAGCCCGGCCCATGACTCAGAATATTTAAATTAATGACATAAAACATAGTACGTCTCAATGTCCGTCCATAGGTTAACAGTAGGCGAAGATTATGAACCAAAAAAGTGCCCACAAAATTAGTGGAACAGCCACTGTCCACCAGCACATTGATGGGATGGTCGCCAATGAAGCCAAGAAGACTAAGGACCTGTTTGGAAAGATTCACCGGAACAGGGTTGGTACTTTGGCCATTAAGCATCAGGGTACTGACAAACTCCAAAACGCGAACAGAACAAGCCATCTGTTTGTTCTTATCTTTCACAGGAGGCGGGTCATGATCAGCATGGTGACAACTATCCACCTGAGAATTGCGCCGAGTGTTGGAGGGTTTAGGACACTGAGGGCATTCATACCACCGGTGATCGCCAGAACAAATTGTGCAGAGGCCTGGGCGACTAGGTTGGGATGAAGGGGCAGTTGATGAAGAGGTTTGCTGTTCTGAAGAGGGTTCTCGCTTGAAATTGCGTCGATCATTGTTGCGACGGTCCTGTCGCGCGAGACCGATCTCGGTTTCTGTTGCTGCCAGAGGATTCGGTCTGAGAGGATCTTGCATTTGACGCGGAAGTTTGCCCGGAAAATCGCGACCGGAAGGACTGTTGTCCAGAATATGGTCGCCGAGAGTTGGGTTGTCCAAAATTAGGACGCTGGGGTTGGCTAGTCCCATTGGATCGATTCCACTGGAAGGAACGGGCGCCGGAGGAAAAGTTCCTGGGAGGACGCCGGTAATCACTGATGCGCTCGACATACGAGATTGCTTCATCCAGGGTGGCAGGATTATACTTATGGACTTCGTCTTGGATTGTGGGTTCAAGCCCGTCAATGAAGCTATGAAGCTGGTCAGAGGGGCTGAGTGTCTCTATCTCCAGAGCTAATTTTTGAAACTCTGAGATGTACGCGGCCACGGAGCCAGTTTGACTCAGGCGGCGGAGAGAAGACCTGGCATGAAAATTCGCATTTGCAGGCTCAAAAGCCTTGCGAAGAGCACGCCGGAATTTATCCCACGTTGGAGTAGACTTGCCATCTGCAATCCTGCGTCGCCACTAGAGGAAGGCGGTATCCTTCAAGAGGGTACTGGCCAATGCCACCTTTATGTTCTCGGGCAATTTAGTATTCGAGAAATAAACCTCCATTTTGTAGAGCCAATGATCGATTAACCGCTTATCACGGTGGCCATTGTAGGGCTCAGGTAACTTGATGTCCATCTTTCGTGTTTGTGCTGTGGTCATTAATTTATATAAAAGTTTAAGTTTAGCATTGTCTACCTCGACAGTCGGATCGGGAGGAGTTAAGGGATCGTCCTGCTGGCCCACCGAGGAGGATGATGATGACTGTGGAGAATGCGAACGATGCGCTCGCTGGGACTTCCTGGATCCCTCGCGCTGATGTTGGTGCTGCTGTTGCATGTCTTCCATCTGGGATCTCATTGATGCCATTCCGTCAAAAAATGCCTTTTGCAAGTCCTCCATCTGTTGTTGGAGAGTAGTCATCAGCAAGGCTTCCATCTGAGGATCGGCGGGTGGCACGTTGTCGTGCGAAGTCGACATCTAGAGCACTCAGAGAGAGTACTGTGGTGAAGCAGGAAAGGTCCACCCGAAATGTAGAATGGAAGGAACAGCTGCTGGAGAGGCAGTAATAGGATCCTCGTACGCGAAGTCGGGGTCTTCCACTTCGTCGGGATCGTCCTCCGAAGTTACCGCATTGGCTTCCTCCAAAGAACTGGGCACTGGAGATAATGGAGTATAGTCGGGGACGAAGATCTCGCAGTAAAATGTCACAGGAGGGTGCGGAGGAGATATTGCGTAAGCTATCCACACTGCACTCTGGAAGAAAGTGTGCCAACTGCGGGTATCGTGATAAAAAATACTCGAAATAAGTAAGATGCAATGGCTCGCAGGTGAGGAAAATAGTCCAAATCGCCCAAGTGTCGGGTTCGGTCACATGCGGGCTGCTGACATGAATGCGGTACACCTGAGAGGCCGGGGATGCTGGGATAGGAGAGGCTGAAAGACTTGGAATCCACCCAACATCGGTGGGTAGTGGCACTGATTCCGGAGTGAGGGCACGAGGAGGGCTGTGTTCGGGAAGAACAGCCTCGGGGATCTCGTCGATGTAACTCAGGTAAGAGATGTGCATGTCGGGTTCTTCCGGGAAGTTGTCCATGAAGCATGCACGTAGGGGGCGAGAGCACACAAGGTATGTGGTGTGGGCAAAGCCAGGAAAACCCACGAACAGCCAGGAAGAAGGGCGCCTATTCGCTGGAGAGAAGGAGGCGAGTAAGAACTAGGCGACATCCTGACAGCTGGGTGGTGGTTTCCGAGTCGCCGACGGCGGTGGCTTGTTCACACCAGCAAATCCCAAACGGGCGGCCAGCGCACGCCCAGCCGGTTACGCACGCCTGTTGGGTTTGTTTGGGTTTTTGTTTTTTTTGGTGAATTCCACGTGGCAGTACACTTATTAATGTTGTGTATTGTTGTTTTTTTTTTGAAGGTTGACGCTTCGAAGGCCGTCGCCAAGTGGAGGTGACGCTTCGAAAGCTGAATCGCCGAGTGGAGGTGACGCTTCGAAGGCTGAATCGCCGAGTGGATCGCTGCGAACAGTGTTGAACCAGCAGTCACTGCATATAGTAAGGCGACTCACAACCGGCAGCCACGCTCAGCAAACAAGAGCTCCCGTTGGCAGCAACCAAGGCGAAGAGAGGGGGGCTCCATATTTAGCAGCGAAGGAGGCAGTTCCTGCCATGTTGCGAACACCACCGGCAGCAGGGAGGGAGGGCATTCCGGAAATACAGCAGGGGGTCCCTCTCTGCTATACCACAATACGTGTATATGGGTGTGAGACCTTGTGTACTTGTTTACATTACTACAAGCAAGGATTCACGCCAAGTCCACCATCGCTTTGCTTCTTCCATACAACACCGAGAGGAGAGGTGGATGAGGGAGTGCCACGGAGAGGGTGAGGGCTTCACAACCCACGGGTAGGAAAAAATTTTGCTCTGATACCACTGTGAGGATTGTGTTGTTAATCCTGCATATTGTGTACTAATTACTACTTAAGTAATTAACTTAGAACAAGAACCTTCAGGAGAAGACAAGATTGAATTGACTTGTTGTTATTAAACTGAGTACAATAGGTCTCTTATATAGGAGATGAAGAGACACATTTGAAGAGGCATGTCCTTTGATGAAAGGACATGACCTTAGACGAAAGGGTACAACTTTTAGGCTAAGGGATGTGTCTAGTCGATGTAGAGGCACAACCATTCACTAAGGGATACAACCATTCGTCGAAGAGATGTGGCTATTCGATGAAGAGGTACATCCTTTGACGAAGAGTCGCAACCAGTCGAGGGTAGGGGTTCCCTTTGGCTGGTAACTCTTTGCATCTGCAACAGTAATCAGCAATGAAGAGAGAATCTGATATATAAACACGTCACAATCGTGACAGATGTAGAGCTATCATGTCAGATGCTTGATATTCGGAGACCTCATGATTTCTCGCAGTCCTTACAAAGCTTGGCCTATGCTCTCTATGATGTTAGTGACTTTATCACACGTGTTCCATTTCTAAGAGGCAAGAGGCCTTGAATTTAGAAAGGGCTATTAGACACATACTAGTTGCCTTACAGAGAGAGCACAAGAAACATCCTCATACAAAGCTTGGCCTATGCTCTCTATGATGTTAGTGACTTTATCACACGTGTTCCATTTCTAAGAGGCAAGAGGCCTTGAATTTAGAAAGGGCTATTAGACGCATACTAGTTGCCTTACAGAGAGAGCACAAGAAACATCCTCATTCTCACAGGGTTGTTGCAGATTCTTTATGTACTATTAGGGCGGAGATTCATCACTCTTGAGCAATGTGTGAAGTACCACTACCATGATCAAGAATTATTTTGGACCTAGATGGGTGGTAGATGCAACAAAAATTTCTTTGCTACTCATGGCCCATTTCATGCCAGAGACAGTGTCAGGCAGTTGGCAGGATTCACATGGCACTCTTCATTCAGATCTTCTTATAATTAGACATATTGCCACTAATTTCTATCGCTAGCTTCTTAGCATTGAGCCTCATTTTGACTTGAGACACAAGGCATAGAGGAAGGTTTGGAATGCATTGCCACATTTGATTACTGGAGGAGATGTGTGCCATTCTGGATTCCCCTTTTTCTATGCAAGAGTTCAGTCATGCTCTTCATGCCTTACCTCATGTGTGCCATTCTGGATTCCCCTTTTTCTATGCAAGAGTTTAGTCATGCTCTTCATGCCTTACCTCATGGTAAGTGTACAAGAGATGATGGTCTCTCCCTTGCTTTTTTCATTACTTTTTGGGATGAAATGGGGGCATAATAAGACCTTGATTGGAAAGTGGAGACCTATCACTTTACTTTGGGACTACATATAAGATTCTTACTAAGACAGTGAGCATTAGATTGCAATCAATGATACTCAGAATGGATTCTTACACAGAAGGAGCATCTTTGATAACATTTTCTTATTTTGGGAGGCCGTGGAATGGAACAAAACGAGCACTTAGCCTTAAGCCATTCTGCTTTTGAATTTTGAGAAGGCATAAGATAGAGTGGATTGGGATTTCCTTGATATGGTACTCTTAGCCATATGCATTTCTCTAAGAGATGGATCCGGGGAGTTTCATGCATGTATCATGATGCCCACAATAGTGTGCTTGCTTGTGGAGATAGAGGAGAGCAGTTTTAGATATCTCGCTTAGTACGACAGGGATGCCCTTTAGCCCCATTATTATATATATAGTCACAGAGGCAATGAGCATCTTCCTCCGCTCCATCGCTGTGGTATTTTGTTGAACTACAGATAGAATACCTAAAAATTACCTAATAGTTGCTTAGTCGGATATATGTATCTTTGCTCAGTCGGAATTCTACTCAGTCGGAGTTCTACTCAGTCGGATTATTGATCAGTCGGAGTTTGTTATGATTTGGTTAGTCGGATATTATCTGTTAGTGTCTTGTGACATTCTAGTTACAACTGTCTAAAACTGTCTGAAGTCGCCTATTTATAGGGGCTTTGTAGTCGTCTTTTAGAAGAACAACAAGTAGTAAGAGAAGAAGGAGGAAGCAATGAATGAATCATCTTGATCAATCAATCATGGTACTTCAGTTCTGTTCTGTTATTCTCTAGCAAATCTTTGTTCAATCTGTGTTCTCTATGCTCTGTTGTGTTTAGTCTGATGTGGGAATTGAAGTTAGTGTTGCTTAATGGGATTGTCTTTACTGTGTCAGTAGTAGTTAGTTGTGTTGTGTTTAAGGACCCCAAACACATTGGCGATCCTGCTGGTCCCGTTCTGTTACGAGAGGGGAAATGAATGTCAGAGGGGGACAAAAGAGTAGGAAGGGTTTACTATACCAGGGCTCAGGCCCGAATTGGTAACCCTGACCCGTTTCATTATGCTGACGAGGGTGAAGATGATCAGGAACACCAAATCCCTGAAGAAATTGTTGTAGGCCAAGGGGGGGAAAGTTCAGTTGCACCAGAGAGGAGGCTCGTGGGGGGACTTCTAGGCGCCCTAATCCTGACAGGAAGGTCTGCAGGAGTTAGAAGGAGTCTTCAGTTCAACCCATTAAGGGGGGCTACCAGGCAAAGACCTAGGAAACCACCTCAGCCACATCCCATGGCTCAACAACTACCCAACCCTAGGGTGAAAGCAGCTAAATTCAGTGGAGGATCTAAGGAGGATGCTGATTGTCATGTAGCTCAGTTTGAGACAAAATGGGAAGCAAATGGGTATACTGTGTTGTACAATGATGCAGTTAAATTGCAGCAATTTGCAGCAACTCTAGAAGGGAAGGCCATGAGTTGGTTTAGCCAATATGGGATACCACACTTCCCAACATATGATGATCTTAGAACAGCCTTTTTACAGAGATTCCGGAAGGAAAAGACTCCAACAGACATTTTAAGAAAACTCCGAGACATCAGACAAAAGAAGATGCTTGTAGAGGACTATGCTCAGAAATTCAGAATTCTGGTTGAAAGGTTACAGGGAAATGAGAGACCCACCAATGAGATGCTGACCGGTTATTTTCTGAAAGGCTTGAGAAGTGGGCTGAAAAATGCAGTGGCTAGCATTGATATTGCAGGTGGAATTAATGATTTGGTAATTGCAGCAGATAGAATACCTAAAAGTGTCTGAACACTGTCCCTTCAATCTCTTGACCTGGCAAGAACTCAGATTCTTCCTGATTCTGATATTCCACAGGATGCAATATTCTTTCTACATCAACATCAAATAGTGGCACCACTGTTGGATTAGCCATTAAAAACTGTTCCTCCTCATCATCTTCTATTTCTTCAGCAAGATTAATTGTCTGTGCAAACAATGGCTTTTCTTTAAGAGACATATTTCTCTTACCCTGCATGGTTACAGTAATCTTCTTTTTCCCCTTGGTCAGAACCACCACATTCAATCCCCAATCCTGTTTAACTTTAGCCATTCTAAACCAAGGCCTACCCAGTAACATTTCATAAGGTGATAGTGATTCTGACATTCTGATTACCACAAAATTTACCAAGAATCCCATACCTGCAACTTCAATTTCCTGCTGCTTCAAAATTCCCAATGGTTGCACCCTGGTTTGATCTGCCATTTTCACCTGAAATGGTGCTGGGGCTAAACTTGCTGCACCCATTTCTTTGTATACAATTTCAGGGAGAATGTTAACCCCTGATCCTCCATCCAAAAGAACTTCATCAAACACCCTGCCCTGGTACTCAACCTTAATGACAGGAACCACAAAGTCAACATCTGCTGGATCAATGCTATTAACTGCTGGAACCAAAGTCGGATTATCGCCTGACTGCTGATCCTGAAGTCTTTTAAGCAATCTTTCCTTAAATGCTGGAACCAAAGCTAGCAACTGATCTAATGACAATTGCAAGGGAGAATTTGGTCCCTTTTGTTTAGACCTGGTGTTGAACTACAGATAGAATACCTAAAAATTACCTAATAGTTGCTTAGTCGGATATATGTATCTTTGCTCAGTCGGAATTCTACTCAGTCGGAGTTCTACTCAGTCGGATTATTGATCAGTCGGAGTTTGTTATGATTTGGTTAGTCGGATATTATCTGTTAGTGTCTTGTGACATTCTAGTTACAACTGTCTAAAACTGTCTGAAGTCACCTATTTATAGGGGCTTTGTAGTCGTCTTTTAGAAGAACAACAAGTAGTAAGAGAAGAAGGAGGAAGCAATGAATGAATCATCTTGATCAATCAATCATGGTACTTCAGTTCTGTTCTGTTATTCTCTAGCAAATCTTTGTTCAATCTGTGTTCTCTATGCTCTGTTGTGTTTAGTCTGATGTGGGAATTGAAGTTAGTGTTGCTTAATGGGATTGTCTTTACTGTGTCAGTAGTAGTTAGTTGTGTTGTGTTTGAGGACCCCAAACATATTTCTAGATTGAGGTTGCCCTTTAGCTATATATTCGCAGAGGCTTTGTCTCAAGAAATTGATTGATTAGTTTGGCCCCATCCTCAGGGTCCTACAGGTCCTCCCACCGGTGATCCAACCGCTTTTCTAGGCTACACTTCTTCGCCCACTCCAAGTGTTCCTTTTTCGTGATGCTAGGGAAACATCATTGGCATGCAGAGGCTTCTCTTTGGCCTTTTGTAAGGCCTTTGTGTCTTGTTGACCTTTGGCATGTTTCTGTCTTCAGAGAGAGTGCTGTGAGTTGGTGAGAAAGTTGGGAGTAAGAAAGTAGGTTGTGAATATGCGCATTTTGGCTCCTTGTGCTCTTTTTTGCGATGCTTTTTTCTCTTTCCTTCCTTTCTTGGGGCGTTGTCATTTTTAGCTTCACGCTTTTTTATGTGACTTGACCATAGATTTGTATCATTCCCACCATCTTGGCTTAAAGTCATTCAAATTTGCTCGCCGCCTCCCTGGCTTATTGTTGTAGATACACAATCAGGGCTTTCTGAAAGGCAGGTACAAAAATGAAGGAAAAGTGAAGTGTTGGAAAAGTTTATGGATTTCAAAGCTTTTACAGAAAAGCAATATGGTTCTTGGATTAAGTGTTTGAGGACAGATGGAGGTGGTGAATACACCTCAAATGCGTTTGAGCATTTCTTGAGAAAGCATGGAATAAGAAGGCAATTGACTTGTAGGTATACACCTCAGCAAAATGGTGTGGCTGAGAGAAAGAATAGAGTCATTTGTGAAGTGGCTAGGGCAATGCTCAATGAAAAGAGCATGCCAGATTATTATTGGGCAGAAGCATGTGCTACTGTAGTGTATATATTGAATAAGACACCTACAATAGCCATTCATGGAAGTACGCCAGAGATGCGGCTTACAGGTTTTAGGCCAGACATTGGACACCTCAAAGTTTTTGGATGCATAGCTTATGTACATGTGCCTGACGAGAGAAGGAGGAAGTTGGATCCTAAGGCAGAAAAGTGTGTGTTTGTTGGATATGCACAGGATCGTAAGGCATACAAATGTTACAATCCACAAAATAAGCAAGTGGTTATCTCACGAGATGTGGTGTTTGATGAGCTTGCTAGTTGGTACAAAGCAAACGATGAGGGTGTCATTGAGTCACTTGATGCTGATGTGCATGTGAACTTGCCACAAGCAAGTTCTAGTTCTACTTCTATGTCTGGGCCAGCAGAGGGGCTGAGAGTAGTACTGTACATCCATGGTCAGGACGTTTGAGGCATGAGAGTGTGAGCACTGGGAGTAGTGTTGTGGATAAAGGAAAGAAGAAGGTTGAAGGAATTGGAATTACAGGTTATGAGTCATCAAGTTCAGAGAGTTTGGATGAGGAACTTGGCACACTCGTTTTACGCACACCTCGTGTAAGGCAGGATAGATATGTGCCACCACATGCTAGAGTGACAGGTGTTCAGAGTGATCCGCATGCATTGCGGAGATCCCAAAGAGTCAGATATCCAGTTGACAGGTTGACATACCGTGATTTTGCTATGCATTATGCATATATGACTTCTTTGGTGAAGCATGTGGAACCTACATGCTATACGGAAGCTATTGGAAAGCATGTATGGGAGAAAGCAATGGATGTTGAGATGGACACATTGGTTCATAATGACACATGGAATTTGGTTGCATTACCAAAGGACAAAAATGTCATTGGTTGTAAATGGGTTTACAAAGTGAAATGCAAGTCAGATGGTTCCATTGAGCGACATAAAGCAAGATTGGTAGCTAAGGGTTATGCACAAACCCAAGGTTTGGACTATGATGAAACATTTAGTCCAGTGGCAAAGATGGGAACAGTGAGAGCAGTCATTGCTATGGCTGCAGCAAATGGTTGGGAAATACATCAAATGGATGTGAAAAATGCATTTCTAAATGGTGATCTACAAGAGGAAGTGTACATGGCACAGCTAGAAGGTTATGTACACCCAAAGTATCCCACTCATGTATGCACATTGAAGAAGGCATTATATGGTCTGAAGCAAGCACCTCGTGCTTGGAGTGATAAGATGAGCAAATATCTTATCTCCCTTGGATTTCAGGTTTCTACAACAGATTCTTCACTCTATGTGAAGAAAACAGATCATGGGATTGTTTTACTTGTCATCTATGTGGATGACTTGATTATCACAGGTGATCATGGTATAGATGTGATGCATGTCAAGAAAGTGGGTAATTTGACATGAAAGACTTGGGTGAGTTGAGATACTTTCTTGGAATTGAAGTGATCAAAGACCTTGTAGGTACATGGTTAGTGCAACACCAATATGCATTGGATATGTTGGCAAAATATGGCAAGACAGGGTGTAAGCCTATGAGTACACCCTTGGAGCAGAATGTGAAGTTGCGGGCTGATCTTGGTGAGGAGTTGGATGATCCATCTATGTATAAAAAGATGGTTGGTAGTCTCATTTACATGACTATCACACGCCCGGATTTGAGTTATGATGTGGGGCTAGTAAGCCAAGTATTGCAAAGCCCTAGAAAACCTCATTTGGATGCAGTGAGACACATTATGCGTGTAAAGACCACTGCACATTATGGTCTTCTTTATGAGAGTGGTAAAGGCTTGGATATACATGGTTACACAGATGCTGATTGGGCAGGTAGCTCATATGACAGGAGGTCTACTAGTGGTTATGCCTTTACACTTGGAAGTGCCGTGGTGAGTTGGAGTAGCAAGAAGCAACCTACAGTTGCTTTATCTAGTATAGAGGCTGAATACAGAGGTGCAGCCATTGCTACTTGTGAAGGAATATGGTTAAAGAATCTCTTGGCAAATTTGGGTGAGCCCATTGATGGCAAAGTTGTCATTCATTGTGACAACATGAGCAGTATACAGTTGGCAAAGAATCCAGTATTTCATGCGCGGACCAAACACATAGAGGTCCATTATCACTTTGTCAGAGAGAAAGTGCTAGATGGTACAGTGGATCTACAGTATGTGAAGACTGATGAGCAAGTGGCAGACATCTTTATAAAGCCATTTAGCAGGGAGAAGTTTGAGTACTTCCGTAGTATGTTGGGAGTACATGGGATGAGCTTGAGGGGGAGTGTTGAGAGCCTTGATAGCCCAAGCTCATCTACATCTTCATCTATGGCAGTACATCATGAGCTTGAGAGGGGCTGTTGAGATTCAAGCTCGATGTCAGTGTGAGCCAACTATGCTATGTGCTGGCATGTTAGGTAGGAACATGTGTGAGACATAAATGATCGCGTCCAGCTGGTCATAGTGTGTGGACATTAGCTAGGGTTAGATGTGTGTGGACACAACTCATAGAGTGTTGTGTGTATTATGGATTATGGCTTTATGCATTGTGTTAGAAGAGAGATGGCTTCCCTCTATGGTTAGGGTTTGCAATATACATTACGGTTTGCTCCTCTATGTGTGTCTCCTCTCCCTCTACCTATTTTTCAACAGAATGCAGGTCAGCAATCACAGTCTTTGAGTGGACCAGAAGAGTCCTCATCTAGTGGGTCTGTTGTGATAGACCATGGAGTGGCAGGCTACGTCATAATACCAGTCCTGCAAATGTGATTAGTACATCACGTAAAGGAAAAGAGAAAGTGGTTGAGTCCCTTGGTATGCCTGACATTTCTGTAGGGTATTCTCATGTTGATGGTGGAGAGTCTAGTGGCTCAGATATGAGCCTTGATGAGGAGCTTGGGATCCCAGCTATCAGAACACCTGGTGTAAAGAAGGCTATGGAAGCCATGAATGAAAAGCTGCGAAGATCTGGGAGAGTGAAAAACCCTATGTGCAGAGGTTTATGATGGTTATGTGGCACATCATTATGCATATATGGCAAAGGTTGTGTAGGTTGTAGAGCCCACATGCATTGATGAGGCTGTTGGCAATGTGTGTTGGGAGAAAGCTATGGATGAGGAGATGGATGCACTATATGGAAATGAGACTTGGGATTTAGTGCAATTGCCTGAAGGCGAGAAAGCCATTGGATGCAAGTGGGTGTACAAAGTAAAACATAAGAGTGATGAAAGCATAAACAGGTATAAGGCTAGGTTGGTAGCCAAAGGATATGCGCAGACATATGGCATTGATTATGAGGAAACTTTCAGCCCAATTGCCAAGATGGCAACAGTGAGAGTTGTGATAGCAATGGTGGCTGCGTCAAAGCAATGCTCTTTATCAGATGGATGTAAAGAATGCATTCTTGCATGGGGATTTGCAAGAAGAGGTGTATATGTTGCAGCCACCTGGTTATGAGGATGTGAGTCACCCCGAGCATGTTTGTAGGTTGAATAAAGCCTTGTATGGCTTAAAACAAGCACCAAGAGCATGGTTTGACAAGATTTTTGAATATCTTGTCACTATTGGCTTTCATGTAGCCAATGCAGATTTCTCGCTGTATGTGAGACATGGTGATAGAGGGGTTGTGCTTGTTGTCATCTATGTAATCATTACGGGAGACCATGATGCAGAGATCTTTGATGTAAAGATCTTGCTTAGACAAAAGTTTGAGATGAAGGATCTGGGGGAGCTCAGATATTTCTTGGGGATTGAGGTGATTAGGTTACCACATGGTATTGGATTACTGCAGAGACAGTATGGCTTGGACATGTTGTACAAGTATGGTATGACAGGATGTAAGCCTATTTCCGTGCCATTGGATTAGAATGGCAAGTTGAGTGCAGATTCAGGAGAGATTTTGGAGGATCCTACTATGTATAGGCGCATAGTAGGAAGCTTGATCTATATGACGATCACCAGACCAGATTTGAGCTATGCTGTTGGGTTGGTGAGTCAGTTTATGCAAGTTCCACGGAAACCGCATTTGGATGCTTTGAGATGCATACTGAGGTATGTGAGGTCTACTTTGCATTGTGGACTATTCTATGAGACTGGGACAGAGATATGCGTACATGGGTACACAGATGCTGATTGGGCTGGTAGTATCTCAGATAGAAGATCTACCAGTGGCTTCATGTTTTCTTTGGGAAGTGCTGCTGTGACTTGGAGCAGCAAGAAGCAGCCTACGGTTGCTTTATCGAGTACAAAGGCCGAGTACAGAGGAGCTGCTATGGTAGCATGTGAGGTAGCTTGGTTGAGAAAGCTACTTGTTGCAGATTTGGGTCTATCAGTGGATAGACAAGTTGTCATTTTTTGTGACAACAGTAGCAGTATACAGTTGGCTAGGAACCCAGTTTTTCATGCTCGCACGAAGCATATAGAGGTCCACTACCATTTTGTCAGAGAGAAGGTCTTGGCAGGAGACCTTGACCTTGTTTATGTCAGCACACAGGATCAGGTAGGTGACATCTTCACCAAAGCATTGGGTACAGAGAAGCTCCGCAGATTCAGAGCTTCACTTGTTGGTGTACATGAGATGGAGTTGTGAGCTCGAGGGGGAGTGTTGAGATATCGAGCTTGTCTAGTGAGGCGGTGGACACTGATGACCCGCCTGGGGGATAGGCCCCACACTTACACCATTGGCATGGTTTGTGAGATCTTGGGTGATATGCAGCTAGTGGGATGACAGGCTGTGTGACAGCCATTCTAGAGACTGGCATAGTTATAGCGCCAGCTCATTTAGTTGGGTTCACACTATAGAGAACCCTTGTATGTATTGGTTGAGTACCTTTCATATTATGTGTACTCTTATCTTTGTATATGGTGTGTTGAGTGTTGAGTGAAGAAGAAGAAGATTTTCAGCCTCTCACCTTGTGTGTTCTTTATTAGGGTTTTGTGAGTTTGTGTGTGCTTGCAAGAGCTCAACTCTCTTCCCCCCTGTATCTTTTCACAGAGTATGTGTGTAAGCTTCATAAGGACTTGTATGGGCTGAAGCAATCTCCACGAGCATGGCATGACAAGATTGTTGAGTATCTTGTCATTATTGGTTTTCATATGGAAGATGCAAATCACTCTTTATATGTGCGCAAGAGTGATAAGGGTGTTGTGATCATCACCAGTTATGTAGATGATCTTATTGTTGGAGGTGACAAATTGGAAGAGATTGAGCATATGAAAAGTCTTCTCAAAAGAAAGTTTGAGATGAAGGATTTGGGAGATCTGCACTACTTTTTGGGAATTGAGGTCATTCGCACACCTGAGGGTATTTGCGTGTCACAGAGAAGTATGCATTTGATATGTTGTCCAAGTATGGGATTGCTGATTGTAAGCCAATCTCGGTACCATTAGATCAAAATGGCAAGCTTAGTGCACATGCAGGTTATGTGTTGGAGGATCCCACTATGTACATGAAGATTGTGGTGGGGAGTTTGATCTATGTCACGATCAGTAGGCCAGATTTGAGCTACATTGTTGGCTTAGAGAGCTAGTTTATATTGCAGGTTTCGCACAAACCACATCTTGACAGTGTGTGACACACAATTTGGTATTTGAGGGCCATTGTTGATTATGCATTGTTTTATGCAGCAGGTGTACCAATGGAGCTATATGGGTACACAGATGCAGATTGGGCAGGTAGCATCTCAGACAAGAGATCTACTTGTGGATTTATGTTTTCATTGGGGAGTGCTGCTGTGACATGGAGCAGTAAGAAGCAGCCCACAGTTACGTTCTCAGAAATCGCATCTCAGGTCATTTCGGGCTCCATTTTTGCATTACAAGTTCTGTACAGGTGTTTTCGTCATTTTGTGCAAAAATTTTGACAGTGCATTTTTCTGTAAAACAGGCATACGTATTCTATTATGGACCGTGCTACATAGCACGAGTTGTTTTCTGTTTAGTCTTTGCTTCATTACAGGTAGCTTTTGCATCAGTTTTAGTCAGTGGCCATGGTTGATAACATCAATGATGTATTTTGCATGTTGTCTGCTGTTTTCTGTTTAGTCTTTGCTTCATTACAGGTAGCTTTTGCATCAGTTTTAGTCAGTGGCCATGGCTGATAACATCAATGATGTATTTTGCATGTTGTCTGCTGATGACAAATTGGATGGAGACAGCAACTACCTACTTTGGGCATATATGATGCAGCATGTTTTGGTTGGAAAAGGAGTGTGGAACATTGTGCAGGGTATGGATGTACGTCCAGGCTCTGTGGATGTAGGATCTGTTGAGGATGTTGCAGGTTCTAGCAGCTCTACTGTTGTTGCTGTTTTACCCAGTGCTGAACAAGCTCGTTGGGATGGTAAAGATGCACAGGCTCATGCGGCCTTGATTGCACTTTCTGTCAAACGTAACATCACTCCACATATTCGTTCAACTAAAACAGCAAAACAAACTTGGGATATTCTAGTTGGTTTGTATGCAAGTCGTTAACGAGGCAAAAATCTCTTACCTGCATAAAGAGCTAGAATCGAAGATTATGCAGGAAGATGATGACATGAATGTTTTTCTTGCTAAGATTAAAGATCTCAAGGAACAATTGATTTTTGCAGGTGAGATTATTCCTGGTCATTCTCTTGTGCAGACTGTTCTTGATGCCTTACCTGAGTCATATCAAACTTTTGCTTCCACGTGGAGACTTGTTACTGAGGACAGACCTGATGTTGTCAAGTATGATACTTTAGTCAACAAGCTCTTGCAAGAAGCGCAGTCCAGGCAAAACAGGGCTAGGCAGTGTTCAGTTGATCAAGCTTGCTGCCCAGCAGTAGAGAAGAAGTGGTAAGGCAGTCCCTTCCACTATTTCTTCTCCTATTAGTGGGTCTACAACTTCTTCTCCTTCCACAGGTATAGCAACAATAGGTCTGAGAAAGCTCTTGATGATAAAGGCAAGAAAAAGATCATTAAGAATTCTTAATGACACGATCAGTTGCCTTACAATAGGTCTGAGAAAGCTCTAAGCTAAAGGCTAAAGAGGCAAAGAAGAAAGAGTCAAATGCAGCCACAATAGCAGATGCTTCTACAAATGTAGATTCTGCAAATGTTGTGCAGGATACAGAATGGGCGTTTAGCGTGTATTGCCAGTATGACCCTTCTGTACATGATGCATGTTTGGCAGTTTTTGTTGACTCTGATGTATGGTATTTTGACAGTGGTACTACAAAGCACATTACCTTGCATCATAATATGTTCACTTGTCTTGAGGCTGTCTCTAATGGGAATATTGTCACATGTGCCAATAATGCTTCTTACCCAATGAAGGGCGTTGATAAAATTATGCTTACTGCTGCAAATGGCAGCGCTTTCATACTTTCAGATGCTTTGTATGTGCCAAGAATAAAGAAGAATCTATTGTCTGTCTCTGCGCTTGCTAGACTTGGACTTGTAGTCAAATTTGTGGATGACAGATGTACTGTTCATGATTTGACTTCTGGTGATACAATTATTGCATCTGGCACCTTGTTTCGTGGGCTGTATAGGCTCAATTCTTATGACAAGTGTGTGGAAGATTCAGCAAATGCAGTTTGTGAGATGAAAAGATAGTTTCAGATGCAAAACTATGGCATGCTTGTTTTGGTCATCTGAACTTTGCTAGTTTGCTGCGTTTGCAGAAATTTGATACGGTTTCTTCATTTCCCCCTCTTGAGGCACCATTGAAACATGTTTGTGAAGGTTGTATTTTGGGCAAAATGCAGCATTCTGCGTTTCCAAAGGATGGTTCTGTGCGGGCCACTCGCAAATTGTAACTTGTACATAGTGATGTATGTGGGCCTATGCAAACTTCGTCATTTGGTAAACACTTGTACTTCGTGACTTTCATTGATGATTACTCAAGGCATGCATGGGTATATCCACTGAAGGCAAAGTCCGAAGTGTTTTTGTGCTTCAAACAATTTTTGCTTATGGTTGAAAATGTATCCAATTGTACTGTGGGCACCCTCCATTTTGATCGAGGGGGGGAGTACATGTCTAAAGAGTTTTATGCATTTCTGGATAGTCGTGGGATAAAACACCAATGTACAGTGTCGTATACCCCTCAGCAAAATGGTGTTGCTGAGAGGAAAAATAGGTCACTTATGGAGATGGCACGATGTATGGTCAAGAGCCAAGCTTTGCCACATGTGTTTTGGCTTGAGGCTGTCATGTGTACTGCATATGTACTCAACAGGTGTCCCACTAAGGCCTTGCAATCTATTACTCCATACGAAGCTTGGCA
Organism: Cibotium barometz; assembly: GCF_041138505.1. Lineage (NCBI taxonomy): Eukaryota > Viridiplantae > Streptophyta > Polypodiopsida > Cyatheales > Cibotiaceae > Cibotium > Cibotium barometz. The sequence goes on from NC_141056.1 coordinate 60,819,346, forward strand.
TGGCAAGAAGCCTTCTATTGGTCACTTGCGTGTCTTTGATTGCTTGGCCTATGCTTTAGTGCATGTGCAACAACGTAGAAAATTGGATGATAAGGCTATCAAATGCATTTTTGTTGGTTACAGTGCTGAGAGCAAGGGTTACAGATTGTATCATCCGTAGTCAAAGCGTATCTTGATTAGTCGAGATGTTGTTTTTGCGGAAGATGTTGTGCAACCTTTGTTATCATGTACCAAAGAGACAAGTGTGAGCTCACGGGATGTATTTGATACGTTGTTGCCTCTGTTTACAGGTGGGAATTCAAATGTGATGTAATTTATGAGGATAGGGCTGAAAATGAACAGGCTAGAAATATGCCTAAATGGCTGGTGCAAACCTTGCATGATAGTAAAATTGATGCACCTATGTCTAGTCGTACTCGTTCAGGTTTTTAGCATGCCTCTTATGCATCAGATTGTTATGCTTTGACTGTGTCTAGTATGTGTGAAGAGGAAGAACCTCTTTCATTTGATGAGGCACAAAAATCAGAAAATTGGTTGCGCTACTTGAGTGGCACCATACATCTTGGGTTGTTTTATCCCAAGGGGGGATCGTTGCTGCCAGATTTACATACTTTTTTGGACTCAGATTGGGCTGGTTGCTATGACACGAGAGTGTCCACAAGTGGTTTTTGTTTCATGCTCGGTAGCTCATGCATATCTTGGTTGAGCAAGAAGCAACCTACTGTGGCCACTTCTAGTTGTGAAGCTGAGTACAGGGCAGCTTTCATAGCTACGGTTGAGTGTGTGTGGCTCAGACGGCTTATGGTTAGCTGACTTGGGTGTTGGACAGGAGTCCGCCACCTCTATCTACACTGATAGTCAGAGCGCATTGGCAGTTGTTTTGTGAGAAACCCAGTTTTTCATGCTCGCACAAAGCACATTGAGGCGCATTATCACTATGTCACGGAGAGACTCTCGGCAGGAGAGATCAGCTTGGCATATGTGCTAACACAGGACAACCTCGCCAATCTTTTCACAAAGGCGCTTCCTCGTGAGAAGTTTGAAGCTTTCCGCAAAGCTTTGGGCTTGCTCCCCTTTGTGGACTGATCTACTTCGAGCATGGCATTTCCCTATACATGAGTGCTAGCTCTCGTTCACACCATCACTCCTAGGGGGGATTTGTTGCCATATATATAGGCAGTGATGTGTGTGAACACACTTAGGACCGTCGGAGCACTTTTTTCCTCTTTAGGAGGTTTTTTCCCCTGGCTTCTATATATGCCCATCACTCTAGGGCTAACTTATCTTTATACATTGACACAATATACACTGTGTGTTGTGTGCATTCTTGCTTCTTCTTCTCCAAGCTTTGTGTGCTTTCCTGCAACCCTAATTCCAACAAAAAGGTGAGAAGAATCTACTAGGAGAGAATAAAGGGTAGCATGAGAAGATTTAGGAAGTGTGGAGATATTCTAGGAGAGGTGGAGAGAATCAAGCAAAAGAGGTGGAGTGAATCAAGGAGAAATCAGTGGGATTAGGATGTAAACTCTATAAATTGAGGCATTGGCCTAATGAGAATTTGCTGGTTTTTGATTATCCATGCCTACATTAAGCTATTAGTTAATCACATCTTAATTATTATCTAATCTCTTTGTTAATGATGTTGATTCTAGCATTTGATCCACCATAGCTCATCACATTACTGTAATTTTAACATGGTATCAGAGCCTAGTCTAGAATCCATCAATTTGTGAGCTCATTATCTTGCTAATCACCTGGCTAACTAAGATTAGTAGATAATTAACATTTTTCCCTCTTTTTCAACTAACCCTTTGTACCCCTAGCTGGTGGAGGAGCTCCCTCTCCTTGTAGGCTCAACATTAGCTCAAATGCTTCTAGCCCAACATAGCTAACTCAGTTTTGCTCTAGCCCACCATTCAAAAAATACCTCAAACCGCCAGCGCAAACTCCCAATTTTTGTTGATTAAGAAGCGCCATTTTTCTGAAGGAGATCTCAGATCTACACTCACTCAAGGTGAATCAGCCTAATTCCTCTTAGTCTCGGGGGTTTTTAAGCATGCTCTACAAGCTAGTGAAGTCAGAATTTGATTTGATCAAGTCTACAGTGAGATCCAAGCTCGTCATCAAATCTGCAGGTGACTTTGGTAAACAGAGATTAAGCATTCAATGTTTGGTCAAATCTTGTGTTTCTTGGCATAATCCTCTACTAGACTAATTGCTATTGATGACCTTGAAAGGATTTGAGCTTATTTGAACTCTAAGGCCTCAGATCTGGGCTCCCCGCATACTCTATTTTTTGTACACAAAACAGAGGATTAATTTGCTAATCAGTGATGATTAATCAGTGGTAATCACTGTATTTTGGTGGAATTGGGGGATCAAATTAACCATTAGGTATCTAATATAGATCCCTATAACTTCAGATTGCAATTCGGAGATGGTTTGATACTCCAACCATTCCGTACAAATTGGTTACCCTTGATTTAATGTAATTTTTGGTGATTTTATGCTGATAAATCTGTTGTAATCATCTCCTAAACACCAGATTGAGTTGTAAAAGGGTAGATACTACCCTTGAATCTTGAAATTGGATCAAGAGGTAAGACCCCCTTCACATTATCATCATGAGTACAACACAAGAAATAGCCAAATTTAATTGGGAGCAGTTCTACACATGGCAGACAAAAACCATGTATCTGCTCATGAGGAAAAATCTGTGGGGGCTAGTTGAGGGAAGAGATGAATGCCCAGAGGTGAGAGGGAAAAATGAGTGAAAGAGCAGGAATGAAAAAGCATTGGGACTTATTGCACTCAGTTTAAATGATAAAATCATTCATCACATCAAAGGGATACAATGGGCAAAAGATGCATGGGATGAACTCAATAAATTATTTGGCACACAAGCTAAAAATTCAAAGATAAATCTGTTAATGCAATTCTACAAATTGGATATGAAGGAAAGTGAACCTTTAATCACACACTTGAACAGATATAAAAGCATTAAGCAACAACTGGCAACTATTGGCAAAAAGGTAGAAGATGATGAGGCACTATCAGCGCTTCTGAAGAGTGTGGACAAAGGTTTATGAAAATATTGTAGCAACACTAAAGAATGTACCTGAATTGAAGCTACACGAGATAGAAGGAGCTCTACTAGAGCAAGAGAGCAGAGGCAAAGAGAAGAAATGGCTCCACTCAATAGCAGGAGAAGAAAAAGCATTCTTCACCCGAGGAGGATTCTCTTGAGGACGAGGACGAGGAAGAGGCAAAGTAGGAGAAAGGACCTTCACTTGCCACAACTGTGGTGGAAAGCCAGGACACATGGCAAGAGACTGCTATACAGCAAACCCAGTGGAGAAGGAACGACATCGGCAAACTTCATGGAGGCTCCTAAGGAAGAGGAGTCGGATCATCTTTTCTTAGAGAGAGAGAGAGAGAGAGAGAGAGAGAGAGAGAAAGAGAGAGAGAGAAACCCCACAACCCAATGTAACCTGCCCCAATAGAGGCTCCTAAGGAAGAGGAGTCGGATCATCTTTTCTAAGAGAGAGAGAGAGAGAGAGAGAGAAACCCCACAATCCAATGTAACCTGCCCTAATAGAGTAAAACCACCTCTGAGCCACCGCCGATGATGTAGGCCATGTGGTAGATGTATGTGTGAGCACTTTAGTCAAGGTCGCGCGCACTTATAGTAGCCTTGGACACATAGAGAGAGAGAGTGTCAAGGACTATGAGTTTAGGGACTTGAGGCACTGGTCCCGGACTATCAAGTAAGAGGGAAACTTGGTATAGGGTTCAGGTGTGCTAGGATTGTTCACTTGAGGGGAGGTGTTGAAATATACAAGTGAATAGGGTGTGTGCGGGAACAAGCCCTTGGCTAGAGGCTCTAAAAGAGAATTTGTAAATGTGAGAGAACCTGTAAAAGGTGAGAAGAATCTACTGGGAGAGAATAAAGGGTAGCATGAGAAGATTTAGGAAGTGTGGAGATATTCTGGGAGAGGTGGAGAGAATCAAGCAAAAGAGGTGGAGTGAATCAAGGAGAAATCAGTGGGATTAGATGCTTGGATGTAAACTCTATAAATTGAGACATTGGCCTAATGAGAATTTGCTGGTTTTTGATTATCCATGCCTACATTAAGCTATTAGTTAATTACTCTCACTAATCATGTCTTAATTATTATCTAATCTCTTTGTTAATGATGTTGATTCTAGCATTTGATCCACCATAGCTCATCACATTGCTGTAATTTTAACAGCTTTAAGTTTAAAAGAAAATCAATAACCTTCTATGGTGCAAATAATAGACAAACAAGATATTTTATTATATGCATAACTCATATCTCAAACATATATTAATCTCACTTACATTTACATGCAATATCAAAATACTAAAAAAGATCTTATCATCCAATTTAGCTCTTGGACTCACACCCTTGACCCTTGAATGGAACAAAAAAACCACTTATGTAGGGTTTTGAGCTATGGTGAATAGTAGGGATCATGTTAGCCCATGCCTCCTCTTTGAAACAACAATGAACGCATGTATGGGTGAAGAGTAGGGATCGTGTAAGCCCATGCCTCCCCTGTGAAACAACAATGAATGCATGTATGCTCTTGGGCAAGGCTTGACCCTTGAATGGCATAAAATTAAGGAAGACTTATGTAGAGATATAAGCTACGACTATGTTTTCTCATGGCCCTTGTCACACCATAGCCCTATATATCAAAGCATAACAACAAAGAATAAAAACACTAACAATATAAAGCCCATAATAGTCTTCATGCAATAAGCTATAGCCTTCATCTACAACTACCCATAACAACTTTCATGCAATTGGTTATAACCACACAAAGATAAAAATAGAAGATACAACACCAATTGGTTATAACCACAAAGATAAAAATAGAAGATACAACACCAAAACCTCATACACTATAAGAGATGGGGAGCATAGCCTATTAATTTTTTTAAGCTCAACATGAGCTGACACTCACGAGGTGCCTGCATGACTGTTCGACATTTACATCACTGGCGGGTTTGGTAAATGGCACCAACATATCTTCACCAGAGATTCTACGATTGGACTACACCGACTAGTCCATACCTACCTACTCCACTTAGCGGGTTCACATTATGGACTACTTGTATATGTTGTATTATGTGTGTTAGTCACTTTATCTTCTTTGTAGACCTCTTTTGTTGTGTGAAGAAGAAGAAGAATTTTCAGCTTCTTACCTTGTGTGTTCTCTTCTAGGGTTTGTGTGAGTGTGTGTGTGCTTGCAAGAGCTCAATCTTTCTTCTCCCCTGTATCTTTTCATGGTATCAGAGCCTGGTTCATGCTAAGGTCTACACAACAAGCAAGAGAAGCATAAGAAGCGATACGAGGGTAAGAGCTTCATCTACTCTTCCCCTACACCCTTGTCAAGAGCTCTTTGGGAGGCACCAACAAATGCACTCCGATTGAGGAGTTTTCTTCACAAGAGCAGAGCTTTAGGGAAACTATATGATCTGTTGGATGGAATAGTTCAGGCCAAAAATGTGTTTCGGGCATGTCTGGACCTTCGTTTTTCAATTTGCAGGCGTTCACAAGCAGGTACTATGGGTAAGTTTTTCAATTCACAGGCGTTCACAGGCGGGTGCTATGGGTAAGTTTTGAATCTCTATAGAACTCTGTTTTTGCAACTGCAAGAAGGGAGATTGGTTGTGTAGGCATTGTTTGTACTACAAAGAGGTATTAAAGTTTCCATTGGGTTTATGTGTGTAAATTGAGGTCATTGGTTGTGATAGTTTGGGTGCAGTATAGTACCGTTTGCAGAGAATACAACAATTTGTGCAGGTCAAATAGGAGTTTTGTTTTTGGTAAATTTGTGTTGTAGACAAGATGTCGAATGATGGAATAAACCAGATTGTTATAGAGAAGCTTAACAAGAACAACTTCCATGATTGGAGGTTTAGATTGACAAATTTTCTGATGGGAAAAGTCTATTGGGACTACATTGAAGGTGAACATGAGGAGGCACCAGAGATCCCAGAGATTAATCGAACTGCTCTGTAGATGTAAAAGAATTCAACGATTGGAATCAAGGAGCAAGGAAATTCATGTATTGGCTTTCTATTAGTATACATGACACCATGATTAGGCATATATAGGATGCCAAGTCACCTAAGGAGGCAAGGAACACCTTGGTGAAGCTGTATGAAACTAACACCAAGGCACAAAAAATCAATTGAAGAATGAGCTGCATATTGTGGAGAAGAAAAATATGTCTGTGAATGATTATGCCTTGAAGATCAAGGGAATTGTGGAATCCCTTGCATCTATTGGTGTTTTTGTTGGATGATAATAAGGTGGAAGTGTGTCTACGTGGTCTCGGGCCACAATACAAGGCGTTCAAGACATCTATTTAGACTGGATGATGAGAACATTCCCAACTTCACATATTTGGTGTCAATGCTAATCATTGAAGAGAAGAATCTGGATGAAGATCAACAGTCTTCACAAAATAAAAATAGTTCAGAGCAGCAGACTTTCTACACAAGTTCAGGTAGAGGATGAGGTAGAGGTTGTGGACGTGGCCAACGTGGTGGCCAAATAGGTAATCAAAATTATAGTCAACAGCAGCAATAGTCCCATGATCACAACAACAACATACAGGTGGTGGAAGAGGACAATTTAGAGACAGGGAGGAGTCAAAGAGGTCGTAGTAATTGGCAAAGACAACATAATGATACATGAGGCTGTTTTTACTGTGGTAAGCCTGGACATGTGCATGAAAATTGCTATAAGAAGTAGAGTGACATGTAAAATGAAAAAGTGCAGCAAAACAACTATGCGTCCTCTAGCAAAAATAATGAGGATAATGAGAGGTTGTTGGTCATGCAGCATGTAATTAATACTATGTTTGGAAATGATGTAGCAGCATGTAAGGATGATGTATGGTATGTTGATTCAGGTGCTTTGAACCACATGAAAAGTCATGTTGAGTGGTTCAAGGAAATGAAGAGTCTTGAAAGACCAAGTTTTGTTGAAACAATGGATGACACTGCTCATCGGATTGCCCATTTTGGAAATTTGCCATTATCTATGTAGGATGGTAAGGTGAAGTACCTTGTAGATATACTTCATGTTTCGAACATTACAAAGAATCTGGTTTCTATTGGCTAAATTATTGAGCAAGGTTTGCAGGTCCGATTTAACCTTGATGGTTGTTATATAAAAGACTTTAAGTGCAGGTTGGTTGCAAAAGGTAACAGAGTGGGCAGAATGTTTACATTGAATGTAAATATGTCCGAAGTGTTGCAATGTTTACATTGAATGTAAATATGTCTGAAGTGCTGCAATGTTTACAAATGGTTCAGGAGTTGTTGTAGATACAAACATTTGGCATAAGAGAATTGGGCATGTAAATGTGCAAAGAATAAAGTCTATGTAAACTAAAGAAATTGTGATAGGACTGTCTAAGTTTAAAGTTGAAAGCATGCAAAGTATGTGAAACATGTCAATTTGGAAAGCAAACAAAGCATGTATTTCCACATGACAAAAATGTGAGCAAGAATGTACTAGATGTTGTGCATTCATATGTATGGGGTTCTATGAAGACTATGTCTATGGGTGGCTGCAGGTACTATGTAACATTCATTGATGACCACACGAGGAAAGTGTGGGTGTACTTCATGAAGGAGAAGAGTTAAGTGTTCACTCATTTTCAGAATTTCAGAGTTATGGCTGAAAAACATATAGGAAAGCATGTGAAGTGCCTAAGGTTAGATGGAGGGTGAGAATACTTCTCCAATGAGTTGTCTGAATTCTTGCGAAACAATGGCATTCAGAGACAATTTACATGTAGATACACTCTGCAACAAAATGGAGTTGCTGAGCGAAAAAATAGGCACATTTCAGAGATAGCACGAGCATTGATGGTTGAGAAGAATATGCCACATAGCTATTGGGATGAGGCTGTGTCTATAGCAGTTTATATCATGAACAGGACTCCTACTGTAGCCATACATGATATAATGCCAGAGGAGAAGTTTGCTGGCAAGAAACCTGATTTGTCTCACTTGAAAGTTTTTGGATGTATTGCATATGTGCATGTGCCAGATGAGTTACATACCAAGCTAGATCCAAAAGCAGAAAAGTGTGTGTTTATTAGGTATTCCCTTGAAAAAAAGGGTTATAAATGTTATAATCCTGCTACATGTGAATTGAGGGTAAGCAGGGATGTTGTATTTGATGAGATGAGTAGCTAGTATGCTGTTGAAAAGGATGCTATTGGGACTAATGTAAGTGGAAATGTGGTTGCACAGAGTGCGAGTCAACAATCATAATCATTGAGTGGACCAGGAGAGTCCTTATCTAGCGGTTCTATTGATAGACCATGGAGTGGCAGGCTGCGTCATAATACCAGTCCTGAAAATGTAGTTAGGGTGGTATATCACATAAAGCCAAAGAGAAAGTGGTTGAGCTCCTTGGTATTCCTTGTATTATGTATTTAAGCACTAGTACAATAATACAGGAATGATTACCCTCTTAGCATACAACATTAATTGGAAAGGTAGCTTATACTGCTAAATGAATACAGAACCGATTATACACAGTGCGACATGATTAATGCTTCACTAACAAAGACTGCTAAATTATCGCGTGAAATTTTGATTGATTGATTCATTGATTGTCCTTGAATACACAGGCATATAGCCTTTAAAACAATTGCATGGTCGCAGGATTCAGACAGGTGCGACCTCCCATTTACACCCCTTGAGATCCCATAATGACTATTCATTTAAGGTACGCAGTGCCGCATTACACTTGTGCGGTCTAGACTTGCGGTGTGCGGTCTTACGGTGTGCAGTCCACATAACACTTGGCATGCACGGTGGACTACGCAAACTCACAAAAAAAGAAACTGCCACAATCCGCAATGTAATACTTCTACTGCTGTCGATCCGCACCACGTCAACGCCTTCGAGAATCTGCATTAGAAGTGTTGGCGTGACTTGCTTGATCCTTCATGTGTTTGCTAAACCTCCCAAAATAGCTCTTTATATTGCTGATGGTCAAGCCTTTGGCCATTGTGATCTCGGTAAACCCTGCTCCACCAGACCTTGGATGCCAGCATGCACCTGTTCCTCAATTGGCTCTGTCTCAAAACAGTGCACGTTTCCAGAAAGCTGCAGATAATTGTGCAAAAGGCACATGCTGATCATAGTGTCGTGTGACAAGAATTCATTGGCCGCATTCCACCAAGGAGGTTGAGGAAAATGCAGAGCAAAGATGTGGGAGCACATCTCAAGACAGAAGCAGAGATTATAGATAACCTCCTTCTGCTTATTGAATGCCGCTGCAAGGTGCTTCCTCTTTTGCACTGCATAGGCACGTGTGCATGTGCCACCTGTTCCACACACATGCATGCAGGCACCACATGTGTGCACCCATCCACCTTGTACTTTGGACAGTGGAAGTCTGTCTACGTGGTCTCGGGCCACAATACAAGGCGTTCAAGACATCTATTCTCAGACTCAAGAAAACATTCCCAATTTTAAAGATTTGGTGTCTATGTTGATTATAGAAGAGAAGAGCTTGGGTTGGTCTTCACAAAACAAAAACAATTGAGAGCAACAGGCCTTCTACACAAGTTCAGGAAGAGGACGAGGTAGAGGAGGCCGTGGACGCGGCCAAGGAGGTGGCCGAACAGGTAATCAGAATTATGGTCAGCAGAGCAGCAACAACAACATGTTGAAATATACAAGTGAATAGGGTGTGTGTGGGAACAAGCTCTTGGATAGACGCTGTAAAAGAGGAGATGTAATTGTGAAAGAATCTGTGAAAAGGTTAGAAGAATCTACTGGGAGAGAATAATGGGTAGCATGAGGGAATTTAGGAGTGTGGAGTTATTCTGGGAGATAATCAGGGAAAAGAGAAGAGGTGGAGAGAATCAGGCAAGAGGTGGAGATATTCAGGGAGTGAATCATGGAGAAATCAATGGGATTTGATGCTTGATGTAAACTCTATAAATTGAGGCATAGCCCTAATGAGAATTTGCTGGTTTTTGAGTATCCATGCCTACATTAATCTATCTGATAATTATTCACTAATTACGTCTTAATTATTTCTTAATCACTTTGTTAATCATGTTGATTCTAGTGTATGATCCACCATAGCTCATCATTTTGCTCAAATTTCAACATGGTATCAGAGCCATGCCTAGAATCAACTAGATTTATGAGCCCATTAGTGAATTAATCAAGATTAGTAAGATAATTAGCAAAAAAATCAATTTTTAGTGAGTTTTTTTATCTTCCCCTTCACCCCCAGCCAGTGGAGGGTCTCTAGCACTTAGCACACTACAAATTAGGTCACAAGCTTCTAGGTCAAGGTAGCTAACATCTCCATCTTCAAGCTCAGCAAGACGGTGAAGAAAACGGCGCAAAAACGAAGCAGAAATCAGTAATTTCGCCGGCGCGTTTTTTTTGGAGGAGAATTGAGATTTCTTCAAGCACAGTTCAAATGTCTTCAATTCCTCTTAGCACAAAGGGTAATCAAGCATGCTCTACAAGCTGGTGAAGACAGAAATCAATTTCATCAAGTCTACAGAGAGATCAAAGCTCTTCATCAAATCTGCAGGTGACTTTGGTAAAACAGAGATTAAGCTTTCATTATTTGGTCAAATCTTGTGTTTCTTGGCTTAATCCTCTACTAGACTCATTGCTATTGATGCCTTTGAAAGCATTTGAGCTCATTTGAAGTGGAAGGCACCAGATTTGGACTCCCCGCATACTCTGTTTTCTGCACACAAACCAGAGCATTAATTTGCTAATCAGTGATTAATCAGTGCTAATCACTGTACTTTGGTGCAATTGAGGGTTCAAATTAACCATTAGGTATCTGATACAGATCCCTATAACTTCAGATTTCAAATCGGAGTTGGTTTGATACTCCAACCATCCCGTACAAATTGGTTACCCTTAATTTAATGTAATTTTTGGTAAAATTGTGCTGATAAATTTGTGAAAATCATCATTTTGCATTTAACCTTTGGTTAATGCCTGTAAATCTCACTCAAATTCAAGATTATTCACAGCCAGAATTGCATTTGGAATGTGCATGAGAATGAATGCTATACGCATTATGTATTGGGCACATTTTATCAATGTAAAAATGGGAACAGACACTGCCCTTGTCCAGATTAAGGCAAGAGGTAAGACCTCCCGCATAAATTTGGGTTTGCATTGCATAATGATACAAAATGAACATAAAAAGCCCAAAGGAACTGTCAGCAAAACATTGAAACATGTTGCTCACATGGAGCAAAATGACCTGACGGACGAGCTCATGGCCCTAGCCATGAAAGAAGAAGAATATCTCTTCCCAAGAAGAGGATCCACACCGAGAAGAAGATGTGAAGGAAGACATGGACACGAGAAGAGAAGCTGCCACAAGAAGAGAAGCTGCCCCGAGAAGACTGGAAGAAGAGACGGACGCGTGGAGAGATGCTGCCACGAGAAGAAGACTGAAGAAAAGAGATGTGAGGCTCCAAAGAGTGAGGAGCCATGTGAAAATCTCTGAGAGAGAGAGAGAGAGAGAGAGCCCACAACCCAATGTAACCTGCCCCAATAAAGTAAAACCACCTCTGAGCCACCGATGATGTAGGCCAAGTGGTAGATGTATGTGTGAGCACTTTAGTCAAGGTCGCGGGCACTTATAGTAGCCTTGGACACATAGAGAGAGAGAGTGTCAAGGACTATGGAGTTTAGGGACTTGAGGCACTGGTCGCGGGCTATCAAGTAAGAGGGAAACTTGATACAGGGTCCAGGTGTGTTAGGATTATTCACTTGAGGGGAGGTGTTGAAATATACAAGTGAATAGGGTGTGTGTGGGAACAAGCTCTTGGATAGAGGCTGTAAAAGAGGAGATGTAATTGTGAAAGAATCTGTGAAAAGGTTAGAAGAATCTACTGGGAGAGAATAATGGGTAGCATGAGGGAATTTAGGAGTGTGGAGTTATTCTGGGAGATAATCAGGGAAAAGAGAAGAGGTGGAGAGAATCAGGCAAGAGGTGGAGATATTCAGGGAGTGAATCATGGAGAAATCAATGGGATTTGATGCTTGATGTAAACTCTATAAATTGAGGCATAGCCCTAATGAGAATTTGCTGGTTTTTGAGTATCCATGCCTACATTAATCTATCTGGTAATTATTCACTAATTACATCTTAATTATTTCTTAATCACTTTGTTAATCATGTTGATTCTAGTGTATGATCCACCATAGCTCATCATTTTGCTCAAATTTCAACACAACAGTCCCAGAATTCACAACAACAACAACACGCAGGTGGAAGAGGCCAATTCAGAGGCAGGGGGAGTCAAAGAGGTCGTGAAAATTGGCAAAGGCACTATAATGATACACGTGGATTCTTTTATTGTGGTAAGCCTGGACATGTACAAGCAGATTGTTATATAAGAAGCAGGAGGCTAACATGCAAAATGGGAAATTACAGCAAAACAACTATGCATCCTCGAGGAAAAACAATGAGGATAATGAAAGGTTGTTTGTTATGCAACATGTCGTTTAATGCCATGTGTGAAAATGTTGAAGCAGCACATAAAGATGATGTATGGTATGTTGATTCAGGTGCTTCGAACCACATGACAAGTCATGGGGAGTGGTTCAAGGAGATGAAAAACCTTAAAAGACCATGTTTTGTGGAAACAAGGGATGACACTGCTCATCCAATTGCCCATGTTGGAGATGTGCCATTGTTTATGCACGATGGCAAAGTGAAGTACCTTGCAGATGTACTTCATGTTCCAAACATAACAAAGAATTTGGTTTTAGTTGGCCAGATGATTGAGTAGGGTTTGCAAGTTTGGTTTAACGCTAATGGTTGTTATGTTAAAGACAAGTGCAGGTTGGTTGCAAAAGGCAATAGAGTGGGTAGAATGTTTACATTGAATGTAAACATGCCTGAAGTGAGTGCTACGATGTTTGCAAATGGTTCAGAAATTGTTGTAGACGCAAACATTTGGCATAAAAGAATTGGACATGTGAATGTGCAGAGAATGAAGTCTACGCAGACTAAAGGAATTGTGATAGGGCTACCAAAGTTTAAAGTTGAAGGCATGCAAAAAAATATGTGAAGCATGCCAATTTGGAAAGCAAACAAAGCATGTACTTCCACGTGACAAAAATGTGAGCAGAAATGCACTAGATGTTGTGCATTCAAATGTATGGGGTCCTATGAAGACCATGTCTATGGGAGGCTGCAGGTATTATTATGTGACATTTATTGAGATGACCACACAAGGAAAGTGTGGGTATACTTCATGAAGGAGAAGGGTGAGGTGTTCACTCATTTTTAGAATTTCAGAGTTATATGTGGTTGAAAAGAAAACAGGAAAATTTGTAAAGTGCCTAAGGTTAGATGGAGGGGGAGAGCACTTCTCCAATGAGTTCTCTGATTTTTTGAAGAAGAATGGTATTCGGAGACAGTTTACATGCAGATACACTCCGCAACAAAATGGAGTTGTTGAGGAAAAAAACAAGCACATTGCTGAGATTGCGCGAGTATTCATGAGAGAGAAGAATATGCCGCATAGCTATTGGGCTGAGGTTGTTTTTACAGCAGTTTACATCATGAACAGGACTCCAACTGCAGCCATACATGATGTAACTCTAGACTGCAGCCATACATGATGTAACTCCAGAGGCGAGGTTTATTAGTAGGAAACCTGATTTGTCTCATCTGAAAGTCTTTGGATACATTTCATATGTGCATGTGCCAGATGAGCTGAGAACTAAGCTGGATCCAAAAGCTGAAAAATGTGTGTTTATTGGGTATTCCCTTGAGCAAAAAGGGATATAGGTGTTATAACCCTGCTACACGTAAGTTGAGAGTAAGAAAGGATATTGTTTTTGATGAGATAAGCAGCTGGTATGCTGCCTGAAAAAGAAGCTGTTGGGGCTGATGTGAGTGGAAATGTGGTTGCACAGGATGCAAGTCAGCAATCACAGTCTTTGAGTGGACCAGGAGAGTCCTCATCTAGTGGTTCAGTTTGATAGACCATGGAGTGGCAGGCTGCGTCATAATACCAGTCCTGTAAATGTGATTAGTACATCACATAAAGGCAAAGAGAAAGTGGTTGAGCCCCTTAGTATGCCTGACATTTCTGTAGGGCATTCTCATGTTGATGGAGAGTCTAGTGGCTCAAAGATGAGCCTTGATGAGGATCTTGGGATACCAGCTATGAGAACACCTAGTTTAAAGAAGGCTATGGAAGCCATGAATGCAAAGCTGCGAAGATCTTGGAGAGTGAAGAATCTTGTGCAGAGGTTTACCTATGATGGTTATGTGGCACATCACTATGCGTACATGGCAAAATTTGTGTAGGTTGTAGACAGGGATTTCATTAACGTCTTCACAATTTCGTGATCACGTTAACAAAACCTATTGTTAACATATTAAAACTTGTGATCACATTGTATATTCACATGACCTGAGCAATGACCTGCCAGAACCCACTAGTCCCGTAACACCTCCGGGCTTTTATCTTTCCCGACGGGCCCGTTGGGAAAACTATTTATCCCGGCGGGCCCGCCGGGAAAAATAAAAGCCCGGCGGGCCCGCCGGGAAAAAGAAAGAATACCGGCGGGGTACTATTCTGTATATAAACACTGCCCGACACCCATCGTACAACTTTTGGGGAGATAGTCCTTGTTTTGGGGGCGTGATATCTCTCCTCAAAGTACTTGTAGAGCTCTCGAGTTGCTAGAAGTGTCCTCTTGGGAAGAACGTCCTTATCTTAGGGGCTGTCGTCTTTCCTTGTAGGCACTCCTAAGGCTATTGAGCCACTCGTCCTTAGTTCTTTGAACTGGGGGCAGGGTGTGGTTCGTAGCTAATACTTGCGGAGATTTAGGGACAAATTTGGAGTCATTCAGCTTTGCATTTGAGCCACGTACGTAATCTACCTCATTCTGCTTTATGAATGGTTTGATGGAGCCAAGAGTCCTGCTTAGGGGCTTGTATTGGTTCTTGATACTTGATATAGTTTAGAGTAGACAAGGGTCTATTGTCCTATACTAGAGTATTGGGTAAGCATAGATCTTTGATTTTCTTTGTGAATGTTAGAGAAGGTCTATTGTCCTATACTAGAGTATTGGGCAAGCATAGATCTTTGATTGTGTAAAGTATCCTTAATTGGGTACAAAAGGCATCCTTCATTGGGGGTGCAATGTGCATGATAGTTTCGAAGTAGTTTTGTAGTAAGACCTTGCAAGATAGTTTGAAGTAGTTTTGTGTTATGTGATGATCTTTTGTATTTGTCAAGATAGTTTCGAAGTACTTTGTCTGCTAATGTATGTTTTGTAATACGTGAGTGATTTGTTGTTTTTTCATTTGTGTATTCATTGTTATATGCTTGGTTGAATAGGTTATTTGTTGAGATGGAGGACAATGTTGGATCCAGTGATACCTCCAATAGAGTCCAAATTTCAAATAGCAGGAAAAAAAAGGCACCTGGGATAGAGTGGCAATATGCAATTAACGTTGGTGATCGATTCATAGATTGGGAGTGTAAGCTATGCCATGCAGTAAAATCAGGTGGGGCGCCTCGACTAAGAGAACACTTTTTAGGCGGACCAAAGAAAAAGTCATGTACCCACCCCTCTGCACCTATAGTGGCCAAACGCATAAGAGAAAAAATTCAAAAGAAAGATTCAAGAAAACATGACACTCCTACCGTTAATGTATCAAGGCAGCAAGAACACTGTTGTTCTAATCATCAAACTCGCGCTACATCACCTACTTGTACCCCGAACGGCAATGTGCAACCAGAAAGTAATCTACCCAGTGCATCTTCCTGCAAGCGAAACTTTGACGTAGGAAATATACCCATGCGTCAAACTTCATTGCAAGAAAGCCTACGTCAAGGTCGACTGGATGATGCACAACTCGTCCTTGCTGAAGTGATTTACTTTTCTGGGAGTGCTATGATGATGGTGGACAGTGAGCATTGGAAGAGAGTATGGAAGAAAATTGGTGAGTTTGGACCAGGGTTTTCACCGCCTACATACCATGCTATGCGAAATGATCTATTAGAGAAATGTTATGCGCAAGTAAAAGAACGTGTACAAAGAATAATTCTTAGCAATATAGAGCTTTCTGGATGTAGTATAGTAAGTGATGGATGGTCTAATGTGCAAAGAAAACCATTAATTAATATAATGGTTATTTCACCTAGAGGTGAGACTTTCATCCGTGCCGTGGATTCAGCTGGTTCAATCAAAACTGGGGCTTACATTGCTCAAGTTATTAGCTCTGTGATGATAGAGGAAGTGGGTGCCAAAAATGTAGTCCAAGTCGTCATGGACAATGCAAAAATTTGTAAAAATGCATCCAAAATCCTACAGCGACAATATCCACATATTTTTCCGGTAGGCTGTAATACTCATAGTTTGAATCTTGTATTAAAAGATTGGTATAAATCTGATGATACCAAATGGTTTGCCTCAATTGTCGACACTGCTCGCCAGCTTGTGAAATTCATGCTCAAGAGACAGAGAGTGTTAGATATTTTTCGACCTCGCATGTCAGTTATGTTAAAGCTTCCAGTGGAGACTAGGTTTTGCACTCACTTTTACACTTTTGAGTCTCTTCTTAGAAATAAAGATGCAGTTTGCGAAACATTTACATGCATGGCATTTCATGACTGGGAGAACACTCAACTTGAAAAAGTGAAAGAGAAAATCAAAGTCTTGAAGGGAGCGCTTACGAGAAGAAGTTAGTGGAACAGTGTGATGGATGCATACCATGTAATGATGCCTGTTATGTATGCTGTACGAAGTCTTGATCAAAGAGCGCCTAATCTCGGAAAAGCATGGATGCAATGGTGGACTGTCCAGCGGAGTTTGGAGTGTCGTGAGAAATTAGAGCATTCAGTGGTGGAAAAGAAATGGCGTGTACCATTCTCCAGTAGACAAAGAAAAGTTCTATTGAAGTACTTTCATGCTAGATGGATTGGAGCGCATTCACCACTACACAGTGCTGCTTACATGTTAGATCTTGAATATTGGAATATGGATTTGATGTCCAACGTTGAGGTGGTGCAAGATTTTTATAAAGTGGTAAACACTTTCTATAATAATGATGATGATCGTGTACAGTGCATAAAGGAGATGACCTCATTTCGATTGAAAGAGGGTTTATTTTCCAACTCCCTTGTTCAACAAATGGCTAAAGAGCAACCTGCATGGAAGTGGTGGATGATGAATGGTGGTGAGCATTATGCTTTATTGCACAACCTTGCGATGAAGGTTCTAAGTCAGTGCTCTTCAAACTCAGGCTCAGAAAGAAACTGGAGCATGTACAAATATATTCACAGTACTATTCGCAATCGACTTCTTGCAGATCGAGCAGATAAACTTGTTTACATGTATTGCAATGAAAAGATCTTGCGAGACATTGAAAGCGAGGAGTATGAAGAAGATATGCCCAGATGGATGTACAATTGTTATGATGTAGTAGACGAGAACTTTGATGTTGGACGCACGTTGTGCACCACCCTTGAGATAGAAGACAATTTAGACATTGACTTAGATGAGCTTAATTTAGCAGACGAGAGAGTAAACGATGAAAGAATTTTGGAGCAAGATACTGACATAGAGGAAGAAGTCGCTTCATTAATTTCATAAAAAGTACTTGTACAAATGATCGTATTTGGAGAAATTATCAATACAAAAGTAAGATTTGTTTTTCTTAGCTTTCATCTTGAAATAAATTACGAATTGCACTAGGAGTTGCATCTAAAGGTCCTGGTGGTTTATATTCGCTAGCCATGCCGAACACTGTATAAATACCTTGATTTATTGGGACACTGCACAATGCACATGTGGAAGTATTTTGCATTTGCCTCACTAAACATATTAAGTGGTAGTAGTGTCCACAGGGTAGTATATACTGGCTGCTCCACCCATCGAATACTTTGTAACATACAGGACATTGGGGGGTGGAGGAACTAGTAGCCTCAGCAGAAACTCCCACAAGATCAGGATGTATCAAAAAATGAGAGATGTGGTTTCCTTGGCGCACAGGAGCAATACATGAAGAGATGCTCTGCACATCTTGGCTGATCTTTCTTGAATCCCTCTATTGGCCGGGGGAGGAGTTGACGCTTGAGTTAATCGGTCAGCTTCTTTCTCCTTCTCTGCTAGCTGTGCCCCTAAGCTTTCTTTGACCTTGTTTAACTCCAATCCAGCGCCCTCCACCATGAGAGCAAGTTCTTCCCTTGTGAATGTCACTGTCTCTTCACGTATGTCGTGGGTGTTGACAGTGGCCTCTCTGGAGGCGAAGTCCACTGGAGTTTCTAGGATAAATTGAGCATATAGCATCTTAGCAAAATAGAGTGGAGCGTCGGCGTTATGGAGAGGACGACCGTACACCTCCAAGAAAATGCGCTCGGCATTAGTTTTGATATCATTGTAAGTGCAACGTGAAATCTTCCATCTTCCCTTCCTAATCTCGCCATCTGGACATGGCCATATTTCCTTTATCATCTCTGTGGTTACGCGTTTGTTTATGTCTTTCCATTGGGCATAAGTTGGATTTGTCCATTTCGACAACCTGCATGCTGTTCTTGTAGCTTCGCGGGCTGTCAGGCCATGTGCAAGGGCCTTCATTTGCTCATATGCCTTCTTGGCTAACTCCTGATGCTCGTTCGCTTGCGCCTCTGCCATATCTACAAGAACATAAATGACTTTAGGATTTTAATGAACTGTAAAGATCAACGTAAGATAAATTGACCATTACTCTCAAAATCTTAAAGTTAAACACCACGAGAGGAGATATGTATTGCAAAGACTCGATGAGAAATATCCACTTGACTCCAAAAATACTTCAAACAATGCGCGCACATCAAATTTTGAAGAGAAAACATAAACTTAAACACCACAAGAGGAGAGAGATATTGCAAAGACTCAATGAGATAATATTTCAAACAATGGACACATCAAATTTTGAAGAGAAACAAAATGCCATTCCTGAAACTTAATCTCTTGATACTGTATCATTACAAAGTTGGGGTGAATGACACCGACAGCTCTACAAGAGGACGTTGTGCCCTCGTTGGGTCAGTATTTAGTGATCTAAAAAATTCAACTACTTGCAAAATTGATTTTTGCTCATCGCGATTAGGTAGAAACATCCAATTTTTTACTCTATGAATAATAGTATCCATGGTAACTTTGTCATAGGAACTATTATCCATCCACAACTCTTGTACTTTCTGCCAAAAGTCATATAAAGTTTGTAATAAATATCCCAAGGCAAAAACATCAGATGCAGGATTGTATGCATCTGCCAAAAATGGATCATAAAGCTCCGGGGCTATCCACGGCCGTTTATTTCGCTCTCTGTTTGCGTAAGAGACTGCCTGTGCCACCTTCTCAGGATTCTTGTCTGCTTCAAATACAAAATTGAGAGACACCCGTTTTTTGGGCACTCTCAGCAGTAACCCCCAATCGATAATACCTATGCGTGGCTTCAACTCTTTTGTAAAATCCAACACTACATTGAATGGATATAGGTCGGTATGTACAATTCCTGCCAGATGTGCTGCCGCTAGGCCTTCAACCAGGGCATGCATAATATGTGGCATGGTTAATACTATTTGTTTTATTTTAGAAAGTTCTAGATGACTTAAAGGAATATTATCAGGCGGGGGTTGTCTCCATCCTCGATCCAAACGGAAAATTGCTCTGGTGAACTCACTGAATCTGAAGGGAACCTTCAGAAGAGTATCACCAAGAGCGCCGCCATTATAGTACAGGAAAATAGTGATCCAAGGAGCTTCTTTTGTAAAGGCAATACACCGGACAATCGATGGATGTAGCACTTGCATACCCTGCTCTTCCTGGAAGCTCTCGAACTTGGCGCTGCCTTCTCCTTTGTAGTGCTTCCCGCAAAAGTAATGTGCTCCGATAAAAATAATAAACCTTTAACTGTATACTCTTTTACTGTGCCAAAAACACCGGAGCCTATTGTTCGCCCTTCGAACAGAGCCTCGTGTGGGATGCCAATGAGATGTGTGCACATAGAATTGTAGATGGTACGATTAATGACACCTGTACCACTTGCATCTGCCTGGCTGGATGTTGCAGCGATGTCCTGGGCAATGCGCACTCTTTTGGGGAGGGACTCTGCATCCAACGCCTTCATGCGCTTGCTCTTGGCTCTTTGCTCGCTCCATACAACGTCCCATAACTGTAGACGTTGCATATTGGCTTCAGGCGGGGCAGCATCTCTAAGATCACTGCATGCTACATGCATGCTTCCCAAAATGGTTCGTGTTATGTGTTGATGGTTGAAATCTGCTATCTTCTGTCTATCAAGCAACTCAGCGTTGCCTCTGCTTCGAAGCCGACGCTGTGCATTTTTCCATATCTGGTCTATTAGATCTCGCATGAGTATCTCAGACTCATTGATCTTTTTGACGACATCATCAGCACATTGTGACACTGTGATGACTGCTTCAATGCAAATTGCTTGTAGTACGATTTTACGCTCTTCGGGGGAAAGCATGTTGGTCGTCTTCGTAAATCTAGCAAATATCACTAAACACAAAAAAACAGAATATCAAACATTACTGAAATCAACATTAAGCAAACGTGAGAGAACAGCAACAAGTATATCATTACTTATCAATGTTCAAACAAAAACAGAATATCAAATAATTTTAATGAACTCAACATCATCCAATACATCATCAAACGTGAGAGAACAGCAACAAGTGTATCATTACTTATCAATGATCAAACAAAAACACAATATATCAAACAATATTACTGAACGCAACATCATGCAATACATTATCGAACGTGAGAAACCGCAACAAGTGCATTATTACTTATGAAGTGTATACATTATCGAACGAGAGAGAGAGAGGGGGGGGGAGGAAGAGAGAGAGGTGTGACCACTGACAGATAGAGAGAGGAAAAATTAAATGACATTTTTTATAGTTTTGTGAGTTCCTAAAGAGAGAAAAATAATGTTTTGTAATCTTAAAGCACTCCTCATCTACACACCTATCGTGATAGAGAGAGAGATGTGAAGTGTATCATGAGAGAGAGAGAGAGAGAGAGTTGTGAAGTGTATCATGAGAGAGAGAGAGAGAGAGAGAATTGTGAAGTGTATCATGAGAGAGAGAGAGAGAGAGGAGAGGAAGAGAGAGTTGTGACAGATAGAGAGAAGAAACATTAGATGACATTTTTAATGTTTTTGTGAGTTCTTAAAGAGGAAAATAATGTTCTGTTTTAATTTTTAAGTAAATAGAGGGAGAAAAAAGAAATTATTAGGAATTATGTATATTTTAAGAGAAATAAAAAGAAATCCTTATCTACACATCTATCGTGTTGTGAAGTGTATCATGAGAGAGAGAGAGAGAGAGAGAGAGAAAGAGTTGTGAAGTGTATCATGAGAGAGAGAGAGGGGGTAAGAAGAGAGAGATTCATATTTTTCGAGTTACGAATCACGATATTATAAAATAAAACGTTTAGACAATATGATGTAAACTTTGATCCATGAAATACTCATGCCGCGTTAGCAACCAAGTATCGCATGGATCAAACACAATAAAAACAATACAAGTCAAATCAAACAAATTTACGATATTTTTTCGACCGCGTTAACGATCATATGCCGTAATATGCAAGCAAATTTACGACATTTTTTCGACCGCGTTAACGATCAAATGCCGCAATATGCAAAAAACAATTTATGCACTAGCGGACGACACCAACTTGCCGCGTTAACGACAAAATGCCGCCCGATTCTATGGAAATACGAATAGGATACGAACATACACTGGCCGCGTTACCGACCATATGTCCGTATTTGACAAAGGGAAGGGAAGGGAAGGTGACATCGCCATAACGATACTATGCTTGCCGCGTTACCGACTAGTACCGCTACGGCGTGCCATACTTACCATAGGACACAAACTAGCCGCGTTACCGACTAAGTGCCCCAGGGTAAGCACCATTCCGAAGAATGGCCTTACACACACACCTGTCGTGTGGCGGGCCACCCACATCCTGCCGCGCATTGCGACAATGGGCGGCTGCCTGCACGAACACACACCCACACACACATCCCTCGTGTGGCAGACCACCCACATCCTACCGCGCATTGCGACAGTGGGCGGCTGCCCGCACGAACACACCCACATACACACACACACACACACACAAGTTTCATTACCTGTGTATGCTGTCAGCAATGAACTCCCAAAGGGCCCCCCAGGCCCATATATATAGGAAATTGTACCCTGCCGGGCTAGATGACGACCACGCAGGGACCGCCGGGTTTTGCTTTATCCCGACGGGACCGCCGGGCATAGCAAAAGCCTAGCGGGATTTTATCCGGTTACCAGGTCGCTTGCCACTTGCTTTTTTGAGAACATGTTAACATGTTAACACATGTTATTAACAAAAAAAAATTTGTGATCACGTGAATATAAAATCATTGGTTGTAGAGCCCACATGCATTGATGAGGCTGTTGGAAATGTGTGTTGGGAGAAAGCTATGGATGAGGAGATAGATGCACTATATGGAAATGAAACTTGGGATTTAGTGCAATTTCCTGAAGGCAAGAAAGCCAATGGATGCAAGTGGGTGTACAAAGTAAAACATAATAGTGATGGAAGCATAAGCATGTACAAGGCTAGATTGGTAGCCAAAGGATATGCGCAGACATATGGCATTGATTATGAGGAAACTTTCAGCCTAGTTGCTAAGATGGCAACAGTGAGAGTTGTGATAGCAGTGATTGCGTCAAAGCAATGGTCTTTACATCAGATGGATGTAAAGAATGCATTCTTGCATGGGGATTTACAGGAAGAGGTGTATATGTTGCAGCCACCTGGTTATGAGGATGTGAGTCACCTCGAGTAGGAGGTTGAAGAAAGCCTTGTATGGCTTAAAACAAGCACCAAGAGCATGTTCTGACAAGATTTCTAATTATCTTGTCACTATTGGCTTGCTTAGACACAAGTTTGAGATGAAGGATCTGGGGGAGCTTAGATATTTCTTGGGCATTGAGGTGATTAGGTCACCACATGGTATTGGATTACTGCAGAGACAGTTGTTGTCCAAGTATGGTATGATAGGCTGTAAGCCTATCTTAGTGCCATTGGATCAGAATGGCAAGTTGAGTGCAGATTTAGGAGAGATTTTGGAGGATCCTACTATGTATAGGCATATAGCAGGAAGCTTGATCTACATGACGATCATCAGGCCAGATTTTAGCTATGTTTTTGGGTTAGTGAGTCAGTTTATGCACGTTCCTCGGAAGCCGCATTTGGATGCATTGAGATGCATACTGAGGTATGTGAGGTCTACTTTGCATTGTGGACTATTTTATAAAACTGGAACAGAGATATGTGTACATGGGTACACAGATGCTGATTGGGCTGGTAGTATCTCAGATAGAAGATCTACTAGTGGCTTCATGTTTTCTTTGGGGAATGCTGCTGTGACTTGGAGCAGCAAGAAGCAGCCTATGGTTTCTCTATCCAGTACAGAGGTGCTGCTATGGCAGCATGTGAGGTAGCTTGGTTGAGAAAGCTACTTGCAGATTTGGGTCTATCTCACTGGATAGACAAGTTATCATTTTCTGTGATAACATTAGCAGTATACAGTTGGCTAGGAACCTGGTTTTTCATGCTCGCACGAAGCATATAGAGGTCCACTACCATTTTGTCAGAGAGAAGGTTTTGGCAGGAGACGTTGACCTTGTTTATGTCAGCACGCAGGATCAGGTCGCTGACATATTCACCAAAGTATTGGGTACAGAGAAGCTCCGCAGATTTAGGGCTTCGCTTGGTGTACATGAGATGGAGTTGAGCTTGAGGGGGAGTGTTGAGATATCGAGCTCATCTAGTGAGGCGGTGGACACTGATGACCCGCCTAGGGGATACGCCCCACAATTACACCACTGGCATGGTTGGTGAGATCATGGGTGATATGCGGCCAGTGGGATGACAGGCTGTGTGACAGCCATTCTAGAGACTGGCATAGTTATAGCGCCAGCTCATTTAGTTGGGTTCATACTATAGAGAACCCTAGTATATATTTGGTTGAGTACCTTTTCATATTCGTGTGTACTCTTATCTTTGTATATGGTGTGTTAAGTGTTGTGTGAAGAAGAAGAAGATTTTCAGCCTCTCACCTTGTGTGTTCTCTTTTAGGGTTTAGTGAGTGTGTGTGTGCTTGCAAGAGCTCAAGTTCTCTTCTCCCCTGCATCTTTTCATTCAGTACTTGGGCCCAGGAAACAACGCCATATTGAGTTGACTTCAAGAAATTCATAACCCTCATAGAGATAGTGTAATTCTTGGCCTGCAACCAATTTGCTTATGAGAACACCTATAATAATCCCGAACTCCTGGATTGGTGCATCTAGACAGATTATGCTCACCACTAACTCTTGGCCCAAACTCGGCCTCCATCTTCTATGCGGTCACCGTCTGGATAGCTTGAATGGCATGCCATTATCCACACTTTTTTTGACGCTTTAGAACTAGGCTTGAAATCCCCAAAATGTCAAAATACGCGTCGAAAAAGCATCAAAATGGAAACTCTGATACAGACATCGAAAAAAGCGTCAAAATAAACATGTTTTTCACTCTTGTTTTGAGACAAACTTTTTGTCGCTTTTTTCGATTGACATTTCAACTGCTTTTTCGAGGAATGCACGAAACTTTGGACGGTTATTTCGACGGATGCAAGAAACTTTTGATGGTTATTTCGACAGATGCAGGAAACTTTCGACGCGTGCATGTATTACTTTTTTTTGGCATAATGGTGCATCCAACTGTAGTCTTGTAGCTGGATGCACCATTATGCCAAACTTATAGCGTAGCAAAGGCAACTATACTGTGATGTGAAGAACGAAGCGAATTTGTTGGAAAAGTTGGAGTGCCATAACGTTTTCGACATTACAAAGTAGGTACATTGTACACAAGTGCAAACAATGGCCAAATTATATTGCAAGATGTGAAATTTACATATCAAGCTCTGACGCCATAAGCCAAAATTACATAAAGTAGTTGCATAAAATTGCATACAAGCTATACTCGATGACCAAAATTGCATAAAGTAGTTGCATAATAATACAAGCTATACAAGCTCAAACAAAGATGTGAGCTGTATGTACAAGAGGAAAGACATGGGCAAGGCCACTCTATGCGGAGCCCTCACTGAGGATCAGGCATTGGTCCCTGCGATGACAAAAACCATACAAGACACTTTTTTTTTGTATACAAAACAACGATCTAACATGACATGGAAAAGAAAGTATACAAATCATAAGGTTAAGGCTTGCCGCACTTACTATATCTGCAATGTGCCCCCAATTGAGGTTGGCACCTTCTCGCTCAAGCTTCTTCCAAAAGAAAGTACGTGTTATGTGGCAAGCAATGTCCTTCTCTTCTCCCATTGTCGGCCGACCAACCACTCGATTCTAAAAGTACCAAAACAACAAGATAAGCATTGATACTTACAAAGTAGACATAACATCAAATGAAACATACAAGATAAGCATTGATACTTACAAAGTAGACATGGAATGCATCCCAACCGTTGCTTCCAAGGTGAGAGCTTCCTACGCTCTCCATTTGGGCTTTCGCCGCCCGCATCCTCTTGTTGCTTGTAGCGTTGGGGATTTCTTGCATGCTTTTGCTTCTCCTCATTTCAATCCTTGGTGCTCATGTACCAAGGCTTCTCACCCCCTGACTTCACTCTCCTAGTCACATCTCCCCACCAATGTTTCATGATGTCCACCATGTGGTCATTTATCCACCTTATGGGGACGACATCACTACCGACGACCGGCTTGTACTTATCCTTGATTTGATTAATGACTCTATCTTTATTATCTTTATCCAACTTTGGCCATAAAGTCATAAAGTCATTTGCACAAAGACAGTGTGGCAAAGCTCGTGGATGCGGCTTTTCATCTCTTACTGCTGCCCTACATTATCCAAAACCACATTACCATTGACAATTGTGTAATATTTTTCCCCATCGGCGGGTGTGGGCTGTGTGTCAAAACATTATGATGATCGCGAGCGTGGAGTGCTTCTGGCGCTAGATGGGGAAGGACACTCACGTGCTTGTTAAGCTAGAGAATAAGAAAATGGTATTTTTATGCTTTTATGTTAACAAAATAATGGTTAATTCTTTTAGATTATTTATAAGTAGTTAAAAACTACTTTAATTAATTCTAAATGGGAAAGAGATAATCCTATCAATTTGGGAAAAGAGGAATAATGGAAATAGCTTAATCTAACATAATAATCATAATTAAGTTTATGATTATGGTTAAAATTATGATTTAAATTCATAGTTTAGATTTAAGTTTAAGAATAGATCTTCTATCATATTTGCATTACAATGTTTTATTCTTTTAAGAAAAATTTTAAAAATTATAAGTAATAGTAGCAAAGCTATGGCAAAATTTTTAGAAAATAATACATATCTTATTTTATGCATAATACAAAAAGAGGACTTCCTACCATATTCTAGGATTGGACATCCTATGCAAAAACAATTATTTTCATCATATTCATTGGAAATAAATTTTAGTATTTATGCATAAATATTTAATTAAAGAAAAAGATAAATTTTTGGTAAATTTATTTTTATGCAAAAAGAGGAATTTCCATGATAATTGAGATCCAAGTAATTAAATAGTAAAAGAGGAATTTATGGTATATTTAAAATAATGGATGTTTTTATTTAATTTAAAAAATAGAAATTTTAGATAATTTTATTTTATGCATAAGAAATTTTTAAATGATGAAAGAGGAATTCCCATGACATTTGGAATTCAATCATTTAAATGCAAAAAGAGGGATTTTAAGCATATTAAAAAAATGGATAATTGTATTTAATTAAAAGAAGAATTTTTATGGTATTTTAATTAGAGAAAGGTTTAAATTAGATTTTGGTGACAAAAGAGAAATTTTCACCATAATTCCATCTAGAAACTTAGGGTTGATAATTAAATTGGTAGAAAGAATGTTCTTAGATATTTTAGATGGATAAATCACCAAATTGATATTTAACCAAAATTAGATTAATGGAAGAAGAGTATTTTTATAAAAACCCGATAGTCTCATATAGAACCATTTCTTAATCTATTATGGATAGGAAGAAATGAAATTTATAAAGTTGGAATTTTTCTTACGGTTAGAAGTTCAATAGATTTTTATCTGAAGACAAAAATCCTTAGGAATCAAAGTTAGAAGTAAACCGGATAATTTTGGTTAGACCACGATTGTGAGAGGGGCGGCCAGTAAACTACTTGCCCATCTCTCGAATCTGAATTAAGCAAAAACCTCGTGACCAATTCCAATTCTTGACACAAAGAATAGACTACCGTTAAATTAGCATAGTTTCCCTTAACCAAAATCATCAAGAATCTAGTTGGGAATTCAGTCAAATGATGGGTAGATTACCCTGATGAGAGATCAATGATTCTCATTAAGAAAATCTAGATTAAGAGAAAAGGGTTTTGCGAAACCAATCTCGAACCGGGAATTCTACTTGCATAGAACCTCTGTTTTCTTTAAAGGACTGTTTTACGTCAGAATGCTGGAGGAAGCATTTGGTATGTGATTAACTAAGGAGAGACTCGTTGTTTGTAGCTAGCGGAGTCGTCGAGGGGGATGTCACACGTGCAACAAAGCCTGTCGAGGTCTTGACCAGCCTGGGTATGGTTAAATTGGTGCACTTTCGATACGATGGGCGAGGATCGACGAAGCGGTCCCTGAGTGAAGTGCTAGGACACCTAAGTAGGATCATAGAGGGTTCTGACCAGGTGATGCATGGGCTCGCGGTTGTTGCTAGGACACCCATGCGTATGTCGAGGAAGATACGGATGAACTGAAAAGAATGACTTTTCTGAACTAAATTTTGATATTGGATCTCATTGATTGACCAGCTGGTCTTCAACAGAGAGTTCGGATGATATATTTTGTAAAACAATGAACTCAATATTTTGGAGGACTATGATTTCATTGAAAGATTATTTTAAAAAGAATCTGTTATAATGGTAATTTCATTGAAAGATTGTTTTAAAGACAGTCGAATCTGTTATAATGGTAATTTAATTGAAAGATTGTTTTAAAGACAACCGAATCTGTTGTAATGGTAATTTCATTGAAAGATTGTTTTAAAGACAGCGGAATTTGTTATAATATTAATTTCATTGAAAGATTGTTGTAAAGATAGCCGAATCTGTTATAATGGTAATTTCATATTGGGTGTGTAAGTGGTATGCCTACCTTAAATTTTGCTTGAAGGGCTAGGGGGCCTGGGAACTCTTTTCCTCAGTACCCAGGCAAAACATAACCAAATTTTTATAAAGGAATCCCATCGATATAGTGGTTGGTCGGTTGGCTAATCCATGGGCTGACTTGATTGGGGGATTCCTATGATACAAATAGTTATGATTAAGTTACGTTAGTTAGATTAAGTCCTAGAAGATCCTTGTTCTGTGGGAGGGAATCATCAGCTGTGCCTCGCTAAAGGAGGAAAAAAGCAGTGATTCTATGGACCAAGTGCAAGTCTCTTCTTTGATCTGACCATGTGACTTTTGGGTTTAGTCAGATCAGTTTGGTTAGTTAGGACTTTGACTCGTTAGATCAATTCTACCGTTAGATGATTTTCTTGGTGGAATCGCCCGTGTCCTCCGGGCGAGGGAAGTTTTTTCGGGTTCAGTTTCGGAGGAACCGTTGGGCTAGTCTCTTGTCCAGATATCCATGGGCGAGGCCCCGCGTGTGGATCCCTGCCCCGTGTGAGAGACTAACGCTGCTTCCGCCGCCGTCAGGGCCCTCGGAGGGGGCATCGCTTGGACGGGGCGGGGGTCTCACAGTTGGTATCAGAGCTTTGTTGAAAACTAATAAGGAAAAATGAATTCTTATCAGAAATTTATAATAAAAACTCAAAAAGAGCATTTACGTATTGTATTTTAATTCCTTAATCTTCATTGATGTAATCAAAGAATTTAGTTTTATAGATGGAAGTTCCACACTTATCCGGTATTCCCGATCTCACCTAGTCATAAGATACGACTGCTTTCGCCTTCTTCGAGCATCTCATCTCTTCCGTACAACTCAAACGAGCCGACCAGACTCGCAAGCCATTTCAAGGATTTATATTTCCTATACCCAACAAAAAGACAACAGCACAAGTGGTTTGCAGGGCAGTATGTCCATGCCTTGCGACCAATGCATGATGCTGATGGAAAGTATCTCGTTGGCCATGATTCTGATGAGGCTAAAAGTAATTCATGGTGTCATTTTATATCACCCTACGCCTATCACCCTACGCCTCAAGATTTCAGACTTTCTTGCCATATCTACAGACTTCTTAGCCCCGCTTTATTCGAAAGGAGAAGATAGTAGCCCTTGGCAGTAAGGGAACGTTTGTATCGAGGCATGTCTGTAGCCCAGTATTTCCCGTCATACATTTCCCAAGGAGGTTTTGACTTTATGGAGCTGAGAAATGTTTTGTGGAAAATTTCCTGTTATTTAAGTGATTGTTTATTATTTGACGAATTGATGAAGCGAAATTTGTTACTTGGACATGTGTCATAGATCTCCAACAAGATCGTTTATCTTGTTTAAGAAATTATTTTCGGAACCTCTTAAGTCTTAGGATCTCGTGTGACAAAATCAAAATAAAAAGACTTCATCTCGTTAAAGTCCCGCCAATGCCAGCTCCCTCATCCTTCAAGAGATTCCAAACACCGGGAAGTTCTTCCACCCTTCTGCCCCCAAAGAGACACCAAGGTCCCAACCAAAATCTGGAGTCAGGAAGTTTCAGGAATGAAGGAAGACCTTTTCCTCGAAGCTCTTTCTTAGGAACTCCGGCTCTTTCAAGAATGAAGAGGGAAGAGCTTCGAAATGAGAACACGTGCTTCGGATGTCAGGGGTTTGGTCACCAGCTCAAGGATTGCCCATCTCCTTCTGTGGGCCAAGGAAGCTAGGGTCCTAGAGTTCATAGACAAACTCCTTTGTATCAGTCCCAATCAGGGTCCCCCATGCCAAAATCAAGGCAACCCCAGAAGAGTGCTAGCTTAGCCTCCCCTGCATCCTCCAAGCAAAGTAGTCTCCAAACTCCCTCCTAGAATTGGGGAAACCAAAGAGAGAGAGTTTCACCTCAGACTGCAGTAGCTAGAGCCATCACTATAGCTGGGGAATTGGAGGAAGAAAAAGGATAGATCTATGCCGCAATTGAGCATCAAGGGAATAATCATCAATTTTCAAGACTCCTAACTCCAACAGAGTACCAAGGTAAGAAATTCAAGCTTTTGATTGATTTAGGTAGTACTAATTCTTTTATTTCCCCAGGATGTCTGCATAAGTTAGTCCTAAATAAAAAATTAGGGAAACCTATGCAAGTGGAATTGGTGGAAAGATTCTTTTCACACACCAATTTAGTCCTTTTATTTCCCCAGGATGTCTGCGTAAGTTAGTCCTAAATCAAAAATTAGGGAAACCTATGCAAGTGGAATTGGCCATTGGAAAGATTCTTTTCACACACCTTGAGACAGACCTTATTCAATTCAGTCTAGATGGGAGCGTAACCGAGTGCCAGTTCCAGAGTCCTGCCCTTGGAAATCTATGATGAAATCCTTCAAATGGATTGGCTCCATAAGAAACAAGCTGACATTCATTGTTGTCACAATGGAACCATCTCTTTCCTTGACCTTCATGGGAATAAAGTTCAAGGAACTGGAATTTTTGGATCCCTAATGCTGCAATCAGTCAAGGCTTCTAAATTATTAAAAGGGCTCAGAAAGAGGCAAGTTGTTTATGTCATTAAGATGAATCCAGTAGACATAAAATGCAAGGCTAAAGAACCAGAGTGGTTAAGTAAGTATGCAGATGTGTTCCCGGAAGAGCTAACTGAGATGCCTCCAACTTGCGAAGTAGATCATGAGACCGAGTTAACCCTCGGAGCTCACCTAGTAGCCCAGCGTGCATACAAAATGCCAGTACTTGAAGCTATAGAACTTAAGGAGTACTTAAGACAACTGATCCCTTATCATTCATTCACATCCCCATTCACATCACATCACATCCATTCACATCCCTTATCATTCATTCACATCCTATATCATTCATTGACATCCCGATTCATATGCTATCACATCCATTCACATCCCTTATCATTCATTCACATCCTATATCATTCATATCTATCCAATTTACTTCACATATCATCGCTTCAATTCTCGTTCATATCCATCACATTTACATCCACATATATTCTCCCACATACATCCACATCCATACTTATCACATACACATCCACATCTATCCTTTCACATACATCCACATCCATATTTATCACATCCACATCTATCCTTTCACATACATCCACATCCATACTTATCACATGCACATCCACATCTATCCTTTCACATACATCCACATCCATATTTATCACATACACATCCACATCTATCTTTTCACATACACTCATCCACATCCATTCTTTAACATACATCAACTTCTATTCTTCACATACATCCACATCCATACTTATCACATACACATCCACATCTATCCTTTCACATACATCCACATCCATACTTTAACATACATCCACTTCTATTCTTCACATACATCCACATCCATACTTATCATATACACATCCACATCTATCCTTTCACATACACTCATCCACATCCATTCTTTAAAATATATCCACTTCTATTCTTCACATACATCCACATCCATACTTATCACATACACATCCACATCTATCCTTTCACATACATCCACATCCATACTTTAACATACATCCACTTCTATTCTTCACATACATCCACATCCATCCATCCATTCATTCCCATCTATCTGATTCACATCACATCTATTTACCTCTCATTCTCATCACATCTATTCTCATCACATCTATCCATCCATTCATTCTCATCTTTTTGATTCACATCACATCCATTCTTAGAATGCAAGAGAATCCTTATTTTTTTATATAAAGATTCTTTACACATCTATTTATGCATAATTTCAATTTTAAGGATAATAACACTTTTAAAATAAAAATAAATTGAACAGTCCGCCATGGAAATTTTTAATTTTACAGAGTTTTAATTTGCCACCCCTTAACTTGATTCACTGGGTCAAGTGTTAACAGCAGTAGTCTGCCAGCACAATCCACTAATCTCATAGTGATTTACTGAAGTGATTAATGTCATTCCAGCTATACGAACATTATCACAGGGACTCGTCCCATTCATTCTTATTGTGGTTTTGCTTAGTTATTACAATTCAGCCAAAATTCAAAAATCTTCATTTTTCAATTCAGAATCCAAATCAACTCATCAGTCCTCAATCAGAATTTAAAATCATATCAACCACATTCGAATTCATCATCTAGATAGTATTAATGCTTACAATTTCAAGTCTTAGATTTACTCGTATATATATACTGTCAGTAAAAAGAGCTACAGTTATACCCTCAGTATATACGCGTAGTCACGGTCCTTGGAACTATAAGTTAAATACCATCATGTCTAGGCCTCAAGCAAGTCAGGGATTACATACAATTACGGTACTTCCATCTGAAGACCCAATTACCAATTTACAAATTTCACTTTGAATATCAATTTGTATGAATTTTATCACATAATGACAACCTTTTACTGCTTCTTCATAAATTTTTGATATTTTTGGGTTCTTAGTTGATCCTCATTAGCCAAATTTGATCTGATACTAGCTGTAAGATCCCTAACCCCACCATGCAACAAATTTAGGGGTTCTAGCAGCGAAAGTAGCACTTCTTGCACAGGGCAGGGTCCCACACTCGGGGCCTCGCCCACCACGGATATCCGGACAAGAGACTAATCCATCAGTTCTTCCAAAACCGAGCCTGAAAAAATTTCCCTTGCCCAGAAAGCATGGGCAATTCCTCCAGGATAACTTTTCTCTAACGTAGTCAGAAGTCTTAACTAACTGAACTGATCTGACCGAACCCATAAGTCCCATAGTGAGATCAGGGAAAAGATTGTACTTGGATCATAGAGACCAACGCTTTTTTCCTCATTGAGAGGCACAACCGTTGATTCTTTTCCATAGAACAATTTTTATCCAGGATTTATCTCATCTATCGTACTATACAAAAATTGAGTCTCGATTTAGGGATCTATCAGTCCAGCCTAACCCCAGTCCCATGGGTTAGCCAACCGCCCAACCATTGTAGTGATGGGATCCAATCAGGAATTTGGTTAGGTTTTGTCTTGGGTACCAGGGAAAAGAGTTCCCAGGCCCCCTAGTCGGATATTCATGCAAACATAAAACTAGTCACACCACTTACACACCCAATATGAACTTGCCTTTTTCACAGATTCAACAATCTTTAAAATAATCATTTAATGAAACCATAGTGTTATTGATCATAATCCTCTAATTATCCAGTTGAATCCTAATTTCTAATTCCTTCCTTCATCGGTGTACCTATGGCATCATTTGGCAACCAGAACGGTCACCACCTGTTCACTCTCAGGGGCCTTTTCTATAGTTCCTAGCTCAGGTACCCAGCAATATAATCACATAAAAATATCCAGATGGAATCTCCATTGAAGATCATCAAGATCAACCAACAGATCCATATAAAAGAGCCATGGACTCATCCGTTGAGGACCAGCAAGGTCAATCAACCAGATCCATGCCCAAATTCAGAAAACAACTCTTACTCCTTGTTCCAATATCTTCCCCGACGTACTCGTGGGTATCTTCGGCGACCCAGAGCCCGAGCATCGTATGGTCAGTACCCTCTAGGATCCTTCGTCGTAGGCTCGGGGGTGCACTATATGGAAGCCCCTCCTACGACGTGCGTTCAAGGGGTATTTAAAAAGCCCCTTATCTGTGAATTTTGAGCTGATAAAACTACCCCTTTTTCTTTATAGACTTACGGGTTTTTTTCCAAAGTACAATTAAAATACCCCTCTTGTAATTGTATTTCTGTAAATTTACCCAATATTTTAGATTAAAAAAACCCCACCTAATGATCGCACGTGGTAGACTTACATTTTTTGAGGTGCACCCCCCGAGGTCGTAGGTCACCTAGCGCTTCACTCATAGGCCGCTTCCTTGGTCCCTCATCCACTGTACCGGAAGCTCACCATTTAATCAAACCGAGGCTGGTCTCAAGACCTCGGCCGACCTTGCTACGCGAGACGTCCTCTGATGACTCTCCGTCTCAGCAGTTGCAACTTAAACAGATAGGTCTCCACGACCTCATTCACAAGACGGTCAAAATGCTTCCCCAGCATTCTTAACATAAAACAGTCATTTAAAAACAGATTTCACAAACAAATACAGTTCCAACAATATTTCTATCTTTTCTCATTACTCCGCATCCTTTCACATTATTAGACCCTATCTTTTTTTTCATCTTACCACAATTTTATTTTCATCATCGATCCCTATCACATCACATCATTCCTACATCAAATCACATCCAATCGCATCATCCACACATCAATCCACATCATCCAATCGCATCATTCCTACATCAAATCACATCCAATCGCATCATCCACATCCATACATCCATCCACATTAATCCACATCATTCAAACATCCATGCATGCACATCAATCCACATTATCCACACATCAATCCACCTCATCCATACATTATCCACATCAATCCACATCCTTCACTCATCATACACACACCAATCCACATCAATCCACACGTCAATCCATATCATTCAAACATCCATGCACATCAATCCACGTTATCCACACATCAATCCTCCTCATCCACACATCCATCCAAATCATCCACATCAATCCATATCATCCATACATCCATCCACATCAATCCACACGTCAATCCACATCATTCAAACATCCATCAATCCACATTATCCACACATCAATCCTCTTCATCCATACATCCATCCAAATCATCCACATCAATCTACATCCTTCACTCGTTCATACACACACCAATCCACATCATCCACATATCAATCCACATCCTTCACTCGTCATACACACACCAATCCACATCCTTCACTCGTCATACACACACCAATCCACATCATCCACATCAATCCACATTATCCACACATCCATCCATATCTTCCATACATCCATCCACATCATTCAAACATCCATGCACATCAATCCACCTCATTTCATAAGCATTCCCATTCTCATCTAATCACATCTTTTTCTATCTCATCACTTATTTCCTCATTTTTCCTCATCAGATCATCTCACCCACTTGCATCTACTACCCATATAACCAACCGGTTTCCTCGAAACAAAAATGCCACCACGAACAACAAGGACCTTTGCTTGGCCACGAATTCCCACACAAGTGTGTAGTGAACTCCAAGAATAGATGATGAGTTGTTGGACACACCGCGCCCATAATCCCGAAGGGTGGACGGAACACATCACGTCCCAAAAGCCTCGAACAATGAACTCGGAACAGATCCAGTTCATAATCTCTGCTATACAAAAGATAACCATGTCCTTCTAGATGTCTAATGCTTGGAACTCCAAATCACGGTATGCACCAGTAAGTGGAGTTGTAATCAGTCCCCTCTCCTGCCCAGAAGCCTCCTCTGGCAGGAAGCACATGGGGGAAAACTGCATGTGCCCGCAATGTCATAGGCCTCCATTGACCAATATTCATCTTATCACCACCATTTGGGATACCGTGAATAAAACTCTCAATAAGAGAAGAAGGCATACTCCGTGTTCCACATTTCTTCAGGGGCCATAGTGATATGCTCCCCAAAATCATCCCAAAATGTCATGAAAATGGTGGGAGAGAGGCCATCATCCCCTGGACACTTACCTTGAGGTAATGCATGGAGTTTGTCCTTGAACTGCTCAACAGAGAAGGGGGCATTAATTGAAGTACAAATGTCCTCCATGACCATCTGATGCAAAGTAGCCCAAACCTTGTGGCGTGCTCTATCCCTCTGGAGGTTATGGGGCTCATGGAGTGGTAGACTGGGAATCATCATCAGACTCTGGATCTCCAAGAAGTGGCGGCTCCTCGACAGTGGATGCTGGAACATGCTCATCAAAGACCACATCCCGGCTGACAACAATCTCGTTCCTCTCTGGATCATACAACCTGTATCCCTTGGAAAGAGAGTTATACCCCACAAATACCAGCTTGCGGGACTTGGAGTCAAGCTTCCCCCTCTGCTTCTTCGGAACATGTACATTTTAGAAGCCAAACGTGCTGGTTTAACTATAATAGAGGAGGAGGAGGAGCTTACAAAAGGATGCGATTGGCATGTAAGTGTTTAAGTTCTACATGTCTCTCTTTTTTTTCTCTACATGTCTTAGTACGTTGAGCAGCCTCAAGGCTTCATTGTTCCAGGATCGAAAGGGATGGTTTACAGGTTACGTAAGGCCTTGTATGGTCTTAAGCAGGCTCCGCGGGCTTGGAATCAGAAGATTGATTCCTTTTTTATTCGGACTGGATTCCAGAGATCGGTTGCAGATCCGAACCTGTATCTCTTTCGGGAACGCCTCCTGCAGGTCACCATTAAGGAACGCCGATTTTACATCCATCTGGTACACGGGCCACCTCTGAGAAGAAGCAAGGGCAAGAATGGTCCGAATCGTGGTCATCCGCGCGGTCGGTGCAAAGGTATCCTCGTAGTCGATGCCTGGCCGCTGAGCATAACCCTTAGCCACGAGCCTGGCTTTGTGTTTGTCCACCGACCCATCAGCCGCGTACTTGGTCTTAAAGACCCATTTGACACCAATGACTGACCGCTTCGACGGCCTCGGTACCAACTCCCAAGTGTTGTTCTTCTCGATGGCGTCAAGTTCCACCTGCATGGCTTCCCTCCAAGTATCCTGTGAAAGGGCTTCCTTTACGGAAGTGGGCTCTTTATCCCGTATGATACGAGACATAAGAGCATAGTTCACCTGAAGAAGCTCCGCCGTGTTGCTTTTATCTCGAACTCGATGTGATCTTCGAGGGCCGTCCTCTGTGGTCTCATCACTTCGCATACATTAACATCTATCCAGTTTACATCGCATCTTATCACACTCATTTCACATCACATCTCATTCATTCACATCCTGATTCACATGCTAACACATTCATTCATGTCCCTTATCGTTCATTCACATCCCGATTCACATCACATCACATCACATACATTCACATACCTTATCATTCATTCACATCCTGATTCACATCACATCACATCCATTCACATCCCTTATCATTCATTCACATCCTACATCATTCATTCACATCCCGATTCACATCACATCACATCCATTCACATCCCTTATCATTCATTCACATCCTATATCATTTATATTTATCCAATTTACTTCATATCTGATCGCTTCAATTCTTGTTCATATCCATCACATTTACATCCACATATATTCTCCCACATACATTCACATCCATACTTATCACATACACATCCACATCTATCCTTTCACATACATCCACATCCATATTTATCACATACACATCGACATCTATCCTTTCACATACATCCACATCCATACTTATCACTAGCACATCCACATCTATGCTTTCGCATACATCCACATCCATATTTATCACATACACATCCACATCTATCTTTTCACATACACTCATCCACATCCATTCTTTAACATACATCAACTTCTATTATTCACATACATCTATTTATGCATAATTTCAATTTTAAGGACAATAACACTTTTGAAATAAAAATAAATTTCTTTATGCATCTTCCTATGCATAAAATAAAAATTGATGAGAATAACTCTTTTGAATTAAAAATAAATTTCTTTATGCATCTTTCTATGCATAAAATAAAAATTGATAAGAATAACTCTTTTGAATTAAAAATAAATTTCTTTACGCATCTTTCTATGCATAAAATGAAAAATGATGAGAATAACTCTTTTGAATTAAAAATAAATTTCTTTATGCATCTTCCTATGCATAAAATCAAAATTACACTTTTAGAAAAAGAGAAACAATATGAAAAGTTTAATTCCAACAATTAGATTACTTAACTAGGATAAAGAAGGGCTGAATTTAAGAATGAGAGAGGGGGAAAGCCTTTCCAGCAAGGCATAGCATCAGAGTTTTCAATTTAAACAAAACAAGATTAGAAAAACCATTTAAAAAATAAAGAAAAGGTAAAATTACTAACTTACAAGAATTCTGAGAGCTTTCCTTCGGCTTGATGGTTTGAGGGATCTACTCTTGTTTGCAACAAGAGTGGCCACCAATTCTTTAGAAGAGGGAATGGTCAAAACTTAATTAATTATTAAGAAATTCATAGTTCTTGACTCTAGGGTGGAGTAGAGTAATAGTGCATAAAACACTATTAGGCTTCAACATCAGTTTGGTCAATTTTTGACCATTTTTAGGTCAGTTTAGCTTACTTTTTGGAACTAGATTTGAATTAGGAGAGAGGAGAGATAAAATATCTCAATTTTTTATGATTTAAAACTCCATTCCACATGTGAAGTAGGCGCCTCATTCATGAGGGGCAAGATTCCCATTTTGAGGTGTCAAAAATCCTTTTTTTTAGAATTCCTTTGGTCCTTAGTCCACTCTTCATCTTATGTGAGTATTTACTCATTTTTGGGGGGATTTTCTTTATTTCTTCTATTTATCTTCTCCACACATTTGGATGAATCTGATTGGCCCCTCAAAATCTTAATTTAAAATTTTTCAAAAATCTGGACCCCTAGGATAAGGCCTCTTGAACAGGTTATACTTGATTTCTAATGCACCTTCTGAAAATCTTTTTGAACTTCTGTTTCGGGGGAACTTATTTTAATAAGAAGAGATATTTTTCCATCCAAAAATATTCAAAATCTGAATAACCTCTCTCTAGAATATTTTCTCTCTCTAAGCCAGAACAGGCAGAAACAAGATCTTTTATATTTCTGAAGAGTAGATTGATTACAAGGGAAGATACTGGACATCCTAAGAGGCTGGGGAGGAATCTTACATTCCTTTTGCGCTGCACTATCTCCGCCTTTAGAGAGTTGAGTTGCCTTTCCTCCTCTAAAGCTAAGAGCTCCTGTATTCTATGCTCCCGGGATTCCTCCATTGGTAGCTTCTCTTGGATGGCTACTCTCAGATTGGGCACCACAAATTCCCTGAGCTTTACAACCTCCATCCCATATACCATCTTGAATGGTGTTTGCCCCATTGAGACTTTGTATGATGTACGGAATGCCCATAAGGAAGCATCTAGCTTATGGTCCCAATCATTTTTGTTGGCATTTATGATCTTCTTTAGAATTTTGGTCAGAACCTTGTTGGTGGATTCCGCTGGCCATTGCACTGTGGGTAATAAGTTGAGGACTTCTTGTGATTGTAAGGTATCTTTCCATCAACCCTTTCATTACTTTGTTCATGAAGTGTGTGCCTTGGTCACTGACTATCTCCATCGGTAAACCATGCGTAGCAATGATGTCCTTGAAGAGAAACTTCACCACCTTTTCTACGGAGTTTCTCTTTATAGCTTTAGCTTCCGGCCACTTGGTGAAGTAATCAGTTGCCACAATTATGTATTCACACACCTACTGCCTTTTTTGGGTGGCTTGACTGGTCCAACGAAATCCAATCCCCACTTCATAAAAAGAAACAGTGGCAAAATAGGCGAGATGGGCAATCTATCAGAATCATTGTGTTGACCTATCGCTAATAGACATCACATTGCTTTGCTTCACTATTGGCATCCCTTATGACCGTTAACCACCACAGGCTTGCTTGCAAAAAAATTTGGGCTGTGATTCCTCCACCCATGTGTCCTCCTATGATGCCGCAGTGTGCTTTTCTTAAGACCGCTTGCTGCTTATGATTTGGGACATACCTGCACAGAATCTGGTCTATGCCTCTTTCATATCATAATACCAATTCTCCTTTACTCGTGCAACTACTACTGTGAAGAAGTTGGTATCTAGGAGTTAATCATCCACTCCATCTAGGGATGGTTCTCCAGAATCCAGTCTCTAGACAAAAAAATCGCCTACTACATTTTCCTTTCGTGCTGGATGATGGTAAAGTCAAATTCTTGTAGTAGGAGGCCATCTTTCCTACCATAAAAGCTTTGTTCACCAGATAAATTATGGCTTGATGGTCCATATGGAAAACAAATTTGTTTCCCAAGAGGTAGTGTTGGAACTTGTTCATAGCATAAGTCATAAAGAGAGCTTCTCGCTTTGTTGTGCTGTAATTCCTTTTTGCCTTTGTGAGGCCTCGCCTAGATAGCATAATGGATGGGTTGCATGTACCCCTCTTGCTTCTCTTGCATCAGTGCACTGCCCACCACTACTTTGTCTGAGGCATCTATATATATACATGGAATATCTCATTCTAGTCTGGGGTGGTCACCACTGGCCTCGCCTTGATAGCATAATGGATGGGTTGCATGTACCCCTCTTGCTTCTCTTGCATTAGTGCACTGCCCACCACTACTTTGTCTGAGGCATCTATATATATACATGGAATATCTCATTCTAGTCTGGGGGGTGGTCACCACTGGTGTAGTTGACACCATTCTCTTCAGCCATTGGAATGCTTTTTGACACTCCAAGTTCCACTTATACTTGGCATCTTTATTAGTAAGTGCATACACAGTGGGTTGGCCACATGTGCTAAATACTTTAAAAATCTAGCATGCCACTTAACCTTACCAAGGAATCTCTCTAGTTTCTTGATGTTCTCTGGATTAGTCATTCGAGATATGGCCTCCGCTTTAACACTATGTGTCCCAATGGAGTTCTTGATTTTACTGCAAATGCACACTTGGTTGGCTTGAGCCTTGTATCTCTGCCTCTCTGCAAACACAGCCTCAAATGATAGGTGTGCTTTGCCTTATCCCCAGATACATTGAAATCATCCACAAAGGCTTTCATGAAGTCTATCAAGTAATCATAGAAAATCTCTTGCACCATTCTTTGAAACATGGCTGGTGCATTCTTCTGTCCGAACATCATGATAGTCACCATGAAATCACCCCAATGAAAGCCGTTTTCTCCCTGTCTTCTAGTGCCATTTTTACCTAGTTGTACCCAATGAATCCATTCAAAAATGAGTACATTTCCTTCCCTGCCACTTCATCCAGCAAGGAATCTGTGAACGGAAGTGGGAATGGGTCTGACGTCATTTAGCTTGCGGCGGTAATCCACACAGATCCTGATCTTCGTGTTCTTTTTTGGGACTACCACAATTGGAGATATCCAAGAAGTTTTCTCTACTAGCACGATGAATCCTACTCTTAGTAGCATGTCAATTTCTTCTTTGACTTGCTTGTCATAGTTAGGGTTCATTCTGTATCTCTATTGTCTGACTCATATGGCTCCTTCCCTTAAGCTGATGCTGTGCTGAGGGGTCATTGCCCTCCATGTCCTCATACGACCAAGAAAAAATATTTTAGTAAGGACACCAGCTCTTGGTTGAACTCTTCTTCCAATTCCATACTAATCTTCACTTGCTTTTTTCCCTTTTTTATTTCCCAGATTCACCTCTTGTAGTCTGTCCAGCTTACTTTTTCAGCATTTTCCTTATGGTTCTCTTTTTGCTTTTGTGGATTTCTTTCATTTCTTCCTCTTGCTCTAGATTCCAGGTCCATTCAACCTCTTTCGAGGCTTTCTCTCACATAGTTTTGCTCAGTTTGGTTCTCCTTGAGCCCTTTGGTTTTGTGAAATTTGATTCTTTTTCCTATACTTCCTTGCCTGCTACTTCTACTTTCCCATCCTTTGTTTCTGCATAGTTCCCCATCACTTCATCTACATGTAACATGTACAAGGGCACCAAGTCATGGTGCTTGCGGAGTATTCTGTCCTCTTCATCATCGTCAAAGCCTTATAACATATTGAATGTTTCTGCATGAACTGGCCTTTGGGCAGGTTTTACTGATCCCCTTATTCCGGAAAAGTTGACATGGACTTTCCGCTTCCCTTTTTTGATGGAGATTTTGTTTCTGCCCTAGTTTTGCTTCACTTTGATGTGTCTTAACAACTAGGGTCTTCCCAATAACACTTGGTAGGAATCGGTGTGCTTTTCATGGGTGGTTATGACCACTAGGTTGATCCTGAAGTCTACTTGCTTGACTTTCATTAGGACATTTTTGACAATTCCCTTAGGAACCACCATTCTATTATTTGCCATTCTTATATTGAATGGAATGGGTTCCCATTTGAGACCCAATCCTACTGCAGTTTCCTTTGTAATGACATTTGCTCTAGATCCACCATCCAATACTGCATCATTGATGATTACACTGTTGAGTTGAATTGTGACTTTGGCCACTTTAGTTTCCTCTGTAATGACATTTACTCTGGATCCACCATCTAATAATGCATCATTGATGAGTACATTGTTGAGTTGAATTGTGATTTTGCCACTTCATCATATCTGGAAACTGGGGGTACCTCAGCTTGCATCTTGCTGCATTCCAAAGTTTCTTCTTCTTGCTGCATTCCAAACTTTGGAATGCATCTTGTTGCATTCCAAAGTTTCTTCTTCTTCAGAGTTTTTCAATTCTTTACTCAGTCCTTCAACGCCTGCCCCATCAAGATTTTAGCCTTGAATCTTGGACATAAATCCAGCACTTGTCTCAATAGGACTGTCTATCCAACATTGATACCACATTGGTTTGTAACCAATCACCATCCTTCTTTCTTTCTTCCAAGCTTCTTTCATTATTGAGCTCTACTTGCATCTTGTGCAGCTTTTCGCTTGCCTCCGATAGATCTGTGGTGATTCACATGAGCTATCCTCCTTCTATTTGCCTTACTTTATTTCTATTTCCTTTGTGGCTTAAATCCTCATCTTCCCTTGCTGATCCCAGTCCACAGCTTCCTTCTTGCGGGCTTTCGGTGCGTCAGGATTATCCACTAGAGTTATCACTACACCTGATTTATTAGCTTTAGCCCTTGTGACTTGAACCTCTGTGTCAGCATGTTATCTGACTACATCATGTTGGCGCTTGGCGAATTCTCTTTGAGTTGCATTAATTCTACCTATATTTCCTTATTATGCTTTTTCTTCATGGCACATTCTACCTTGGTGTCCCCAGGCTATTGGAAATAGTAGCATGTGAAGGTAGTAGATCCACCAGCATGTCCTTGGCCTCTCCTTCCTGAGTAGTTTATGCAACCTCTCTGCTCCCGTGCCTTCCCACTCCCGGGGGTCTTCTTTCCACTCCTTCCATGTTTACCATGGGGAATTTATTTTTCATGTTGTACCTACAGTTCCATGTAATATGACTGTACACATTACAGATGGTACATGTCAGTGGCACGATGTATTCCTCCTTGAGGTGGCCTTCTTGTTTGCATTGAGAGCAGAACACATTTTTGTGGAATTCTGAGCTTTTGTTCTTTTTCATTTCCTACATCATCTACTTTATCTACAACACAAGTTCTTCGGGGCTCATTTTTACCTTCGTGGATTTCTTCTTTTTCTCCTTTCTTTTCTTCAGTGCCCCTGGGGTGTCCTGTGAGGTATCGCTTGAATCATCCTCCTCAGTTGTGACACTTTTCATGGGCTTCCTCTTTTTTCTTCTTTCTTGGCTTCTTTTTTCTGTCCTTTTGGCCAACTCAATCAGTTCCTCAATGTAAAACCCCCACCCCCTCCGCGATGCCCCCTCTGAGGGCCCTGGCGACGACGGAAGCAGTGTCAGCCTCTCGTGCCAGGCAAGGATCCACACTCGGGGCCTCGTTTTCACGGATATCCGGACAAGAGACTAGCTCGGTGGTTCCTCCGAAAACCAAACCCGAAAAAACTTCCCTCGCCCAGAAGGCAAGGGCAATTCCACCAAGAAAATCATCTAATGGGAGAATTGATCTAACGAGTCAAAGTCTTAACTAACCAAAATGATCTGACCGAACCCGAAAGTCACATGGTCAAATCAAAGAAGAGACTTGCACTTGGTCCATAGAATCACCGCTTTTTTTCTCCTTTAGCGAGGCACAGCCCGTTGATTCCCTCCCACAGAACAAGGGCCTTCGTGGACTTAATCTAACTATGGTAACTTAATCATAACTATTTGTATTGTAGGAATCCCCCAATCCAGCCAACCGGCCCATGGGTTATTAGCCTAACCACTGTATTGGTGGGATTCCTTTATAAACATTGGATTATATTTTGCTCGGGTACCGACGAAAAGAGTTCCCAGGCCCCCTAGCCGGTGCTTCAAGCAAAATTTAAGGTAGCCATACCACTTAAACACCTAATATGAAATTGCCA
This sequence comes from Cibotium barometz, assembly GCF_041138505.1. NCBI lineage: Eukaryota > Viridiplantae > Streptophyta > Polypodiopsida > Cyatheales > Cibotiaceae > Cibotium > Cibotium barometz. Next base: position 60,863,645 of record NC_141056.1, read on the forward strand.
TTATAACAGATTCGGCTGTCTTTCAAACAATCTTTCAATGAAATCATAGTATTACTGATCATAATCCTCCAAAATATTGAGCCCATTGTTTTACAAAATATATCATCTAGACTCTCCATTGAAGACCAGCTAGTCAACCAACGAGATCCAATATCAAAATTCAGTTCACAAAAGTCATTCTTTTCAGTTCATCCGTATCTTCCTCGATGTACGCATGGGTGTCCTAGCAACCGCGAGCTCGTGCATCACCTTGTGAATGGATGTGATGTGATGTGAATCGGGATGTGAATGAATGATAAGGGATGTGAATGGATGTGATGTGATGTGAATCGGGATGTGAATGAACGATAAGGGACATGAATGAATGTGTTAGCATGTGAATCAGGATGTGAATGAATGAGATGTGATGTGAAATGAATGTGATAAGATGCGATGTAAACTGGATAGACGTTAATGTATGCGAAGTGATGAGATATATGGGTAGATGCAAGTGGGTGAGATCTGATGAGGAAAAATGAGGAAATAAGTGATGAGATAGAAAAAGATGTGATTAGATGAGAATGGGAATGCTTATGAAATGAGGTGGATTGATGTGCATGGATGTTTGAATGATGTGGATTGACATGTGGATTGATGTGGATGGATGTATGAAAGATATGGATGGATGTGTGGATAATGTGGATTGATGTGGATGATGTGGATTGATGTGTGTATGACGAGTGAAGGATGTGGATGATTTGGATGGATGTATGGATGAGGAGGATTGATGTGTGGATAATGTGGATTGATGTGCATGGATGCTTGAATGATGTGGATTGATGTGTGGATTGATGTGGATGGATGTATGGATGATGTGGATTGATGTGGATGATTTGGATGGATGTGTGGATGAGGAGGATTGATGTGTGGATGAGGATGATTGATGTGTCGATAATGTGGATTGATGTGCATGGATGTTTGAATGATGTGGATTGACGTGTGGATTGATGTGGATGATGTGGATTGGTGTGTGTATGATGAGTGAAGGATGTGGATTAATGTGGATGATGTATGGATGAGGTGGATTGATGTGTGGATAATGTGGATTGATGTGCATAGATGTTTGAATGATGTGGATTGACAGGTGGATTGATGTGGATGGATGTATGGATGATGTGGATTGATGTGTGGATGATGCGATTGGATGTGATTTGATGTAGGAATGATGTGATGTGATAGGGATCTATGATGAAAATAAAATTGTGGTAACATGAAAAAAAAGATGGGGTCTAATGTGAAAGGATGCGGAGTAATGAGAAAAGATAGAAATATTGTTGGAACTGTATTTGTTTGTGAAATCTGTTTTTAAATGACTCTTTTATGTCAAGAATGCTGGGGAAGAATTTTGACCGTCTTGTGAATGAGGTCGTGGTGGAGACCTATCTGTTTAAGTTGCAACTGCTGACGGAGAGTCATCGGAGGAGGTCTCGCGTAGCAAGGTCGGCCGAGGTCTTGACCAGCCTCGGTTTGATTAAATGGTGAGCTTCCGATACAGTGGATGAGGGACCAAGGAAGCAGCCTATGAGTGAAGCGCTAGGTGACCTGTGAAGGATTCTAGAGAGTGCTGACCATATGGTGCTCGGTCTCTAGGTCACCGAAGATACCCACGAGTACGTCGCGGAAGATATTGGAACAAGGAGTAAGAGTTGTTTTCTGAATTCGGTCATGGATCTGGTTGATTGACCTTGCTGGTCCTCAAAACAGATGAGTCCATGGCTCTTTTATATGGATATGTTGGTTGATCTTGCTGATCTTCAACGGAGATTCCATTTGGATATTTTTATGTGATTATATTGCCGGGTACTATGAGCTAGGAACTATAGAAAAGGCCCCTAATTGAACAGGTGGTGAGCGTTCTGGTTGCCAATGATGCCATAGGTACACCGATGAAGGAAGGAATTAGAAATTAGAATTCAACTAGATAATTAGAGGATTATGATCAATAACACTATGGTTCATTAAATGATTGTTTTAAAGATTGTTGAATCTGTGAAAAAGGCAAGTTAATATTGGGTGTGTAAGTGGCATGACTAGTTTTATGTTTGAATGAATATCCGGCTAGGGGGCCTGGGAACTCTTTTCCCTGGTACTCGGGACAAAACCCAACCAAATTCCTAATTGGATCCCATCACTACAGTGGTTGAGCGGTTGGCTAACCCATGGGACACTGATGGGGTTAGGCTGGACTGATGGATCCGTAAATCGAGACTCAATTTCTGTATAGTACTATAGATGAGGTAAATCTTGGATAAAAATTGTTCTATGGAAAAGAATCAACAGCTGTGCCTCTCAATGAGGAAAAAAGCGTTGGTCTCTATGATCCAAGTACAATCTTTTCCTTGATCTGACTATGGGACTTATGTGTTCGGTCAGATCAGTTCAGTTAGTTAAGACTTTTGACTACGTTAGAGAAAAGTTATCCTGGAGGAATTGCCCGTGCTTTCTGGGCAAGGGAAGTTTTTCAGGTTCTCGGTTTTGGTAGAACCGATGGATTAGTCTCTTGTTCGGATATCCGTGGGGGCAATGCCCCGAGTGTGGGACCCTGCCCTGCGCAAGAAGTGCTACTTCCGCTGCTAGCACCCCTGAATTCATTGCGCGGTGGGGTCAGGGATCTTACAAGGAAAGCTTGGATTGATAGGCATCTCAAGTACAAAATTTTCAAACAAGGAGACCTGTTATTGGTCTACAACTCCAAGTTGGGATCGCACCCCAAAAATTTCAAGATTCGGTGGATAGGCCCATTCATGCAAAAAAACCTAGTAAGTCAGAATGCCTTTACATTAGAAGGCTTGGATGACATAACTTTCCACAAAATAGTGTGAACGGCTTTAGGATGAGAAAATAAATGGGCCAACCGCCGGTGGTAGTCACATGGGAAGAAGAACAAGTGGAGGACCAGGAGCCGGTCTCTGAAGCATCTACTGTGGCATGATCTCACTAGAGAAAATTAACGCGAAAAACCCAGAAAACAAAAAAGCCATGGAGGGAGTCCGTAGGGTTGTCCAGTCTATAAGAGATCACAGTTCTACATGCAAATAAGGCCAGGTGAGCAAAGAAGAGAACAAACAAGTGTACGCCAACCAGATCCATGTTAGCAATGCAAATGGCCACGATGTTGACATAAGTGATTGCATGGAGGATAATTTTCCCATAATATCATTACATGTGGAGGGGAAGGAGCCCATAAAGATTTCAGTGTTGCTCACAGTGCACCACACACTAGGGTTGCCAAAATGGATGGGGCACTAGACACAAACATAAAGGCCAAGGTGAAGGAAGAAATCCCAAAGATAGGAAACATGCACCAAGTGAAGGATGTGGTAGATGATACCCGGAGAGAGAAATTTGTCTTCTTCTTGGAAAATGTAATGTTCATGGGAAAGCCAGAGGACATGTAAAACAAGAATTACAGGCTGCTTAGAGCAACAGAATCATGTGAGAAAATAAATTGGGTAGCCATCTACAAAGAAACTCTGGCAAAATGAGCAACCACATGGGCCAAAGACAAACAGTGACAGTGGTGCATGTGCACTTAAGGGCAATTCCCCAAGCTGCCAAGTCCGTAGCATCCACTATAGGACGATCACACCACAAAGCCGGAGGATCCTCAAAGACCACCAAAATGACTTTAAGTTCATTTGAAGATGATGTGGATGAGAAAGATGAATGGCAGAAGATATCCCAGAAGGCCAGCAAAAAGAGAAAGCAGAGAGTGGATGAAGACCTATTTCCAAATTTGGAAGAAGTGAAGAAACAGAAAGTGGAAGAGGAAAGGAAAAAGGCAACAAGAGGAGAGATAGAAGCAAGAAGCTGTTTGTAGAGGCTGGAAAAAAAAAGAATCTCAAAGAGGAGAAAAGGGAAAATGAGGAAGAAGAGAAGAGAAGAAAAGATGAGGAAGAGAAAAAGAAAAGAGAAGGGGAAAAACCGAAAAAGAGAGAAGAAGAGGCAAGATGGCTCTGCAGGGGCAGAACTTTGTATACCACAAGAACTTCGTGTTGAAAGATCGGTAGAGGAGGAGGAGACACACACACAGGAGCAAACCCTAATGTATATTCCAAACCCTAACCATAGAGGGAAGCCATGTCCACTCTCACACAAAGCATAACGCACTAATGCATAATCCACACAACACACAATGAGTTGTGTCCACACTCTACTAACCCTAGCTAATGTCCACACACTATGACCAGCTGGACACGCGGTCATTTATGTCTCACACATGTTCCTACCTAATCTGCCAGCACATAGCATAGCTGGCTCACACTGACATCGAGCTTGAATATCTCAACAGCCCCTCTCAAGCTCATGATGTACTGCCGATGAAGATGTAGATGAGCTTGGGATATCAACACTCTCAACACTCCCCCTCAAGCTCATCCCATGTACTCCCAACATAGTCCGGAAGTACTCAAACTTCTCCCTGCTAAGTGGCTTCGTGAAGATATCAGCCACCTGCTCATCAGTCTTCACATAGTGAAGATCAACTGTACCATCCAGCACCTTTTCTCTGACAAAGTGATAATGGACCTCTATGTGTTTGGTCCTCGCATGAAATACTGGATTCTTTGTCAACTGTATACTGCTCATGTTGTCACAATGAATGACAACTTTCCCATCAAGAGGCTCACATAAATCTGCCAAGAGACTCTTTAACCATATAGCCTCACAAGTAGCAATGGCTGCACCTCTGTACTCAGCCTCTGTACTGGATAAAGCAACTGTAGGTTGCTTTTTGCTACTCCAACTCACCACAGCACTGCCAAGTGTAAAAGCATATCCACTAGTAGACCTCCTGTCATATGTGCTATCTGCCCAATCAGCATCTGTGTAGCCATGTATGTCCAAGCTTTTACCACTCTCATAGAATAAACCATAATGTGCTGTGGTTTTCACATATCTCATGATGCGTCTCACTGCATCCAAATGTGGCTTCCTGGGGCTCTGCATAAACTGGCTGACTAGCCCCACTGCATAACTCAAATCCGGGCGTGTGATAGTCATATATATGAGACTACCAACCATCTTCCTGTACATGGAAGGATCATCCAATTCCTCGCCATAATCAGCCCGCAACTTTACATTTTGCTCCAATGGTGTACTCATAGGGGGAGTGTTGAGATATCGAGCTCTAGTGAGGCGATGGACACTGATGACCCGCCTGGGGGATAGGCCCCACACTTACACCACTGGCATAGTTGGTGAGATCTTGGGTGATATGCGGCCAGTGGATGACAGGCTGTGTGACAGCCATTCTAGAGACTGGCATAGTTATAGCGCCAGCTCATTTAGTCGGGTTCACACTATAGAGAACCCGTGTATGTATTTGGTTGAGTACCTTTCATATTGTGTGTACTCTTATTCTTGTATATGGTGTGTTGAGTGTTGAGTAGAGAAAGAGAATATTTTCAGCCTCTCACCTTGTGTGTTCTCTATTAGGGTTTTGTGAGTGTGTGTGTGTGCTTGCAAGAGCTCAAGCTCTCTTCCCCCCTGCATCTTTTCATGGTATCAGAGCCTGGTTTGTGCTAAGGGCTGAGCTGCAAGCAAGAGAACCACAGGAAGCGGTACGAGGGTAAGAGCTACAACTACTCTTCCCTATTGTGTTGGTGACTACACCCTTGTCGGGAGCTCTACGGGAGGCACCGGCAAACGATCTCCGATTGAGGAGCTTTCTTCGCGGGAGTGAAGCTATAGGGCAACTATATAGTCCTACGGACTGGTCCTACGGACTGAAATTTTTGGGCCGAAAACGCGTTTCGGGCGCGTCTGGACCTCCGTTTTTCAGAAAGCAGGCGATTTCGAGCACTGCGGGTAAGTCATCGATTGTCTGCAGAACTCTGTTTTAAGAACTGCAGGAAGACAGATTGACTGTGCAGACACTGTGGGTGCTGCAAAGAGGTCTACAGTTGCCATTGGGTGTATGTATGCACATTGAAGTCACTGGTTGTGACATTTGAGTGGACTACAGTACCGCTGTGCAGAAAATACTGCAGGTTGTGCAGAAAAACCAGAGTGCAGGTTCTGGTAAAATTGTGTGTTTGGCAAGATGTCTAATGATGGCATAACATAGATTGTGGCTGAGAAGCTGGATAAGAATAACTTCCATGCTTGGAGGTTCAGGTTAACGAATTTCCTGATGGGAAAAGGCTACTGGGACTACATAGAAGGAGAGCATGAAGAGGCACCGGAGATACCGGATATAAATCCGACTGCTGCAGATGTGAAAGAGTTTAAAGACTGGAACCAAGGAGCCAGGAAGGTTATGTATTGGCTTTCCATTAGTATACAGGACACCATGATTGGGCACATTCAGGATGCCAAGTCCCCCAAGGAGGCGTGGGACACCTTGGTAAAGCTGTATGAAACAAATACCAAGGCACGTAAGATACAGTTGAAGAATGAACTTCATACTGTGGAGAAAAAGAGCATGTCTGTGAATGACTATGCGTTGAAGATAAAGGGTATTGTGGAATCCCTTGCATCTATTGGTGTGTCAGTAGATGATGACGACAAGGTGGAAGTCTGTCTACGTGGTCTCGGGCCACAATACAAGGCGTTCAAGACGTCTATTCAGACTCGGGAAAACATTCCCAACTTTACAGATTTGGTGTCTATGCTGATTATCGAAGAGAAGAGCTTGGGTGAAGACCAACAGACTTCACAAAGCAAAAATAGTTCAGAGCAACATGCCTTCTACACGAGTTCAGGAAGAGGACGAGGTAGAGGAGGCCGTGGACGCGGTCAAGGAGGTGGCCGAACAGGTAATCAGAATTATGGCCAGCAGCAGCAGCAACAACAACAGTCCCAGAATCAACAACAACAACAACACGCAGGTGAAAGAGGCAAATTCAGAGGCAGGGGGAGTCAAAGAGGCCGTGGAAATTGGCAAAGGCAATATAATGATGCACGTGAATGCTATTATTGTGGTAAGCCTGGACATGTGCAGGCAGAATGTTATAAGAAGCAGGCTAACATGCAAAATGGGAAAGTGCAGCAAAACAACTATGCATCCTCAAGCAGAAACAATGAGGATAATGAAAGGTTGTTTGTTATGCAGCATGTCGTGAATGCCATGTCTGAAAATGTGGATGCAGCACAAAAAGATAATGTATGGTATGTGGATTCAGGCGCTTCGAACCACATGACGAGTCATGGAGAGTGGTTCAAGGAGATGAAAAACCCGAAAAGACCAGGTTTTGTGGAAACAGGGGATGACACTGCTCATCCAATTGCCCACATTGGAGATGTGCCATTATCTATGCAGGATGGCAAAGTGAAGTACCTTGCAGATGTACTTCATGTACCGAACATAACAAAGAATCTGGTTTCAGTTGGCCAAATGATTGAGCAGGGGTTGCAGGTTAGGTTTAACCCTGATGGATGTTATGTTGAAGATTTTAAAGACAAGTGCAGGTTGGTTGCAAAAGGCAACAGAGTGGGCAGAATGTTTACGTTGGATGTAGACATGCCTGAAATGAGTGCTGCAATGTTTGCAAATGGTTCAGGAGTTGTTGCAGACACAGACATATGGCATAAAAGAATTGGACATGTAAATGTGCAGAGATTGAAGTCTATGCAGACAAAAGGAATTGTGACAGGGCTGCCAAAATTTAAAGTGGAAGGTATGCAGAAAATATGTGAAGCATGCCAATTTGGGAAGCAAACAAAGCATGTGTTTCCACGTAACAGATATGTGAGCAGAAATGCACTAGATGTTGTGCATTCAGATGTATGGGGTCCTACGAAGACCGTGTCTATGGGAGGCTGCAGGTACTATGTCACTTTCATTGATGACCACACAAGGAAAGTGTGGGTATATTTCATGAAGGAGAAGAGTGAGGTATTCACTCACTTTCAGAATTTCAGAGTTTTGGTTGAAAAGCAAACAGGGAAATATGTTAAGTGCCTAAGGTCAGATGGAGGGGGAGAATACTTCTCCAATGAGTTCTCTGAATTTTTGAAGAAGAATGGTATTCGGAGATAGTTCACATGCAGATACACTCCGCAGCAAAATGGAGTTGCTGAGCGGAAAAACAGGCACATTGCTGAGATTGCGCGAGCATTGATGGAAGAGAAGAATATGCCGCATTGCTATTGGGCTGAGGCTGTTTCTACAGCAGTATACATCATGAACAGGACTCCAACTGCAGCCATACATGATGTAACTCCAGAGGAGAAGTTTACTGGCAGAAAACCAGATTTGTCTCATCTGAAAGTCTTTGGATGCATTGCATATGTGCATGTGCCAGATGAGCTGAGAACTAAGCTGGATCCAAAAGCTGAAAAATGTGTGTTTATTGGATACTCCCTTGAGCAAAAGGGATACAGGTGTTATAACCCTACTACACGTGAGTTGAGGGTAAGCAGGGATGTCGTCTTTGATGAGATGAGCAGCTGGTATGCTGCTGAAAAAGAAGCTGTTGGGGCTGATGTGAGTGGAAGTGTGGTTGCACAGAATGCAGGTCAGCAATCACAGTCTTTGAGTGGACCAGGAGAGTCCTCATCTAGTGGGTCTGTTGATAGACCATGGAGTGGCAGGTTGCGTCATAATACCAGTCCTGCAAATGTGATTAGTACATCACGTAAAGGAAAAGAGAAAGTGGTTGAGCCCCTTGGTATGCCTGACATTTCTGCAGGGCATTCTCATGTTGATGGAGAGTCTAGTGGCTCAGATATGAGCCTTGATGAGGAGCTTGGGATCCCAGCTATGAGAACACCTGGTGTAAAGAAGGCTATGGAAGCCATGAATGAAAAGCTGCGAAGATCAGGGAGAGTGAAGAACCCTGTGCAGAGATTTACATATGATGGTTATGTGGCACATCACTATGCATATATGGCAAAGGTTGTGCAGGTTGTTGAGCCCACATGCATTGATGAGGCTGTTGGAAATGTGTGTTGGGAGAAAGCCATGGATGAGGAGATGGATGCACTATATGGAAATGAAACTTGGGATTTAGTGCAATTGCCTGAAGGCAAGAAAGCCATAGGATGCAAGTGGGTGTACAAAGTTAAACATAACAGTGATGGAAGCATAAACAGGTACAAGGCTAGATTGGTAGCCAAAGGATATGCGCAGACATATGGGATTGATTATGAGGAAACTTTCAGCCCAGTTGCCAAGATGGCAACGGTGAGAGTTGTGATAGCAGTGGCTGCGTCAAAGCAATGGTCTTTACATCAGATGGATGTAAAGAATGCATTCTTGCATGGGGATTCGCAAGAAGAGGTGTATATGTTGCAGCCACCAGGATATGAGGATGTGGGTCACCCCGAGCATGTTTGCAGGTTGAAGAAAGCCTTGTATGGCTTAAAGCAAGCACCAAGAGCATGGTCTGACAAGATTTCTGAATATCTTGTCACTATTGGCTTTCATGTAGCCAATGCAGATTTCTCATTGTATGTGAGACATGGTGATAGAGGAGTTGTGCTTGTTGTCATCTATGTAGATGACTTGATCATTACGGGGGACCATGATGCAGAGATCTTTGATGTAAAGATCTTGCTTAGACAGAAGTTTGAGATGAAGGATCTGGGGGAGCTCAGATATTTCTTGGGCATTGAGGTGATTAGGTCACCACATGGTATTGGATTACTGCAGAGACAGTATGGCTTGGACATGTTGTCCAAGTATGGTATGACAGGCTGTAAGCCTATTTCTGTGCCATTGGATCAGAATGGCAAGTTGAGTGCAGATTCAGGAGAGATCTTGGAGGATCCTACTATGTACAGGAGCATAGTAGGAAGTTTGATCTACATGACGATCACCAGACCAGATTTGAGCTATGCTGTTGGGTTGGTGAGTCAGTTTATGCAAGTTCCACGGAAACCGCATTTAGATGCAGTGAGACGCATACTGAGGTATGTGAGGTCTACTTTGCATTGTGGACTATTCTATGAGACTGGGACAGAGATATGTGTACATGGGTACACAGATGCTGATTGGGCTGGTAGTATCTCAGATAGAAGATCTACCAGTGGATTCATGTTTTCTTTGGGGAGTGCTGCTGTGACTTGGAGCAGCAAGAAGCAGCCTATGGTTGCTCTATCGAGTACAGAGGCCGAGTACAGAGGAGCTGCTATGGCAGCATGTGAGGTAGCTTGGTTGAGAAAGCTACTTGCAGATTTGGGTCTATCACTGGATAGACAAGTTGTCATTTTCTGTGACAACATTAGTAGTATACAGTTGGCCAGGAACCCAGTCTTTCATGCTCGTACGAAGCACATAGAGGTCCACTACCACTTCGTCAGAGAGAAGGTCTTGGCAGGAGACCTTGACCTTGTTTATGTCAGCACAGAGGATCAGGTAGCTGACATCTTCACCAAAGCATTGGGTACAGAGAAGCTCCGCAGATTCAGGGCTTCGCTTGGTGTACATGAGATGGAGTTGAGCTCGAGGGGGAGTGTTGAGATATCGAGCTCTAGTGAGGCGATGGACACTGATGACCCGCCTGGGGGATAGGCCCCACACTTACACCACTGGCATAGTTGGTGAGATCTTGGGTGATATGCGGCCAGTGGATGACAGGCTGTGTGACAGCCATTCTAGAGACTGGCATAGTTATAGCGCCAGCTCATTTAGTCGGGTTCACACTATAGAGAACCCGTGTATGTATTTGGTTGAGTACCTTTCATATTGTGTGTACTCTTATTCTTGTATATGGTGTGTTGAGTGTTGAGTAGAGAAAGAGAAGATTTTCAGCCTCTCACCTTGTGTGTTCTCTATTAGGGTTTTGTGAGTGTGTGTGTGTGCTTGCAAGAGCTCAAGCTCTCTTCCCCCCTGCATCTTTTCACTTACACCCTGTCATGCCATACTTTGCCAACATATCCAAGGCATATTGGCGCTGTACTAACCAAGTACCTGCATGATCTTTCACCACTTCAATGCCAAGGAAGTATCTCAACTCACCAAGATCTTTCATGTCAAATTGCCCACTCAAAGCTTTCTTGACATGCATCACATCTGCACTATGATCACCTGTAATAATCAAGTCATCCACATAGATGACTAGTAAAACAATCCCATGCTCTGTCTTCTTCACATACAGTGAAGAATCTGTTGTAGAAATCTGAAAACCAAGTGAGATAAGATATCTGCTCATCTTATCACTCCAAGCACGTGGTGCTTGCTTCAGACCATACAATGCCTTTTTCAACCTGCATACGTGAGTGGGATATCTAGGGTGTACATACCCTTCTGGCTGTGCCATGTATACTTCCTCTTGTAGATCTCCATTCAGAAATGCATTCTTAACATCCATCTGATGCATTTCCCAGCCATTAGCTGCAGCCATAGCAATGACTGCTCTCACTGTGCCCATCTTAGCCACTGGGCTAAACGTCTCATCATAATCCAATCCTTGGGTCTGTGCATAACCCTTTGCTACCAATCTTGCCTTATGTCTTTCAATAGAACCATCAGATTTGCACTTCACTTTGTAAACCCATTTACATCCAATAACATTCTTGTCCTTTGGTAGTGCAACCAAATCCCATGTATCATTATGGACCAATGCGTCCATCTCCACATCCATTGCTTTTTCCCATACATGCTCTCCAATAGCCTCTGTATAGCATGTAGGTTCCACATGCTTCACCATAGATGTCATGTATGCATAGTGCATAGCAAAATCTCTGTATGTCAACCTGTCAACAGGATATCTGACCCTCTGGGATCTCCGCAATGCATGCGGGTCACTCTGTACACCTGTGACTCTAGCATGTGGTGGCACATATCTGTCCTGTCTAGCACCAGGTGTGCGTAGAACAGGTATGCCAAGCTCCTCATCCAAACTTTCAGAACTGGATGACTCATATCCTGTGATTCCAATTCCTTCGACTTTCTTTTTGCCTTTATCCATAGCACTACTCCCAGTGCTTACACTTTCATGCCTCAAACATCCTGACCATGGACGTACACTGCTGCTCTCAGCTTCTGCTGATGGCCCAGACATAGTAGTTGAACTAGAACTTGCTTGTGATGGCAAGTTCACAGGCACATCTGCTTCCAGTGACTCAATAACACCTTCATCTTTTGCTTTATACCAACTAGCAAGCTCATCAAACACCACATCACGTGAGATGACCACTTGTCTAGTTTGTGGATTATAACACTTGTAGGCTTTTCGATCCTGTGCATATCCAACAAATATACATTTCTCTGCTTTAGGATCCAACTTTCTTCTTCTTTCATCAGGCACATGCACATAAGCTATGCATCCAAAAACTTTAAGATGTCCAATGTCTGGCCTATAACCTGTGAGCCGCATCTCTGGCGTGCTTCCATGAATGGCTGCTGTAGGTGTTTTGTTCAATATGTATACTGCAGTAGCACATGCTTCTGCCCAATAGTAATCTGGCATGCTCTTTTCATTAAGCATCGCCCTTGCCACTTCACATATAACTCTATTCTTTCTCTCAGCCACACCATTCTGCTGAGGTGTATACCTGCATGTCAATTGTCTCCTTATCCCATGCTTCCTCAAGAAATGCTCAAAAGCTTTTGAGGTATATTCACCACCTCCATCTGTCCTCAGACATTTAATCCAACAGCCATACTGCTTTTCTGCAAAAGCTTTGAAATCCATGAATTTTTCCAATACTTCACTCTTCTCCCTGAGAAAGTATATCCATGTCATCCTGCTAAAGTCATCAATGAATGTAACATAGTATAAGCTGCCTTTGATAGATGGGTTTTGTGCAGGACCCCATACATCACTGTGCACGATCTCAAGTGGCCTGTTACTCATATTTCCTTCTCTAGGAAATCTCAATCTTGCCTGCTTCCCAAACTGACAGGCTTCACAAACATGCATATGTCCATCATATTTGAACCTAGGCAAACCATTGACAATGCCTCTTGTTTGCATGTTCTTTAATCTCTGTATATTTACATGGCCAATCCTCTTGTGCCACATATCAATATCCTGTACCACATTCCTGCTCTTTGAGAACATGGCTGATTTTAGCTCAGGAATTCCAGCATCCAGCTTAAACAGTCTTCCTTCTTTCTTGCCTTTAGCAATCACTCTACATCCATGTTTGAAATCTTCAACGAAGCATCCATGCTCATTGAAGCGAACCTGTAATCCCTGTTCCACCATTTGACCAACTGAGGCCAAGCTTTTAGTGATTGAAGGCACATACAGCACATCTGACATAGACTTTGTCTGACCATTATGCATGACCAATGGTACACTTCCAACATGTGTAATGACATGCTGGGTATCATCACCTGTTTCCACATAGCCCTTCACATCCATGGGCTTTATATGCTCAAACCATTCTCCATGGCATGTCATATGATTTGATGCTCCTGAGTCCATGTACCATGTATCATCATTCTCAGCATTTGTCGTCATAGAACCCACAACATGCTTCATGGCAAACAAATGATTTGCAGTTCCATCATTGCTACTTGATGCATAGTTGCCACCATGTTGTGCATAGTTTCCACCATAATGACCACCACGTTGTGCTCTTCCCCCTCTCAAATCATTCTGTTTGCGAAAGCAATCTCTCGCCATATGACCATATTTGCCACAATAATGGCATTCCACATCTTGCATAGAATTTTGTTGGCCTTGCCAACGTCCTCTTCCACGGGGGTTACCTCTGCCTCTTTGTGGTGCATATCCACGACCACCTCGAGCACCATATGAAGGCTGAAAATTCTGTTGTGGAGGCCTATCCTGCCATCCACGACCATTACCACCACGTCCACGTGATGCAAATCTCCCCCTGCCTCTAAAGCCTCTCTGCGAGTAGAAAGCCTGATTTCTGCCATCATCATGGCTAGTAGATGCATCCAGAAATGAATCACTGAGCTTGATTTCCTCAACCAATAAGAGTGAAACCAACTCATCGAAGTCGGGTAAACCTGTACTCCTCACTGAGATAGATGTATCAAAAGATTTGTATTCCTTGCCAAGACCACGCAAGGTAATATCCACCAAATCATCATCAGGCATGGGGGCATTTATTGTGGCCAATGCATCTGCAAACTTCTTGATTTCTTGCACATAATCATGTATGCTCCTTTTATTCCTTTTCACATTGTGTATCTGCTGTCGCAATTGAGACTTGCGAGCACTCGTATCTGTATCAAACATCTTGACCAAAGTATCCCATGCATCTTTGGGATTCTCAGCATCCTGAATGTGTATGAGCATAGCATCAGAAATGCATATAGACAAATAATGCAGCACTTTGAATGCTCTCTCTGACCACTGCTTATGAGCAATAAGCTGCTGCTGTGTAGGTTGCCGAGGTAGCTCAGGCTCAGGCTCAGCACCTGTAATGAGATTCCAAAATCCTTTCCCTTTCAAGAAACTCTTTATCCTGTACTTCCATGCCTGGAAGTTCTTCCTATCCAGCTTTTCACCAACAATCTGAACTGGATTGTCCGACATGTTCGCTCAATGCATACACCTTCCGCACACTTCAAATCTGTAAATGAGACTTCCTCAGCTCAACCACACTCCAATTAATGTTCCAGATACTCCAAGATAGCCAACAAACTCCAAATTTGATGTAGAAAATCAACCTGTAATCATCCAAGACGAACTGTCTCACTCAGTGCGGGATACCCTGTATTGACACGCCTTCCAAGGCTCCAGATCGAAATGTAATGGTGCAATCAAGTATAGGCAACTTGCATTGACACCTAATGAACCTCAATGTTGAGTATCAACTCCATTTGACATGTGTAATTATCAATTTTTGAAAACCCCTTTCTCTGTTTTTGAAAAAACCAGAAAAACCAGTAATGATTTGGCTCTAATTCCTTCAATATTTCACCAAATTGAGCAACCAGGCATTCATTGGCTTAGCAATAGTGTCCATCAACTCCATGTAAGAGGAATTTGTCCAATTGTAAAACACCAAAGATTAATTGCTCGATTAAAATGCTCTATTTCTCTGCAACCAGTGGACAGCCTGTTTTAATCAGCTCATTCCCAGCTCAATTAAGCATCATTGGCCAAACAAATCACATAGCCCTCTTCTCCAAGATGTAAAGCATCCAATTGCTAAGAGAGTTATGGAAGATATCAAGCACCAAGTGAGAAATTGACCTCCTCGCTCCAAAATGAACAGTTTTCTGCCCTGTTTTCTCTGTAGAGGCTGCGCCGCCTGCTGTAGGGCCCTTTGGGAAGCTTTAAGATGCTAATTGAAGATACCTATAGGTGCCCAACACACCTAGGCATGTGTGTAACCCATCAATGCTTGGATTTTTGTCAAATACATGCTCCAAATCGATCAATTTTTGGCTTCTTTTTCACTGTTTTGTGAGAGGTCAAAAACCAGAGTTTTCCACTCAATTAAATGCATCCAAATTGCTCCAAAATTTGTTCAAGGCTTGCACATGGGTTGCTAATACATCCCTCTTTGACAAATGCATATGTCTTTTGCCAGAATCACTTGTATTTTCACCATACATCAATGTTCCCCAAGCTTTAATGGAAACCTTCAAAAACCAGAATTTTGCCTTGCTTTGATTTGCTCTAAAATGCTTTGCTTTTGCCTGTTTCACCTGCAATCCGCTCAAGGATGTTTAGAAGACCTTACCCGGTAGGCCTAGCTTTCAGATCTGATAAGATTCGGTGTGCTCCAAGCTTCACAGCTCCAATGGCAGCTTCACAGCTTCTTTTCACAGCTTCTTCTTCCCTCTTCACTCACTCACTCATAAACCCTAATAAACAGCACAAGGCTCTGATATCATGTTGAAAGATCGGTAGAGGAGGAGGAGACACACACACAGGAGCAAACCCTAATGTATATTCCAAACCCTAACCATAGAGGGAAGCCATGTCCACTCTCACACAAAGCATAATGCACTAATGCATAATCCACACAACACACAATGAGTTGTGTCCACACTCTACTAACCCTAGCTAATGTCCACACACTATGACCAGCTGGACACGCGGTCATTTATGTCTCACACATGTTCCTACCTAATCTGCCAGCACATAGCATAGCTGGCTCACACTGACATCGAATCGAGCTTGAATATCTCAACACTTCGGCCTTGGGTGGCAACTTTAACACAAAAAATGCAAGAAGGTCCAAGCCACAGCCCAAATGTGCCCGGAGAATTGGAGGTGCAACTCCCCACTCAGCAAAGCTGAGCATGAACAAAGAGCTAGTGACCGTCGCCCAGAACATCCTATCTAAGGGCATCACTATAGTGGAGGATTATGAGTCAAAAGCCTGGAACACTATTCACAAGATGTGAAACCCTAAACCATCAACAACATGGTCTTCTTATAAAAGCAATAAACAAAGCCAAGGAATTGGAGAACAAAGCACAAATCATGGCTCAGCATAATATGGACATACAGAACAAACTTGCCCTGGCGAAGAAGGCCTTGGTCCAAACAAAAAAAGCTGAGTGAAGGGAAGATCAAAACCCTCACCAGTGAGAAAAATATGCTTCAGACTCAGGTGGAGAGACTTAGAGTGGAGTTAGAAGAAGCCTAGAGGACAGCTAAGGTCTGGAGTGACACCATTCAAGGGTTGAAAGAAGAAGTGTTGGAGAGCACTACAGCATTGGCAGTTACCTAGACGGAGGTCCAAGCCTTGAAGAACCAGGAGGAAGAAGAGATATTGTGCCTTCCATTGGATGCCAAAATAGCAATTGTAAAGATAGAAAAGGCTAGACTCAGCAAGGTATGGGACCAAGCTATGGAAGCATTAATTGCAATACAAGAATAGATGGCTTGTAAAGCTTAAAAGGTCATCCATGACCTAGATGAAGCTGATGATGCTGACAAGGAGAAGTAATAACAACCACAAGAGAAAGAGTAAACATAGCACAACAACCACAACAATAGCATCAGTAGCCTACAGACCAAGGATCTAGGCCAAGTACTTCCAAAAAAGAGAAGCAAGAAGAAAGCGAGGAGCCTCGTGCAAGCCCAGAAGGCTACCACATGGAAAGCAACTCACTGGGAGAAGGAGGCCAAAAAGAAGGAGAGAGAAACAAAGAATTACAGCAGGAATTACAAGGTGCAACACCCCTCCCAGGAGTATGTAAAAATTCTGAGAGAAGCCTATAAAGACAAAGACGAGGCCAAACCACTGGTAGAAGAGTATAAGGAAAAACTAGAGAAGAGCACAAAATTTGAAATGGATATAATCAAAAAACTAAACGTTCTGGAATTAGAAATGCAACATTGTGTGGAAAATGAGGATCAACTCAGAAGAGAAAGGCCCGGAGACTGGGAAGAATACAATACAACCCTCTAGAAGCAGATAGAGGAGGCACGACCAATGGCAGAAAAGATACAGTTGACCCAAAAAACAAGATTACAATGGAAACTGGAGTTGAGAGAAGTGAAAGAAGAAGTTGCAAGACTAGAAGCTGAAATTGCCAAGGTGAAAGCTGATGCGGAGCTTGCCACATAAAGCACAAAGATGTTGTCAGTCAGTGTGCCAAGAAAGGATAAAGGGGAGCTGCTAATTGAAGTCTGGAAACTGTAGGACGCCAACCAAGCCCTGAATAAAGAAAATAAGCACCTTAAAGATAGCTTAGTTTAACAGCTCAAATGCTCCATGGGCCATCATAGATAACCCATTCTTTGAAGCCTCTCATGTGATGTTCTCAGAGATACTGAAGGCCAACATGGAGTTACCATAGTACATTCACAATGCAGATAGAATAAGGTCTATATTGAGTAGGAAACCCCTTCCTCTAAAACATCCATGCTCTCAATTCTTGTTCTCGCAAACTCCGGAGGGGAGGAAGATGGTTCCACCAAGGATGCAACCACCAGATAGCGTCAATGTTTGGAAGTGGAGCACTAGAGACCCAGATGTAGCAAAATTACAAACCCCACCTCTAGAACATCTGGCGAAATACAAAGAAGCTGCACATGTTTATTGGAGGCCTATTCCAATGGCAGAAAAGAAAATTCTAAGCAAGACCCCACTCCAACCTATGGTGAGAGTTTTTGACCTAAAAACTTCGTAGACCAACAACAAGGGTCTTGGGTGTTTAGAAGAATAGGCCTCAAAACTAAAGAGGTTGCAAAATCACGCCACATACTCGGATAATGTATACATTCCTCACTGTAGTCCT
This sequence comes from Cibotium barometz, assembly GCF_041138505.1. Classification (NCBI taxonomy): domain Eukaryota; kingdom Viridiplantae; phylum Streptophyta; class Polypodiopsida; order Cyatheales; family Cibotiaceae; genus Cibotium; species Cibotium barometz. Next base: position 60,881,760 of record NC_141056.1, read on the forward strand.
CTAGAAATGTTTAAGAATTTTAAGGAAAAAATTTTCATGGAAGTGGGTTCCAGAGTAGAAACTCCAGCACCGGGCTTGCCACGTGTTTTTCCCAGCAGCTCAGTGGCGGGAAAGCGCTCAGTCTAACCACCTTCCATGTCATGAGCACCACCTTGGTACTGCACGTGTGAAGATGGTGGGCTGTAACCACCAAATTATCCATTTCCAAGATCAAGAAGACCGAGCTTAAAAGGATGGAGGAGAAGACACCAGAGCTGAAGATTGTAAAAGAACATGTTTTTAGTCTTATGTCAAGCAATTGCTCAGTTGTGTGTTTGTACTGGTTCTGGAACTAATACAAGAGCAATGTTGCTTTTCCCTTCATCTCTGTGTAATCGTTGCAATGTGTTGAATAGGAATGCTATAACACTGTCTTAATAAACATTTTGTGTATGTGAGAGAGTTATGTGGGGGTGTGAGAGTAGCATGAGTGTGAGAAGTTCCAAAGCTGAGCGGTGTTTTGTGTGTCCCAATGACCACACTAGAGTTCATGTTAAAGCTGAGCCGCGGTGTTTTGTGTGTCCCAATGACCACACTAGAGTTCATGTTCAAATCCAGAAACTCTGGTCAAGAAACAACATGGTCCGCTACTTTGGGGACTGAGTAAGTGGAGAGCACAGGCTAGCGCGAATCATAAAAACACCACAACTACATAATATTTTTGGAGACGTTGTGGCTGCAAAACAAAAGACAACACATCTCAGCAAGTGGCCATGGTCTAGATCCAAAAAGTTGAGAAGGGTGAGGACATCAACTGGGCCACCCTCTGCTTCGCGAAGCTGCAGAAGGAGGCCACCCGCCTGGCGAGCAACACCCATACCAAGATGGCTACTGACAGTGTTATTACCATTTGGTGTCGGGCCGCTACCAAACTTGCCCCAGTGAGCAAAAGTGAAAAATTCTCTAGAACCACGGTCGGCGGAACCACAAATTGTTGGAAAAACCCTATAGAGGTGGTCGTCTCGGAACGAAAAGTCAGCCAGACCTTTGACAGAGGAAGAACCATATCAAAACGCCCATGGTATCTTAATTCAAGCACAATGTACAAAAGAAGAGAAAACACAGAAAAGAAAGAGCTTTCCATTGTAGCTTCCTCCTCTCAGAATCCCTTCATGAATGCCCACACAAAAATATAAGGTAGGTGAAGGGTAGCGGCAGTTAAGGGTAGGTAAAGGGTTATGGTAGTTAAGGGTGGTTCACATGGAAGTGTTGTCGGGGATTGACCGCCGCTATCCCAAGCAACCTATTGAGTGGCTCTAATTATGCATGCAACATACACCAGCCGGATATGGATTTGACACAAGACGAACAGACACAGCCTCTCGGCTACTAAAGGTTACTCCACAACGGAACCGACTACTAAGACTACTCGACTCATGCGGATGATCTTGATCATTGCGTAAAAGAATTTCAAAAGACTTAACATATAGAATCACTAGAAATGATAGTAAATAAGACGATGATAAACAAATAGATGGACTGACTCGAGAGATGCACAGAGATGATACAAAATTGATCTTCCTTTATTGCAAAGAGATAAGAATATATAGAAACAATAATCTTATAAAGCCTTATCAAAACAACCTTTACAATGTTCAGCTTACATCCTTTTATACTACTCACTCACAGTCCTAGTGCAGTACAGAGATATTTTTGTGTTCTGAACACACGATGGATTTATAGAGTAATGACCTATCAACTAGTGATAATGTGCACCACTTTTGACATTCGGTGGCACCGCTTTGGCTCAACAGCTGGGTGACAGTTTGGTTGGCTGTAGTTTTTTGGCAGCTAGCTAGCAAGCCAACACTTGACACGCTTGGTGTGGATCGGATTCCCAATCCGACAACTCGAAGACTAAATCTTTGAGTCTCCTAATGATGTTAGATGCTCCTTAGCATGTTGTTGGAGTCCATTACCCAAATATGGGGACCATGTTAGATGCTCCTTAGCATCTACTCTCAGCATGGGGGAGTTCTGATCATAGAGTGCAGAATAATTTGCCTCTTCAACCTTAGTACCTAGTTATTGGTGATATGGAAGAAAAGATCCAAGAGATGAAGGACGACTTCCTAAAGTTTGAGTTGAGAAACATTGATGCAAGTATGGCCAAATACGTCCCGCTGCATAGGGATGGCCAAAGTGCCCACCATCGCTATCGATCTTTCGGGCCAGGTAGCTTTAGTCTTTGACTCCTCTGAGATCATCATCATCATTACCGGGAGGCTAGTTGGGGTTGTTCAAGTTGGGGGTGAGGTTGGTGGGGGAAGGGGTTGGGGGTTGAGGCGATGCTGCCACAAAAAGGCATCCATCCTCCTCTAGGCGCAAGGGGTTTGGGTAGGTTGGCAGTGATGATATTGTGGCAATGAGGATCTGGAGGTCGTAATAGCCCTGGTAGACGGCTTGGGTGAGGTTGCCCTCCTAGAGTCAGATCATTTCGTGCTATAGGTCCATGATCTCGGTTCTCGCGGAGGCGAGTTCGCCGCGTCGCCGTAGAGGGTGACATTCTTGGCTTCTTTGATGTTGGTGATGACAAGCTGGATATCTGCATGGGTGTCCTGGTTCTTTTGCCTTTGAGTGATTGGCCTCTTCCCAATGACTGGCTTGGAGTTCCTCAATGTGGGCGAGCATCTTTTCTTTGTCGCTCTTGTGTCGCTTGTGCTGTTCTTTGTAGGTCATCTTCATGGTGATCATCTGATCATGTAGCTTGTTGTAATTCTTCTCGAGAGCCACTATATAATCCTTCAGGAGAGCCATGGCAAAATCGTTTTTAGACATTGTCCCCCCTGACTAGGGTACCATGGCCAGTTTAGAGGTTCTCCATGTCAATTGTTGACGCGGGCAGGTCTCCTGGATAGGCTTCTTGCATCGGGCGAGCTCTTGCTCCAATTGGTCCATCTTGGGTGACGGAGGTGGAGGTGGAGGCTTTCGGGGGTGGGGGTTTGGGTTGAAGCAGTCAGGGCATGGGGAGCGGTAGAATGGAGAGAGGCGGGCGTTGGACTTCGCGCGTCGGATTGTGCATCACCTTCATCATCCGAGTCGGCGTCTCCTTTTGGCTGGATGGCCAATTGCTTGCATTGGCCAGTGAGGATTAGGCAGAGCTCATCCATGAGTTGGTCCCAGAGACAGCTAAGCTCATCTTGCAGACTGTTGAAGAGGTCTGCGAGGACGCCAGTGTCAATCTGGATGGTATTGGGGGAGGGGTTGGTATGGAACTTGAGCTGGGCATCAAGGAAGGCGATTTGGGTTTTCTCCTTGAGGGTTTGAGCTTTGAGGGAGTCGAGAAACCGGTAAACTGGGAGGCGGTCTCTTTGGTCACACACAGTACGCTGTCGCTACATATCAGCCATCCAATCTCGGAGGGCATTGTTCTCTTGCTGGAGGCAGTTGACAGTGTCTTGCAGGCGAAGCGTCTAGGTGGCTTCTTGGGGGTTTCGAAAGGGTCTTCTCCTTGGAAGCACCACTACTCGGTGTACCGATGGCTATGGGGACATCGATGGGCGGTGGTTAGCTTCGGGATCCCGTAGTGCTGGAGGCTACCATGGTCTGCGTTGGGGAAACTGGGATGGGCGGAGGGTTCTCTAGCAGCTGAGTGGAGGGAAACTCTAGAAGGACGCACTCTTCTTCTCTCTTTGGAGGTCTTGGAGGCCAAGATTAGCTTTTGTTTTGAACTATGGTGGAGGTACGGGTGCATCCCATGTCGGTGTTGAGGCTGGTGATGTGCTTGAAGCTAACGATTTCGATGGGGATAGGCATCGGTTGGTTTTTAAGCTCGGGTTTTGAAGGGTTTTGCACTTCTTGAGGCACCGGGGTCGGTGGTCGGTGGTGGGGATGGTGTTGCGCCTTCGATGTGGCCAGGGGTGGGTTCGGTACAAGCACTATGCCAAATGAAATCAAGAGGGTGAGTTGTTGTCCCATCTTTGTGTGGGTGTTGCTTTTGTGCAGGTGGTTGGCTTCTCCTTGGAGTTTGGTGAAGTAGAGGGTCACCTAGCTAATGTCTTTACCTTTCTCTTCCTCTTGCGAAGCTAGCCCAAGAAGAGAAAGAGTTGGAGGTGTAGCAAAGCGTTTCGTAGCAAGGTTGTAGTTGTGAGCGGGAAGAGAGGCTGCATGCAAACAAATAGATACAATAAAATTAACTGTAGTTTATTGTTTAAAAAAATAGTTATCATGCTGTGTGCCGTACATGATTGCTGCGCCACCATCATGATGGAGGGGGATCACATCGCTCGACTCCTAGGCGAATCTACAATGATGGTTCGGAGAGGGGCAACTCAATTAATGTAATGGATTCCGAGGTAGTGGGTAAGTGGCACTGTCACATAAATGAATGGATTCGATGGCATCAACCCATTGTACGGTTTACAGGCGGTAGCCATTGACTAGCTTCTCAAAGTGCTCCCCTATGAGCATGCCGAGGAGGAAAGTTCCATCGTAGAACTTTTTGATGATCCAGAAAGGTCCAGTCCACCTGAGCTTTAGCTTCCCTGAATATGCAGACCCATCCGTTTGACTGGAACAAAAGGACTGGATCTTCTTCTTGAAGAATCAAAACTTGCAGTGGTGGTGGTTGACCCACTTCTTTCTCCACTTCTGGATCACTGTGGTGTGACAAAGAATCTCTTGAAACGATCTTCATCGAGCTCGAGGCGTTGATCTAGACACAATGCTACAAGGACTCTTTGGGGCTTAACTTCTCGGCTATGGCAATTTGAAGGCTCGGCACCAGAAACTCCATTGGCACCACCGCTTCTTTGTCGTATACCAATTTGAATGGAGTCATTCCTATGGAGACCTTTTAGGTAGTGTGGAATGCCCACAATGCTGAGTACATCTTCTCATCCCAGTCGTCGTTGCGGTTTTCATTGACTAGATTTGTCAAGATCCGCTAGAGTATTTTGTTGGTAGACTCCACCTGACCGTTTGCCTGAGGATTATACATTGTGGATCCCTATGAATGATGAGATGCTACATGACGAACTGGCGGGGCAGATGACATCATTGACAAAGTGCTTGCCTTGGTCATTGATCGACTTGATCGAGCAGCCAAAACGGTTGATGATCATTTCATAGAGAAACTTGGTGGTTGACTTCGTCGAATTGTCCTAGAGTGCTCAGGCTTCCACCCACTTGGTACTATAGTCAGTTTCCACCAGGATATACTTGTTGCCACAGTGAAGCCGGATGGCACCTTGAATGGTCCCACGAAGTCCAGACCCCATTTTTGGAATGGTTTGAGGGGAACGATCGAATTATGTGGCATGCAGTCTCTATCAGTCTTGGCTAGCCGATCCTCTACCAAACATCACACTGCTTGGCCCACTTGTAGCCATCGTCGATTATCGATGGCCCACCAGAGACCCACTTGGAGGATCTTGTGTCATATGACTTCTCCTCCGAAGTGACCTCCATTGATTCCTTGATGGGCTTCTCTGAGGACGGCTTCTTGTTCGTCGTGAGGTGGAATGCACCTCTGAAGGATCTAGTCAATGCATTTTTTTGTGCAGCTGGCTGGCTATTGTTGAGAGATGTAATCGCGGTGTTGTGTGTATGTGGAAAAGCACCCTAGAGGTGCAAGATATTGTGGCAAGATAAGAATGCCACATGTAATAGTGAATGGTGTGTGAGTGTTGACAAAAGAGTGGAAAAGGAGTTGCCACATGGATGATGATGTGTAAAGTGGAATAAGGCTAGAAAGCCTATATCATTGTATGGTTCACTTGAGATAAGCAATAGAATTGAGTGTTGAGTGTGAAATCTCTCTCTCTTATGGAGTTCTTAGTGTGGTTTAATCCACCTTAATTATATTGCTTAATCTATGTCTATCACCATGATCAATCCCGTTTTAGGATTGTTAACATGGTATCAGAGCTTAGGTGGGCTCTTGGTCATGGTGAATATTTATGTATAGATTTCTTAGTTATGTGTTCATTTGATTAAGCATTATTTTCAGTTTATTATAAAAAACATTGGCACATTCATTGTCAGTATTACATTTGGAGAGAGATTATGCTCATGGAGATTTGGAGATTATGGTGCTCAAAGAAGCTGAAAATGGATATTTCAGCAAAGATGAAGTCTTGGAAGCTGTCTCATCATCAAGGAAGGTGAAAATTGCAATTGCAACATTGAAGGTTGGTTTGTGTATTATATTGCCTCAATATTTTGGTGTTTAAGCATGGAAGAATGCTCTATGAAAGGGTTGCTATGTGATGGGATCATGAATCCCATGGTTCTTTGCGTTTGGGTAAAGAACTTAGAGGTGTAAGCTTGTCCAAGGAAGGGAAAAGCAGTAATGGGCTGATTTGCAGCTCAACTTGGAGCATGTCCAAAGGGCATGGCTCACAGAATTTCTCATGGAAGAAGGCAAATAGAGGTGGAAGCAAGTTGGCTTTCACAAGATTATGCACCTCGGGTTTCTTGCAGGAAATCCATGAAGAAGAAGTAGCCTTGAAGATGGTGTATGCAAAAGAAGAATTCACATAATGGAGCTCAAGTGAGAGATCATGGAGAAGACCATGAAGATGGTTCCTAAGAGGCACAAAGAACATGGCATAATTACAACATACAGGAGCTGCATATGAAGCTTTGGAAGCTGCACCATGCCGTGAAGCTGTGTACAATGTTCACACCACAAGTGTACCCACGGGAACCAGAACTTTTGTGTATCCAATGATTCATCTACAAACGAGGTGTTTCATAGTTGGGCAGATGAAGGGCAAAGTTTGAAATGAGATGATACTCCGCATTCTCAATTAAAGAAGTTAGAAGAACTTTCCAAAGGAGGTAAAAAGAGGTCAAGATATCGGGAGAGTACTAGACCACGGCCTAAAGATAGACAACAGATACAAGATCGTGTTCGAGAGTTGAGGGACATTATGTCTCCAAGAGATGATGGTGAGGGCAGTCCGCCATATGATGATGGTCGTGGACATGGAAGTGAGATCAAGCATGATGGTGCAATCGGGAACTGGGGTGCTAAGTTGGACCAAAATGCTGTGCAAGAGGTTGTGGAAGCAAGTGCGACCTTTGAGGCAAAAGCTATCCGTGTAGACCTGCCACCACAGTGAGAATGGTGTAGATGACCTTGAAGATGCTAGGGAAGAGTTGTATTCAAGGTCGCCATGGGAGCTGCGACAATAGGCAATGTAAGAAGCTATGAAGAAGATGACCCAAATGCGGGTCTCGTATGCTCAGAAAACTAAGCCAGTACTAAGGTCCACTTACAAACCAATTTTGGCATGGTACAGCTGGCAGCGGGCGGGTGCAAGAGATGGGTTTGTATCCCGCCATAAAGAAAAGCTACAGTGCCGCATAGCCAGCACAGCTTGTAGATAAGGGGCTAGATGCAGATTGGTGCACACTTTTTTACTGAGGATGTGGGAGGTGCTTTTTTGCTAAAATTCTATGCGTAGAGAAAAGTGATTTTGGCAATATGTAGAAATGAGAAATTGTTTTTTTTTTTAAAGCTTGACCAAGTTTACCCTTATTAACAAGAAGGGTAGTTTCACACACAACTGAATTTTTTGAATCTTTTAAGAAGATGTTCACACACACATGAGGGTCCGCAGGCTTTGTAATTTTTATTTTCACCCATAATTGATGATGGGCAAGTTGTCCCCGAGCCTACGGTGCTCAAAACAAAAATTTTGTAATCACCCATGGTATGAGGGTAACTTGCCTGAGCTCACCGAGAAGCTCAAAATGGTTGTCGTGATGTGTGCATGAGCGATGCACGTGTGAGGTGCATGCGCATGGGTTGGTTCCCACCCAAACTTCTATGTTCAAATTGAACTCAGTGGTTCTGCTGTGAGTGAGTGGGCACAAAATGGACTTGGCGTCTAAGATGGTAGACACATGCACACATGTTCATTTGATGGACACTCCAATGTATCATTGAGGGGGATTGTTGAGAGGTAACGATTGCGGTGGTGCAATGTTACATTGATGGGTGATGGGTGAGTTGTGGAATACCTTGATTAAGAGGGGGTGTTGAGAGATGTAATCGCGGTGTTGTGTGTATGTGGGAAAGCACCCTAGAGGTGCAAGATATTGTGGCAAGATAAGAATGCCACATGTAATATTGAATGGTGTGTGAGTGTTGACCAAAAGAGTGGAAAATGAGTTGCCACATGGATGATGATGTGTAAAGTGGGATAAGGCTAGAAAGCCTATATCATTGTATGGTTCAGTTGAGATAAGCAATAGAATTGAGTGTTGAGTGTGCAATCTCTCTCTCTTATGGAGTTCTTAGTGTGGTTTAATCCACCTTAGTTATGTTGCTTAATCTATGTCTATCACCATGATCAATCCCATTTTAGGATTGTTAACAACTATGACTTGGAAAGACTAGCTTTGGACAACAATCCATTTCCTTTGATCGTGAGACAAAGGCTATCCTCCATTATGTTGAAATATACAAGTGAATAGGGTGTGTGCGGGAACAAGCCCTTAGCAAGAGGCTATAAAAAAGAATCTGTAAATGTGAGAGAACCTATGAAAAGGTGAGAAGTATCTACTGGGAGTGAATAAAGGGCAGCATGAGGAGATTTAGGAGGTGTGGAGATATTCTGGGAGAGGTGAGAAGTATCTACTGGGAGTGAATAAAGGGCAGCATGAGGAGATTTAGGAGGTGTGGAGATATTCTGGGAGAGGTGGAGAGAATCAAGCAAAAGAGGTGGAGAGAATCAAGCAAAAGAGGTGGAGTGAATTGAGGCATTAGCCTAATGAGAATTTGCTAGTTTTTGATTATCCATGCCTACATTAAGCTATCAATTAATTGCTCATCACTAATCACATCTTAATTATCATCTAATATCTTTGTTAATGATGTTGATTCTAGCATTTGATCCACCATAGCTCATCACATTGTTGCAAATTTAACATAATATCAGTGCCTAGCCTAGAATCCATCAATTTGTGAGCCCATTATCTTGCTAATCACTTGGCTAATTAGAATTAGTAGATAATTAAGATTTTTACCTCTTTTCAACTAGCTCTCTACACCCCCAACCAGTGGAGAGGCTTGATCTCCCTCCAGGAGAAACATTAGGGCAAGTGCTTCTAGGCAAGCATAGCCAGCCTCCCCACAGTCCATAGCCCATAAACCGCCAAGCGTAGCTGCCAATTTTTTGCTAAATCGCTGTGGCACCACATTTCTGAAGGAGAGATCTCTGCTTCTCCAGATCAAATTGCTTTAATTCCTCTTGGCCCTAGGCATTTTTGAGGGTGCTCTACAAGCTGGTGAAGACAGATTTTGATTTGAAAATCTTGTGTTTCTTGGCTTAATCCTCTACTAGACTAATTGCTATTGATGGCCTTGAAAGGATTTGAGCTCATTTGAACTCTAAGGCCTCAGATCTGTACTCCCCGCATACTCTATTTTTTGCACACAAAATAGAGGATTAATTTGCTAATCAATGATTAATCAAGACTAATCACTATTTTTTGGTGCAATTGAGGATTCAAATTAACCATTAGGTATCTGATACAAATTCCTATAACTTCAGATTGTAATTTGGAGATGGTTTGATACTCGAACCATTCCATATAGATTTGTTACCCTTGATTTAATGTAATTTCTAGTAAAATTATGCTGATAAATTTGTGGTAATCATCATCTTGCATTCACCCCTTGGTTAATGCCTACAAATCACACTCAAATTCAAGATTATTCATAGCCAGAGTTGCATTTGGGAATGTGCATAAGAATGAATGCTATATGCATTATGTATTGGGCACATTACATCATTGTAAAAATGGGATCAGACATTACCCTTGTCTAGAATAAGACAAGAGGTAAGACCTCCCGCATAGATTTGGGTTTGCATTTCATAATGACACAAGAAAACATCAAAAGCCCAAAAGAACTGTCAACAATACATTAAAACATGTCGCTCACATGGAGCAAGAACTGACGGACAAGCTCATGGCCCCAGCCATGAAAGAAGAAGATCTCTTTCGAAGAGGATGATCAACACCAAGAAGAAGAGCTAAAGGAAGCATTGAAGGAAGACATGGACACGTGAAGAGAAGCTGCCACAACAAGAAGACTGAAAGAAGAGGAAGACATGGACACATGAAGAGAAGCTACCCCACGGCAAGAAGACTGAAGACAAGAGAAGATGTGAGACTCCAAGAAGTGAGGAGCCATGTGAAAATCTTTGAGAGCGAGAGAGAGAGAGAGAGAGAGAGAGAGAGAGAGAGAAACCCCACAACCCAATGTAACCTGCCCCAATAGAGTAAAACCACCTCTGAGCCACCGATGATGTAGGCCATGTGGTAGATGTATGTGTGAGCACTTTAGTCAAGGTCGCGCGCACTTGTAGTAGCCTTGGACACATAGAGAGAGAGTGTCAAGGACTATGAGTTTAGGGACTTGAGGCACTGGTCGCGGACTATCAAGTTAGAAGGAAACTTGGTATAGGGTCCAGGTGTGCTAAGATTATTCACTTGAGGGTTAAGGGTAGGTTAAGGGTGGTTCACATGGACTGCACACACTTCATGTGGCTAACACTTAGCACACCCAATGGGTCAGATTCCCAATCCGTCAACGACTCAAACCCACAAGCATAGGGCCATGCCAGCATTGTGCACATAACATGTATCTAGTGCAAGTATGGTGCAACCATTTCATGGCAACATGCTAGGGCTGGGAACCAATCAAATACAGTGCCATCCACACATGATCATATAGATGGAAAACATAAAACCATGTTTCCACAAGTATGTCCACACTCCACTACTAGCACAGAGTAGACACAGCAGAGGCATAACACTGCTCATCAAAAAGACATGTCAATGAATCTCCAGCATCTGCTACATGGTGATGCACCCCAAATGGCATAACACCTCAAGCTTGTACCCATGAACATGGCACATCATCTCTGAATAATTCTACTAAATAGCACAAGAGTAAGTGCATAAGAATCAAAGTAAGCACTCTATCCACATCACCAAGCTCCTTTGGTTTCGTGGCTTCTAAAAGAATGTCCTCTTCTAGCAAAGTGTCAAACCAAGCTGCATCAACCTCAGCAAAGCTATCACCATGGACAGGCACTCCATCATTCATAAGCAAGATGTCAAACCAGGCTATGTCATCATCCTAATCAAAACTAGAAATTGGATTTTCCACCATTTGCACCATGAGGGAAATCTAATGCAAGGTTAGAGACATTCAAGGGCATCACCTAGCTCTTCCGGCCTTCATGTTCCTTCCATGCTCCCTCAACCCTCACCATAACCATCCCATTATCATTGCTAGAAATACCATCTTGATCATCCAAATCTCCCTTGCTCAACATCCGAGCATAAACTGCATATTGGTTATCCACCTGCTTATCCATCTCCAAGGAGTCTTGAGATGTGAGGACATTCTTGGGCTCTCTCAGCACCACACAGCTCTTCCACTACCTCACCCTCTACCTCATCCATGGGTGCATGCTACAATCCTTCCTACTCCTCTATTCAAGCATCCTCAAAGAAGCAAACATCTTGCTCATTCATGCAAGCATCCATGATGTACGTATCGTGCTCCTTCATTTGAGCATCAATCAGGTAACCACGCTGCTCCTTGAGCTTCATCTTTGGGATCATGGGGCTATCTAGCCACCTCTGCTCACCTAGAGTGGCATCATCTTCGATCTCAAAAAGACCTTTCTTCTCCCCAAACAGGTTTAAGATTCCATACAAGAAATTCTACCTTATCATGCTTCTTCAAGGAAGGCATAGAATCCGGTGTGAAAAGAGAATCCTCTCCATTGCCATCAAGAGCCACTGTAGAAAGGATCCCAACCTCATCATAGTTTGGCTCAGTGTCCCATAGTATCTCTTCCCTCTACCGCTTGTAGAATGGGGGATGTCTCAGCTTCTATGGTTGGAACAAAGAATGGATCCTCCTCCTTGTGTGTGCTCTTGACTGCCACCCTCACTATTGGGTTCATCAACCCCATTGCATTGGTGGTTGGACAATGTATCCTTACCTCCATGAGGCAGTCCAGTCCATCCTCCAAGAGGTGCTCAACAATCTCTAATCTTCGTGTTACACTATAACCTGGCAAAACGTAGTTAAGTGCAACATCATCTAGCATCACACCTTACTTTTGTATCTTCTTGTACAACCATACAACCCTCTCTCCATGGCTTTACTCAATGCACGTCTTATTGACGTCTTATTGACGGAACCTATGGCTTTATCTACAATTGTCAGAGTAGCCCGGCCATTGATAGCACTATGATCATCTGGATCTACAACGATCCAAACATTAGAAATGGGGGTTTCAAGGCAATGCCCACCCCAGGAAGCTACCTGGACATCTCCATCCTCCTCCCCCTTCCATGCGCACACCATTTCCCCACCATATATCTCATTAGTGACCCAACAACTAATCCCAACATGAAAAACTATGTGGTAACATCCTCTCCAATAAATTGCCTTCCCGAAGCTACCATTTACTTCTCCACATCTTCTAGATGAACCACCCAGTCATTGGAATCATCATGAACCACATCATGAGAATTTGCCACTACTACGTGGAACCGGGGCATCTTCGTGTGGGCTACCAATGCCATTGGTTTATCATCAACCAAATTGAAAAGATCCAAGGTCAAACCTTCCCCACATACATCATGTGCATCCATAGCAAGAGAAGTGTTGGGATGAGATAAATCCAAATACTAAAAGAAAATACCCAAAAATGAGTAAATGCTCATATAAGATGAAGAGTTGACTGAGTACAAGGTGTATTAATTAAAAATTAAGATATATTAGTATTAAAAAAAAGATATTTAGAGAAAATGATGCATTTTGACACCTCAGTAATAAGGAGAGAATGCCACATCAAGGAGGTGCCTTTTTCTTCATGATTACTTGAGTTTTTTAATCCAAAAAGATGGGATAATTTTCTCTCTTCTCTCTCCTAGACCAAACTAGATTAAAAAGGGAGCCAAACTGGTCCAAATCTTGTCCAAATTGAGTCAAAACTGAAGCTAGAAAGCTCTAGAACCCAGTTGGACTTGGTTAGAGGCCTCCCTCATCTATGAATAGACCATCATTCCTTTGTATTCTTATCCTTGAGCTATACCATGCTAGTATTATATTAAAATAATCATATTTTCTCTTATCCCTTAATTTTCCTCTACTTTTGGGGAGCTTGGAGCTTCTCTCTCTCTTCAACAACTCATGGAGTTTTCTTCTCCTCTTGCTAACCAATTGATTGGTTGGGGGCTTTACTACTAAAGAAAGAATCAAGCCAATCTTAGAGGTAAGATGGATTTTATGGTTTTTTTTCAATTTCCTCAAATGACTTCTTCTTCTCAACCACTCTCAAGCTTGAGAAGCTTTCTAAATGATTGTTTTAATTCAAATCAAGATTTCCCTAGGAGTCTTACTGTTTAATTAAGAGAAAGGTAATCTTTACGATTATTTGTAATTCTTTCTTTAAGTAAATCTCTCTCTCAAAAAGAATAGTCATCTCTATGGCTAATTCTTTAACAAAACAATGTTTCTCAAAGATAATCTCTTATTTCTTATTTTGATGAGCTAGAGATTAAGAAAATGATATTTTCATAATTTTGTGCTATTAAAATAATGGTTAATTCTTTTAGATTGTTTATAAGTAGTTAAAAAATTACTTTAATTCATTCTAAATGAGAGGGATTATCCTAACAAATTGGAAAAAGAGGAATGTTGAAATTAGATTAATCTAGTGGGATAATCATAATTATGTTTTTAATTATGGTTAAAATTATGATTTAAATTTATAGTTTAAATTTAAGCTTAAAAGTAGAACTTCTCTCATATTTTCAGTACAAGCTTTTATTCTTTTAGGAAATTAAAAAATTATCAGTAATAGCGCGAAACTATGGTAAATTTTTTAAAAAAAAATACATATCTTATTTTTATGCATAATACTAAAAGAGAAACTCCTACCATGTTGTAGGTTTAGAAATTTAAAGCAAAAAGAATGATTTTGACCATATTCATGAAAGAATACTTTTTGTATTTATGCATAATTATTTATTTAAAAAAAAGAAAAAATTATGATAAATTCATTTTATGCATAATTATTTTTAAATGATAAAAGAGAAATTCCCATGACATTCGAAATTCAATTATTTAAATGTAAAAAGAGGAATTTTTGGCATATTCAAAATAATGGATATTTTTATTTAATCTCAAAAGAAAAAAAATTATGAAATTATTTTATGCATAAGAATTTTTAAATGATAAAAGAGGAATTCCCATGACATTCAGGATTCAATCATTTAAATGCAAAAAGAGAAATTTTTGGCATATTCAAAAAAATGGATATTTATACTGAATTAAAAAGAGGAATTTTCATGGTAATTTAAGTAGACAAAGGTTTTAATTAATTTTGATAACAAAAGAGGAATTTTCACCATAATTCCACCTAGAAAATTAGGGTATATTAAAGTTGATAATTAACTTGGTGGAAAGAATATTCTTATACATTTATGTGGATAAATCACAAAATTGTTATATACCCAAAATTGGATTAGTGGAAGAAGAGTATTTTTATAAAATCCCAATATTCTCGTATAGAACTATTTCTTAATCTATTGTGGTTAGGAAGGAATGAAATTCATAAAGTTAGAATTTTCCTTACGGTTCGAAGTTCAATAGATTTTGATTTGAAGAAAATCCTTAGGAATCAAAGTTAGAAGTAAACCGAATAATTTTGGTTAGGACTACGACTATGAGAATGGCGTGACCAGTAAACTACTTGCCCATCTCTTGAATCTAAATCAAGCAAAAACCTCGAGACTAATTCCAAATCTTGCCACAAAGAATAGATTACCGTTGAATTAGAGTAGTTTTCGCTTAACCGAAATCACCAAGAATCAAGTTGGAAATTCAGTCAAATGATGGGTAGATTATCCTGATGTGGGATCAATGATTCTCATCATTAAGAAAATCTGGATTATGGGAAAAGGGTTTTGTGGAATCAAACTCAAACCGGGAATTCTACTTGCATCGAACCTCTATTTTCTTTTAAAGACTTGTTTTACGCCAGAATGCTGGAGGAAGCATTTGGTTTGTGTTTAACTAAGGAGAGACTCATTGCAATAGCTGGCGGGGAGTCGTTGAGGGATGTCGCTCATGGCAAAGCCTGCCGAGGTCTTGACCAGACTTGGTATGGTTCAAATGGTGCGCTTCCAGTACGATGGGCGAGGACCGGTGAAGCGGTCCCTGAGTGAACTGCTAAGACACCTAAGTAGGATCCTAGAGGGTTCTGATGACCAGGTGATGCATGGGCTCGTAGTTGCTAGGACACCCATGCATATGTCAAGGAAGATATAGATAAACTGGAAGGAATTACTTTTGTGAACTGAATTTTGATATTGGATCTCGTTGGTTGACTAGCTGGTCTTCAAATGGAGAGTCCGGATGATATATTTTTGTAAAAGAATGGACTCAATATTTTGGAGGATTATGATCAGTAATACTATGGTTTTATTGAAAGATTGTTTTATAAAGACAGCGGAATATTTTAAAATGGGAATTTCTTATTGGGTGTGTAAGTGGTATGTCTACCTTGAATTTTTCTTGAAGCACCGGCTAGGGGGGCCTGGGAACTCTTTTCCTTGGTACTCAGGAAAATCATAACCAAATTTTTATAAAAGAGTCCCACCAATACAGTGGTGGTTGGGCGGTTGGCTAACCCATGGGCTAGGCTAGATCGGGGGATTCCTGTGATACAAATAGCTACGATTAAGTTATGTTAATTAGATTAAGTCCTAAAAAGACCTTGTTTTGTGGGAGAGAATCAGCGGTTGTGCCTCACAAAAGGGGGAAAAAAGCGGTGATTCTATGGACTAAGTGCAAGTCTCTTGCTTGATCTGACCATGTAACTTTCGGGTTCGGTCGGATCAGTTTGGTTATCTAAGACTTAAAGATCCTTGCCCCCTCCACGCAACGAATTCGGGGGTGCTAGCAACGGAAGTAGCACTTCTTGCAGTACGGGTCAGGATCCTTCACTTCGGGCCTCGCCCCCATGGATATCTGGTCAAGAGACTAATCCCTTGGTTCTTCAAAAATCGAACCCGAAAAAACTTTCCCCTACCGAAAAGCAGGGGCGATTCCACCAAGATATTTGTACTCTAACGTAGTCAGGGTCATTACTGACCAAACTGATCCGACCAAACCTGTGAGTCACTTGGTCAGATCAAGGAAGAAACTTGCACTTGGATAATAGAAACCAACGCTTTTTCCCCTATCGAGAGGTATAGCCGTTGATTCTTTTTCCATAGAACAATTAGTATCTGGGATTTATTTCATCTATCGTACTATAACAAAATTGAGTATTATTTTACGAATCCATCAATCCAGCCTAACCCCATCTAGTCCCATGGGTTAGCCAACCACCCAACCAATGTAGTGATGGGATCCAATTAGGAATTTGTTTAGGTTTTGTCCTAGGTAGCAACAGGGAAAAGAGTTCCCAGGCCCCCTAGCCGGATATTCATGCAAATTTAACGCTAGTCACACCACTTACACACCCAATATGAAATTGCCTTTTTCATAAATTCAGCTATCTTTAAAATAATCATTTAATGAAACCATAGTGTCACTGATCATAATCCTCAAAATCTCCGGTTGAATCCTTATTTCCAATCATTCTTTCATCGGTGTATCTATGGCATCATTGGCAACCAGAACGCTCACCACCTATCCACTCAGCGGTCTTTTCGATAGTTCCTAGCTCATAGTAACCGGAAATATATTCACTTATAAAAATCAAGATGGAATCTCCATTGAAGATCAGCAAGATCAACCAACAGATCCATATAAAAGAGCCATGGACTCATCCGTTGAGGACTAGCAAGGTCAATCAACTAGATCCATGCTCGGTTTCAGAAAACAACTCTTACTCCTTGTTCCAATATCTTCCATGACACACGTGTGGGTATCTTCGGTGACCCAGAGCCTGAGCACCATATGGTCAGCACCCTCTAGGATCCTTCACAAGTGACCTAGCGCTTCACACATAGGCCGCTTCCTTGGTCCCTCATCCACCGTACCGAAAGCTCACCATTTAAATTGAACCAAGGATGGTCAAGACCTCGGTCGACCTTGCTACGCGAGACATCCTCCGTTGACTCTCCGTCAGCTGTTTCGACTTTATCAGCTATGTCTCCACGACCTCATTCACAAGACGGTCAAAATGCTTCCCTAGCATTTTTGACATAAAACAGTCGTTTAAAAACAGGTCATAAATACAGTTCCTATAATGAACTCTCGTCTTTCACATTGTTCCATATCCGTCCACATTACTTAATCCATATCCAATTCATATGTATACCCATTCTCATCCAATCACATCATTTTCCATCTCATCAAATCTTTCCTCATTTATTCTCATCACATCTCATCCACTCGCATCAACCCATATTCACATCCCATCACACCTCATTCATTTCACATCTATCTCAATTTACATCACATCTCTTCTCATCTCATTCATTCTTATCCGGATTCACATCACATCACATCTCATTCATTCACTCACATCGACATCACATCCTTTCACATACACATCCACATCCATTCTTCCACATACACATCCGCATCCATTCTTCCACATACACATCCACGTTCATTCTTCCACATACACATCCACATCCATTCTTTCACATACACATCCACATTCATTCTTCCACATACACATCTTATCACATGCTATTTCCATTTAATAGCTTTTTTTTCTAGGTTGATCCCGATAATGAGACTTTTTCTAAATTTCTGCCAATTGCTTGGCCTAATTAAAGGTTCTTTTTCTCGATGACTATTTCCATATTCATTATCGATTTCTCAAATGAATTTTATTCAATATTCCTCTTTTGAATAAAAGGATTCATGGGATTTACAGAAATCGATTCTACCCATATTTTCACTTTTGATAAATAATCATAAATTGAATTATACTAAAAAAACCTCTTCTTCTCATTTAATTTCTTGGATCTCCAATACCATGGGAATTCCTCTTTTTACATTTAATTAATTGCATTCCAACATCATGGGTATTCCTCTTCTATCATCACACCAAATACTTCTCATAAAGTAATTTCATCTAAAATAAAATACCCATTAATTTAATATGCTAGGAATTTCTCTTTTCCCATCTAAATGATGGAATTCCAAAAGTCATAGGAATTCCTCTTTTAACATTTAAATATTTCTCATAGATAAAATAAATTTATCTAAATTTTATCTTTGAATTTAATTAAAATACTCATTAATTCCAATATACTAGGAATTTCTCTTTTCCCATCTCAATGATGGAATTCCAAATGTCATAGGAATTCCTCTTTTAACATAAACATATTTCTCATAGATAAAATAAATTTATCTAAATTTTATCTTTGAATTTAATTAAAATACTCATTAATTCAAATATACTAGGAATTTCTCTTTTCCCATCTCAATGATGGAATTCCAAATGTCATAAGAATTCCTCTTTTAACAAAAAAAATGAATTACTAGAAATTCCTCTTTTGCTAATTACTATTTATGCATAAACATAAAAATCAAAATTTCCATGATTATAATGAGAATCATTCAATTAATCTAGGATGATTAATCCTAGAATATGGTAGGAAGTCCTTTTTTCATATTATGAATGAAAATGATTTATGTGTTATTTTTTTTCAAAAATTTTTCCATAGCTTCGCTGCTATTACTGATAATTCTCAAATAATTTGAAACCATAAAGTTTAGTAATATCCCTATGATTAGAATAACCATTAATTGGATCAATATCCAATTATGGACTTGATTCTTAAATTTTCCATAAATTAAATAGCATAAAAAGCATTGAAAAGCCACTTATTTGGCCTCTAATTTGACAAGCATAGAAATTACTTTTAGATTAGAGAATTGCTTCATGAGAAGCTTCATTTGAATATAGAATAGGTCATAGGAATGACCATTCTTTGGGGGAGAGAGAGAGACATGCTTTAAAAAAACATTTAATTTAAGCATAAATGGAAATTTATGTGTTTTATCACCACAATTCATTAAATAACTTCAATTGTATTAAAAAGCCATTCAATTGAATGCTTCTCAGGCTTGAGAGGGGTTGAGAAGAGAGAAACATTTGGAGATTAAAGAAAAAAGACCATAAACCACAATTTACCTCATAAATTGCTTGATTCTTTGATCAAAGTAGAGGCCCCCAACCAATCAATTGGTTTGGTATGTTGATGAAGTCTCCAAGGAAGATTGAAGAAAGAGAGAAACTCCAATCTCTTCAATTTGTAGAGGATTTTTAGAGGATAATAGAAAATATCATTATTTCAGTATAATACTGGAATGGTATAGTTCTCATATTTTTTTACAAAGGGCTAAGGATCTATTTATAGGTAAGGGAGGCCTCTAACCAAGTCCAACTTTCTAGAATTTTTCAGGTTCAGTTTGGCTGAATTTGGACAAGATTTGTTGTCTCCCTTTTGATTTGGTTTGATCCAGGAGAGAAGAGAGATAAAAATATCACAATATTTTTGAGTTTAAAACTCCACCACACATGTGAAATATGCGCTTCCTTGAAGAGCCCTCCTTCTCCTTACCAAGGTGTCAAAATTGAATCATTATGCCCAAAATATCTCATTTTTTAGTAATACTCATAGTTTTTTACTAATAAACCTTGTCCTTAGTCAATTCTTCATCTTATGTGAGCATTTACTCATTTTTTGGGGGTTTTTCTTTTATAAATTGGATTTATCTCCTCCCCACACTTGGATTGACCCTATTGGCCCATAGGAACCTTAATTGGAGCATAACTCAAAAATTTCTGAAAATCTGGACCCTTAGGCTAAGGTCCTTTTTACCTATTTTCAATTAATTCCAATGGCACATTGGAAAGTTCTTTTTGAATTTTTATTTCAGGGGACACCATTTTAGACACTAGGAGGATTTTTATATCCAAAAATATCTCAATTTTGGATTACCTCTCTCTAGATATTTTCTCTCTCTAGGTCAAAATAGGGTAAAACAGAATCTATCTTTTATTTCAAAGAGGGGAATAATTACAAGATCAGAAGGAGAGGTTCTTATACCTATACACCTGTACACCTCAAAAGCTAGAGGGAGGAATCTTACATCCTACCCCACTTAAAAAACACGAGATGTCCTTATCTCGTAGGTGGAGTATGATCTCGTTCATCTTCTTCTTTTTCTTCAATCACTCCAGCGTTACTGCCTTGGAGGTGGATGGCCAATTTGGGAACATCTCTCTTTGACTTCCCCTATTCTAAGGTGGAGGTCTTGCATTACTTTGGATTAAAACTGCGGGTTGGTTAGAGGGTCTACCTCTGGGATTTCTCTGATTTTGGTGGAAAGAAACCTGATTATTCTGGAAGGAAGGAGCTGGAGTCTGGAATCTTGATCCCTGATTTTTTCGCCCTGAAAACCTTGTTCTAAAAGGAGTTGGGCAATCCATACTGCGATGTCCAAATCCTTGATCTTTATAGCATTTCATTCCCTTGTTCAAGGGTGGAATTTCTGAAGTTGAATTCCAAGGGATTGAGTTCCAGGAAAAGGACATTTCTTCCATTCTGGAACTTCCCATATCCTGGGCTTTTGACCCTTATATCTCTTAGACAGTGGAAGGTTGGAATCACCTTCTGGAGCTAAAAACCTTTTTTTAAAAGGTGATGATGCTGGCTTCGGTGGGACCTTAACATCAAAGACCTTGGCAAAATCCTTCGCCATCCTCACTGCTTCGGCCATGGAAACTAGCGTGGCATTCTTCACTAGGATATTCAAAGGTTCGTTTAGTCCCCGAATGGACCTGGCCATCAGTTGTTCTTCATCCAGCGGTGGCGAGCATTTGAGGAGGAGAGAGAACGCTTGGTGATATACTTCAATAGTTTTGCTCCCTTGGGTTAACTCTAAGAATTCATTCATCTTTGTTTCCAAAAAGCTGAGAGAACAGAATCTCTTCCTTAAGTAAATTTTGAGATCATTCCATGTCTGAGTGTTTCGATCCACATGGTTTGTCTCATAGTGGTTTCTCCATGCTACTCTGGCTGTTTCTACTATCTTCAGCCTTGCAAGAGTCATTTTGCTCTTCTCATTGTACCCGGTGACATCGAAGTACTCTTCCATTGCTTCGATCCACTTCTCCACAGTCTCGCCCAAGTTTTCCCCTTCACCCTTGAAAGGTCTAGGCTGCAATATATGAAGGGTTTTATGAACATCCAAGTCGAGCTCTTCCTCATCGAGTTGGGGGTTATCATTCCTACCATGACAACCTCAATCCATGATCCTATCAATACGAAAATTCTTGTTAAATCCTTTTATTTACAATTCAAATCCGACTTTAGATCCAACTGATTCTAGGGTTCTTTAGATTGGTCAGCTCTCCACACAATCATGGGATAAAGATCCCTTATATAGAACTCATTATTAGATAACAATTCATTCAGAACATATCATTCATATTCTTAACACAATAATGGTCCATCAGACCAAAAATTCCATCTGAACATTTCTCCATGGAAGTTTCAGTTATGCAGGTTTTTAATTTGTCATCCCTTAACTGGATCCACTAGGTCAAGTGTTAATAGTAGCAATCTGTTATAGCACAATCCGCTAATCTCGTAGTGATTTGCTGAAGTCATTATCGTTACAGGGACTCGTCCCATTCATCCTCATTGTGGCTTTGCTCAGCTTATTACATTTCAACCAAAATTCAGGAATCATCATTTTTCAATCAGAATCCAAATCAACTCAACAGTTCTCAACCAGAATTTTAAAATCATATCAACCACATTCGAATTCATCATCTCCATAGCATTTATGCTTATAATTTCAAGTCTTAGATTTACTCGTATATACTGCCAGTAAAGAGCTACAGTTATGTTAAAAAATATGGCAAACACCTTCACTAAAATGATGTGTAGGGCACATACCTTGTAACTAGCACTATGCACTAAAGTCATAGATTATGGGAAAATGGATACAAAGGTTATTATGCAACCTTACCATGATGTAAAAGAGTCATTTAGGAGCTCAACATCAGCCAAAGGGGTCGTGATCCCTTGATTAGGTAGCATTGGTGTGATTAGCAAGATTCTAGGGTTGGTGGTCACTTTTAGGTGCTTGAATCTAGGAGGGAAGGTGGAGATGATTTAGATGATGATTAACACCTAATCTTGAGCTTAATCCTCATGTACTTCAGCCTATATAAAGAGGCTCTCATCTATTGAAATAAACATATATTTGCCCCTCACTTATGTTGTCATTATGCTCATCATTATGCTAATTACTTCTTGATTAGTAGCTTAACTTCATCTTCTTCATTTCTATTCAACTATGCAATGGAGCTAGTGTTTGATCCTCCTTAGGATGGTTTTTTAACATGGTATCAGAGCTAGTACTAGCCCATTCATCTAGAATCAAGCCCCATCTTATTTTCTTAGCAAGAGATTAGTGAAAATTAGGGTTTCATTAGCTTTTATGGGTTTCCTAGAAAATAGGATCTAGAATAGCAGCTGAGTGGAGGCCTTGGTGCTCACAAACCACGTAACCATTGCCAAAATCCTTTTGTGGGCACTTCACCAGCAATATTGCTAAGGGGCATGGCACCTCAATTGCACCATTCATAGCTCCACGTCGCCGGCAACTTCGTTTTCCCCAAAACAGGCACGTTTTTGATAGGCGACCACCAAAAGTATTGCTGCAGCTCACACACATCAAATTGGTCTAATTCCTCTGAGGTGTGGCTTCATTGGAACCTAAAATTACTCCTCCTAAGAGGGTTTTGCAAATGATTGAGTGTGCTTCACACACCAAGCAAAAAACCAGGGTGCTGTCCAGAACTGCCATAGCCAGAAAAGGTACTTTGGTAAATTTGAGATTACTCATTGATTAAGTTGCTTAAGCAAGTGTTTGTGGGCTCTAAAATCATCTAGACATGCTGCTATTCAATGCCCTTGAAGATTTTTAGCTCATTCTTTGTGCAACTCCTTCAAATATTGACTCCAAGTGAGCTCATTTCTCTGCATAGTGAGCAGAATATTCAACTCCACTAATCAATGATTAATCTATCCTAATCCTTATCATTTGGTGCAATAAGTGGTTCATACATGTCATTAGGGACTTGCTACATTCCCTTATTACTTCACACTTAATTTGCCCCTTGATTAGGTGTCTCCCTTGCTTCCCACAAATCAATATATTTTCTGTTTTTATCTCTTGGAAAGCATATGCTAAATAACTTGATTTAGCACTATTCCTTGGTCTTAATCTCTCTTGTAAAAGGGTAGACACTGCCTCAATCATCAGAGGTAAGACCCCCTTCATTCCATATCATAATGGCTACCAAGGATTCTCCATCAATGCGCTTTAAAGGTCATGGTTTTCACACATGGCAAACCCGCATCAAGTTAATGCTCATGAAGAAGGGGCTCTTCAACATAGTAAATGGGAATGAGAAGAAGCCAAGGACTCTTGCTGATGTTCCTTCTTGGGAAGTAAGAGATGACAAAGCTCGTGCCATCATCACATTGGAGCTTGATGACACTTACATTCATCATGTGGATGGATGCGAAACTTCCAAGGAAGTTTGGGACCAACTCACAACTCTATTTGGGGCTCGATCTAAAAGTTCAAAGTTTGGTTTGCTCATTGAATTTTTTAAGCTAGAAATGAAGTCTAGCACATCCCTAGCCTCACATTTGAACTACATGAAAGGCCTATTAACACAACTTGCAGGAATAGGTCTTAAGATGGATGAAGATGTCTCCATTGGTGTATTACTTAAATCTTTACCTGAAGAATATGACCATGTGGTCACAACCTTGACCAATATGCCAATATCAAAGCTTGTGGACATTGAAGCATCTCTTCTTGAGGAGGAGAGAAAACTAAAGACCAAGCAAATGGAGTCTCCATCGTCATCAACCTTGTCTACTGAAAATGCTTATTATGCAGGATCTAGTAGGTATGGCAAGAACAAAGGCAACTACAACAAGGGCTACAACAAAGGCAACTACAACAAGGGCTACAACAACAACAATCTCATTTGTGACTTTTGTCACAAACCTGGTCATGTAGAGAAGAATTGTTTTGCCAAGAAGAAGATGCAACGAGTCTACATCATGGAAGAAGTGCAGCAGGAAGAAGACCAAGAAGAAGAAAAAGATGAAGACAAGGGCCACCATCATGAGGCCCTATCTATGATTAGATCAAATCATTTATTCTAAAGTGCTAAAAGCAAGGGCATGCCCTATACACATGGGTGTCCTCTTCACTCATACATGTAGCCACGTCTTGTCACACTCTTCTAAAGTCGTCCCATACCTCTTTTGTACGCATGACTAAAGCCTCTGAGTTCACATTGGCATAACCTATGTATGGCATTGCTAGTCAGACCACGCTCATGCATTCTATCACTGAGCATTGGGTGGTTAATTAGGCTCATGAGAGTCAGCATGACCAACTGCATCATTGAGTGGATTCAGTGTTTGAGGAGGGGTGTTAAAAAATATGGCAAACACCTTCACTAAAATGATGTGTAGGGCACATACCTTGTAACTAGCACTATGCACTAAAGTCATAGATTATGGGAAAATGGATACAAAGGTTATTATGCAACCTTACCATGATGTAAAAGAGTCATTTAGGAGCTCAACATCAGCCAAAGGGGTCGTGATCCCTTGATTAGGTAGCATTGGTGTGATTAGCAAGATTCTAGGGTTGGTGGTCACTTTTAGGTGCTTGAATCTAGGAGGGAAGGTGGAGATGATTTAGATGATGATTAACACCTAATCTTGAGCTTAATCCTCATGTACTTCAGCCTATATAAAGAGGCTCTCATCTATTGAAATAAACATATATTTGCCCCTCACTTATGTTGTCATTATGCTCATCATTATGCTAATTACTTCTTGATTAGTAGCTTAACTTCATCTTCTTCATTTCTATTCAACTATGCAATGGAGCTAGTGTTTGATCCTCCTTAGGATGGTTTTTTAACAAGTTATACCCTCAGTATATACGGGTAGTCATGGTCCTTGGAATTATAAGGTAAATACCATCATGCCTAGGCCTCAAGCAAGTCAGGGATTCCATACAATTGTGGAATTTCCATCTGAAGACCCAATTACTAATTTATGAATTTCAATCTGAATATCAATTTGTATGAATTTCATCACACAATTACAACTTTTTATTGTTACTTCACAAATTTTTGTCATTTTTTGACTTTTTAGTTGATCCGCTTTAGCCAACTCGCTCTGATACCACAGCTGAAAGATCCTTGCCCCCTCCACGACGCAACGAATTTGGGGGTGCTAGCAGCGGAAGTAGCACTTCTTGTGCGGGTCAGGATCCTTCAATTGTTGGGGCCTCGCCCCCACAGATATCCGGTCAAGAGACTAATCCCTTGGTTCTTCAAAAATTGAACCCGGAAAAACTTTCCCTTACTGGAAAGCACGAGCGATTCCACCAGGATATTTGTACTCTAAAGTAGTCAGGGTCATCACTCACTGACTAAACTAATCCGACCAAACCTGTGAGACACTTGGTCAGATCATGAAAGAAACTTGCACTTGGATTATAGAAACCAACGCTTTTTTCCCCATGGAGAGACACAGCCGTTGATTCTTTTTCCATAGAACAATTACTACCCGAGATTTACTTCATCTATTGTGCTATAACAGAATTGAGTATTATTTTACGGATCCATCAGTCCAATCCAGTCCCATGGGTTAGCCAACTACCCAACCACTGTAGTGATGGGATCCACGTAGGAATTTGGTTAGGTTTTGTCCCGGGTACCAAGGAAAAGAGTTCCCAGGCCCCCTAGCCGGATATTCATGCAAATTTAACGCCAGTCACACCACTTACACACCCAATATGAAATTGCCTTTTTCACAGATTCACCTATCTTTAAAACAATCATTTAATGAAACCATAGTGTCACTGATCATAATCCTCAAAATCTCCGGTTGAATCCTTATTTCCAATCATTCCTTCATCACTGTATCTATGGCATCATTGGCAACCAGAACGCTCACCACCTGTCCACTCACCGGCCTTTTCGATAGTTCCTAGCTCATAGTAATCGGCAATATATTCACTTATAAAAATCAAGATGGAATCCCCATTGAAGATCAGCAAGATCAACCAGCAGATCCATATAAAAGAGCTATGGACTCATCCGTTAAGGACCAACAAGGTCAATCAACCAGATCCATGCTCGGTTTCAAAAAACAACTCTTACTCCTTGTTCCAATATCTTCCACGATGCACGTGTGGGTATCTTCGGCGACCCAAAGCCCGAGCACCGTATGGTCATAGCACCCTCTAGGATTCTTCATAGGTGACCTAGCGCTTCACTCATAGGCCGCTTCCTTGGTCTCTCATCCACCGTACCGAAAGCTCACCATTTAAATTAAACGGAGGCTGTCCTCGGCTGACCTTGCTATGCGAGACGTCCTCCGTTGACTCTCCGTCTACTGTTGCAACTTTATTAGCAAGCTACGTCTCCACGACCTCATTCACAAGACGGTCAAAATGCTTCCCCAGCATTTTTGACATAAAACAGTCATTTAAAAACAGGTCATAAATACAGTTCCTATAATGTGAAAAGATGCAGGAGGGAAGAGAGCTTGAGCTCTTACAAGCACATACACACACTCACAAAACCCTAATAGAGAACACACAAGGTGAGAGGCTGAAAATCTTCTTCTTCTCTACTCAACACTTAACACACCATATACAAGATAAGAGTACACATAATATGAAAGGTACTCAACCAATACCTACACGGGTTCTCTATAGTGTGAACCCAGCTAAATGAGCTGGCGCTATAACTATGCCAGTCTTTAGAATGGCTGTCACATAGCCTGTCATCCCACTGGCCGCATATCACCCAAGATCTCACCAACCATGCCAGTGGTGTAAGTGTGGGGCCTATCCCCCAGGCGGGTCATCAGTGTCCACCGCCTCACTAGAGCTCGATATCTCAACACTCCCCCTCGAGCTCAACTCCATCTCATGTACACCCAAGTGAAGCCCTGAATCTACGGAGCTTCTCTGTACCCAATGCTTTGGTGAAGATGTCAGCTATCTGATCCTCTGTGCTGACATAAACAAGGTCAAGATCTCCTGCCAAGACCTTCTCTCTGATGAAGTGGTAGTGGACCTCTATGTGCTTCGTACGAGCATGAAAGACTGGGTTCCTGGCCAACTGTATACTGCTAATGTTGTCACAGAAAATGACAACTTGTCTATCCACTGATAGACCCAAATTTGCAAGTAGCTTTCTCAACCAAGCTACCTCACATGCTGCCATAGCAGCTCCTCTCTGTACTCGGCCTCTGTACCCGATAGAGCAACCGTAGGCTGCTTCTTGCTGCTCCAAGTCACAGCAGCACTCCCCAAAGAAAACATGAAGCCACTGGTAGATCCTCTATCTGAGATACTACCATCCCAATCAGCATTTGTGTACCCATGTACACATATCTCTGTCCCAGTCTCATAGAATAGTCCACAATGCAAAGTAGACTTCACATACCTCAGTATGCGTCGAACTGCATCCAAATGCAGTTTTCGTGGAACCTGCATAAACTGACTCACCAACCCAACAGCATAGCTCAAATCTGGTCTGGTGATCGTCATGTAGATCAAACTTCCTACTATGCGTCTGTACATAGTACGATCCTCCAAGATCTCTCCTGAATCTGCACTCAACTTGCCATTCTGATCCAATGGCACGGAAATAGGCTTACAGCCTATCATACCATACTTGGACAACATGTCCAAGCCATACTGTCTCTGCAGTAATCCAATACCATGTGGTGACCTAATCACCTCAATGCCCAAGAAATATCTGAGCTCCCCCAAATCCTTCATCTCAAACTTCTGTCTAAGCAAGATCTTTACATCAAAGATCTCTGCATCATGGTCCCCCGTAATTATCAAGTCATCTACATAGATGACAACAACCACAACTCCTCTATCACCATGTCTCACATACAGCGAGAAATCTGCATTGGCTACATGAAACCCAATAGTGACAAGATATTCAAAAATCTTGTCAGACCATGCTCTTGGTGCTTGTTTTAAGCCATACAAGGCTTTCTTCAACCTACAAACATGCTCGGGGTGACCCACATCCTCATATCTAGGTGGCTGCAACATATACACCTCTTCTTGCAAATCCCCATGCAAGAATGCATTCTTTACATCCATCTGATATAAAGACCATTGCATTGACGCAGCCACTGCTATCAAAACTCTCACCATTGCCATCTTGGCAACTGGGCTGAAAGTTTCCTCATAATCAATCCCTTATGTCTGCGCATATCCTTTGGCTACCAATCTAGCCTTGTACCTGTTTATGCTTCCATCACTGTTATGTTTAACTTTGTACACCCACTTGCATCCAATGGCTTTCTTGCCTTCAGGCAATTGCACTAAATCCCAAGTCTCATTTCCATATAGTGCATCCATCTCCTCATCCATAGCTTTCTCCCAACACACATTTTCAACAGCCTCATCAATGCATGTGGGCTCAACAACCTGCACAAACTTTGCCATATATGCATAGTGATGTGCCACATAACTATCATAGGTAAATCTCTGCACAGGATTTTTCACTCTCCTAGATCTTCGCAGCTTTTCATTCATGGCTTCCATAGCCTTCTTTACACCAGGTGTTCTCATAGCTAGGATCCCAAGCTCCTCATCAAGGCTCATATCTGAGCCACTAGACTCTCCATCAACATGAGAATGCCCTGCAGAAATGTCAGGCATACCAAGGGGCTCAACCACTTTCTCTTTTCCTTTACATGATGTAGTAATCACATTTGCAGGACTGGTATTATGACGTAGCCTGCCACTCCATGGTCTGTCAATAGACCCACTAGATGAGGACTCTCCTGGTCCACTCAAAGACTGTGATTGCTGACCTGCATTCTGTGCAACCACACTTCCACTCAAATCAGCCCCAACAGTTTCTTTTTCAGCAGCATACGAGCTGCTCATCTCATCAAAGACAACATCCCTGCTTACCCTCAACTCACGTGTAGCAGGGTTATAACACCTGTATCCCTTTTGCTCAAGGGAATATCTAATAAACACACATTTTTCAGCTTTCGGATCCAGCTTAGTTCTCATCTCATCTGGCACATGCACATATGCAATGCATCCAAAAACTTTCAGATGAGACAAATCTGGTTTCTGCCAGTAAACCTCTCCTCTGGAGTTACATCATGTATGGCTGCAGTTGGAGTCCTGTTCATGATGTATACTGCTGTAGAAACAGCCTCAGCCCAATAGCTATGCGGCATATTTTTCTCTTCCATCAATGCTATTTTTCTCTTCCATCAATGCTCGCGCAATCTCAGGCTGAAGCTCAAAGACTACGAAGGAGTTCTATATCCTCTTGACCCATAAACTAGTAACCAGTGCAAGCAGCCTCCAATCCAACCAAAGGAGGACACCGACTCGGATGATGATGAGGATGCTTAATCTGGAGCACCGAGCTGAACACCCATTTAACCTCAGTCGATTTCACTACAAGCCCCAACGGCTCCGACCACCCCCACTAAAGGGATCGGCTTCATCCCCATGCATGACGACCTCCTGTACACTGAAGATGGAGTAGGTAGAGCAGGAGCTCGCCAGGTACAAGAAGCAAAATGCCAAGCTAACTTCCCTAGGTAAGAGGCCTCTCCAGGTCCTGGAGGAGTGTCGGTCAACATGCAAAACTTACAACTGGCAATGGTGTCAGCCTCCAGGGCAGCCACACCAAGGGAGGACTTGGCCATGTCCCTACTAAAAGAACATGCGACAGCTCTCCAAAAAAACTATGATGAGCTACAAGACAAGATGGCCTACAAAGACCAACACAAGCAAGCCATAGAGGATAGGGGCACATTGCAGACTCACACATAGATGAGATTAAAACCCAGCTAGCAGGGAACAGGCCCATGGCTTGGTGGAAGAAGCACCAAGAAACACACGAGGATATCCAGTTGGCCATCGCTAGCCTTAAAGAGGATATCCAGTTGGCCATCGCTAGCCTTAAAGAGGCCAAGAATGTGACCTGCCCGCCAAACTTGCATCTGTCCAAACGGAGCTCACTGACACACAACAGGCAGCAATCAGGCAGCAAGGCAACCTCACACAAACAATTTGCCAAGTATGTTACTACATGTAGATCCTAGCAGGTGCCATTGTTTGTGACCAACCTACCCAAACCCCAAGCCTGTGTGGTGGAGGATGTTCTGCAGCAGTAGCATTCCCTTCACCATCATCCCCTCCCCAACCTGGTCTGTTGTGCTATCAACAATGATGATGAGATGGGCAGAGTCAAAGACTAGAGCCTTTGGACCTACGGGATCAGGAAGGCACCCAAGCAAGTCAGGGTTAAGAAGTCTTCTTAGAAGACAATGGGAACCACAAATGTGCGTAGCGAAACAAGCACCTATAGAGTTCGTGATCAGGAATGTCCCCAAGCTGAGGAGGATGCTAAAAGGAGCATTCAACAGGGTCCCTATCTACGGGTGATTAACTCCACTGTACCAATAGAATCAAGGAAGACTGAAGGTTTGAGTCGTCGGATTGGGAATCTGACCCACCAAACATGCCAGGTGTGTTGGGGCCAGAAAACTAGGCGAGTCGGAATGCCAGAGTTGTGGCCTAGTTGTGCGCATTTAATACCACAGTCGTGGATCAGTCACGTGACAATAAACGGACTAGCCGATTAATAGGCCATCATTGATGTAAGTCAGTCGTGCTCAGAGCATGATGCCATCTCTTTTATTTTATAACTACACATTAAGAAGTATAAAGTTGTAATGTAAATCTATACACTAGTTGATGTTAGCTAGTTGTGTTAATCCAAGTATACCATTCTGTATATCCGTCTCTTTCGTCTTTTGTTTGTTTTCAATCTGGTAGTACATATAATCCATCTCATGTAATTGTTTGCATCTTTTGTAAGTCAATTTACACTATCTTTCTCATCTTTTTGTATGCGTTTCTCCATGTCACGCTAGTGTATTGCTACGCGCATAACCAGAGAACTCAGTAGGTTATCAGGTAGCAATCACCCCTGAGAACATCCTTCTTTTGTTATTTTTTATACTCCTCAAAGAGCGCTTCCAACTCCTCCACCTGGACATGTAACACTACGTCATCATTTTTTTCTCTTCAAATTTCTTTGTGGTTGCCCATGCATGCTCTTTTAACTCTTTTTTGGGGATATGATCCAATGCAGATCCGGTCCACAGGACTATCTCTTTACCCTTTCCATCTGTTTTTGCTATTAGTTTCTTTCCTTCTCCTTTCAAGATAGTAAGTTTATTTTTCCATGCAGATCTTCATTCTATTTTTATAGTTCTTTAGTACTGCTACCCCCGCCTCTGTTGCATGTCGAAAAACCCTCATGAAGGTGGTCAAATATTCATAGAATATTTCTTTCACCATTCTCTAGAATGTGGCTAGAGCATTCTTCAGCCCGAAGGTCATCACATTTGAGGGGGAATCCCCCCATTCAGTTACAAATTTTGTTTTCTTCTTATCCTCCAGAGCCATGTGCACTTGGTTCTAACCACTGAATCCATCCAAAAATGAGTATATCTTGCTTATAGCATCCAGCAATGAATCTATGAATGGTAGAGGAAATGGATCTGATATTGCAAAGGCATTCAGTTTTCTATAGTCTATACAGACTTTGAGCTTCCCATTCTTCTTGGGGACAATGACTATGGGGATAGCCATTCTGCTCTATCTATATCAGCGGCATAGATGAATCCCACTCTCAATAGCTGATCTATGTCTTCTTTGACCTGCTTGGCATAGTTAGGATTCATCCTATACCTACTTTGTCTTATGGGAATTGCATCCTTGATAGATGAATCCCACTCTCAATAGCTTATCTATGTCTTCTTTGACCTGCTTGGCATAGTTAGGATTCATCCTATACCTACTTTGTCTTATAGGAATTGCATCCTTCTTCAAATTGATCTTGTGTTGATAGAAGATGGGATCCTTTCATGTCAGAGTAGTTCCATGCAAATACGTCCTTGTAGGATCTCAACAACTCCTACTTTGCCTTATAGGAATTGCATCCTTCTTCAAATTGATCTTGTGTTGATGGAAGATGGGATCAATTCCTTTCATGTCAGAGTAGCTCCATGTAAATACATCCTTGTAGGATCTCAACAGCTCCAATCTTTGAATTCTTGACTCAGTTTTACACCGACCTTGACTATTCTAGGCTCTTGATCATCCCCTAACTTTATATCTTCAAGCTCATCTTTCTACACTCTGATGTTATGCCTCTTCCATTTGTATTCTTCTTGATTGAGAACAAATATGGCCTTCTCTTGCTCTGCCTATATTTATGTTATCATATCTTGATTTTCTTGACTGACTTCATTTTCTTCTCCATTTTGTTCTTTTTTATTTTCTTCATTCATTAGCACATAAGGTTGTGTGACCAGGACTTTTGGATCGTACCTCTAGACAATCCGTTCTATGTCTACTTTGAAGAGTGATAGCAGGTCCGGATTCTCTCTCAAGATCTGCTTTTCTTCATCATCTTCCACCCCTGCCAAGTAGTTTAGACCTTCTGTATGCAACGGTCTACTAGCTAGACTTCACTTATCCTTCCCTGGAACCGAGATGCATATCTTCTTTTTCCTTTCCAAATTGTAATCAGCATTCTTGCATGTCACTGTCTTGATAATTCCTTGCAACCTTGTCACACTGCCATCACTATTGGTGGCTTCTCTTGGTGTTTTGCTACCCATTTATCTACTTTCACCATGGTCAATGTTACATCAACTCTTGTTGGGTTGCTTCCCTTTGTGGACTTGCTTCTTATAGTTCTTGTTGCTAATGGTGTTGTAGTATGGGGTAGTCATTTTACCTATGCTTAGGGGAACTTCAGTAGTAGCATATCAACCCAACTCTCTTTGTCCAAATCTTCCACCTCCTCTTCCATAAGTTATGTTGTTTTAAGGCCCAGTGGTGACTTGATAGCTAGAACCTATTCTTACTTATGATTTTATCTTTCTATTACTCTTAGGCTCCTATTCTGAGTGTTGTAAAAGCATGTGTTTGTGATGTGGTTTCTCTTATTGCAAATAGCACATGGTTGATGTGTGGTTTTTATCTGACACTCTTCTTTTGTATGACCCTAGTTATTACACTGCACGAGACGTCCCCGGATCCTGTGTGTCCTCCAACAAGCTTGGCTAGGATGGCCTTGAGTTCTTCTTGAACATCTCTCATTGCCTGCTTCCTGCCTTTCTTCTTCCATGGCTTCCACTCTTCGGCATCCGAATTTTGATTGGAGTTTGATTTTGAGGTGTCTCCACTGGATCCGAGTAAAAAGTCTCCTTTTTCCTTTTGTTAACTCCTTTGTTTTTCTTCCCAAGATCTTTTCTTGTCTTCTTCAAGATCCCTTTGTGTCTGGTTTCTCTTTTCTTGTCTTCTTCAAGATCCCTTTGTCTCTGGTTTCTCTTGCTACCACTTGTTCAAACATGAGGGTCTCCCAATCATAAGAGGCTACTGCCATCTAGAGCTTCTCCCTCAATCCTCTCACAAACTATTGACTCAATGTAGTTGCTATGTAGGTTTGTTTGGCTGGCCCAGACACAATGATGGTCTTAGGAAGTACTGCCTCTAAAGCTCCGTCTAAAGCACACCATGGTGAGTGAGAGGAGTCTATCACAAGCACCAAACCCTAGAAAACACAACAGTACAAGACACCAGCACACCCAATCACTATCCCCTAGTCCTTAGCTACCCTAAAGGGATACTTCACTACCCTCCTAACTTCTCAAATTACTCTAGCTGTGCTGACTTAGTTGTCCTCTATAGTTAGCATTGACCTCTAACATTTTTGATATATCAGTTAACACCCTCTCATGATCACAGAGCTGACTCTCACAACTGACCAAATACACCTCCAATGGACGTAGAAATGCTTGAGGCCTACCTCTGAAGTCCTCTCTTTGTTTCCTATCTGTTCTCCACAGTCCAAAGTATCTTCCACCGTCAAGTAGCCTCACAAACAAGGCTGAAAACCTCTCAAATGTAGGTAGTTTCCCCCTCATCTGACCTTTGTCTGATAGTATGCTCTTTTGGCTACCCTCAGACATGTCAATTTTCTCATTTGTTACCTGTCTCCAAATTTGGATGGCTTACTCCAGTCCAAAACTAATCCTCTAGTATCCTTTATGATTCTCCAATGTCCGCAGACGTTATAGATCCACTCCCTCAACCTTTTTGATGGTCCTGCCAACCCTCCTATGACCACCTCTTCTGACTATCAATACCTTTGAGTTATGCTTCCAAATTCTGCCATAGAGCTATTTTACCTCCGAAATCAACAGCAATTTTGATACTTCTCAAAAATGTCCTCTTAACAACTACAAACTCTCATATGTCTCAATTGGTCAAGAGGTCACCTCACAAGCTTTCAGCTGACTACTACAAGCCCACAACTACCTCCAAATGGGTAGCTTCTACCCAACTAACCTCCAAATGGGCAGCTTCTGCCCAACTAGCCTCCAAATGGGCAGCTTCTACCCAACTAACCAATCTGACCTAGCTGTCACACAGAAATTCTGTCCTCTGAGGAGTCGGTTGACACCATAGGGACCTCAAAACATTTAAATAGCACCAGTTCCAAGCCTCAGAAGAAATCAACTGACCACCACCATTGTCAGATTGCAGCTTTAGAAATACTCTAGAATAACAAGCTTTTTGACAGTTGTCCTCAGACAAGTCCATAACTTTCACCTGATGTACAGAATCACTTCCCCTCAACTAATATTAGCTAGAACAACATCCCTATATGAGCTGCTGATCATTCTGAATTCTCGATGATTGAGAAAAAAAAGGCTAAATGTCTCAAGCCCAACTCAACTAGAGGTAGCTCCCACCACCTGTAGCCTTATCACCAAAAGAACTCCTTCCATACAATATAGAATTGAACCAAAACACAGAAGAAGTCTTAAATATCATAACTTGATTCCTTGGGTACTCAGTGAAGACTGTGCAACATGTAATTAAGCCTCAATCTTGAGCAGATGAAGGAAACAAACAACAGTTCAAAAGAAACTCTTTCACAAGACCACAAGGAAACCGAAAACATGTATTCTCAAATGTCCACAAGATTATTATCAATTATATAATCTGTAAAAACTGTCTGTAGGCTTCACTGGCTAGTACAACAAGGAGAAGCTTAAGCAATCCTCAAGGTTGGTCCAAGTTCCAATAGTATTGCTCCTTGGG
Organism: Cibotium barometz; assembly: GCF_041138505.1. Classification (NCBI taxonomy): domain Eukaryota; kingdom Viridiplantae; phylum Streptophyta; class Polypodiopsida; order Cyatheales; family Cibotiaceae; genus Cibotium; species Cibotium barometz. The sequence continues at coordinate 60,917,083 of NC_141056.1, forward strand.
AGGTTTTGGGACACCATCTACCACCAAGAACCCTCTCCCACCACCATCAATTCCCTAATTTGGACAGACCTTAGTCTTATCTCACAAATCCCAACCGTCGCCTTCAATAGAGAGGAAAATCACAGCAGATAGCCGGCTCACAAGGCCAAAACAAACTCTCTCCGGCAAAAACCAAGGCTCTCATACACCTCTCTCATACCAAATCTCTCACCCAAAAAACTCTTTCTGTAAGCCTTCTCTTTATGTGCAACAATACCCTATCTCCATGCATGCTTTCACGCACTCTACCTAATTCTATCGGCGACTAGCCATCATGCAACAAATCTAACAGCAACTAATTACAAAATGAGTTATCAATGTGCAACTACCCATGCAAGATCCTAAGCTTCCTAAGGTTTTTTATCATACCCAAAATATTATTTTATTCTTCTTGGGGTTGGGTTGAGTATCCTTATAGAACATATCTTCTTGGCCTCAAAAAAACCTATCATCTTTTGCCAAACCCCCCCATGGTTGAAGCATTTATGCTGAACCACTTGCTATGGATTTTTAAAAATGATCTTCAGCAAACAATACATCCATCTCCCAACAACCTTCTTTATGCTCTTCTGGAACAGCTTTCATCATTAGACAAGTCTTCATCCTCAATTTTTGTATCCTTTTGGACTGTCATGACTCTGTACTAGTATGGCTTCAATCTGTAGCCATTTACTCTCCTTAAATGAAGTTGATGATCTAGGTCTGCAAGCTGGAAGGTTCCAAAGTTCTCATATCCGTGCACAAATTTAAAAGGGCCTTCCCATTTAGTTTGAAATTTTTTCAAGAAAGTGTTATCCAACTTATTGTTGTACCTAAGCACCAGATCCCCCTCCTTATTAATGCCTTTATCCTTCATTGTCTCATTAAACAATTTAGCTCTCCTATTTCTCAATTGAATGTAATGGTCCAAAGCTTCTTCCCTTGTGAGATGTAACTCTTGAAGATCCAATAACCTCTCTTGATACTTATCTATTTCTTTCTCTTGATGTTTTAACAGAAATTGCAAACTGGGGATATCCACTTCAATGGGAATTAGGGCTTCGCAAAAACTAGATGGTATGGTGAAAAATCTATAGCCATTCTCATAGTTTTTCTATAGGCCCATAGAGCTGAAGCTACATGTAAGTCCCGTTACTTGGGATGTTCTTCCATACATTTTGTTAACATAGTACATAACTCCCATGCTTCTTACACCTCTAGCCTCAACCCACTTGATAAGATAATCCACTCCAGTTAAGATGTAAGATCTATGATACCCCCAAATTGGAATAAGGAATTCTTTGTGAATCCTAGTGTGAGAGAAGATGCCATAGGTGTAGTGCTGTTGCAAGCAAGGAAGAGAGCATTCTTACATGAGGTTAGTATATTTTGTGAGCAGGATAGACATGTGGAGAAAGGACTTATTCTGAGGCAGAGCTTGTAATGGTAGCTGTGGTGTTTTCCCTAAGAAAATTTAGGTCCTACTTAATTCGTAAGACTTTCACCATATTGACACATTATTCTTTACTTCCCCATTTGATTCAATTTGATCTTCCATCAAAGAGACTATCTAAATGGTTAGTTGAGTTGTAGGAGTTCCAATTTACTTGCATAATGGAAGATGGTACCAGGGCTACTTTGGCAGATATTTTGAAATACAGTTAGAACCCTTTGGTATTGAGGGAAGAAACCATGAAGAAGAAGAGGGTACCTAGGTGACAAAACCCTGAAGCAGATCTATCCAATGCTTTTACTATGTTTTTTTGATGGAGCGAAGCTCAGGGGTAGCCAGTGGTGGGGTTGTTTTGTTGAATCCAGAAGATACTATAATATATCAAGAAGGAATCAACTTACAAGTGCAAAAAAGCAATGAAGTTGAGTATGCCACCTTAGAATATGGACTCCAACTATGTCTAGAGAGAGGGATTATCAAAGGATACAACTTACTAGTGATTAGACAACTTCAGAATGTCTGGAGGGCCAAGAATCCCAAATTGAAGGAATGGTGCTTTCAAATAAGAAAGATATTGTAGAGGTTTTAATAAGTTCAAGTTGTTGTAGACACATTAGAAGGGGGGGTTTAGGCAAGGATTTAGATGCACATGTCATGGTTGTAGCCCAGCCTACCTATGGTGGAAGGGAAAGTTTACAAGAGGTTGAGGAGTTTTTGCATATTGGTCTGGTACCTTCAAGCTTGTATAAAAACAGAGGTATGGTTTCATTAGCTTTACATGAAGGGAAAGGATCTGATCTTGAGAAAGGTTCCAACTAGAGAAGAGATCTTTGCCATAATGTCTTCTTGTCATGAGGGGGTCTATGGAGGACACTTTGCCCCTGAAGTTGACTTTGAGGAAAATTCTTACTTCAAGTTATGTGTAGCCAAGTGTGAGGAAAGATGTCTACCATTGGTGCAGAAGCTGTGAGCTATGTCAAAAGCAAGGAAGGAGAGTATTGCACCATGAGTTGAGGAAAACCATTATTTCATATGGAGCTTTTGAGAATCTCCCCCTCTTATTACCAAGGTGTCAAAAATTCATCATTCCTCCAAAATATCTCATTTTTTTAGTAATACCTCATAATTTTTAACTAATATACCTTGTACTCAGCCAACTCTTCATCTTATGTGAGCATTTACTCATTTTTGGGTATTTTCTGTTATTCATTAGATTTATCTCATCCCAACACTTGGATTAATCTTATTAGCCCATAGGAACCTTAATTGGACCATAATCCAAAAAATTTAGAAAATCTTGACCCTTAGGCTAAGGTCTTTTAAATCATTTTTAATTGATTCCTAATTTACCTTAGGCTAAGGTCTTTTAAATCATTTTTAATTTATTCCTACTTTTTTTGAATTAGAAACCCCCCCACACATGTGAAAGAGGCGCCTACCTCAAAGGTTTCCTCCTCCTTACCAAGGTGTCAAAAATTCATCATTCCTTCAAAATATCTCATTTTTTTAGAAATATCTCATAATTTTTAACTAATATACCTTGTACTCAGTCAACTCTTCATCTTATGTGAGCATTTACTCATTTTTGGGTATTTTCTGTTATTCATTGGATTTATCTCATCCCAGCACTTGGATTAATCTTATTGGCCCATAGGAACCTTAATTGGACCATAATCCAAAAATTTTAGAAAATCTTGACTCTTGGACTGTCTTTTAAATCATTTTTAAGTGATTCTTAATGCACCTTAGAGAATTTATTTTGAACTTCTGTTTCGGGGAAATAACTGGCAAAGTGCTCAAAATTTCTTTAACCTGCAGAAAGGCATCCTCTTCCTTGGCTTGCCACACAAAGGGATCCTTTTGAGATGCTTGTTTTGCAAGGTGTACAAAGCCTGAGAAAGAAGGTGAATAATTCTAGCCAGGTATTTGACCTTGTGTGTGTGTCATCAGTTGCTCAACATTGTGAGGTGCCTCTAATAGAAGCAAAGCTTCTACCTTTGTAGGGCCTACCTCAATTCCATTCTCAAAAACTACATTTCCCAATACGGTGACTTTGGTGGCCTGAGCTAAGTGACACTTGTCACGGTTCAAACTGTCCTCCCAGTTCATCCAACCTCTTCAATGCCATCCTCAGCTTCTCACAGTGAACCAGTCTGCCACTATATATACAAAAATCATCTATGAATACTCTAATAAAGGACCCCAAATAAGGCTCAAACACCAGGTTCATAAATCTTTAGAAAGTAGTTGGTGCATTAGTGAGTCCAAAGGGCATTACCGTATATGCAAAGCACCCCCATGGTGTAATGAAAGTAGTTTCTTCTAATCCTCTCGGGCTATAGAAATTTGCTTACAACCTCCTCACCACTCCTAGACATTTAACCTTTACATTATTGGTTGGTATTCTTACTTTGACCTCTAATGGTGCAGTCACCTTAAGTCTTAACGCTTCCATAGTTTTCTGGGTCATGACACAAACTTGGGCACCACCATCAATATACACTTTAGGCACTTTCAACTTGTTTATCCAAGCATCCATGACAAGCAGATAATCTTTTTCTCCTTTGACACGCACTATATTCAGCTGACCTACTTTCTTCTTCTGCTTCTTCTTGGAAATCCTTGTACTAACCAGTTTGCTCTATGTCCTCTTGACTTTGGGGCACATCTGTAGTAGCTGAGGCCAAGACAAAGAGGGTCCCTTCTATTGGAGGTCCTTATTTAGATCATATTCTTCCACCTACATCCCTAGAGGAAAATCTTCCAAGCCAATCTACCTCCTGGGTCTGCTCTTTTTCTTCTTCTCTTTAAATTGGTCCTCTATCTGCTTCCCCTTTTTCCTTCTGGATGGTCCAGCTTCATCTTCATCTTCACCCCTTTTTCTCTTGTTGGATAATATATCTACTTCCTCATCTCTTCCAATCAGATTCACCTCACTTGGTTTGAGCCCATTTGCTTACTGTGGCACTTGAGGTCCTGGTGGGTGTGGAATCTTCTCTTCCCTTCGGACATTTGGCCTTTCCTCCCTTATAGGTGCTAGAGGATACACATATCCACCCATTCTTCTAGGGTAAGGACATTGAGGGGAGATATGCCCCCTTTCCATACAATTAAAGCATTGGACATTTAGGTTTGGGCCTCCTATGTCTCTGCCTCTCATCCCTTCTCTTTCACCTACCCTAGGGGCATTCTTGCCTCCTTGCAAAACAAACTCAAAACTAAAATTTCCATTTGTTGGGCTAATTGATTGATACCTTGCATTAATTGGTCAGTAGCAATCCTAGGAACTGGAGTAGGTCTCCCTTCTTCCTCTGTCCTCCTCTCACCAATCATACCAGGTCTACTCTCAATTGGAACCTCCTTTTGCTTTTGAGTGAGTCTTTGAAGCTTCCACTCCTTTTCTCTTGCAAGCCTTAAAGCTTCATCAAAAGTATCTGGCCTTTTCAACTCAACCTTCTTCTTTAGATTAGGGTGAAGAAGAGATTGAAAAAACATATCTTTTTTTAGAAGTACATGTGGGTGTTCTACTCCCAATGAAGCATCCCATTTGCCCCAAAAATCCTCAAACCAGTCTACAAATCTATCAAATACATTTAACAAACTCTGCTTTAGTTTTTGTATATCCTGCCAAATAGCATCTATGCTACACTAGAGCTCCTCTAACATCCTCATGTATGCCCCCTGCTGATGTGGCTGACTCCTCTCCAAGTCTGAAACCACCTTTTTACATCCCCTTTCAATAACATAGACAACAAGGTCAATTTTTCTTCATCTATGTCCTTTCCATATGTAAAAGCTGCCAGCTCCATCTCAGCCAGGAAATCCTTTGGATCCTCATTAGTATGCCCATGAAACATGGGATAAGATAGCATTGTAGCCACCTCCACAGCTAACTCTTCAACAGCCTGAAGGGTGCTTTAAAATCCCTCCTATGTGGAGGCACCAAAACAATGATGGTTTCAATAAGTACTGCCTCTATAGCTTCGTCTCTGAAGCACACCACCGTGAGAGGAGTCTTATCACAAGCACCAAACCCCAGCAAACACAACACTACAGGAAACCAGCACACCCATCCCCTAGTCCTCAGCTACCCCAAAGGGATACTTCACTACCCTCTTAACTTCCAAAATTACTCTAGATACTGACTTAGTTGTCCTCTATGGTCAGCTTTAACCTCTAACGTTTTTAATCTATCACCTCTCTTGATCATAGTCGACTCTCAGCTGACCAAACACACCTCCCAGTACTTTAGTGGTGGTCTTATTTCTCTCGAATCTTTTTAGGAAAGATTTTTTCATCTCCTCAAACATCTGGAAGTGCTCCAAACCATATTGAGCGTACCAGCTGTCTGCTGACTGCTGCTGGTAGCCTTTCCTTCTAAAGTTATTGTAAAGTATTCTATCTTTTATGGCAATGGGGCTCTAGCGGCCAAGAAAGTGGTCTCAAACAAAGGCAAAGACATGAGCATCGGGATCCTTCTCACTTTTTCCCTTGAACTTTGGGTATTTCAGAGACATCCTTCTTCCGAAGGCTACTAGTTCTTCTTCTTCTTGATTTTCGTACCTCCTATTTCAAAGCTCCTGGTGTTATTTCTCTCCCTCTTGATTTTCGTACCTCCTATTTCAAAGCTCCTGGTGTTATTTCTCTCCCTCTTGATTTCTCTGAGGTTCTTGAATCTATCTTTCTTGATCTTACTAGCGCAAAGCCCCTTCTAGAAATCTTCTTGTATGATGCAGTCGCCCTTCACTTCTTAGGGCCTTTGGCGATACCGCATTGCTCTACTTAAGTTTCCTTAATCCTCCATGCATTGTCCATCACACTCCTATGAACCTGACACCATAACGCGTACACTTCCTCTTGTGATCTACCTTAGCTAGCTTCTCTCTGTCAAAAGTGTTACTCTAGAGCATGCATATCATGCACGACATAACTCAAGATTCCTATGCAGAACTAACCTATACCTTCCTACTCCCTTAGCTAGTGTACCATTCCCCAGCAAGATCCCCAAAAGTGTTGTTGTCCAGTCAAGACCTGACACTTCAGTGGTTTTGGACCACTTAGTCAGCTCTCCTGTAGAGCGATGACTAACTCAATTAGTCATCGCTCTCTATAGAGTGATGACTATTATAGAGCGATGACTAACTCAATTTCACCCAATGTGACAAGCCAACCCCGAGCATTGAGCTACCAGTCTACCCATGCTAAGGGGAGATGACTATGACTAGACGCAGGTTAGTTCCTAGATCCTTCATGCTTCCAGACAATAGTTTACACAAAGATAAAACATACAAGTCATACAGAGGTGACAAAATCATGCAATGTAAAGTAGCAGCAAGAGAGAGACTAACCCAGAAGACATTCTAGAATATTAGCTTAAACTCTCCTAACATACATCAATCTGCCATTTACTCATCTTTGGAAAAATTTCCCTTTTTCTCCTTACACTACAAGAAGTCATTTTTACAAGGTTGTTACAAAACAAGAAGACTTAATACATGATAAGTTTGTTACTAAAAAAGGGAGGAACTTGCTTATCTCTTGTGTGTGTTGAGCTCTTGTGTACTCCATTGTGTGAGTAAGTGAGAGAGAGATTGAGTGCTGAGCTTCTATTGGAGTGTGGCGGCCCAGCAAGAAGCGGCAAGCTTTCAGGTGCAATTGCGTGGCAACAACACTACCTATGAGAATCCAAGGTGACTTGCATTCACAAGGTGAGTGAAACACCATGACCATGCATTTATGTGTTAGGCCATGATTTGTTGGTTTCTCGATTGAGCTATTGTGCTCCCGAGTGCGGAAGGGCAAATCCCCATGACCTACACCCTTCCCATGGTACTAGGGCTTCCCATTCATACTTAGAATGCATCGCAGCTTTCCATTTTGGATGTGCTAAGGCCTAGTCCTCCAAGGTGGCTAGCTCCTTCACTGTTTTCATTATCTCATCCCCATCAAGGTCATGTTGACAATGAGATCAGATGCTCTTCTTTAATTATCTATTCTTATTGATCTACATGGTCCTTCTCTTAAAGATTATGGCATCTCATATATTGGGTTGCGCTCATCAAAGAGTTGATGTCCCACTTTGGAAGTGGATTTCTGTGTGGTGTGTGAGAGTCTTTGTCCTTTAAAAACCCATCCTCCTTAAGGGGAAATATGGCTGGTGGGTTGGACTCGTGGTGGATTATTTCTCCGAATACTAATGGTAGAGTGGATGGACCTGTCTCCTCCACTAACTATGGCTACTCCACAAACACCACATCTTGGCTGGTGATTATCTTCTTCACTCTTGGATCATAGAGTCGATAAGCCTTTAACTCTTGGCTATATCCAAGAAAGATACATTTCTTTCTTTTAGCATCAAGATTCTTCTTGGATGCATCGGGTATATGCACATAATATTTATAGCCAAATGTTCTTAAATGAGACACTGAAGTTTTCTTACCATATCCTTGAGAGTGCCTTTGTGTAGCTCCAATTAAGGATGTAAACTATTGTGCTCATTGCTTCAACTAACCCATAAAGTGTTTGGTAACCCTTTCCCTTTTAGCATACATCAAGCCATCTCCATGATGGTCTGATTATAGCATTCTGCAACACCATTTTGTTGAGGTATGTGAATAGTGGTGAGTTGCTGCTTGATGCCATTGTCCTTGTAGTATCTATCAAATTTCGTTGAAAGGAATTCTCCTCCTCAATCTGTACGAAACATTTTTACCTTATTTCCTCTCATTCTTGTTAGTTGTGTGCACCTACTCTAGTCATATCCATGTGAACTCACCCTTAGTTTTAGTTAATCGTTCACCTTTCATGTACTATAACTTTTTTCATTCATTAGAGTCCTTGACTCTCGTACTCACATAGTAGCCAACTCCTATTTCATGGTAGTTTCTTTTTCTTGATTTTAATGAAAATCAAAATATTGCCAATAGCCTGATGAAGCATTCGTGAGAGGGCTCGAATACAGTGGGGGGGGGGGGGCAATGGGAGTTGAGGGTGCATGGGAGACCAAGGAGGAGGGCCAAAAGTTCCAGGAGTTCTTGGATGTCCTACCTTCACATTAGATGGTTCCCATGGTTTGGCTGATGGTCAGGATGATCCAATTTCCACTGATGAGGAGGTTCTCATAGAGTTTCTTAATGATCCAAAGGAGCTAGCCTTGTTTAGCAATGATGTCAATATGCAAGTTCTGTTTTAGCCTATTTATCAGGTTGTTCCAGATGCTCCAAATCCAAATTTGCAGGATACTTCTATGGATGGATTTTCATTGGTTCTTGGTGTAGGTTCATGCTCACACTCATGTGATGAGCATAAGATTCTTCATGATGATGTTTATGTGGATCATAGTCATGGATGATCATGAGGATTATTCCTTTGATGATGATATCTTTTATGTGGATCATAGTCATGGATGATCATGAGGATTATTCCTTTGATGATCATGAGGATTATTCCTTTGATGATATCTTTTATGATGTTGTATATCTGAGTTAGAGAAAGATGATGCTCTAGATGATGTTTTAGTGGAGGAACATACTTGTACTCTTGTAGTGGTGGATCATGGTCCACGATGGTATTTTGGAGGATGATCCGACCATATCCATGCTTTCTTGATGTAGTTTGTTGATATCCTATTTGGAATGGTTTTATGCTGCTGAATGGTCGACATTGACATATCTAGATGGTGATAGGCTATTTTCAGCCTCTGGTGTAGATGCTAGTGCTTCATATGTAAATTTTCATAGCTCACTTCATGGAATTGGAGTGTGGATCTCATTATTCATGCATCATGGTTTTACATATTCATCTTGTATTCTATAATAGCATGATTTCACATATACATGTTATGATTTCACATCTTGTATTGTATAGCATGATTTCAAATGTACATAGTGTTATGAGTACAACATTGGCATACCCCTTGACATGTTTTATGGGTTTGAGTCATTGGATTCCAATCCATCAGGTGTGCCATGTATTAGTTGTGTGCACCTGCTCTACTAATATCCATGTTAACTAACCCTTCACCTTTATGCAAATACTATAACCTTTCACATTCACCCATACCTTTTCATGTGCATGATGTTACAACTTGACACTAAATGAATGAAGCAATATTGAGCAAGCTTTAATGGAAATCCATCTTTCTCTCTATTTTTTCCCAATGTGTTCTTTAATTCAACATTATTCAAGTCTTGTATTCTATAGCAAACATGTTATGAGCACAACACTGGCCCCTATCAATTTTTTGTGGGTTTAAGTTGTTGAATTTGCTATCCAATCCACCGGGTGTGACATGTGTTAGTCATGTGCACCCACTCTACTAATATCCATGTGAACTAACCCTTAGTTGCCTTTAGTTAACCCTTCACCTTTCACGTACTAAAACCTTTCACATTCACCCATACCTTTTCATTTCCCTTTCATGTGCATGAGGTTACAACTACCTCTCTTTCTTCTATTCCATAATAATGAATGAAGCAATATTGAGCAAGCTTTAATTGAAATCCTTTCTCTCCATTTTTTCCAATGTGTCCTTTAATGCAGCATTCTTCAGACTCTTAAACGCTTTTTCCTTTAACAATTGACATATATCTATACTTTGTATGTAAATATATATATGTGGCGTGCATCATCATTGTATTATAATAGCATCTTGGATTTGGTACATGGCTTAAATTTTCAAGGAACCCAAGATATTAAAGAAAATGGGTAGGAAGGCAAGTGCAATTTAGGTGAACACTCGTGGTATTCCCATACCCACTTGTATCACACCCGTCTATTTATTCTAGTATCTTGGATGACCTAAAGTTTTGATCCCTTGAGCCTTGACCACTTTAAAATATTCATGCAAGTGTTTTCTCCAATATATGACCATTAACCTTGTTCACTTACACATGACCACCACACAAATCCTTTGAAGGTTAACTACCCACTCACATGCTTGCGTGGCCTTGAAATTCACATACATGTGAGCACTCTTTTTTGGTTTTCTACACCCTTAGTGCCTATTGAGAATCCAAACACATGTAGGAACAAACAAGAAAACCTAAGGTACCCTAAACTAATCCATGAATGTGTCCCATCTAGGTTTGGATGCTTAAATAATGAGAAATCCTTATTAGGCCCATAAGACATGCAAATTCAAACAAGGCTCTATGTAACTCACATGTTCATTTGGGAGAGAAACCAACTTTAGTTACTTGGTCAAGAGACATTGGTGAACCAACTTCTTGGGCATCCAAACACCTTCAAGAGTAGGTTCATGTGTAGTTCAAAGAAAAGCTAAAGCACACATATTAGAGTTCAAGAGTATACATCCTTGTGCACATATAAACCATAAAAGAGCTGACACAAGCACTCAACATATAGCTAGAGGCTATTCTCATGCAAGATAGTCAAGATTCACATGCTAAGCTCAACACAAATCTAAGGGGGTTTTCACACGCAAAGCTAAATGGCCACACACACCTTTTCTTGTTGTAGCTCATGGTGCCAATGAAATCTAGAATTGGACATAGTAGGTGACCTCACACAATGAGATTTGGCAACCTCAACCTTGGGGCGCCCTCATCTCTCACATAGTCTAAAGAATGATAGATAAAGTAAGATACTTTCTTTATATCACAAGGATTTCAACAAAGTGTTGACTAATCTTATGTGTGAGAAAGTGCAATGGTAATATTGTTTTTGTGATTTTTAAAGGGTGATTTTATTATAATAAGAAATGATATAGATTCTATGCTATCTACCACATTTGACAGGAAAATTTTAAAAAGTTTGCATAATATTATTTGAGCATGGATATGTTTACAACAATTGCTAAAAGATTGGTATGACATAAAAGAAGTATGTATTCTTTCTTGTCACATACATATTTCTTTGCCAGATTTGCATGTATTTCACCATACATCACCGCTTTCCAAGATTTAATGGAAAGCTTCCAAAAACCAGAATTTTTCTTTGCTTTGGGTTGCCCTAATTTGCTTTGTTTTTGCTTGAATCACCTGCAATCCGCTCAAGGATGTTTAGAAGACCTTACCCGGTAGGCCAAGCTCTCAGATCTGATAGCTCGGGGGGGTCACTATATGTAAATATCCCTATCGCGTGCGTTCAAGGCCTATATTTTAAATCCCTTATTTGTGAATTTTTTAATCTATATAATATCCCCTTTTCTTTATGAATCTGTAAATTTTTTGAAAATTTTTTAAATCATACCCTTATGTAAATATATTTCTATAAGTTTCATAAATTAAAATTATGCTTCTGTTGAACGCACGTGATATTCACATTTTTTGTGAGTGACCCCCCCGAGTCTGATAGTAATCGGCCCAGTGTGCTCCAAGCTTCACAGCATCAATGGCAAGCTTCATAGCTTTTCTTCACAGCTTCTTCTCCCTCTTCTCTCACTCACTCATAAACCCTAATAGACAGCACAAGGCTCTGATACCATGTTGAAAAATAGGTAGAGGGAGAGGAGACACACACACAGGAGTAAACCCTAATGTATATTACAAACCCTAACCATAAAGGGAAGCCATCTCCCTTCTCACACAATACATAAAGCTATAATCCATAATACACACAACACTCTATGAGTTGTGTCCACACACATCTAACCCTAGCTAATGTCCACACACACTATGACCAGCTGGACGCGGTCATTTATATCTCACACATGTTCCTACCTAACATGCCAGTACATAGCATAGCTAGCTCACACTGACATCGAGCTTGAATCTCAACACATTCTGTGCAACCACACTTCCACTCACATCAGCCCCAACAGCTTCTTTTTCAGCAGCATACCAGCTGCTCATCTCATCAAAGACAATATCCCTGCTTACCCTCAGCTCATTTGTAGCAGGGTTATAACACCTGTATCCCTTTTGCTCAAGGGAATATCCAATAAGCACACATTTTTCAGCTTTTGGATCCAGCTTAGTTCTCAGCTCATTTGGCACATGCACATATGCAATGCATCCAAAAACTTTCAGATGAGACAAATCAGGTTTTTTGCCAGTAAACCTCTCCTTTTTTTGGCGTTACATCATGTATGGCTGCAGTTGGAGTCCTGTTCATGATGTATAGTGTTGTAGAAACAGCCTCAGTCCAATAGCTATGCGGCATATTCTTCTCTTCCATCAATGCTCGCGCAATCTCAGCAATGTGCCTGTTTTTCCGCTCAGTAACTCCATTTTGCTGCGGAGTGTATCTGCATGTAAACTGTCTCCGAATACCATACTTCTTCAAAAATTCAGAGAACTCATTGGAGAAGTACTCTCCCCCTCCATCTGACCTTAGGCACTTTACATATTTCCCTGTTTGCTTTTCAACCAAAACTCTGAAATTTTGAAAGTGAGTGAACACCTCACTCTTCTCCTTCATGAAATATACCCACACTTTCCTTGTATGGTCATCAATGAATGTCACATAATACCTGCAGCAGCCTCCCATAGACATGGTCTTTGTAGGACTCCATACATCTGAATGCACAACATCTAGTGCATTTTTGCTCACAACACCATATTGGGGAATATGGGAATTTCCCACAAGTTTGAGACACGTGGTCAAAAGTTTGGATTAACCATAACTTGAACACCACTAATCCAAAATAAGCGTTTTATAGCTCTTTAGATTCCATTTTTCAAGCGCTTTCCAACGATAGGTCATATGATAGGGTTTTGAGAAACTTACAAACATGTTATCCATGTCCCCTTTTTTGAGTATTCAAAAATGGGAATTGGAAAATTCCCAAATTCACTAATATGGTGTTTCACATATCTGTTACGTGGAAATACATGCTTTGCTTGCTTTCCAAATTGACATGCTTCACATATTCTCTGTATACCTTCCACTTTAAATTTTGGCAGCCCTATCACAATTCCTTTAGTCTGCATAGACTTCATTCTCTACACATTCACATGTCCAATTCTTTTATGCCAAATGTCTGTGTCTGCAACAATTCCTGAACCATTTGCAAACATTGCACTACTCATTTCAGGCATGTCTACATTCTATGTAAACATTCTGCCCACTCTGTTGCCTTTTGCAACCAACCTGCACTTGTCTTTAAAGTCTTCAACATAACAACCATCAGGGTTAAACCGAACCTGCAAACCGTGCTCAATCATCTAGCCAACTGAAACCAGATTCTTTGTTATGTTCGGAACGTGAAGTACATCTGCAAGGTACTTCACTTTGCTATCCTGCATAGACAGTGGCACATCTCCAACATGGGCAATTGGATGAGCAGTGTCATCCCCTGTTTCCACAAAACTTGGTCGTTCAAGGTTTTTCATCTCCTTGAACCACTCCCCATGACTTGTCATGTGGTTCAAAGCAATTGGATGAGCAGTGTCATCCCCTGTTTCCACAAAACTTGGTCATTCAAGGTTTTTCATCTCCTTGAACCACTCCCCATGACTTGTCATGTGGTTCAAAGCACCTGAATCCATATACCATACATCATCTTTTTGTGCTGCTTCAACATTTTCAGACATGGCATTCACGACATGCTGCATAACAAACAACCTTTCATTATCCTCATTGTTTCTACTTGAGGATGCATAGTTGTTCTGCTGCACTTTCCTATTTTGCATGTCAGCCTGCTTCTTATAACATTCTGCCTGCACATGTCCAGGCTTACCACAATAAAAGCATTCACGTGCATCATTATATTGCCTTTGCCAATTTTCACGTCCTCTTTGACTCTCCCTGCCTCTGAATTTGCCTCTTCCACCTGTGTGTTGTTGATGTTGTTGTTGTGTCTTCTGGGACTGTTGTTGGTGTGCTGCTGCTGCTGGCCATAATTTCGATTACCTGTTCGGCCACCTCCTTGACCGCGTCCACGGCCTCCTCTACCTCGTCCTCTACCCGAACTTGTGTAGAAGGCCTATTGCTCTGAACTGTTTTTGTTTTGTGAAGACTGTTGGTCTTCACCCAAGCTCTTCTCTTCTATAATCAGCATAGACACCAAATCTGTAAAGTTGGGAATGTTTTCCCGAGTCTGAATAGACATCTTGAACGCTTTGTATTGTGGCCGGAGACCACGTAGACAGACTTCCACCTTATCATCATCATCTACTGACACACCAATAGATGGAAGGAATTCCACAATACCCTTTATCTTCAATGCATAGTCATTCACAGACATGCTCTTTTTCTCCACAGTATCAAGTTCATTCTTCAACTGTATCTTACGTGCCTTGGTATTTGTTTCATAGAGTTTTACCAAGGTGTCCCATGCCTCCTTGGGGGACTTGGCATCCTGAATGTGCCCAATTATGGTGTCTTGTATACTAATGGAGAGCCAATACATAACTTTTCTCGCTCCTTGGTTCCAATCTTTAAACTCTTTCACATCTGCAGCAGTTGTGTCCGGTATCTCCGGTGCCTCTTCATGCTCACCTTCTATGTAGTCCCAATAGCCCTTTCCCATCAGGAAATTCGTCAACCTGAACCTCCAAGCATGGAAGTTGTTCTTATCAAGCTTCGCAGCCACAATCTGGGTTATGCCATCATTTGACATCTTGCCAGATACACAATTTTACCAGAAACAGCACTCTGGTTTGTTCTGCACAAACTGCTGGATTTTTTGCAGTGGTACTATAGTACTCTCAAATGTCACAACCAGTGACTTCAATATGCATACATACACCCAATGGCAACTGTTGACCTCTTTGTAGCACACACTGTGTCTGCACAGCCAATCTGTCTTCCTGCAATTCTTAAAACAGAGTTCTGCAGAGAATCGATGACTTACCCGCAGTGCTCGAAATCGCCTGCTTTCTGAAAAATGGAGGTCTAGACGCGCCCGAAACGCGTTTTCGGCCCGAAAAATTTTGTCCGATAGGACGATAGGACACTATAGTTGTCCTATAGCTTTACTCCCGCGAAGAAAGCTCCTCAATCAGAGATCGTTTATCGGTGCCTCCCGTAGAGCTCCCGACAAGGGTGTAGTCACCAACACACATAGGGAAGAGTAGTTGAAGCTCTTACCCTCGTACCGCTTCCTGTGGTTCTCTTGCTTGCAGCTCAGCCCTTAGCACGAACCAGGCTCTGATACCATGAAAAGATACAGGGGGGAAGAGAGCTTGAGCTCTTGCAAGCATACACACACTCACAAAACCATAATAGAGAACACACAAGGTGAGAGGCTGAAAATCTTTTTCTTCTTCACTCAACACTCAACACACCATATACAAAGATAAGAGTACACATAATATGAAAGGTACTCAACCAATACATACAAGGGTTCTCTATAGTGTGAACCCAACTAAATGAGCTGGCGCTATAACTATGCCAGTCTCTAGAATGGCTGTCACACAGCCTGTCATCCCACTGGCTGCATATCACCCAAGATCTCACGAGGATCTCACCAACCATGCCAGTGGTGTAAGTGTAGGGCCTATCCCCCAGGCGGGTCGTCAGTGTCCACCGCCTCACTAGACGAGCTTGATATCTCAACACTCTGGGTGACCTGTATCCCCAAAAACCTGGTGGCTGATCTGTATACACCTCTTCTTGCAAGTCACCATGCAAGAACGCATTTTTAACATCCATCTGATATAAAAACTAGCCTTTAGCTGTAGCCACCGCAATCACAACTCTCACAGTTGCCATATTTGCAACTGGGGCAAATGTCTCCTCATAATCAATCCCATGTGTCTGCGCATATCCTTTGGCTACCAATCTAGCCTTGTACTTGCTTATGCTACCATCACTATTATGTTTTACCTTATACACCCACTTATAGCCAATAGCTTTCTTGCCTTCAAGCAATGGCACCAAATCCCAAGTCTCATTTCCATACAATGCATCCATCTACTCATCCATAGCTTTCTCCCAACACACATTTCCAATAGCCTCATCAAAACATGTGGGTTCTACAACCTGCACAACTTTTGACATATATGCATAGTGATGCCACATAACCATCATAAGTCAGCCTCTGCACAGGATTTTTGACTCTTCCAGATCTTCATAACTTTGCATTCATGGCTTCCATAGCCTTCTTCACACTAGGTGTCCTCATTTGCTGGAATCCCAAGCTAGAATCTCCATCAACAAGAGAATGCTTTGTAGAGATGTCAGGCATACCAAGGGGCTCAACCACTTTCTCTTTGCCTTTATGTGATGTACCAACTACATTTTCAAGACTGGTATTATGACGCAGCCTGCCACTCCATGGTCTATCAATAGAACCGGTGGATAACAAACTCTCCTGGTCCACTCAATGACTGTGATTGTTTGCTGACTTGCATTCTGTGCAACCACATTTCCACTTACATCAGCCCCAACAGCATCCTTTTCACCAGCATACCAGTTACTCATCTCATCAAATACAACATCCCTGCTTACCCTCAATTCACATGTAGTAGGATTATAACATTTATATCCCTTTTGCTCAAGGGAATACCTAATAAATACACATTTTTATGCTTTTGGATCCAGCTTGGTACGTAACTCATCTGGCACATGCACATATGCAATACATCCAAAAACTTTCAAGTGAGAAAAATCAGGTTTCTTGCCAGCAAACTTTTCCTCTGGCATTACATCATGTATGGCTGCACAGTAGGAGTCATGTTCATGATATAAACTTCTGTAGACAGCCTCATCCCAATAGCTATGTGGCATATTCTTCTCAACTATCAATGCTCGTGCTATCTCTGCAACGTGCCTATTTTTTCGCTCAGCAACTCCATTTTGCTACGGAGTGTATCTACATGTAAATTTTCTATGAATGCCATTGTTTTGCAAGAATTCAGAGAACTCATTGGAGAAGTAATCTCCCCCTCCATCTAACCTTAGGCACTTCACATGCTTTCCTGTCTGTTTTTCAGCCATAACTGAAATTCTGAAAATGAGTGAACACTTAACTCTTCTCCTTCATGAAGTACACCCACACATTCCTATTATGCTAGTTATGGGAATAAAGCCCTAAAAGATGGGATTCAAAAGCAATAGGGAGACGTCGATCAGGGTGTGTTAATTTTGTTTCAAAGTGCTTATATTGTAAAAGAAGATCTTGCCTTTAGCAAGTTTCTAGTGCTTCTTGATTTAGTATCAATGTGTGGTGATTACCAAAACATTTATACCAAAATGACAAGGCTATTGCCTTGTTTACCGCTTATATAAGTGAATCAATATGAAATTCTATTATTTAGAATATGAAGTCTTTTCCTTTTTATGGCATTTTGGTAGATGAGTCAACAGAGTTGATATTTCAATTCTAGTACATTTGATTGTATATACAAGCTACATGCTTGACTTTGAGCTATGCATATCTTTATTGGGTTTGTTGGAAATCAAGGATCATACTGCAAAGAGATTCGTGGAAATCTTTACCGGGTTTGTTGGAAATCAAGGATCATACACTGCAAAAAGATTAGTCTGCTCTTGTTATGGTTATGATGTTATCCCTGGATTTGGAATAGATACTGCAAGTGTTATGACGGGTGTTACAAATGGGCTTACAACATTAACGCGTAAAAAAAGTCCTAGGACACATTTGTGCGCATAACTGCTATACATTGTGTTGCCCATAGAACACATTTGTGCATGTCTAATGCCTTTTGAGGATCTGCAGATGCCACATTTATGGACTCCACATTAAATGAGATTGCTAGCATGTTCAGAAAAAGCACTAAGAGGGCTGCAACAACTGGAAGAAGAGTTAGATTGTTCACATATTAGGCTATACAAAATGGTTGCAAATTTTAAGAGTTAGATTGTTCACATCTTAGGCTATACAAAATGGTTGCAAATTTTAAGTTTCTATACATGCTGCATTAATTGGCTGATATGCTAATCGAACACTTAGCATGGTTGGTTGTGAACTTTGCGAAAGGCAATGAAGGGGGATAATATTATGTATTATGGTGTTCGGATAGAAAGGTAAACACAAGCTCTTGATTTTCAAACACAGTATGCTTGAAAGCTAAATCACAATTACAAATCGATGCTTGAAAGCTAAATCACAATTACAAATCGATTTTACTGATTCATCCATTTTGAAGAATCTTAATATCCCCTCTTGGGTTTTCTGCTTCCAAAGAGTTGAAGAGCTATGGGGCACTTGAATTAGATGCATTGGTTACACACACTTTAAAAGATAATGAAAGATAAATGAAAGAAAAGTGTGCATGTTGATTTTACAGATGCCATTGGATTGTAGAGAGCTACAACAAAGACATCAAGACATGTTTATACACATGTAATACATATCTAAATTGAATGAATGCTTTCATGTAGACAATATTTTACACTCGTACACTTAAATTAGTATTTTGGGCTTAACTTTTGAGATACAGTATTTTGGTCTTAAACTTTTTGCAACTTGAGATAATATACGTTATTGAAATTTTTAAGACTTATTTTTTATAGATTCAAGTTTTTGAAAATTATTAGCTCTTTGTAAACTTGGACGCTCTTTTCGAGTTGAGTTGAATGTACATAATTGCTTGCTGTGTTTTAGATTTTCCGTGTGCACACTTACTTCGGAGAGTGTAGAATTCCCTTGACCGCCTGCAAGGCTAGCTATTCAACAGGTTAGTAACCCAACCTCACCGGTACATCAAGAACCTCACCGGTAAATCTTGATGTAGGAGAATGAAATTTTAACCCCTTTGCTTTGTGACTTCGCAGATCAAACTGATCCAAAGGGGTGGTATGTTATACATGTTTCCCCTCGTTCAAAACATATCTATATATATATATATATATAGACTATGAGCCGTGTGGCATCGGTACCTTGTTTTTGTTTCAGAAATCGAAAATACAAGCGTTGTAACGACAGGGCGCCGAGCGCGCGCGCGCGCGCACAAGAATCGTAAAAACGAACTCCTTTGTTCAGAAACAGAGGCAGTTTGATTTTGAAGGCCGCCAGTAGTAAACACACACACTTCCGAATCCTCATTATTATTATTTAGTTGGAGTGTGACCCAAATCCATTTTATTACAGTGATATTTGCAGGAGGCCTTTTAACTTTTTCCAGAGCTCCAAGGTAGGCGATTTCCTGGCTGCTAGGATTATTACTACTGATACTGTCCGGTCATCCTTCGAACAAGATTTTGAGAACATGGGTGAAGATCAAAAAACATTTGAAAGTTGTTCAATACACGGAAATTGATAACGTTTAATCCTGAGATCACTAGTGTTTACTCTCTCTCTCTCTCTCTCTCTCTCTCTCTCTCTCTCTCAGAGGAATGGACTGTGCTACACACAAATACATCCATGTATAATTTGCATGATGATGATGATGAAGTCAAAAGCACGCGCGCTATTCCAAGCTATATATATCTAGTGCAGCTTAACTTTGGATGGTAGCAACAAACGAGTACCGTCTCTTTGTAGTATGAACA
This sequence comes from Cibotium barometz, assembly GCF_041138505.1. Taxonomy (NCBI): domain Eukaryota; kingdom Viridiplantae; phylum Streptophyta; class Polypodiopsida; order Cyatheales; family Cibotiaceae; genus Cibotium; species Cibotium barometz. The sequence goes on from NC_141056.1 coordinate 60,936,917, forward strand.
TGCATGATTTCTCCTCCTAATTGTAGTACAGCCGTGAATATGATCACTAAAGCGACCTCCAATATATCACGGCGCGTCGTTCCGCTTGAGCTTGGAGGGCCTCCGGCGATCGTCACTCATGGCTATCATGGCCACGCCTGCCAGAATCAGCAATCCGGCACCCACCAGATACGGCCGCTTGACGTCTGAGAGGCGGAACCTCGATCGTTTCGCCCCGTTCGCACCATCTTTCCGTTCATCGGCCATCACCCCCCTGCAGTACCACGTTTAATCCCCGCTGCTGCTGCTGCTGCTGCTGCGATCGACATCAGCGCCTTTTCACCTTGGAAACCGACTGCACGTGGACCGCATGCAACCGTCTATCTATTTCAGTCCTGGATGATTCGGTTTTTTTTTGGGGGGGGATGCGTTTACCATGATAAAACTTAGTATTTTATCCCCTTTTTACACGGTGTTGTTGAAATTTGCCATGCTACAGCCCAAAAAAAAAGGGGGATTTGCTCTGCCCATTCCTTGTCCATCTTCCCTTGATATGGGAGCCTTAAAAGGAAAATTAGGTTGCTGCCAATTCCATTGCCGATTGCGTCGATACTGAACACGATTGAAAACATTGTTGGAGCCATACTTCTGGATTATCAAATAGGGTCCCCAACTAGTCATAATCTCTAGTTTCAATTTAATTTCATGGAATATTCCATCGTTAATAATGTGGTTCTATCTATTTTCATCCAAGTGGATATTTTTTTTAGTAAGGGCCATTAGGTCTCGAGGAAGGGGGGGCGGCGGGATTTTGGGGTTTACTCAAAAATATGTAAGATAACATGTGAGTTCAACAAAAGCGGTTTTTTCTCTTGTGGAGTTACAGGAAATTTACATACGTAAGGGGATTTTTTATTTAAATGGTAAAAATTTTGGTACAGAAGGGGTACTTTTATTGTAAAAAGTGCTATAGAAGGGGTGTTTTAAAAATTCAAAAATCCGTAAGTAGGGGGTTTATTAAATACCCCTTGAGCGTATGTGCTACATAGGGGGTCAACAGAGTGACTCCACCCCCCCCCCCCCCGAGGATCAGGTATGACATGTGGAAGTGCATGCGGGACTCTATGGGTAGGTCGCTTGTATCATTATCATTCCCCCTATGTCAAAACACATACAACATGCACGGAGGCTACTTGCATCATCTCTCTCTCTCTCTCTCTCTCTCTCTCTCTCTCTCTCTCTCTCTCTCTCTCTCTCTCTTGCTGCTCCAACATTAGAGCCCACCACCCATACCTGCGCTTTGGCTCTACGTCCCAATAGAGTTCTCAATGATCGAACTTGATCTATCCTTTAGCATGCCAGTAGTGATAAGATTCATGGATCTAGCGCAAGCTAGCTTGCTAAGTAAGATGAAAAGTGCACTTAAGCATGATTAACTAAATGAAAGAATTGAAATAACAAGAGACAATGCACAAGAGACTTACTCAGATATGCTCCAATGTTGATTGCTTGATCCATAGCTTTGCCCAATGGGCTCTTCTTATATAACTATTAGGCTCTCTCTTGCCTTGACTTCTGCATCTTGTCTATGGGATAACTCACTTATCTCCTCTCTTGTACATGAGGCACTGTGGCCTAGTATCACATATCGTAACACCCCCCCTTGATGCTAGGCTGGTCATTACTGTGTCCTATGTCACCAAGAGTGTAGTGTGGTTCTTGATTACATGGCTGGCTATGCCCGGCTATCCCCCCCTTAGTGTCGGGTTGTGCCTCATATCACAAGGGTGTACGATTTTACATCTTTGGTTAGTGACTCTCGTGGGCTCCTCCTCATCAGGTAGGATGTCTCTCACAGGTCCTCGATTACATTGCTTCATTTTCTCTTTGGTTTGATGGTTTCTTTGCCTCTTTGCTTGCCTCTTGACTCCTGGCTCTAGCTTCTTCGGCTCTCTTGGCTCTTGCTCGGGCTCTTGATCTTCGGGATTTTTCTTTATATCTTCTCTAAGTAGTCCTTAGCTTCTTGGCACTTGGACTTGTTCTTTTCTTGATCTTGGCTTATTGGCTTTGGACAAGATTCTGGTCTTTGGTTCTTGGTTCTTGTTGTGGCGCTTTTGGTTGTACATTAAATTGCTTGATTGGAGGAGTGGTGGTGCCTTCTTCTTGATTAGCTTAGTTTACATGGAGCTTTGAATTTCTTTCTATGCAAATGCAATTTTGGGAAATATATGCATCCAGTGGACATGCACGGGCGGTCTTACCTCGTGTTTTGCACGGGTAGTGTCTGAAATCGTGTAATGCAATACACAAATGAAAATCATTTTTCGAGAAGGTCTTACCACTTGTCATCTTTTCTCAAGAGTAGTGTCTAATCCCATTTTTATAATTTTGGAATGCACACACATGTTGCCTTTTCAGCATTTATTGATGCAAGTGGGGAATGATGATTACAAGGCCCATGCTGTTATGTGCACATTATATGTGCATATAGTAGGAGGCTAACCCACCCTAGGCATGTGAACACGGAAGCATGGGAACATGCTGTAGTGGGGCAAGGGTTACGTCTAACCTTGGGTTGAGGTTAGGGTCAAGTAACCAAGGGTCACACATAGAAATGGAGAGTCAAGATTCACTCGAGGACCCTCCTATATAATAGGGACATGGGTCACTCTCAAGGGATATTCTCTTACATAGAGCATTGTGTCTACTCTCTTGCCATTTCATGCTAGAGCTATGTGCTGTTAGAGTGAAGTCATATCTCTCGGTGGTATGGGACACTAAGGTAAGATATGTGATACTTGAACATTGTATTTATGTGTGCACCCTTGGGCTCGAGGGTGGTCGGGTGGATGCGTATATGCCTGGTTCATGCATGTTTATGTATGGTTATTAGCTAGAGAGATCTTTAGGGTTTTAATAAGACTGTGATCGGCACCAACACTTCAAAAGCATTATCTAATGAAAAGAAATCCGCATTCACTTTTTCAAATAGTGGACAAGAAAGAAAGTTGGTTTTCACACCAAAACCAAAAAATTCTGACAACGCCAGCCAACAAGAAATAGAAATTTGTGAGCAAGGATACTATCACATGTTTCAAATGCAAGGAAAAGGGACACACAAAGAAATTATGTCCTTTGAATGGAGCTACAACATCTTCAGTGCCTAGACAAAAGGCGGCGCCAAAGAAGTTCATACCAAAGAAATCTGTACATATTACAGAACTTCAAGGTAAATTTTTTGAAGTCAATATTACGCATCTTGAAGGAAGCTAATGTTTAGATTGTACTTTCAGTAAAGACGTTTTTGGTCCGAACAAATTATTTCGTGTTTATGGATCAATAAATGGACATCATGTTCATATTTTATTTGATCCTCGTAGTACTCACAATTTTATTGACAACATTGTGGTACAGAGGATGTAGCTCGAAACCACACAGAATGATCACATGTACAAGGTCAGGAGGACAAGTCCAATTTTGGGACAAGAAGGTGTCAAAACTACCATTAGACATCCAGTTGTACTAAAAAAGACTTGATTTTCATGTCATGAGCTTGGGTCATGTAGACATCATTCTAGGGATGGAATGGTTTCATTTAAAAAAATAAAGATTTTTTTGTTGATTGGGTCAAACATTTGATGCCTTTCCATCACAATGGAAACCTTGTTACTCATAAGGGAAACATTGTTGTACCCAAGGAAACTTTTATTAATGAGCTTGAGTTAATGGAAAATCTTTTTAACTATGAACTTTTCCAATTGGTTATGGATCCAATGTCTTCAAGTGTTCATTTTGATGTAAACATTATTTCTTTGGATGTTTGGGAAAGTAAAGTGTTAAATTCCATTAAGAGTGAATTTCAGGATGTATTTCTTGATGAGTTACCTCATGGATTACCTCCTAAACAAGAGGTGGACCATAAAGTTGAGCTAGTGTCGGGTGCAGAACCTGTTAGTATTCCTCCATATGGGCTTAGCCATACTGAGAAAGTTCTCCCGCCGTGAAGTTCTCCTGTGAGAAGGTCTCTCGTGAAGTTACAGTCTTGGGGACGTGAAGTTCCCCCGTGAAGGTCTCCCGTGAAGTTCTCCCGTGAAGGTCTCCCGTGAAGTTCCCCCGTGAAGGTCTCCCATGAAGGTCTCCCGTGAAGATCTCCCGTGATGAAGGTCTCCCAGGAAGTTCCCCGTGAAGGTCTCCCATGAAGTTGTAGTCTTGGGGACGTGAAGTTCCCCCGTGAAGGTCTCTCGTGAAGTTCCCCCCATGAAGTTGCAGTCTTGGGGACGTGAAGTTCCCCCGTGAAGGTCTCCCATGAAGTTCCCCCCATGAAGTTGCAGTCTTGGGGACGTGAAGTTCCCCTGTGAAGTTGGGAACGTGAAGTTCTCCCGTGAAGTTCCCCCGTGAAGGTCTCCCATGAAGTTTCCCCCATGAAGTTACAGTCTTGGGGACGTGAAGTTCCCCCGTGAAGTTGCAGAGTTGGGAACGTGAAGTACTCCCATGAAGTTGGGAATGTGAGGTTGCAAATTTTTACATATTTGCGTGACAATGAAGCTTGTTTTTATTTATTTTCTATACCTTATGTTTTCATGCAGTTTTTTTTGTAGAAGGCAGATTTGCATTTTACGTTTTCATTTGTTTTTCAGTCCATGAATCAGCAATCAAAAGAGATATACTTTAAACACCAGTCCCAAAAACTTTATACATTCAAAAGAAACAACAACGAAAACAAAGGATCAAAAAAGGAATGAAAGGAAGGGTATAGCTCCCACCTTGAGAAGTCATGAAGGCGATGTCGGGAACAAAGAGTCGAAAGCGTGCAAGGAATCAATGAAAGAGAATGCATAATCACAAGTGAAAATGACGAAATTAAGAGAACAATCGCTTTTATAGTGTAGCCGTCAGACAAGGCGGCTACGTTAAATGATCAATCCATGTGTTAGTTTGTGATTAGTTTCACATTTTTACTGTTTCACAGCGTGAACTTCTTGTACTTTTTCACAGCGTGAAACAATAAAATGGTTCACGTCGTGAAACAGTTTGGGGTTCTTCACGGCGTGAAACAGTTTGGGGTTCTTCTCACGGCGTGAAACATAAAAAATAGTTCACATCGTGAAACATTTTGGGTACTTCACATCGTGAAGTATTTTTCTGCTATTTCACGTGAAGTTTATTCAATCGAATTTTTGTTCTCAAACACACCCGCATGCACATGATGATGCATTGATTTTTTTCTTAAGCATTGTTTGATGAAAATTTTTTAATCTAATCGGGAGATTTTTGGTATTCCTTCCACCCAATTAAATATTTTTGTTGCAGTGTCTGGTTGTGTATTGCTTATACTAGGGACACCCTTGTTTTTTCTTTCACACATAGTGTTCCATTCTTTATTTACTGTGGGTATTGTTGTTGCTTGAGTCATTCTCAACTCAGGTTACTGAATTTGCTTTTATAAGATTTCTCTCTCTAGCTTTTAAGGTGTACAGGTGTAAGAACCTCCCCTTCTGATCTCATAATTATTCCCCTCTGAAATAAAAGAAAGATCCTATTCTACTCTATTTTGGCCTGGAGAGAGAAAATGTCTAGAGGGGGGTAATCCAAAATTGAGATATTTTTGGATATAAAAATCCTCCTAGTGTCTAAAATGGTTTCCCTTGAAACAGAAATTCAAAAAGAACTTTCCAATGTACAATTGGAATTAATTAAAAATAGGTATAAAGGACCTTAGCCTAAGGGTCTAGATTTTTAGAAATTTTTGGATTATGGTCCAATTAAGGTTCCTATGGGCAAGTAGGATCAATCCAAGTGTGGGGAGGAAATAAATCCAATTTATAAAAGAAAAATACCCAAAAATGAGTAAATGCCTACATAAGATGCAGAGTTGACTGAGTACAAAGTTTATTAGTAAAAAAACTATGAATATTACTAAAAAAAGAGATATTTTGGGTATAATGATACATTTTTTACACCTTGGTAAGGAGAAGGGGGCACTTCAAGGAGGCACCTATTTCACATGTGTGGAGGAGTTTTAAACTCAAAAATAATAAGATATTTTTATCTCTCCCTCTCTCCTGGATCAAACCAAATCAAAAAGGGAGCCAAAGTGGTCCAAATCTTGTCCAAATTCAGTAAAAAAAAAGATGAAAAATTCTACAACTTAGTTGGACTCAGTTAGTGGCCTCTCTCACCTATAAATAGACCCTCATTATTTTGTATTCTCATATGTGAACTACAGCATGCTAGTATTATACTAATATAATGATATTTTCTATTATCCTCTAAAAATCCTCTATAATTTGGAGAGATTGGAGCTTCTCTCTCTCTTCAACCTTCTTTGGAGTCTTCATCAACATACTAAACCAATTGATTGGTTGGGGGCCTCTCCAATGACTAAAGAATCACGCAAAACAAGAGGTAAAGAGTGATTTTATGGTCTTTTTCTTAATCTCTAAATGTTTCTCACTTCTCAACCCCTCTCAAGCTTGAGAAGTATTCAATTGAATGGCTCTTTAATGCAATTGAATGTCTCTAATGAATTTTAGTAATTAAACACATAAAGTTTACATTTATGCTTATTTTAAAATATTTTTTAAGCATATCTCTCTCTCCCCCAAAGAATGGTCATTCCTATGACCTATTCTATATTCAAATGATGCTTCTCATGAAGCAATTCTCAAATCAAAAAGTAAATTCTATGCTTGTCAAATTAGAGGCCAAAGAAGTGGCGTTTTAGTGCTTTTATGCTATTTAAATTATGAAAAACTTAGGAATCAAGTCCATAATTGGATATTGATCCAAATGATAGTTATTCTATCATTTTGTATTACTAAAACTTTATGCTTTCAAAATTATTAAAAATTATCAGTAATAGCAGAGCGGAGCTATGGCAAAATTTCTAAAAAATTAACACATAAATCAATTTCATGCATAATATGAAAAGAGGACTTCCTTTCTAAGATTAATCATCCTAGGGTAATTGAATAATTCTCATCATAACCATGGAAAAAATGATTTTAATGCTTATGCATAAATAGTTAATTAGGAAAAAGGAGAATTTCTAGTAATTCATTTTTATGATAAAAGAGAAATTCCCATGACAATAGAAATCCATGTATTCCAATGAGGAAAGAGAAAAATGTGGAATACTAAAATAATGGATATTTTATTTAAAAATTAAAGAAAAATTTTAGTTCATTTTATTTTTATGCACAGATAAATTTAAATGATGAAAGAGGAATTCCCACGATATTTGGAATTCAATCATTTAAATGGAAAAAGAGAAATTCCTAGAATATTGGAATTAATGGATATTTATTTAAATTCAAAGATGAATTCATTCTATATAAATTTATTTTATCTATGAGAAATATTTAAATGATAAAAGAGGAATTCCTATGACATTTGGAATTCAATCATTTAAATGGAAAAAGAGAAATTTCTAGCATATTAGAATTAATGGATATTTTATTTCAATTCAAAGATGAATTTTAGATAAATTTATTTTATCTATGAGAAATATTTAAATGATAAAAGAGGAATTCCTATGACATTGGAATTCGATCATTTAGATGGGAAAAGAGAAATTCCTAGCATATTGAATTAATGGATATTTTATTTTTGATGAATTTATTTTATGAGAAATATTTGATGATAAAAGAGGAATTCCCATGATATTGGAATGCAAATAATCAAATGCAAAAATAGGAATTCCCATGATATTTGAGGTCCAAGAAATTAAATGAGAAAAAGATAAATTTTTAGTATAATTTAATTTATGATTATTTATCAAAAGTGAAAATATGGGTAGAATTGATTTTTGTAAATCCCATGAATTCTTTTATTCAAAAGAGGAATATTGAATATAATTCATTTGAGAAATTGAGAAAGAATATGGAAATAGTCGTCAAGAAAAAGAACCTTTATCTAGGCCAAGCAATTGGTAAAAATTTAGAAAAAAGTCCCATTATCAGTATCGAAGTAGAAAAAGCTACTAAATGGGAATAGGATATGAATGGATGTGATAAGATATTAATGAGATGCGATAGGATATGAATGGATATGATAAAATGTAACAGTGGGATGCAATAGGATATGAATGGATATGATAAGATGTAAATGGGATGCAATAGGATATGAATGGATGTGATAAGATGTAAATGGGATGCGATAAGATGTGAATGGATGTGATAAGATGTAAATAGGATGTGATAAGATGTGAATGGATGTGATAAGATGTGAATGGGATGCGATAGGATGTGAATGGATGTGATAAGATGTAAATGGAATGCGATAGGATGTGAATGGATGTGATAAGATGTAAATGGGATGCGATAGGATGTGAATGGGATGCGATAAGATGTAAATGGGATGCGATAGGATATGAATGGATGTGATAAGATGTAAATGGAATGTGATAAGATGTAAATGGGATGTGATAGGATGTGGTGTAATGAAAATGAATGTGGATGAGATGTGAAGTAAATGGATGTGGATGTGAATGATGAGATGAGAATGAGATGAGAGGATATGTGAAAGGGTGAGATGGGAAGTAAATGGATGTGGATGTGTATGTGAAGGAATGTGATGTAAATGGATGTGGATGTGTATGTGAAAGAATGTGATGTAAATGGATGTGGATGTGTATGTGAAAGAATAGATGTGGATGTGTATGTGTGAGAAAGAATGGATGTGGATGTGTATGACACAATGTGATGTGATGTAAAGGGATGCGGATGTGAATGTGATGTAGATGTGGATGAGATGTGGTGTAATGTAAAGAGATGTGGATGTGAATGTGATGTAGATGTGGATGAGATGTGGTGTAATGTAAAGAGATGTGGATATGAATGTGATGTGGATGTGGATGAGATGTGACGTGATGTAAAGAGATGTGATGTGATGTGAATATATGTGGATGTGAAGTGATAGATGTGAATGTATGGGTAGATATGGATAGTCGTGCATGTGAATGATTGGATGGATGTGTATGAATGAGATATGATGTGGATGTGATGTAATGTGGATAGAATGTATGTGATGGAATGGGGATACAATGAATGTGATGAATGTGGATGTGATGTGATATAATGTAAATTGGGATAGATGTGAATGGATGATATGTGATGTGAATGAATGAGATGTGATGTCAAATGAATCGGGATGTGAATGGATGATATGTGATGTGAATGGATGAGATGTGATGTCATGTGAATCGGAATGTGAATGAATGATATGGGATGTGAATGGATGAGATGTGATGTGATGTGAATCGGGATGTGAATGAATGAGATGTGATGTCAAATGGATGTGATGAGATGTGATGTAAATTGTGATAGATGTGAATGGATGATATGTGATGTGAATGAATGTGATGTGATGTGAATTGGGATATATGTGGATGAATGAGATGTGATGTGAATGGATGTGCATCGGGATAGATGTGAATGAATGAGATGTGAGGTGAAATGGATGTGATGTGATGTGGATCGGGGTAGATATGAATGGATGAGATGTGAATGAATGTGATGTGGATGTGGGTAGATGCGAGTGGATGAGATGTGATGAGTATAAATGTGGAAAGATGTGATGAGATGGAAAATGATGTGATGTGATGTGGATCGGGGTAGATATGAATGGATGAGATGTGAATGAATGTGATGTGGATATGGGTAGATGTGAGTGGATGAGATGTGATGAGTATAAATGTGGAAAGATGTGATGAGATGGAAAATGATGTGATTGGATGAGAATGGATGAAGGACGATGGGAATACATATGATTGAACTTGGATTAAGTAATGTGGATTGATGTGGAGCAATGTGGAAAGACAAGAGTTCATTATAAAAACTGTATTTATGACCTGTTTTTAAATGAATGTTTTATGTCAAGAATGCTGGGGAAGCATTTTGATCGTCTTGTGAATGAGGTGGCAATTTCATATTGGGTGTGTAAGTGGTGTGACTAGCTTGAAATTTGCATGAAGATCCGGCTAGGGGGCCTGGGAACTCTTTAGTCTCTTGTCCGGATATCCGTGAGCCAGGCCCCGAGTGAGAGGCTTTGCCCCGTGCAAGAAGTGCTACTTCCACTGCTAGCACCCCCGAATTTGTTGTGCGGAGGGGGCAGGGATCTTCTAGCTTTCTTCTCCACACAAGTGCATGTGGGGGTTTTTTCCTTTTGGGGAGTTGATGATGAAAGCTCTTACCTTCTTTTGTATATTAATCCAAACCTGTTGTGGCATCTGTCACATCGATTTTCTTTTAGGTAACCATATTGTTGTATTGCCTTGATAGTAGCCTTGTGCTCACAGTAGGTCCTTTTGGATCCATTGTTGACAGAGCAGTCATGAGGCTTCTGCAAGTTCTTGACCTTCTGCCACTTTGTAGGTGGTGTCAATGGTTGACTTTTGACTTAGGTTCTCTTATGAGAATGTTCATCATTCATTGGTTCCTTCCTCTCTGGTTGATCCTTTGGGTGAATCTTGGGTACCCATTTGTATGTACTCTTGTATGTTGGGCTTTGTGTTAGTAATTTGAACATGGTGGGTGTAGATTCTGGTTTCTGAGGTACCGCTTCCTCAGCAATTTGTTTGCCCTGATTTGCCGAGGTCCATAATGGTATGAATAGTACTTTTGTACCGATGGTTAGTGATGTTGTTCTGTCTTCCCATTGGATATTGCAGTTGTTGGCACATATCCAGGATCATCCTAAGATCATTTCCTCTTCCATTGTACCTGCAAGCATTACAAACACCTTTCCAACCAAGGGATTATTACTGATGGAAATGTTAACATTTAAATACCCAACGACCTTTGTGGTTGTTAAGTGCACACTACTAACTTTTGCATCCGTGTGTTCCAGGTTTGGTTTGCGTAAGGCTATCCAGGTATCATATGAGATTAAGTTGTGGCTCGATCCCGTATCTATCAATGCAACACTTGTTGCAATGTCCTTATTTGTTGTGAGTCCCAACTTGAGTCTTGCTGGTTCAATGTTTAGATCCTCTTTGTCCACCACCAGCGTTATGGACGCCATATTGACATGAATCAGATCCTTTTGCATTTTAGTTTTTGCTTGCCTAACTTTAGCCTCATCTTGCACTTGCTGGATCTTTTCTTTTGCTAATTGTTTCTGTTTTTTAAAGAGGTGTTCTTGGAAGAGCATCTTCTGGGTTAATGGTCCAAAGTATTTTTTTAGTTTACTCCCATTGACATAGCCCTCCATTTGGATACCGTCAATTGTCTCTATTCGGACAAACCCTTGAGGTGTGATTTCTGATACTATGCGGAATGGTCCCAGACCGCAGTATTTCTTTTTCTTTTTCCTGGCACTTTCCACACCATACATGAGGACAAGGTCCCCTGTTTTTAACTCTTTCTGCTTGAGGTTTCTATTAAACCAATGTTTTATGTGCAATTTTTCAACCATGAGTCCGTGTGATGCTATCAACCGGGTTTCATCCAGTTTTTCCAAGTCAACTAGCCTCTCAGCTAACACATTTTCAGTTAGACATTCTTGTATAGCAATTCTTACGCTGGGGACTAAATACTCCATGGGCATAACCACTTCAACACCATAAGCTAGACGGGAAGGAGTATATCCTGTTGTGTGCCACCTTATAGGATGTGTAGTAGGCCCAAAGAGCTGCTGTAAGCTTATGCAACACCATATTAGTGAATTTGGGAATTTCCCAATTCCCATTTTTGAATACTTAAAAAAGGGGATTTGTAAGTTTCTCAAAACCCTATCATATGACCTATCGTTGGAAAGCGCTTGAAAAATGGAATCTAAAGAGCTATAAAGCGCTCATTTTGGATTAGTGGTGTTCAAGTTATGGTTAATCCAAACTTTTGACCACGTGTCCCAAACTTGTGGGAAATTCCCATATTCCCCAATATGGTGTTATGCTCCAAATCTGTTCAACTTGCTTCCACAGTTTTCGTCAGGATGGTACACAAAATCTTATTAGTACTTTCTACCTGACCATTTGCTTGAGGGTAGTATGGTGACAATTTAGGATGGATTACCAAGAATCGTGCAAGCAATTGATTAATCACCTCATTAATGAAATGTGAGCCGCGGTCACTCACCAATTCCAATGGGCATCTAAATCGTGATATGATTTGCTCATATACAAATTTTGCAGTTGTTTGTGCATCCTCTTTCTCTGAAGTTCTGGTCTCCGCCCACTTAGTGAAATAATCAGTGGCTATGATTATGTAACGGGCTTGTGATGGATGAGCTGCCACCGGCTGGCAGACTTATAGGCCCCACAAAATCTATTCCCCATTTCTCAAATGGTTGCCTGACAATGATGGGGTTAGTGGCATCTTGTCTCTTTTTTGTGGGATCACAAAATGTTGGCATTCCTTACATCTTTTGGCAAACTCATTGGCATCCCCGAATAATGTGGGCCACCATAGTCCAGCTTGGAGCACCTTTCGAGCTGTAATTTCTCCGACAAAATGCCTGCCTGCTATCCTGGAATGAGACTCTTCCAGTATGATCACAAATTCATCCTCCCTTATGCATCATCTAAGCACATTGTCTTTGCCCAGTTTTTATACAACTCACTGGCAATCAATTGATATAGTGCTGTACATAAGCTTGATAAGCCTTCGCATCTTATCCTTATTCAAGGGTACGTTCTGAGGGAAGCCATAAGCCAAATGCTCTGAAATCTCTTCGCTCCACTCTGGTATCATATCCAATTTGAATAGACAAGCATCAGGGAGGTCATCATCTACACCAATTGCTGGTTCTCCATTTGGAACTCTAGACAGGTGGTCGGCCAACACATGTTGTTTTCCCTTCCTTACCGTGATAGTAAAGTCAAATTCCAACAACAATAGTAGCCAACGTGTGATTCTTCCTGTGGTGCAAGGTTTATTCACCAGATATAGCAAAGCTTGATGTTCTGCAAAAAATATGAATTTGTTAGCCAAGAGATAATGTCGGTATTTCTTGATTGCGTAGACCATGGTCAATCCTTCTCTTTCGGTAGTGGTGTAGTTCACCTCTACATCATTCAATTGACGGCGGCTAGCAAAGCAAACTGGATGGTCCAACTTGAATTCACCAAGTTGGGCTAGCACGCAACCAATGGCAAAATTTGACGCATCAATGCATACGTGGAATATAAGATCCCAATTGGGCGGTCGCAAAAAAATGAGTGCGCTTGCCAAGGCTTGCTTCAGACGATCATAAGCCTCTTGACACTCCTTGGTCCACTCAAAGACAATGAGCAGTTTATACAAGGGTCTGGCTATCTCCGCATAAAATATGATGAAGCGTCAATAATAACCCACATGACCCATAAACCTTTGCACACCTTTGTAGTTTATACAAGGGTCTGGCTATCTCCGCATAAAATATGATGAAGTGTCAATAATAACCCACATGACCCATAAAACTTTGCACACCTTTGTAGTTGGTGGGCGATGGTAGCTCCAAGATCAACTTGACCTTGCTATCATCAGTGGGGATATGCCATTTTTTGAGACTATGTGTCCTAGTATCACACCATGCTTGACCCCCAGAACTGGCACTTCAAAGGGTTTAGTGATATCCAATATAATCGGCAACGTTCAAACACCTTCCTCAAACAGTTCAAATGATCTTCCCATTGAGAATGTGCACATAGATCATCAATAAACACTTCCAACCACTTTTGCAAGTAGTCCTTAAAAGTGGTGCACATCAATCTTTGAAAGGTTGCCGAGGCATTTGTAAGACCGAACGGCATAATCTTGTAAGCGAATGTTCCCCACATGGTATTGAACGCAGTCTTATGTTGGTCTTCTAGTGCTATGGACACCTGATTATACCCTGAAAATCCATTCAAGAAGCTGTATGCTTCCTTTCCATTCACTCTTTCCACGACATGTTCGGTATACGGCAATGGGTAATGGTTCCTTCGAGTGGCTGCATTTATTTCTTAAGATCAAAACATACTCTCAATTTTTCATTATTTTTAGGCACTATCACAATGGGTGATAACCAATCCGTATGTTCGATCTCATAGATAAAGTCAACAGCTAGCAATGAGCTTATCAATTTCCTCCTTTACAATTGCTGCATACTTTGGATTCATCTGGTATGGTTTTTGCCTAGTAGGCCGTGATCCTTCCATAATTGGAATCGTATGTTGTACCACCTCGAGCGGTACCCGTTTCATTTCCTTATAGTTCCAGGCGAAACAATCCTTGTATTCCTTGAGAAGAGCAATAAGCTGTACTTCTTCTGCAGAGGTCAAATCTTTGGCAATATATACGGATCTTGCTTCTTCTCTTGATTTTGCAATATCAACCTCCTTGACTTCTGCCGGGCCATCGTATGATGTCGACATCCCTTCCTCTCTTAACCTAGTGGCTATTAACAGGTCCACTCTTCGATCATCAATTGTATAGTTCTTGAAATGGTTAGGCACTTGTTTTGTCCTCATTGTCTTTTTTTGTTTCTTCCATGATTTTCTTGGCCTCACGTTCTGCCTCTGCCAAAGCTTTGTTGCGTTTTTTGCATCCTGTTTTTGTAAGTTTGGGTGTATCAATTTTCTTAAATGGGTGTTTTGCTCTAGATTCCTCCCTTCCAATGATATTTTACTCAACTCTTCACCCCAATCCTTCGAGAATTCATCATGTACCGTTGTAGCCTCAAGGTATCTCAACCATTGGGTGTCCATTGGTGGTTTGCTTCGCAGTAATGTGTTTCGTCAGGCTAGGTACCATTTCTGTTTCTGCCATCGCCTGATGCGTTGACTACTGGTTCAAATTCGCGCCACGGTGCCTTTTGTACTTGATGTCTCCTCTATTGACTCCCCATCCATGGTTTGCCAATCAACCATGCAGATAGAAGTTGTAGGGATGTTTCCGAAATCCAAATACTAGGTTCCCTTAGGTTGCATCACATCAATTGTGGCCAACACATGCATCTAATTCTCACAGAAATCTGGGGGAGGTAATGATGCATACATCTCTGTATCCTCCTCATCCTTGGTTTTCCCTTCTGTGAGCTGGCATATCTGTAGGGATGTGGTTTGCTCTGTTGTAACCGAGTCGTTACCAAACAATTTCCCTTCCATGGGGTGTTCCTTCCATGCTCTTAGATCAATCTTTAATGTTTGTGAGTCCCTGAGTACATATACATGATCCAAGGCCCAATCATGCACCAATTTGGATTCCCTCATGAAAGGTCATCCCAATCATGCACCAATTTGGATTCCCTCATGAAAGGTCATCCCAATATTATGTCATATGTATCAGGTTGGCATAAGAAGTCCATGACCACAAATGTATGACGATATTGAAACGTAAAGAGTCTAAACTTCACATTTTCCAAGAGCCCAATGGGTATTAAAGATGTTCTGTCAGCAGCCATCTTAACAATTAGATCTGCTCTTTTTAGATCCGCCTTACCCCAATTTTCAAAGCAATGTTTGGTAATGATATTGACACCTGCCCCACCATCGATGGATAATGCCTGGTATCCATTATGATGAATCGGAATGGTAGCATTCGTGTTGTCACTCTCATAGTAGTGTCCCAGTTGGTGAATTGATATCTTAACCACTCGCGTTTCCTTTGCATGTCTTAAAGGTCTTTCTACTAAGGGTGGAAGAGCCTCATCCATATTCTCCTTTGACCCATTCTTTTACATCTGTCCATAGGGTGGGTGAATTGCGTAATAATTGACCCAAGGGCATCTGGACAAGCATGGATAACACCGCTGCTAGGCTTCCTATATCACTGGGTTCCTTAGATATAGAGTGTTCTTCCCATCGAGGTGTCTCGTATCCTTCCACACAGGGAAGGAATGAATGGATCCCCCCAACTCATTTTCCTCAATAGTCTAGTCATGTGTTTGTTTGGGAGTCTGCTTCAGTTTCTTTGGGAATTGGGCTGGGTAGGTTCAAGGCCCTATTGTGGGGTGGTACTACATCCAGTGGATAGATGGTATCCTTGGCCCTAGGCTCAGCTTTATAAACTTGTTGGTATTTTTCAACTAGGGCCTTGGCATCTTCTAACTTCCTTATTTCTTAGTTAGCATTAGGATATTCACCAACCCCCCTTGGGGTTGCTGGTTGTTCTCCTTGTTTTCCCTAGTCTAACCCTTCCAGATTGATCCCTTGACCCCCCTCTTCCTTTGATTGTGTGGATCCGGTATCAATTGTGTCTTCTTCGGATCCATCTTGGATTGTAACCCGTGTGTCCCCCTTTCCTAATTTCTTCACTCTTCTCTTGTGACTAGATTTGGAAATAGTAGCATCCGTCTGGTTCCTCCCTTTGTCACCCAACTGAGCTTGAGCTCGTGTTAGGACATTGAGCGGTGTGATCTTCCCAAACTGTACACTAATATTATGAATGGTGACCTGATTAGCAGTAGAAGCTGAACTGCTTGCTCGGTAGGGGACAATCTTTGATCAGATGATCAATTCCACACTTAGAGCAAGTGAGCACTGTCATTGGGTGTGGTCACTACTTGTTGTGGTTGGTGTGTGTATGAGTCATATTCTTATTTCGGCATTTGGCTACTTGATGTGGCCCACCATAGCCATAGCATTGTAAAGGTCCTCTTCTCAGATTTGAGTTGATTTCCTTGCCCTTCCACTGTACCGTGGTTTGAAACACAGGTACTGGCTTGTTATTCTATAGGACATAATACTCTGGCGTGACATCACCCATATCCTCATAGTATTCCCCACTAAATTCTAGTTCTCGTACCAATTCAATATCTTCCGATGGCTCTTCAATCACTACTTGATTGATCTTGGCCTGTGGTAGTTGTGGTAGTAGAATTGGTGGTGGCAAGATTAGTGTTGTTTACGTGGACAACTGATTTTTTCCCAAATGGCAGACACGCAAAGTCATGGTTGCTACCGATGTTCTAACATCCTTAGGTTGTGGCAATTCTAACATATTATCTTCGTATTCGATTGCCAATTTGCAACATGCATCAAGGGTAGCTGGCCATGCATTTTATGGTCCCTACAAGGCAACAATTGATCGTCTATCAATATTTCTTGAATTTTGCATCTTGAATTCAAGTGTTTTAGAGGTGAGAAACATAGTCTCTCATAGACTCATCTTCTTTCTGTTTGATGTTATGTAGTTAGGCCATAAGGCTCCACCTATCACCAGTACGTGCAAAGCTAGGCACAGAAATGTTTTTTAACATGGTAAAGTTAAGCTTGTCCTCAAGCTTAAGGGTTGTAAACCACTGATGAGATTTTCCTTCTAAGGTCAGCATGAAAAAGCATGTATCATGGTCACATCACTGACTGGTCCGCAGGTTTTACATGTAGATTCAAAAATCTCTACATGCTGGATAGGATCTCCATCCTTAGAGAATTTTTGGACAAGTTTTGAGATAATATGGAGCTTCATCTGGGAATGTCGAGGTTCTAAAGTAGAACCCAACTCCCTGGCCATCCCGCTACCCATCTCAGCAGCAATATTCAACAAGTATGTCCTTGTGGCTCCATTAAGGTCCATGGCTGGATCGTTTCTAGGTCTTTGGGAAATTGTCTTGTCCTACGAGTACCAAGCTCTTGTTTTTTTAAGTTCAATTCTCGGAGTTGTCGTTCCACCTCACTTTGTTGGAGGTCTAATTCCATTTCCTCAGTGGTGGGAAAGAATATTTGACCCCTCCTATCTGCACTTTCCATATCTCGCCTAATTCGAGGGGTGCTAGTATTTGACACAGCCTAGAATTCAACGCTAGAATGGCCCTTCTTGTCTTGGACCGAGTCCAACGCTAGTTGACGGACCCATGCCTGCAGATTGCACCTCTTCATCATGACTGGTTTGGAGACCAAAAACTCCCTAGGCTATATCAATGATCCCACTAGACTTAGTTGGAGAGTGTGGTTTGTCACCTTCCCCAAACCCAGTGTATCTCAGCCCTTCTTCCATGGATTCCTCACTATACTGGTTTCTGCGGTGGTCAGGTTTCTCAAGACACTTAAGTGTGTGCTTGTTGTGCAGGCTGTCCCGATCCCACACTTCTTTGATAGGAAGTTCCTGGATGATTTGATGCACTATCGTCAGGCGTGAGATCATCTCCGATGAGTTTTCCAGATCTTCAGTGCATGTATGTATGATTTGATAAGATAGTATCCAACCCAATTAATTCAATTCCTTGTTCTATTGCTCTGTTTAGGAGGCGTGAAATAACAAAGAATATTTCACACCGTGAAATAGCAAGACTTAGCTCACGTCATGAAACTACAGAACAAATGGTTCACGTTGTGAAACAAAAAATGTTTCACGCCGTGAACCACTTCGAAAATGTTTCACGTCATGAACTACTCAGAAGGTGTTTCACGTCGTGAAAGTCCACTGCACTTTCACGTGATCCAATCTTTCTCCTTAAGATTAAATTCCTTCTTTATCCAAACCTCACAGCCTTAGTTTTGTCGATTCGGTTGTTTTGGTCTTCTCGTCACGTGAAACAGCAAGATTAAGTTCAGTGTTTCATGCTGTGAACTACTTCGAAGGTGTTTCATGTTGTGAACTACTTCGAAAATGGTTCATATCATGAAAGTCTATTGCACTTTCTCGTGAATCAAATTTTTGGCAGACTGAATTGTGTCAGAGGTGTTAGGATAAGGGTTTCTATTTTTGGATTATAATCTCGTGATTTTCGGCTAAAATTTCGACGCTGATTTCGTGAGCAACTCACGACATGAAATTGCAGGAAAATGGTTCACGTCGTGAACAAATTCTTGCACTTTCACGTGAAGTTTTCTGCGTCGGTAATTTGTAGTCTTGGGTGCATAATACTTATCCAATTGATGAAAATTAGATTGTGCCAATGCTAGGGAAGTTCTTGGCTCAATCAATGGTCCCTTATGTTTTTGATTTTGTTGAATTTTTGAAAAAAGAAGAAAACAACACACAATTTTTTTATTTTTTTTTTTGTGGTGCTAAAATCAACTTATCAAGAATAACTAATTAATCCTTTCCTAAACTACTTTCCACAATACTCACAGCATCAAAACTATAATTTTTTTTCTCAACCACACACACCTTATCCTTCCATTTTCCACACAATGCATTACCAAAATGCAAAGGCAACAATGAATACTATGCAATGGGAGCTGAAACTCTAAGAGTATGGAAGAAATAAAGGTGTTTCCCCGGCAACGGTGCCAAAAATGTTATGCTAAATCACACCTCCAAGAGGGAAATCTACACAATCACCTAATGGATGAGCAATGAAACACAACCGTTGTGGGGTACTTACTAATGCTCCGAGCTCGTGTCTCTTGAAGCCTCCAAGTTCGCATATATGCTCCAAACTCCAAGCTCCACCTCCTCACTGTCACCCGTGGAGTTGCTCATCACATAGGCCAATCACACTCTCTCATACAAGCATAAACACACAAGCATGAGAGAGGCATAATGCTAGAATGCCCTCACTCCGCACTCTCTCACAAATACAAAGGAAGAGCTCTCATAGCACAAAGGGGATTGTGTTCTTTCATTATGAGAAAATACCTTATATACAATTGGCCCTTATTCACACTTGGGCACCCCAAACTTACTAACTAGGCCTTGGGTGACCAATGTCTCATAATGTACAACCTTTATAGTGCCTTTACATAACACTTATTAATGTCCTCAATTGAGGATCATGGTGTTAATCCAAATGGGATTAACACATATTTCCTCTACAAATAGCAAAATTCCATGAGGTGATCTCACCACCTCTATGCCTAAGAAATACCGCAGCTCACCCAAATCCTTGATCTCAAACTTATGCTTCAAAAGCATCCTGACATCATGTATGTGTGCATCACTATCACCAGTGATAATCAAGTCATCCACATAGATGACTAATAGCATGATCCCTCTATCTGTCTTTTTCACATATAGTGAAAAATCTGCATTGGATATCTAAAATCCAATGGTAACAAGATGCTCCCCAATCTTGTTTGACCATGCTCTGGGTGCCTGCTTCAAGCCATACAAGGCTTTGCATAACCTCCACACAGAATCTGGATGTGCATCACTCTCATAACCTAGTGGCTGCATCATGTACACTTCTTCTTGCAAATCACCATGCAAGAAATCATTCTTTACATCCATTTGATGTAGATAACAACCCTTCGCTGCTTCTGCAGTCATAGCAATGATAGCTCTCACGGTTGCCATTCTTACAACCAGGCTGAATGTCTCCTCATAGTCTATGCCATAAGTCTGCACATAGCAATGATAGCTCTCACGGTTGCCATTCTTACAACCAGGCTGAATGTCTCCTCATAGTCTATGCCATAAGTCTGCACATAGCCCTTGGCAACCAATCTTGCCTTGTACGTGCTCATTGAACCATCAGCATTGTGCTTGACTTTATACACCCACTTACATCCAATTACCTTCTTTTCATTAGGCACAAAGGTACTAACTCCCATGTTGCATTTGCATCCAATTCTACCATCTCCTCATCCATGACATCTTCCCATTTCTTATTTCTACCAATTGCTTGCTCAAAGTAAGTGGGCTCAACCTCCTGTATTGCTTTTACCATGTAAGCATAATGATGGTCTGTATATCCGTCATATCTCAACCTGTCAATAGGGTATCTAACCCTCGTAGACTTGTGTACACTTGGATCACTGCCAGGTGTCCTCAAAACAGCCTTGGTTCTCCTTACTCCAAGAGTAACCACAGACGGAATGCCAAGCTCCTCATCAAGGCTTTGCTCAAAGCCACTAGAGTCACCATCCACATATGAGTGACTTACTGACAAATTAGGCACAAAAGGTTGATCTACATTTTCCTTTCCTTTTCGTGATACATGTGTACCTACATCATTCCTCAACCTGCCTGACCATGGGCTAACATTGGATCCACTACTCGAGGACTCCCCAGGTCCACTCAGGCACTTGTGATTGCTGCCTACATGTAATGCAACATCAGCAATTCGTACATTTGCATCTTTTGTTGCCTTCACTACTGGTGCATACCAGCTACTCATCTCATCAAAGACAACATCTCTGCTTACTCGCATCACGAGTGGTAGGGTTATAGCAAACACCTCACTTTTCAACTTCATTAAATAAACCCACACTTTCCTAGTGTGGTCATCAATGAATGTAACATAATACCTGCAACCTGCAATTGTTGCAGTCTTGGTTAGTCCCCATACATCTGAATGTATGACATCCAATGGCCTTGCACTGACATGCTTTTCATGTGAGAAAACATGTTTGGCCTACTTACCAAGTTAGCATGCTTCACATACCTTATGCATACTGTCAATCTTAAACTTTGGCAAACCTGCAACAATATTTTGGGCCTACATAAACTTCATGAAAGGTCCCTGCTGTTGAAAATACAAGTGAATAGGGTGTGTGTGGGAACAAGCTCTTGGATAGAGGCTATAAAAGAGGAGATGTAATTGTGAAAGAACTTGTGAAAAGGTTAGAAGAATCTACTGGGAGAGAATAATGGGTAGCATGAGGGAATTTAGGAGTGTGGAGATATTCTGGGAGATATTCTGGGAAAAGAGAAGAGGTGGAGAGAATCAGGCAAAAGGTGGAGATATTCTGGGAGTAAATCATGGAGAAATCAATGGGATTAGATGCTTGATGTAAACTCTATAAATTGAGGCATAGCCCTAATGAGAATTTGCTGGTTTTTGAGTATCCATGCCTACATTAATCTATTTGCTAATTATTCACTAATTACGTCTTAATTATTTCTTAATCACTTTGTTAATCATGTTGATTCTAGTGTTTGATCCACCATAGCTCATCATTTTGCTCAAATTTCAACATGGTATTAGAGCCATGCCTAGAATCAACCAGATTTATGAGCCCATTAGTGAATTAATTAGGATTAGTAGGTAATTAGCAAAAAAAATCAATTTTTAGTGAGTTTTTCATCTTCCCCTTCACCCCCAGTCAGTGGAGGACTCCATTCTCTTTGCACACATAACATTAGGCTAAGCCCTTTTAGGCACTTATAGTAGACTCATAGGGCTACACTCAACTCAATTCTTGTGGGCCAATTCAGCGCAGAAATGTAGATTTTCGCAGAATGAAAGGCGCCATTTTTCTGAGGGATTTTTGCCATTGCTACTTGCTCAAATCAAATTGCTTCAATTCCTCCTAGCCCAAGGGGTAATCAAGCATGCTCTAAAAGCTAGTAAAGACAGAAATCAATTTCATCAAGTCTACAATGAGATCCAAGCTCTTCATCAAATCTGCAGGTGACTTTGGTAAAACAGAGATTAAGCTTTCATTATTTGGTCAAATCTTGTGTTTCTTGGCTTAATCCTCTAATAGACTCATTGCTATTGATGCCTTTGAAAGCATTTGAGCTCATTTGAAGTGGAAGGCACCAGATCTGGACTCCCCGCATACTCTGTTTTTTGCACACAAAACAGAGCATTAATTTGCTAATTAGTGATTAATCAATGCTAATCACTATACTTTGGTACAATTGAGGGTTCAAATTAACCATTAGGTATCTGATACAGATCCCTATAACTTCATATTGCAAATCGGAGTTGGTTTGATACTCCAACCATCCCGTACAAATTGGTTACCCTTAATTTAATGTAATTTCTGGTAAAATTGTGCTGATAAAATTGTGAAAATCATCATTTTGCATTTAACCCTTGGTTAATGCCTATAAATCTCACTCAAATTCAAGATTATTCACAGCCAGAGTTGCATTTGGAATGTGCATGAGAATGAATGCTATACGCATTATGTATTGGGCACATTTTATCAGTGTAAAAATGGGAACAGACACTGCCCTTGTCCAGATTAAGGCAAGAGGTAAGACCTCCCGCATAAATTTGGGTTTGCATTGCATAATGACAAAATATAAACATCAAAAACCCAAAGGAACTGCCAGCAAAACATTGAAACATGTTGCTCACATGGAGTAAAATGACCTGACGGATGAGCTCATGGCCCCAGCCATGAAAGCAGAAGAATATCTCTTCCCAAGAAGAGGATCCACACCAAGAAGAAAAGCTGAAGGAAGACATGGACACGAGAAGAGAAGCTGCCACAAGAAGAGAAGCTGCCCCAAGAAGACTGAAAGAAGAGACGGACGCGTGGAGAGAAGCTGCCACGACAAGAAGACTGAAGAAAAGAGAAGATGTGAGGCTCCAAAGAGTGAGGAGCCATGTGAAAATCTATGAGAGAGAGAGAGAGAGAGACCCCACAACCCAATGTAACCTGCCCCAATAAAGTAAAACCACCTCTGAGCCACCGATGATGTAGGCCACGTGGTAGATGTATGTGTGAGCACTTTAGTCAAGGTCGCGGGCACTTATAGTAGCCTTGGACACATAGAGAGAGAGAGTGTCAAGGACTATGGAGTTTAGGGACTTGAGGCACTGGTCGCGGACTGTCAAGTAAGAGAGAAACTTGATACAGGGTCCAGGTGTGCTGAGATAACTTGAGGGGAGGAGTAGACACTGGTCGCGAACTTCCAAGTAAAGGGAGGCAAACTTGGTATAGGGTCTAGGTGTACTAGGAGTATTCACTTGAGGGGAGGTGTTGAAAATACAAGTGAATAGGGTGTGTGTGGGAACAAGCTCTTGGATAGAGGCTGTAAAAGAGGAGATGTGATTGTGAAAGAACCTGTGAAAAGGTTAGAAGAATCTACTGGGAGAGAATAATGGGTAGCATGAGGGAATTTAGGAGTGTGGAGATATTCTGGGAGATATTCAGGGAAAAGAGAAGAGGTGGAGAGAATCAGGCAAAAGGTGGAGATATTCTGGGAGTAAATCATGGAGAAATCAATGGGATTAGATGCTTGATGTAAACTCTATAAATTGAGGCATAGCCCTAATGAGAATTTGCTGGTTTTTGAGTATCCATGCCTACATTAATCTATTTGCTAATTATTCACTAATTACGTCTTAATTATTTCTTAATCACTTTGTTAATCATGTTGATTCTAGTGTTTGATCCACCATAGCTCATCATTTTGCTCAAATTTCAACACCTGCTCCCTCCGCGCAACAAGTTCTGGGGGCTAGCAGCGGAAGTAGCACTTCTTCCATAGGGCAGAGCCTCTCACTCGGGGCCTCGCCCCCACGGATATCCGGACAAGAGACTAATCCCTCGGTTCTTCCAAAACCAAACCCGAAAAATATTCCCTTGCCCAGCAGACAAAGGTGATTCCTCCGAGATAATTTATTCTAACGTAGTTAACGTAATCACTAACCAAACTAATCCGACCAAACCCGTGAGACTCATGGTCAAATCAAGGAAGACACTTGCACTTGGATCATAGAGTCCAACGCTATTTTCCTCATCAAGAGGCCATACTGTTGATTCTTTTCCATAGAACAAAGGGTTTTCTGGGATTTATTTCAACTATCGTAACTTAACAGAATTGCATCTCATATTAGGGATCCATCACCCCATCCAATCCCATGGGTTAGCCAACTTCCCAACCACTATAGTGATAGGATCCATTTAGAAATTTGGTTACGTTTTGCCCCGGGTACCAGGGAAAAGCGTTCCCAAGCCCCCTAGCTAGAGCTTCAAGCAAAATTCAAGGTAGTCACACCACTTATACACCCAATATGAAATTACGTGTTTCACAGATTCAATTGTCTTTAAAATAATATTTTAATGAAACCATAGTATCAGTGATCATAATCCTCAAAAATATCTAGCTTGAATTCTAATTTCCAATCATTCCTTCACCGGTGTACCTATGGCATCATTGGCAACCAGAACGCTCACCACCTATTCACTCAAGGGCCTTTTCAATAGTTCCTAGCTCTAGTACCCAAAAATATATTCACTTAAGAAAATCCAGATGGACTCTCCGTTGGAGATCAGCGAGATCAACCAACAGATCCATATAACAGAGCCATGGACTCATCCGTTGAGGCCCAACAAGGTCAACCAACCAGATCCATGCTCGAGTTCAGAAAACAACTCTAACACCTTGTTCCATTTTCTTCCATGATGCACGCGTGGGTATCTTCGGCAACCCAGAGCCCGAGCATCGTCTGGTCAGCACCCTCTAGGCTCCTTCGTAGGTCACCTAGCACTTCACTCATAGGCCGCTTCCTTGGTCCCTCATCTACCGTACCCGAAGCTCACCATTTAAACCGAACCGAGGCTAGTCAAGACCTCGGCCCGACCTTGCTACGCGAGACGTCCTCCATTGACTCTCCGTTAGCTATTACAACTTTATCACTTAGGTCTCCACGACCTCATTCACAAGATGGTCAAAATGCTTCCCTAGCATTCTTGACATAAAACAATCATTTAAAAATAGGTCATAAATATAGTTTCTAACGAACTCTCATCTTTCCACATTGTTCCACATCATTTCTCGTTATTCCACATTTTTCTACATCAATTCACATTGCTTATTCCACATCCAGTCGTATGTATTCCCATCGTCCTTCATCCATTCACATCAACCCAGGTCCACATCACATCACATCTCATCTATCCACATCATATCTCATCCATTCATATCTAACTGGATCCACATCACATCACATCTCATTACATCACATTCACATCTCACCACATCCACTCACATCTCATCACATCCATCACACCCATTCACATCCCACATTCATTCACATCTCGTCACATCCATCCTCATCTTATCACATCTCGTTCACATCCATCCACATCACATCACATTCATTCCATCCACATTACATCACATCCACATCTATCTATATCACATCTCATTCATTCCATCCACATTACATCACATCCACATCTATCCATATCACACCACATCCATTCATAGATCATCACATTCATCCACATCCATTCATTCATTCACATTCATATCTATCCACATCCATCTCATTCACATCCACATCCATTTACATCACATCACATCTCATCACATCACATTCAACATCTTATCACATCACATTCACATCTTATCACATCACATTTACATCTTCTCTTATCACATTCACATCTCATCTAATCACATCGCATCCATTTACATCCCATCACATTCATTTACATTCATTCAGATCCACATCACATCTTATCACATCCACTTTTAGTACCGTTTTCTACTTTCGATACTGATAGGACTTTTCTAAGTTTCTGCCAATTGCTTGGCCTAGTTAAAGGTACTTTTTCTCGATCCCATTGAATCTACGTATCAGAGTGTTGTTGAAGGTTTAAAAAGGGAAAATAAACCTTATCTGAATTGAATAGTAAAAACTCAGAAAGAGCATTTAAGTATTGTATTTTCATTCCTTAAGCTTCATTAATGAGAATTAATTCCAAACTTTCGTTTACTCATTGGATCCTTGAGCCTCCCAGAGATTCCAGATTCTCTTTTCTAAATAAGAATTATCCAAGTTTTCTAGATGGATATTTTCATATTCTTTCTCAAATTTCTCAAGTAAAATATATTCAATATTATTCTGTTCGAGTAAAAGATTCATGGGATTTACAAAAATCAATTCTACCCATATTTCCCAATAAAATTAATAATGCTCAAAATTTTACTTTTGATCAATACTCATAATTTAAATTATACCAAGAATTCATCTTTTACCATTTAATTATTCGGATCTCAATTATCATGGGAATTCCTCTTTTTGCATAAAAATAAATTTACCAAAAATTTCTCTTTTACCATTTAATTACTTGTATCTCAAATATCATGGGAATTCCTCTTTTTGTATAAAAGTAAATTTACCAAAAATTACTCTTTTCTCGTAGTCAATTAATTATGCATAATTACAAAAGAATTATTTCTCATGAATAGGATAAACATCATTCTTTTTGCATAGGATGTCCAATCCTAGAATATGGTAGGAAGTCCTCTTTTAGCATTATGCATAAAAATAAGATATGTATTGTTTTCTGAAAATTTTGCCATAGCTTTGCTGCTATTACTAATAATTTTTAATTTTTTTCTAAAGAATAAAAGATTGCAGTGAAAATATGATAGTAGCTCCTTTTTTATGCTTAAAATCAAACTATGAATTTAAATCATAATTTTAACCCCATAAAATTAAACATAACTATGATTATCCCACTAGATTAAGCTAATTTCAACATTCCTCTTTTTCCAAATTGTTAGGATAATCCATTTCTCATTTAGAATGAATTAGAGTAGTTTTCAACTACTCTAATTGAGTAGTTGAAAACTACTCAATCAACTACTCATAAACAATCTAAAAGAATTTACCATTATTTTAATAGCACAAAATCATGAAAATATCATTTTCTTAATCTTTGGCTTATCAAGCCTAGAGTTTAGCTTTGAATTAAGAGAATATCATTGAGAAGCATCCTTTTTCAAGGGATTTAGCCATAAAGATGGCTATTCTTCTAGAGAGAGAGATTTACTTAAAGAAAGCATTACAAATAAGCATAAAGATTAACTTTCTCTTAATTAAACATTAAGACTTTAAGGGAAAGCTTGATTTAAATTAAAACAATCATTTAGAAAGCTTCTCAAGCTTAAGAGGGGTTGAGAAAAAGAAAGTTATTGAGAAAGTTAGAAAAAACCATAAAATTTGATTTTACCTCCAAGTTTGGCTTGCTTCTCTAATTTTTACAGTGAAACTCCTGACCAATCAATTGGTCCACCAAGAGGAGAAGAGCAACTCCCAGAGTTTTTTTAGAGAGAGAGAGCTCCAAGCTCCCAAGAGAGGAAAATTTAAGGGATAATAGAAAATATGATTATTTTAATTTAATACTGACATGGTATAGCTCTAATATTTTATTACAAAATAATGAGGGTCTATTTATAGGCGAGGGAAGCCACTAATCAAGTCCAACTGGGTTCTAGAATTTTCCAGGTTCAGTTTGACTCCATTTGGACAAGATTTGGAACAGTTTGGCTCCCTTTTTTATTTGGTTTGATCCAAGAGAGAGGAGAGATAAAAATATCACACTTTTTTGAATTAAAAACCCTTCCACACATGTGAAAGAGGCGCCTACCTCAAGAGTCCCCCTTTCCTTATTACCAAGGTGTCAAAAATGCATCATTATTCAAAAATATCTCATTTTTTTAGTAATATCCCATAATTTTTAACTAATAACCTTGTACTTAGTCAACTCTTCATCTTATGTGAGTATTTACTCATTTTTGAGTATTTTCTTTTATTCTCTTGGAGTTATCTCATCCCAACACTTGGATTAATCAAGTTAGCCCATTGGAACCTTAATTGGACCATAATTCAAAAATTTCTGAAAATGTAGACCCTTAGGCTAAGGTCCCTTATACCGTTTTCAATTAATTCCTAATGCACATTGGAAAGTTCATTATGAACTTTTGTTTCAGGGGAATCCATTTTAGACACTAGGAGGATTTTTATATCCAAAGATATTTCAATTTTAGATTATCTCTCTCTAGACATTTTCTCTCTCTAGGCCAAAACAGGGTAAAACAAGATCTTTCTTTTATTTCAGAGAGGGGAATAATTATAAGAACAAAAGGAAAGGTTCTTACACCTTTACACCTCAAAAGCTGGAGGGAGGAATCTTGCATTCTACCCCACTTAAAAAACGCGAGATGTCCTCATTTCGGAGGTGGAGTATAATCTCTTTCATCTTCTTTCTCTTCAATCACTTCCAGTGTTACTGCCTTGGAATTGGATGGCCGATTTGGGAACATCTCTCTTTGACTTTCCTTATTGTGAGGCAGAGGCCTTGCATTAGTTTGGATTGAAACTGAGGATTGGTTAGAGGGTCTACCTCTTGGATTTTCCTAATTTTGACGGAAAGGAACTTGATTACTCTAGAAGGAAGGAGAGCTCGAGTCTGGAATCTTGGTCCCTTACTTCCCTGCCCCACAAACCTTGATCCAAAAGGAGTTGGGCAATCCATATTGCGATGTCCAAATCCAAAAGGAGTTGGGCAAACCTTGATCCAAAAGGAGTTGGGTAATCCATATTGCGATGTCCAAATCCCATACAATTATAGCATTTCACTTCTTTGTTTAAGGGTAGAACTTTTGAAGTTGAATTCAAGGGATTGAGTTCTGGGAAAAGGATCTTTCTTCCACTCTAGAACTTCCCATATCCTGAGATTGACCTTGTTGTCTCTTAGGCGGTGGAAAGTTGGAATCACCTTCCGGTGCTAGAAATCTTTTGAAAGATGATGGTGCTGGCTTTGGGGGGACCTTGACATCAAAGGCCTTGGCAAAATCCTTCGCCATCCGCACTGCTTTGGCCATGGAAACTGGCTTGGCATTCTTCATCACTAGGATATTCAAAGGTTCGTTCAGTCCCCAAATGAACCTGGCCATTAGCTTTTCTTCATCTAACGATGGTGAGTACTTGAGGAGAAGAGCAAACGCATGATGATATTCTTCAATAGTTCTACTCCCCTGGGTTAACTCTAAGAATTCGTTCATCTTGGTTTCCAAAAAACCGAGAGGACAGAATCTCTTCCTTAGGTAAATCTTGAGATCATTCCATGTCTGGGTGTTGCGATCCAGATGGTTTGTCTCGTACTGGTTTCTCCATGCCACTCTAGCTATTTCTACTATCTTTAGCCTTGCAAGAGCCATTTTGTTCTTCTCATTGCACCTAGTGACATCAAAGTATTCTTCCATTGCTTTGATCCACTTCTCCACAGCCTCACCCAAGTTTCCACCTTCACCCTTGAAAGGTCCAAGCTGCGATCTATGAAGAGTTTTACGAACATGTGGGTCGAGCTCTTCCTCATCGAGTTGGGGGTTAACATTCCCACCACGATGACCTCAATCCATGATCCTATCAATACGAAAATTCTTGTTAAGTCCCTTTTTTTCCCAAATTAACCAAGACACTCAGGTGAAAAGACCACTTTATTTATAATTCAAATCCGACTTTAGATCCAACTGATTCTAGGGTTCTTTATAGTTTGGTCAGCCTCCCACAGAATCCTAGGATAAAGATCCCTTCTACAAGAAGAACATACATAACTCATTACCAGAGAATAATTCATTCATATTCTTAACACAATAATGATCCATCATACTGGAATTTCATCTGAACATTCCTCCACAAGAATTTCAGTTTTGCAAGTTTTCAATTTGTCATTCCTTAATTAGATCCACTAGGTCAAAGATCAAACAGCAGCAATCTATCAACACAATCCACTAATCTCATAATGATTTGCTGAAGTCATAATCATCTTCCAATTACTAACATCATCACTGGGATTCGTCCCATTCCTTAATTAGATCCACTAGGTCAAAGATCAAACAGCAGCAATCTATCAACACAATCCACTAATCTCATAGTGATTTGCTGAAGTCATAATCATCTTCCAATTACTAACATCACTGGGATTCGTCCCATTCATCCTCATTGTGGTTTTGTTCAACTTATCTTCTTTCAACCAAAATTTAGAAATCATCATCTTTCAATTAGAATCCAAATCAATTCATCAATTCTCAACCAGAATTTAAAAAAATCATATCAACCAGCATTCGAATTCATCCTCTGGATAGTATTTTTGCTTATATCTTCAAGGTCTCATATTTACTCATATATTGTTAGTAAAGAGCTGGAGATATACTCACGGTATATACGGGTAGTCACAGTCCTTGGAGCTATAAGGTAAATACCATCATATCTAGGCCTCAAGCAAGTTAGGGATTCCATACAATTGCAGTACTTCCATCTGAAGACCCAATTTCCAATTTATGAATCCTCATTTTGAATATCAATTTGTATGAATTTCATCACACAATTACAATCTTTTACTGGTACTTCATAAATTTTTAACATTTCTTGCTTCTCGGTTGATCCACTTTAGCCAAATTGCTCTGATACAACCAGCTGAAAGATCCTTGCCCCCTCTGCGCAACAAATTTTTGGGACCAGTAGAAGTAGTAGTACTTCTTGTGCAGGACATGAAAAGATGCAGGGGGGAAGAGAGCTTGAGCTCTTGCAAGCACACACACACACTCACAAAACCCTAATAGAGAACACACAAGGTGAGAGGCTCAAAATCTTCTTCTTCTTTACTCAACACTCAACACACCATATACAAGAATAAGAGTACACACCATATGAAAGGTACTCAACCAAATACATACACGGGTTCTCTATAGTGTAAACCCGACTAAAATGAGCTGGTGCTATAACTATGCCAGTCTCTAGAATGGCTGTCACACAGCCTGTCATCCCACTGGCCGCATATCACCCAAGATCTCACCAACCATGCCAATGTAAGTGTGGGGCCTATCCCCCAGGCGGGTCATCAGTGTCCACCACCTCACTAGATGAGCTCGATATCTCAACACTCCCCCTCGAGCTCAACTCCATCTCATGTACACCAAGCGAAGCCCTGAATCTGCAGAGCTTCTCTGTACCCAATGCTTTGGTGAAGATGTCAGCTACTTGATCCTCTGTGCTGACATAAACAAGGTCAAGATCTCCTGCCAAGACCTTCTCTCTGACGAAGTGGTAGTGGACCTCTATGTGCTTCGTACGAGCATGAAAGACTGGGTTCCTGGCCAACTGTATACTGCTAATGTTGTCACAGAAAATGACAACTTGTCTATCCACTGAAAGACCCAAATCTGCAAGTAGCTTTCTCAACCAAGCTACCTCACATGCTGCCATAGCAGCTCCTCTGTACTCGGCCTCTGTACTCGATAGAGAAACCGTAGGCTGCTTCTTGCTGCTCCAAGTCACAGCAGCACTCCCCAAAGAAAACATGAAGCCCCTGGTAGATCTTCTATCTGAGATACTACCAGCCCAATCAGCATCTGTGTACCCATGTACACATATCTCTGTCCCAGTCTCATAGAATATTCCACAATGCAAAGTAGACTTCACATACCTCAGTATGCGTCTCACTGCATCCAAATGCGGTTTTCGTGGAACCTGCATAAACTGACTCACCAACCCAACAGCATAGCTCAAATCTGGTCTGGTGATCGTCATGTAGATCAAACTTCCTACTATGCTCCTGTACATAGTAGGATCCTCCAAGATCGCTCCTGAATCTGCACTCAACTTGCCATTCTGATCCAATGGCACAGAAATAGGCTTACAGCCTGTCATACCATACTTGGACAACATGTCCAAGCCATACTGTCTCTGCAGTAATCCAATACCATGTGGTGACCTAATCACCTCAATGCCCAAGAAATATCTGAGCTCCCCCAGATCCTTCATCTCGAACTTCTGTCTAAGCATGATCTTTACATCAAAGATCTCTGCATCATGGTCCCCCGTAATGATCAAGTCATCTACATAGATGACAACAAGCACAACTCCTCTATCACCATGTCTCATATACAATGAGAGATCTGCATTGGCTACATGAAAGCCAATAGTGACAAGATATTCAGAAATCTTGTCAGACCATGCTCTTGGTGCTTGCTTTAAGCCATACAAGGCTTTCTTCAACCTGCAAACATGCTCGGGGTGACCCACATCCTCATAACCAGGTGGTTGCAACATATACACTTCTTGCAAATCCCCATGCAAGAATGCATTCTTTACATCCATTTGATGTAAAGACCATTGCTTTGACGCAGCCACTGCTATCACAACTCTCACCGTTGCCATCTTGGCAACTGGGCTGAAAGTTTTCTCATAATCAATCCCATATGTCTGCGCATATCCTTTGGCTACCAATCTAGCCTTGTACCTGTTTATGCTTCCATCACTGTTATGTTTAACTTTGTACACCCACTTGCATCCAATGGCTTTCTTGCCTTCAGGCAATTGCACTAAATCCCAAGTTTCATTTCCATATAGTGCATCCATCTCCTCATCCATAGCTTTCTCCCAACACACATTTCCAACAGCCTCATCAATGCATGTGGGCTCAACAACCTGCACAACCTTTGCCATATATACATAGTGATGTGCCACATAACCATCATATGTAAATCTCTGCACAGGGTTCTTCACTCTCCCTGATCTTCGCAGCTTTTCATTCATGGCTTCCATAGCCTTCTTTACACCAGGTGTTCTCATAGCTGGGATCCCAAGCTCCTCATCAAGGCTCATATCTGAGCCACTAGACTCTCCATCAACATGAGAATGCCCTGCAGAAATGTCAGGCATACCAAGGGGCTCAACCACTTTCTCTTTTCCTTTACGTGATGTAGTAATCACATTTGCAGGACTGGTATTATGACGTAGCCTGCCACTCCATGGTCTATCAACAGACCCACTAGATGAGGACTCTTCTGGTCCACTCAAAGACTGTGATTGCTGACTTGCATTCTGTGCAACCACACTTCCACTTACATCAGCCCCAACAGCTTCTTTTTCAGCAGCATACCAACTGCTCATCTCATCAAAAACAACATCCCTGCTTACCCTCAACTCACGTGTAGCAGGGTTATAACACCTGTATCCCTTTTGCTCAAGGGAATATCCAATAAACACACATTTTTCAGCTTTCGGATCTAGCTTAGTTCGCAGCTCATCTGGCACATGCACATATGCAATGCATCCAAAGACTTTCAGATGAGATAAATCTGGTTTTCTGCCAGTAAACCTCTCCTCTGGAGTTACGTCATGTATGGCTGCAGTTGGAGTCCTGTTCATGATGTATACTGCTGTAGAAACAGCCTCGGCCCAATAGCAATGCAGCATATTCTTCTCTTCCATCAATGCTCGCGCAATCTCAGCAATGTGCCTGTTTTTCCGCTCAGCAACTCCATTTTGCTGCGGAGTGTATCTGCATGTGAACTGTCTCCGAATACCATTCTTCTTCAAAAATTCAGAGAACTCATTGGAGAAGTATTCTCCCCCTCCATCTGACCTTAGGCACTTTACATATTTCCCTGTTTGCTTTTCAACCAAAACTCTGAAATTCTGAAAGTGAGTGAACACCTCACTCTTCTCCTTCATGAAATATACCCACACTTTCCTTGTGTGGTCATCAATGAAAGTCACATAGTACCTGCAGCCTCCCATAGATATGGTCTTCGTAGGACCCCATACATCTGAATGCACAACATCTAGTGCATTTCTGCTCACATATCTATTACGTGGAAACACATGCTTTGTTTGCTTCCCAAATTGGCATGCTTCATATATTTTCTGCATACCTTCCACTTTAAATTTTGGCAGCCCTGTCACAATTCCTTTTGTCTGCATAGACTTCAATCTCTGCACATTTACATGTCCAATTCTTTTATGCCATATGTTTGTGTCTGCAACAACTCCTGAACCATTTGCAAACATCGCAGCGCTCATCTCAGGCATGTCTACATCCAACGTAAACATTCTGCCCACTCTGTTGCCTTTTGCAACCAACCTGCACTTGTCTTTAAAATCTTCAACATAACATCCATCAGGGTTAAACCGAACCTGCAAACCCTGCTCAATCATCTGGCCAACTGAAACCAGATTCTTTGTTATGTTTGGTACATGAAGTATATTTGCAAGGTACTTCACTTTGCCATCCTGCATAGACAATGGCACATCTCCAACATGGGCAATTGGATGAGCAGTGTCATTCCCTGTTTCCACAAAACCTGGTCTTTTCGGGTTTTTCATCTCCTTGAACCACTCCCCATGACTCGTCATGTGGTTCGAAGCGCTTGAATCCACATACCATACATTATCTTTTTGTGTTGCATCAACATTTTCAGACATGGCATTCACGACATGCTGCATAACAAACAGCCTTTCATTATCCTCATTATTTCTGCTTGAGGATGCATAGTTGTTTTGCTGCACTTTCCCATTTTGCATGTCAGCCTGCTTCTTATAACATTCTGACTGCACATGTCCAGGCTTACCACAATAATAGCATTCACGTGCATCATTATATTGCCTTTGCCAATTTCCACGGCCTCTTTGACTCCCCCTGCCTCTGAATTTGCCTCTTCCACCTGCGTGTTGTTGTTGTTGTTGATTCTGGGACTATTGTTGTTGCTGCTGCTGCTGGCCATAATTTTGATTACCTATTCGGCCACCTCCTTGACCGCGTCCACGGCCTCCTCTACCTCGTCCTCTTCCTGAACTCGTGTAAAAGGTCTGTTGCTCTGAACTATTTTTGCTTTGTGAAGACTGTTGGTCTTCACCCAAGTTCTTCTCTTCGATAATCAGCATAGACACCAAATCTGTAAAGTTGGGAATGTTTTTCCGAGTCTGAATAGACGTCTTAAACGCCTTGTATTGTGGCCCAAGACCACGTAGACAGACTTCCACCTTGTCATCATCATCTACTGACACACCAATAGATGCAAGGGATTCCACAATACCCTTTATCTTCAGCGCATAGTCATTCACAGACATGCTCTTTTTCTCCACAGTATGAAGTTCATTCTTCAACTGTATCTTGCGTGCCTTGGTATTTGTTTCATAGAGCTTTACCAAGGTGTCCCACGCCTCCTTGGGAGACTTGGCATCCTGAATGTGCCCAATCATGGTGTCCTGTATACTAATGGATAGCCAATACATAACCTTCCTGGCTCCTTGGTTCTAGTCTTTAAAATCTTTCACATGTGCAGCAGTCGGATTTATATCCGGTATCTCCGGTGCCTCTTCATGCTCACCTTCTATGTAGTCCCAATAGCCTTTTGCCATCAGGAAATTCGTCAACCTGAACCTCCAAGCATGGAAGTTATTCTTATCCAGCTTCTCAGCCACAATCTGTGTTATGCCATCATTAGACATCTTGCCAAACACACAATTTCACCAAAAACTGCACTTTGTTTTTTCTGCACAACCTGCAGTATTTTCTGCACAGCGGTACTGGAGTACTCAAATGTCACAACCAGTGACTTCAATGTGCATACATACACCCAATGGCAACTGTAGACCTCTTTGCAGCACCCACAGTGTCTGTACAGTCAATCTGTCTTCCTGCAGTTCTTAAAACAGAGTTCGACAGAGAATTGATGACTTACCCGCAGTGCTCGAATCGCCTGCTTTCTGAAAAACGGAGGTCCAGACGCACCCAAAACACGTTTTCGGCCCGAAAACTTTAGTCCGATAGGATTGTATAGTTGCCCTATAGCTTTACTCCCGCGAAGAAAGCTCCTCAATCAGAGACCGTTTGCCGGTGCCTCCCGTAGAGCTCCCGACAAGGGTGTAGTCACCAACACAATAGGGAAGAGTAGTTGAAGCTCTTACCCTTGTACCGCTTCCTGTGGTTCTCTTGCTTGCAGCTCAGCCCTTAGCACGAACCAGGCTCTGATACCATGAAAAGATGTAGGGGGGAAGAGAGCTTGAGCTCTTGCAAGCACACACACACACTCACAAAACCCTAATAGAGAATACACAAGGTGAGAGGCTGAAAATCTTCTTCTTCTTTACTCAACACTCAACACACCATATACAAGAATAAGAGTACACACCATATGAAAGGTACTCAACCAAATACATACACGGGTTCTCTATAGTGTGAACCCGACTAAAATGAGCTGGCGCTATAACTATGCCAGTCTCTAGAATGGCTGTCACACAGCCTGTCATCCCACTGGCCGCATATCACCCAAGATCTCACCAACCATGCCAGTGGTGTAAGTGTGGGGCCTATCCCCCAGGCGGGTCATCAGTGTCCACCGCCTCACTAGATGAGCTCGATATCTCAACAGGACAGAGCCTCTCACTCGGGGCCTCGCCGCCACGGATATCCAGACAAGAGACTAATCCCTCGGTTCTTCCAATATCAAACCCGAAAAAACTTCCCTCGCCCAGCACACATAGGCGATTCCTCTGGGATAATTTATTCTAACATAGTCAAGGTCTTCACTAAACAAACTGATCCGACTGAACCTGTAAGTCCCATGGTGAGATCAAGGAAGAGACTTGCACTTGGATCATAGAGTCCAATGCTTTTTTCCTCATCAGGAGAGGCACAGCCGTTGATTCTTTTCCATAGAACAAGGGTTATCCGGGATTTACTTCAACTATCGTAACTTAAAAAAATTGAGTCTCATATTAGGGATCCATCAATCTAGCCTAACCCCATCCATCGTAACTTAAAAAAATTGAGTCTCATATTAGGGATCCATCAGTCTAGCCTAACCCCATCCAATCCCATGGGTTAGACAACCGCCCACCAACCACTGTAGTGATAGGATCCATTTAGAAATTTGGTTATGTTTTTCCCCGGGTACCAGAGAAAAGAGTTCCCAGGCCCCCTAGCCGACGTGTCAAGAAAACTTCAAGATAGTCGCATCCCTTATAGACCCAATATGAAATTGCCTGTTTCACAGATTCTGCTGCCTTTAAAATAACCTTTTAATGAAACCATAGTATCAATGATCATAATTCTCAAAAATATCTAGCTTGAATTCTAATTTTCAATCATTCCTTCATCATCGGTGTACCTATGGCATCATTGGCAACCAGAACGTTCACCACCTATTCACTCTCAGGGGCCTTTTCAATAGTTCCTAGCTCGTAGTACCCGGAAATATATTCACTTAAGAAAATCTAGAGGGACTCTCCGTTGAAGATCAGCAAGATCGACCAACAGATCCATATAAAAGAGCCATGGATTCATCCGTTGAGGACCAGCAAGGCCAATCAACCATATCCATACCAAGTTCAGAAAACAACTCCAACACCTTGTTCCATTTTCTTCCACGATACACGCGTGGGTATCTTCGACGACCCAGAGCCCAAGCACCGTATGGTCAGCACCCTCTAGGCTCCTTCGTAGGTCACCTAGCGCTTCACTCATAGGCCGCTTCCTTGGTCCCTCATCCACTGTACCAGAAGCTCACCATTTAAACCGAACCGAGGCTTGTTTGCTGACCTTGCTACGCGAGACGTCCTCCATTGACTCTCTATCAGCTGTTAATTCAACTTTATCACTTAGGTCTCCACGACCTCATTCACAAGATGGTCAAAATGCTTCCCCAGCATTCTTGACATAAAATAGTCATTTAAAAATAGGTCATAAATACAATTTCTAACGAACTCTCAGCTTTTCACATTGTTCCACATCATTTCTCGTTATTCCACATTCTTCTACATCAATTCACATTGCTTATTCCACATCTAGTCATATGTATTCCCATCGTCCTTCATCCATTCACATTAACCCAAGTCCACGTCACATCTCATCTATCCACATCATATCACATCACATCTCATCTATCCACATCATATCTCATCCATTCATATCTAACCGGATCCACATCACATCTCATTACATCACATTCACATCTCACCACATCCACTCACATCTCATCACATCCATTCACATCCATTACACCCATTCACATCCCACATTCATTCA
Source organism: Cibotium barometz (assembly GCF_041138505.1). Classification (NCBI taxonomy): domain Eukaryota; kingdom Viridiplantae; phylum Streptophyta; class Polypodiopsida; order Cyatheales; family Cibotiaceae; genus Cibotium; species Cibotium barometz. The sequence goes on from NC_141056.1 coordinate 60,975,036, forward strand.
CATCTTGTCACATCCATCCTCATCTGATCACATCTCGTTCACATCCATCCACATCACATCACATTCATTCCATCCACATTACATCACATCCACATCTATCCATATCACACCACATCCATTCACAGCTCATCACATTCATCCACATCCATTCATTCGTTCATATTCATATCTATCCACATCCATCTCATTCACACCCACATCCATCTACATCACATCACATCCACTCGCATCTCATCACATCACATTCAACATCTTATCACATCACATTCACATCTTATCACAACACATTTACATCTTCTCTTATCACATTCACATCTCATCTAATTACATCACATCTTATCACATCCACTTTTAGTACCGTTTTCTCTTTTCGATACAGATAAGACTTTTCTAAGTTTCTGCTGCCAATTGCTTGGCCTAGTTAAAGGTACTTTTTCTTGATCCCATTGAATCTATGTATCAGAGTGTTGTTGAAGGTTTAAAAAGGGAAAATAAACCTTATCTGAATTGAATAGTAAAAACTCAGAAAGAGCATTTAAGTATTGTATTTTCATTCCTTAAGCTTCATTAATGAGAATTAATTCTAAACTTCCGTTTACTCATTGCATCCTCAATCCTCCCAGAGATTCCAGATTCTCTTTTCTGAATAAGAATTATCCAAGTTTTCTCGATGGATATTTTCATACTCTTTCTCAAATTTCTCAAGTAAAATATATTCAATATTCTTCTGTTCGAGTAAAAGATTCATGGGATTTACAAAAATCAATTCTACCCATATTTTCCAATAAAATTAATAATGCTCAAAATTTCACTTTTGATAAATACTCATAATTTAAATTATGCCAAAAAATCATCTTTTACCATTTTATTACTCGGATCTCAATTATCATGGGAATTCCTCTTTTTCCATAAAAATAAATTTACCAAAAATTTCTCTTTTAGCATTTAATTACTTGGATCTCAAATATCATGGGAATTCCTTTTATGTATATAAAAGTAAATTTACCAAAAATTACTCTTTCCCGTAGTCAATTAATTATGCATAACTACAAAAAAAATTATTTCTCATGAATATGATGAAAATCATTCTTTTTGCATAGGATGTCCAATCCTAGAATATGGTAGGAAGTCCTCTTTTAGCATTATGCATAAAAATAAGATATGTTATTTTCTCAAAATTTTGCCATAGATTTGCTGCTATTACTGATAATTTTTATTTTTTTTCTAAAAGCTTGTAATAAGAATATGATAGTAGTTCCTCTTTTATGCTTAAAATCAAACTATGAATTTAAATCATAATTTTAACCATAAAATTAAACATAACTATGATTATCCCACTAGATTAAGCTAATTTCAACATTCCTCTTTTCCCAAATTATTAGGATAATCCATTTCTCAATTAGAATGAATTAGAGTAGTTTTCAACTACTCATAAACAATCTAAAAGAATTTACCATTATTTTAATAGCACAAAATCATGAAAATATCATTTTCTTAATCTCTAGCTTATCAAACTGAGAGTTTAGCTTTGAATTAAGAGAATATCATTGAGAACATCCTTTTTCAAGGGATTTAGCCATAAAGATGGCTATTCTTTTAGAGAGAGAGATTTACTTAAAGAAAGCATTACAAATACGCATAAAGATTAACTTTCTCTTAATTAAACATTAAGACTTTAAAGAAAAGCTTGATTTGAATTAAAATAATCATTTAGAAAGCTTCTCAAGCTTGAGAGGGGTTGAGAAGAAGAAAGTTATTGAGAAAATTGAAAAAATCATAAAATTTAATTTTACCTCCAAGTTTGGCTTGATTCTCTAATTGCAGTGAAGCCCCCGACCAATCAATTGGTCCACCAAGAGGAGAAGAGCAACTCCAAGAGTTGTTGTAGAAGAGAGAGAGAGCTCCAAGCTCCCAAGAGAGAGGAAAATTTAAGGTATAATAGAAAATATGATTATTTTAATATAATATTGGCATGATATAGCTCCAATATTTTATTACAAATGAATGAGGATCTATTTATAGGTGAGAGAGACCACTATCCAAGTCCAACTAGGTTCTAGAATTTTTTAGGTTCAGTTTGACTCAATTTGGACAAGATTTGGACCAGTTTGGCTTCCTTTTTTATTTGGTTTGATCCAGGAGAGAGGAGAGATAAAAATATCACAATTTTTTTGAATTAAAAACCCTTCCACACATGTTAAAGAGGCTCCTACCTCAAGAGTCCCCCTTTTCTTACCAAGGTGTCAAAAATGCATCATTATTCAAAATATCTCATTTTTTTAGGAATATCCCATAATGTTTTTAGTAATATCCCATAATTTTTAACTAATAAACCTTGTACTCAGTCAACTCTTCATCTTATGTGAGTATTTACTCATTCTTTAGTATTTTCTTATATTCTCTTGGAGTTATCTCATCCCAACATTTGGACTAATCCAGTTAGCCCATTGGAATCTTAATTGGACCATAATCCAAAAATTTCTGAAAATGTAGACCCTTAGGCTAAGGTCCCTTATACCATTTTCAATTAATTCCTAATGCACATTGGAAAGTTCATTGTGAACTTCTGTTTTAGGGGAATCCATTTTAGACACTAGGAGGATTTTTATATCCAAAGATATTTCAATTTTGGATTATCTCTCTCTAGACATTTTCTCTCTCTAGGCCAAAACAGGGTAAAACAAGATCTTTCTTTTATTTCAGAGGGGGGAATAATTACAAGAACAAAAGGGAAGGTTCCTACACCTTTACACCTCAAAAGCTGGAGGGAGGAATCTTACATCCTACCGCACTTAAAAAATGCGAGATGTCCTCATCTCACAGGTGGAGTATAATCTCTTTCATCTTCTTCGTCTTCGATCACTTCCAGCGTTACTGCCTTGGAAGTGGATGGCCGATTTGGGAACATCTCTCTTTGACTTTCCTTATTCTGAGGCGGAGGTCTTGCATTGCTTTGAATTGAAACTAAGGGTTGGTTAGAGGGTCTACCTCTTTGATTTCCCTGATTTTGGACAGAAAGGAACCAGATTACTCTAGAAGGAAGGAGCTGGAGTCTGGAATCTTGGTCCCTGACTTCCCTGCCCCATAAACCTTGATCCAAAAGGAGTTGGGCAATCCATACTGTGATGTCCAAATCCCATACAGTTATAGCATTTCACTTCTTTGTTTAAGGGTGGAACTTTTGAAGTTGAATTCCAGGGGATTGAGTTTCGAGAAAAGGACCTTTCTTCCACTCTAGAACTTCCCATATCTTGAGATTGACTTTGTTGTCTCTTAGGCGGTGGAAAGTTGGAATCACCTTCCGGAGCTAGAAATATTTTGAAAGATGATGGTACTGGCTTTGGCGGGACGTTGACATCAAAGGCCTTGGCAAAATCCTTCGCCATCCATGGAAACTTGCTTGGCATTCTTCACTAGGATATTCAAAGGTTCGTTTAGTCCCCGCGAATGAACGTGGCCATCAGCTATTCTTCATCTAGCGGTGGCGAGTACTTGAGGAGGAGAGCGAACACCTCATGATATTCTTCAATAGTTTTACTCCCCTGGGTTAACTCTAAGAATTCGTTCATCTTGGTTTCCAAAAAACCGAGAGGAGAGAACCCCTCGAGCTCAACTCCATCTCATGTACACCAAGCGAAGCCCTGAATCTGCGGAGCTTCTCTGTACCCAATGCTTTGGTGAAGATGTCAGCTACCTGATCCTCTGTGCTGACATAAACAAGGTCAAGGTCTCCTGCTAAGACCTTCTCTCTAATGAAGTGGTAGTGGACCTCTATGTGCTTCGTACGAGCATGAAAGACTGGGTTCCTGGCCAACTGTATACTGCTAATGTTGTCACAGAAAATGACAACTTGTCTATCCACTGATAGACCCAAATCTGCAAGTAGCTTTCTCAACCAAGCTACCTCACATGCTGCCATAGCAGCTCCTCTGTACTCGGCCTCTGTACTCGATAGAGCAACCGTAGGCTGCTTCTTGCTGCTCCAAGTCATAGCAGCACTCCCCAAAGAAAACATGAATCCACTGGTAGATCTCCTATCTGAGATACTACCAGCCCAATCAGCATCTGTGTACCCATGTACACATATCTCTGTCCCAGTCTCATAGAGTAGTCCACAATGCAAAGTAGACATCACATACCTCAGTATGCGTCTCACTGCATCTAAATGCGATTTCCGTGGAACGTGCATAAACTGACTCACCAACCCAACAGCATAGCTCAAATTTGGTCTGGTGATCGTCATGTAGATCAAACTTCCTACTATGCTCCTGTACATAGTAGGATTCTCCAAGATCTCTCCTGAATCTGCACTCAACTTGCCATTCTGATCTAATGGCACAGAAATAGGCTTACAGCCTGTCATACCATACTTGGACAACATGTCCAAGCCATACTGTCTCTGCAGTAATCCAATACCATGTGGTGACCTAATCACCTCAATGCCCAAGAAATATCTGAGCTCCCCCTGATCCTTCATCTTAAACTTTTGTCTTAGTAAGATCTTTACATCAAAGATCTCTGCATCATGGTCCCCCGTAATGATCAAGTCATCTACATAGATGACAACAAGCACAACTCCTCTATCACCATGTCTCGCATAAAATGAGAAATCTGCATTGGCTACATGAAAGCCAATAGTGATAAGATATTCAGAAATCTTGTCAGACCATGCTCTTGGTGCTTGCTTTAAGCCATATAAGGCTTTCTTTAACCTGCAAACATGCTCGGGGTGACCCACATCCTCATAACCAGGTGGCTGCAATATATACACCTCTTCTTGCAAATCCCCATGCAAGAATGCATTCTTTACATCCATTTGATGTAAAGACCATTGCTTTGACGCAGCCACTGCTATCACAACTCTCACCGTTGCCATCTTGGCAACCGGGCTGAAAGTTTCCTCATAATCAATCCCATATGTCTGCGCATATCCTTTGGCTACCAATAAAGCCTTGTACCTGTTTATGCTTCCATCACTGTTATGTTTAACTTTGTACACCCACTTGCATCCAATGGCTTTCTTGCCTTCAGGTAATTGCACTAAATCCCAAGTCTCATTTCCATATAGTGCATCCATCTCCTCATCCATAGCTTTCTCCCAACACACATTTCCAACAGCCTCATCAATGCATGTGGGCTCAACAACCTGCACAACCTTTGCCATATATACATAGTGATGTGCCACATAACCATCATAAGTAAACCTCTGCACAGGGTCCTTCACTCTCCCAGATCTTCGTAGCTTTTCATTCATGGCTTCCATATCCTTCTTTACACCAGGTTTTCTCATAGCTGGGATCCCAAGCTCCTCATCAAGGCTCATATCTGAGCCACTAGACTCTCCATCAACATGAGAAGGCATACCAAGGGGCTCAACCACTTTCTCTTTTCCTTTACGTGATGTAGTAATCACATTTGCAGGGCTGGTATTATGACGCAGCCTGCCACTCCATGGTCTGTCAATAGACCCACTAGATGAGGACTCTCGTGGTCCACTCAAAGACTGTGATTGCTGACCTGCATTCTGTGCAACCACACTTCCACTCACATCAGTCCCAACAGCTTCTTTTTCAGCAGCATACCAGCTGCTCATCTCATCAAAGACAACATCCCTGCTTACCCTGAACTCCCGTGTGGCAGGGTTATAACACCTGTATCCCTTTTGCTCAAGGGAATATCCAATAAACACACATTTTTCAGCTTTCGGATCCAGCTTAGTTCTCAGCTCATCTGGCACATGCACATATGCAATGCATCCAAAGACTTTCAGATGAGACAAATCTGGTTTTCTGCCAGTAAACCTCTCCTCAAGAGTTACATCATGTATGGCTGCAGTTGGAGTCCTGTTCATGATGTATACTACTGTAGAAACAACCTCAGCCCAATAGCTATGTGGCATATTTTTCTCTTCCATCAATGCTCGCGCAATCTCAGCAATGTGCCTGTTTTTCCGCTCAGCAACTCCATCTTGCTGCGGAGGGTATCTGCATGTAAACTGTCTCCGAATACCATTCTTCTTCAAAAATTCAGAGAACTCATTGGAGAAGTACTCTCCCCCTCCATCTGACCTTAGGCACTTTACATATTTCCCTGTTTGCTTTTCAACTAAAACTCTGAAATTCTGAAAGTGAGTGAACACCTCACTTTTCTCCTTCATGAAATATACCCACACTTTCCTTGTGTGGTCATCAATGAAAGTCATATAATACCTATAGCCTCCCATAGATATGGTCTTCGTAGTACCCCATACATCTGAATGCACAACATCTAGTGCATTTTTGCTCACATATCTGTTACGTGGAAACACATGCTTTGTTTGCTTCCCAAATTGGCATGCTTCACATATTTTCTGCATACCTTCCACTTTAAATTTTGGCAGCCCTGTCACAATTCCTTTTGTCTGCATAGACTTCAATCTCTGCAAATTTACATGTCCAATCCTTTTATGCCAAATGTCTGTGTCTGTAACAATTCCTGAACCATTTGCAAACATCGCAGCACTCATTTCAGGCATGTCTACATTCAACGTAAACATTCTTCCCACTCTGTTGCCTTTTGCAACCAACCTGCACTTGTCTTTGAAATCTTCAACATAACACCCATCAGGGTTAAACCGAACCTACAAACCCTGCTCAATCATCTGGCCAACTGAAACCTGATTCTTTGTTATGTTCGGTACATGAAGTACATCTGCAAGGTACTTCACTTTGCCATCTTGCATAGACAATGGCACATCTCCAATGTGGGCAATTGGATGAGCAGTGTCATCCCCTGTTTCCATAAAACCTGGTCTTTTCGGGTTTTTCATCTCCTTGAACCACTCCCCATGACTCGTCATGTGGTTCGAAGTGCCTGAATCCACATACCATACATTATCTTTTTGTGCTGCATCAACATTTTCAGACATGGCATTCACGACACGCTGCATAACAAACAACCTTTCATTATCCTCATTATTTCTGCTTGAGGATGCATAGTTGTTTTGCTGCACTTTTCCATTTTGCATATCAGCCTGCTTTTTATAACATTCTGCCTGCACATGTCCAGGCTTACCATAATAATAGCATTCACGTGCATCATTATATTGCCTTTGCCAATTTCCACGGCCTCTTTGACTCCCCCTACCTCTGAATTTGCCTCTTCCACCTGCGTGTTGTTATTGTTGTTGTTGATTGTGGGACTGTTGTTGTTGCTGCTGTTGCTGCTGACCATAATTCTGATTACCTATTCGGCCACCTCCTTGACCGCGTCCATGGCCTCCTCTACCTCGTCCTCTTCCTGAACTTGTATAGAAAGCCTGTTGCTCTGAACTGTTTTTGCTTTGTGAAGACTGTTGGTCTTCACCCAAGCTCTTCTCTTCGATAATCAGCATAGACACCAAATCTGTAAAGTTGGGAATGTTTTCCCGAGTCTGAATAGACATCTTGAACGCCTTGTATTGTGGCCCGAGACCACGTAGACAGACCTCCACCTTATCATCATCATCTACTGACACACCAATAGATGCAAGGGATTCCACAATACCCTTTATCTTCAACGCATAGTCATTCACAGACATGCTCTTTTTCTCCACAGTATGAAGTTCATTCTTCAACTGTATCTTACGTGCCTTGGTATTTGTTTCATAGAGCTTTACCAAGGTGTCCCACGCCTCTATAGGAGTGGCATTCTCCTCAGATAACTCTGGAGGCTCCTCATTGTCTCCTTCTACATAATCCCAAAATCCTTTACCCATTAGGAAATTGGTCATTCTGAACTTCCAAGCATGGAAGTTATTCTTATCCAGCTTCTCACTAACAATCTGATTAATTCCGTCAGACATGTTTTCCTGCAACAATCAAATAACCTGCAAACAGACAACTTCTGTATGCAACCTATAATACAGCAATATCTCCTGTAGCGGTACTTTAGCACAGCCTGTGTGTCACCAAATATGACCAAAGTACATGTACATACACCCAGTATTAACAATACATGTGCAAACCCTATCTGCACTTCCAAAATACACTGTTGCACTACAAAAACCAGATTTCGAGCATAAACAGTTCTCTACCAGAACTTCCAAAAAACTACCAAAAATACCCTGTAGTATGAAACGGGGCTCGAAACACGAATCTGGCTCTTACCCGTGTAGTATCACTTCCTTCCTTGCTTGTTCTCGCCTCTTGCTTGCCTACTTAGCTCTCACACAAACCAGGCTCTGATACCATAAAGAGAATGTGGGGGAGAGGGAGAGCTTCAAACCCTAGCAAGCAAACACACACACACAAGAGAGAGCAAGACGTAAGAGAGAGATGGAGAGCTGAAGTTTCTTCTATCTTCTTCTTCTCTACTCAACCAATATAGCATAAAGATAAGAGTACACACTATATGGGTTAGTACACTCAACTACTACAACATATAAGGGTCAGTCCATAATGTGAACCCGACTAAATGAGCTGGCGCTATAACTATGCCAGTCTCTCTAGTAATCTAAAATGGCTGTTACACAGCCTGTCATTCCACTGGCCGCATATCACCCATAATCTCACCAACCATGCCAATGGTGTAGATGTGGAAGCTATCACCCACGCGGGTCATCAATGTCCGTCGTAGCACTAGTTAAGCTCGATATCTCAACACGTTGTCGTGATGTGGACGGTGTCGCTGGGAAAGTACGTGACTTCTAGCTGTGAGAGTAGGTACCAAACTCCACAAGGAAACTCACACACATAATTCTCCAAGGAGCATAGGACATATCCATTTTTAATGACATAAACATGTGTCAATTCACCTCAATACATCCTTGAATTCAACCTGATGATTGCACATAAATTGTGTTCCAAGAGCTTGTCCCTTTCCAAGCATAGATTCACTGGCTCCTTTTTCCAAATCCCTCAAACCAATCACATGTAGGCATATCAAATTCTTCAAATATTACCCACATACATGTGACCATTTACATTCCATACATCAAGTAACATCAATTCCTTCATTCCAAGATGTTTCTTTATCACCTGAAAACCTGCCTTTAAATTCCAACAACTCACAAACAAAAGACGATATATGGCATAACTATAACATGCTCACATGATTTTTAGAAATTCCATGACTTGCATTCCAAATCCACTTGAGAAGAAACAAAATCAAATTTCCCAGAATCCTTGCTGCATTTTTGATGCTTTGATTCCACGTATTTTGATGCATTAATATCACAACTCTTCATATCAAGGTCTTCTTGATTTACAAAACCTTTAAAGGTTTATAGACTTTACGATTTTTCAAATCGTAGGTAGGTAGGATAGTGAAATAAAATAAAAAAAAATTAAACCATCACTTATCTGAAAGTAGCAAAGCGAATTTCATTTGATTTTTGTTAACTTCCATATGACGCTTCGCTGTAGGCCGTGAAGGGCAGAAAACATGCATATATTGAAAATCCCATCACTGGTTAGCACTCAATTTGCTCATCAATTCTAACTCCTACATGACATGAACAGCTTGTAATTAAAAACTCTGGTCGAAGGCGTCTCTGCTCTCTTTTTTTCTGCAGACCCCCGATTTCTGATACACGCCCCCCTTCCTTCTCTGGTTTTTCCATACTTTCCGGCAAGGAGTTCCGCGCCCCACCACCTTTTTCAGCTATATATTCGTATTTCCCCGTTTGAAAAACAAGAGCGCCCTCTTTTTTTTTCATTAATTTCGGATATGCCTTCTTCGTTTTGCTGCCACGCAAGCTCCCCTTATAATACCTCTTATTAAAGGTATGTGATTTTTGTTAACTTCCCATCAATGGCATCAAGGCAAGCTCTCCTTTTAATACCTCTTATTAAAGGTATGCGATGCTCCCAACATTGGCATCAAGGCAAGCTCTCCAATACAAGGTTGATCATCCAATTGTGTCTCCCGCATCCGATAAAGACTTCGGCACTCTAATGCTCCATTGATCTCCATTGCTCTTGATGCCTCCATGGTTTATAGTGTCATCACATCGACCATGTGATTTGTAGAATTCCCCAATTGTTCACTCAAATATATCTCCATGTCTTCGTAAATGCATTCCCTTGTGCATTGGCATGCCCCCATGTTTGCACTCCCATAAGAGGTATTCACTGACTCGGCCCATCAATACCATTAAAAAAAACTACTACACATTATGCACATGGGAAGCCATTAACATCATTAACATATCCCTTTGGTGAACCACTCATACCATCATATATAACTGAATGTTTCCAACTTACCCATGAGGTCTGAGTAATAGCAGAACCATCACCCACCACACTCATATACAAAAACTCCGAGACCTGACTCAGCCTCAGCTTGTCTTATTGAACTTCATTTACAATATGAACATATGTACATGGCATCATATAATGACTCGTCATAGCACTTAATCCCATGCATCTAGATTTGCATTTGATAGTCTCATATGCATGGTTTCACACCATAGACGTGCCATGGCACGACATCCACCCCCTCTAAACTTGCACATCCTCTGGTATGTGCCAAATCATCATCAAGATCTACATATATCTGGATGTCGTCCTCATCTTCAACATTATTAGGAAAATCATCCTCTTCCTCTTCAACTATATCCATGTTATCACTATCAAGCCTCTCATCCTGAGTTCCCTGTGAACCAAAAGGATCATTATCATGCCTTCTTTTAAACATCTTGATTCTTTTGCCTGCTACAAGATTCTTTATCTCTGTTCCATCAAGCTCACACAGGGTATACGTGGCATTTCCATGCACATGCTTGACAATGTAAGGGCCAAACCATCTTTTTGCAAATTTTCTTTGTACAGTGAATTGATTGTCAAGGCTACTATCATACATTAGGACCCAATCACCTTCTTCAATAGGTTTTGGTCGGAGTCTGTGTCTTCTATCAAATCTTTCTTTATTTTTCAACCTTGCATCTTTCAAGCGAGCTTTAGCAAGCTCTACATCTTCAGGCCTCCTCTCCAACTGCCTTATTCGCAATGCAAGGAGGTCTTCCCTGCTCAATTCTTCCATCCAGGGCAATACATTCCAAGTTGGAACTACTTCTTCAACTGGCATCACTGGCTTCTGACCATACATTAATTCTGCAGGCATGTATCCTGTCACACTGAACTATGAGTTGTACGGTCAGCCCACAAAGCATATGGTAGCAGCCTTGGCCACTCTCGCATTCTTTTTCTGCATGCCTTAGCCAAAGCTTTAATGATTGGAGGATGTCCTCGCTCACTTTTACCATTGCCCTCAGGATTGTAAGCACGTGTTAGGGACAGTTTGATGCCAATTCTAGAAAAGAATTCCCTTGCTTCTTCAACATCTAACTCGCCCCTATCAGCTGTTATTTTCCCAACACAACCATACCGACAAATCACATCTTCCAAGAGAAATTTGCATACTGTTTCCGTACTCTTTGTTCTAAGAGCACGCCCCTCTACCTGATTTGTCAAATCTTCTCTTGCAAGTGCTATGTACCGCATCTGCCAAATTCCCAAAGGCATTGTAACTAGATCCACTACCCATTTGTAGTGCATGGCAGGTGGGTAGGTTGGTTGCAGGCCATCACAATGTCGCACATTTGAGTACATTTGACATACCATGCATGTTTCCACATATTAGGAAATATCCTTGTACATTCCTTTCCACCAATATTTTTCCTTTATTTTGGTAAAGGTGGCCCACACACTTCGATGTCCAGCCCAGAGACTCTCATGGAATTCTTTCACAAGCTTCCCTTGAGTCTCTTTATCACATATGACTCTCTGTGGCATAGCATTCGTCTGCTTAGGATGCTTCTAGAGGTACCTGTTCTTTAAAAAATAACCATATGCTTTTCTGCGGATTCTCTTAAATTCTGAGTCAGACCAATTTTCCTGTCTTGTCAGAGTACTCAAGTATTGACCAATAAGCAACCAATCTCCTTCATACATTTCCTCAGTAAAAGACTCAAGTGCATTTGATAGGCAAATATGGTCCCCCTTTGCATATGCAGTAGTGTAGAACTTTGTACCCACATCATCAATGTCACTAATCATCTCTTTTTCATCTTTATACCTGGCTCTTGATAGCATATCTGCAACTGGATTATCTTTTCCTGCAATATGCTCAAACTCAGGATTTAGTGACTTGATATAGGCAATCCACCTAAGCATAGCAATATCTGGAGTGGTACAACTTGCTATCATCCCAAGAAGTGGCAAGCAATCAGTTTCCACAAGTACAGATGCCCCAATAAGATATTCTTTTTCACATTTTAGAGCAGTGACTATTCCCCATAACTCTCTCTTGATCTACGGATATTTTCTTTGTCGGATGCTTAATACCTTTGCTCCAAATCTGATTACATACCTATGATCATCCTCATCATCTTGCCCTACTGCCCATCCTATCCCAGTAGGACTAGTATCAACTGTAACAATCACAGGCCTACCACACTCATAATCTGCCTTCCTCAAAGTAGGTGATGATTGGAGCAAACATTTCAGCTTCCGCATAGCTTTAATATGTACTGCACTCCACAGAAATTTTTGATTTTTCCTCAAAAGTTGATAAAGAGGATCTGCTACATGTGCATAATGTGGGATCCAAATAACATAAAAGACACATGCTCCAAGAAATCTCCTCAGCTCTGTAACACTAATGCATGTCTCTTTCATTCTTTGTATTACATCTATCTTGGCTGGACAAGGTCGGCGTCCACTAGTACTACAAAGATGTCCCACTATTAGCACTTCACCAACTCCAAACACTGATTTCAGTCCAGATAAAGTAAGATTCACTTCTTCAAGCCTGGATAGAATCATATCACAATCCTTTATATGATTTGCCACAAACTTGCGGCACCCCTTTGAATCCAAATCCCCATCTTTGTCTTTCTCATCACAGCCCTTTATTGGCACATCATCCAGAAATGGCATAGTTATTTGTAGTATGAAGTCTCGTAAGACTTTATTCATTCCATTCATCATATGTGCCACTGAGTTGGTGGCTCCCTGTGGTAAGGTACACATCCTTACTAATCCCAAAGGAGTTTTCATTGTGGTCAAATCCCTGCTTTGTATATCCAGCTGGAACTGATCATATCCCGAATATAGATCACCCATAGAGTATATAGCTTTCCCTGCAAATGCTTCTGCAAACTCATCCACAATCGGACCTGCTCCCACATTCCTGATTGTGACTTTGTTTACAGGTTGCATGTCTTGAATAAAGCGCAATGTCCCATTTTTCTTTGGCACAGTAAACCATCTGTTGGAATATGGAGCGCATGATGGCTCCAAAATTCCCATCCTGATCTTTTCTTTTAGTAATTCCATCAGCTTTGGCAAGAGAGCCTTTGGTACTGGAATTGGCCGCCGCAGGTTCCAGGGCACATGTGGAACAGTAAAGATCACCATTGGTGCTGTTACACTTGGATCAACACAGCCTATCTCATGCGGCTGAAAAGCAAAGGCTTTCCCATGTTTCACAAGCATTTCCTCAAAGCATTTCTTTTCAACTGGCAACAAAAAATCCTTCTCACCAATCTTCAGCTCTTTTAGAGTTTCCTGTGTAAACTTATGCCCAATTTTCTTCGGATCTCTAAGATTTGGTTGCATAGAAGCTTCATCTATCTTCTCCTTGCTTCCCGGAGGCAAAGGCAAGGCAACTGGTTTCACCTTCTTTGCAACTGTTTTGTACTTTGTATCAACATGAGCATCCATCTCGCAATTCATGTTTTTACATTCCACCCCCTCAAATTCCCGGATTATATCATACATCTCCACAGATGACACCTCTATCATCTCATTTCCACCCTGTAAGCATGCTCTTCCCATATCAAAAAGCACATCCATAGTAGTATCAACAAATGACACCTCATCAAGCACCCCTGAAATAAACTCATTCTTCTCCAAAAGACCACACTGCTCAAGACTTTTTTGTTCATTTTGTACATGTCTACGCATGCCACGCTTCAAATCCTTGCTTTTTACAAAGACCAGTGACCAGCTAGAGAATCCCTGAAAATTTACTAAAAAGTTATTTACATTGATTGAGTCCTGCGAGAACTCATTTCCCCTTGTACCATTGGAATCCCGCTTTACAATGGCACCTGGCCAAAATCCCTCATCTCCCTGTAATTCATGAATTCTCTATTTATCTTTGGGAGTGACTGTGCTCGAAGAGACTCACGATTCCTTTCATGGTTAATGCAAACTGTCAAAAACTGAACAACTTTTTTGCCATCTTTACTCCTTATTCTCGCATATGCCGAACCATCATCCAAAACCTTTGTTTCCATCCTTACAGCTGTAATGTAGGGTTGCCCAAGGATGAGGGGATACGATGACATCTCCTGAACAAAGAAGTTCTGATCATCTTTCACATCCCCTATAGTTACCTTTACATTTGGACATGCTGCATAGAGCTCTCCAGATGAGTTATTAGCTGCTTTAATCATCCACCCATGATCTACATCCATTGGCCACTTACATTTGTTGTAGAGATTTTTAGCCATAAGATTTATTTCAGACCCATGATCAATTAGAGCAACATATGGCTCTTCCAAATCACCTATTTTGACAAGGGTTTCAGTGGTTGCTCTTGCCCAATGGCTCCTGGAGTAATGACTCTTTGTAAGAACTTCTTTTTCATCATCCTCTTCCACAAAGCGCACTTGTCGTGCCCCATCAGCAGAGTGATTACATTCCACCACATTTTCTCTCTCTTCCTTTTGCTGTACCTGTACTCCATGAGTCTTGGAAGTGCTTGCCTCCCCTTGTGATGGAATAGATTCAATTATGGATTGCCTCTTCCTTCGTATAATATCAATTATCTCATCATGGAATTCTTTCTTTGCAATCCCCAAGACTTCCCCTAGTGTAAATTCCACCCTGCTGTTTAGAATCCTCTCTTCAAGCACCTTTTTGAGATCTGTTGCGGCTTCAATATCAGATTGAAGCTCGTAGAGTGGACTTTTCCCTTTACCCTTCTCCTTCTCATGCTTCATTTTTGCTAGCACTTCTTCCATTGATACTTCCTGTGGAGGTCTGCTATGCGGTGGAGGCATATGTGATGGCCCAGGATCCCTCTTTTCACTTCCACGTGTAACTCTTTTTGATGGCCCTCCTTCCTCATTTTCCCTTTTACGCTTCTCCTCTACCTGTGCCTCATTATTTTGGCATTTAGCAATGTAGGCATGAATAGATAAAGAATCCACAGGCTCCTCCCAGCCAGTCTCAAGACGTATACAGTCACCTGCCTCATGCAAAGCTTGCTTAGATACCTTCTTTGACTTAATTAATTCCATTGTTGATGGCCAAAAATCTTCATTCTCATAATCTTCATCATTCTCAAATCCCTGCTTTGATTGACCAGCCTTTAATCCATAGGTTGCTGCCTCAACCATAGAGATGGCATGACTAGCAACCATATCCTCAACCAGCTTTTTCATCCCTCCTTTCCCAAAGTTTGTACTCAATGGAAGACCAGTCTCTGTAAGGTGGATTTTCCCATCTTTGAAAAACACAAGTTGATTTTTAAGGGCTTCTTTATAGCTAGCACAATCTTTCTTTGCATGTTCTGGGTCATCACACCATATGCATCTGTATGTAAACCCTTCTTTGCTTTGAGGCCTTTGCATAGAAGCCTGTCCTAATGGTAGCCCCTTTTCTTCAATCCTGGACATCTTCAATTTTAGGTCTCGCATACCCTTAATAAGCTCATCCATCGGCCCTTCTATCTTTGGGATTGTAGCAGCTGGTTTTGGTAGATTCTCAGGGTTAACAGCAGTTATAGGAGTTCCCGAGCTCATCACCATTTTATCCCTCCTTCGTTGTCGCTTTGCTAGCATGGTGACCGCATCCTCAACATCATTCCAATCACTCTTTAGTCCCTGCTCTGTATCCTTATCCTCGAGGAGAATTTCCAGTTTTTCTTGGAGATCTTTCCCAGCTGCTTGTAAGAAGAGCTCTGTTTTTTCTCTGTCCAAAGTTGTACGCTCTATCCTTGACAGCTGGGCATAGCACTTCTCAAACTCTCTTAGCAGCTCTGTGGTGGCAGAAATTCCCATTTTGGGTTTTGTGACCCATTCCAAGAAAGTTCGTTTGGTCACTCGCTCAGAATCCTCCATGAAATATTCATCCTTGAAAGCAAGCTTGAACTCCTCCCAATTTCTGCCACCATGTGCTGTCTGCAATCCTCTTATGCGCTCTCTTATTTCAGGAACACATACCAGCTCAAAGCTTCGAACCATATCCTCCTCAGTCACCCTGTTTAGCTCCATTTCCTTTATGTAATTGCGCAGGTACTTTGTGATATCCTTTCCATCAAATTGATCCACCTTTTTCACAATTGATTGTAGTGCTTTGGTCGTGGAAATTTGTCCCCTCTCAGTAGCTTGCTGCTGTTGCATATACATAGTAAACATCTGAAACATCTGCATAACTCCGGGGTCAAAATGAACCTCAGAATTCTCAGCCATAGCTTCCCTGTATATTTCACCACACTCTCACCCCAGCAGTTTCACGTCGGGTTCACCAAAGAGCTGTCGTGACGACGTGGACGGTGTCGCTGGGAAAGTACGTGACTTCTAGCTGTGAGAGTCGGTACCAAACTCCACAAGGAAACTCACACACATAATTCTCCAAGGAGCATAGGACATATCCATTTTTAATGACATAAACATGTGTCAATTCACCTCAATACATCCTTGAATTCAACCTGATGATTGCACATAAATTGTGTTCCAAGAGCTTGTCCCTTTCCAAGCATAGATTCACTGGCTCCTTTTTCCAAATCCCTCAAACCAATCACATGTAGGCATATCAAATTCTTCAAATATTACCCACATACATGTGACCATTTACATTCCATACATCAAGTAACATCAATTCCTTCATTCCAAGATGTTTCTTTATCACCTGAAAACCTGCCTTTAAATTCCAACAACTCACAAACAAAAGACGATATATGGCATAACTATAACATGCTCACATGATTTTAAGAAATTCCATGACTTGCATTCCAAATCCACTTGAGAAGAAACAAAATCAAATTTCCCAGAATCCTTGCTGCATTTTTGATGCTTTGATTCCACGTATCTTGATGCATTAATATCACAACTCTTCATATCAAGGTCTTCTTGATTTACAAAACCTTTAAAGGTTTATAGACTTTACGATTTTTCAAATCGTAGGTAGGTAGGATAGTGAAATAAAATAAAAAAAATTAAACCATCACTTATCTGAAAGTAGCAAAGCGAATTTCATTTGATTTTTGTTAACTTCCATATGACGCTTCGCTGCTGCAGGCCATGAAGGGCAGAAAACATGCATATATTGAAAATCCCATCACTGGTTAGCACTCAATTTGCTCATCAATTCTAACTCCTACATGACATGAACAGCTTGTAATTAAAAACTCTGGTCGAAGGCGTCTCTGCTCTCTTTTTTTCTGCAGACCCCCGATTTCTGATATACGCCCCCCCCCTTCCTTCTCAGGTTTTTCCAGACTTTCCCGCAAGGAGTTCCGCGCCCCACCACCTTTTTCAGCTATATATTCGTATTTCCCCGTTTGAAAAACAAGAGCGCCCTCTTTTTTTTTCATTAATTTCGGATATGCCTTCTTCGTTTTGCTGCCACGCAAGCTCCCCTTATAATATCTCTTATTAAAGGTATGTGATTTTTGTTAACTTCCCATCAATGGCATCAAGGCAAGCTCTCCTTTTAATACCTCTTATTAAAGGTATGTGATGCTCCCAACATTGGCATCAAGGCAAGCTCTCCAATACAAGGTTGATCATCCAATTGTGTCTCCCGCATCCGATAAAGACTTCGGCACTCTAATGCTCCATTGATCTCCATTGCTCTTGATGCCTCCATGGTTTATAGTGTCATCACATCGACCATGTGATTTGTAGAATTCCCCAATTGTTCACTCAAATATATCTCCATGTCTTCGTAAATGCATTCCCTTGTGCATTGGCATGCCCCCATGTTTGCACTCCCATAAGAGGTATTCACTGACTCGGCCCATCAATACCATAAAAAAAAACTACTACACATTATGCACATGGGAAGCCATTAACATCATTAACATATCCCTTTGGCGAACCACTCATACCATCATATATAACTGAATGTTTCCAACTTACCCATGAGGTCTGAGTAACAGCAGAACCATCACCCACCACACTCATATACAAAAACTCCGAGACCTGACTCAGCCTCAGCTTGTCTTATTGAACTTCATTTACAATATGAACATATGTACATGGCATCATATAATGACTCGTCATAGCACTTAATCCCATGCATCTAGATTTGCATTTGATAGTCTCATATGCATGGTTTCACACCATAGACGTGCCATGGCACGACAACGCTGTATCACTGTTAGGGGTTAACTTTACCTAAGTGGGAATATCCGAATTCTATATATGTGAATGATCCTTTTGGGTAGTTGCTTAGGAATTCGTGAGAAGGGAGAGATATGAAGAGCTATAGTTAGTTGATCATGGGAAGGCGCATAACTGATATTCAGAATTGTAGAAGATGAGAAAGCGGAAATGTAATCCCTTACCTGATTATGATGTCAATAAATTCTGATCATCTGTTCAGGATTATTGTATGTAGTGGATTTTCTGCATGATGTTTCGTATTCCGTTTTACTGTTATGATTTTCTGCTAAAGGGAATGTCTTTGTGCTAGTGTTTGTTCTTTTATGATTTTTTCCATTACCAAGTATCAGGCATTTAGTGCCCAGATACACATTGGCGATCCTGCGGTGTTCGCATACTCAGCATTGTCTTGTTTTGTTGGGTATGGGGTTGTTTTGTGCTGTGCTGTTTGTGTCTCGCCTGAATGTCAGATCGGGAGCGGCAAACTAGTCCCATTCATTTCACGAGGGCACAAGCCAGGAAGCGCAGATATGACAGGTCGGAAGCTTCTAGCAGTGGAAGCGGTGATGCTGCGGAAGGGCCACCTGTGGCGGTTATGTCGGTTTCTGCTGGCGTAATTGAGGGCCAATGGGCGCAGCCCGGCGTGGACGAGGCGGACGCTGTCGAGCATACGACACCACTTGCAGAAGGGCCGGGGCAGCATGTCGCTAGCCCGGAGCAAGCTCGGCGTCATTTGCATCAATTTGTTGGTGCCCTATTTCTGTCCAGACCGCCTGTTCGGAGTCAGAGACGGTTGCAATTTGATCCATTGAAAAGTCTGCCACCAGCTAATCCGCTACCAGGAGTTGTGAACATGGCTGCACCACCACCCAATCCAACGGTTAAGGCGGCCAAATTTAAGGCAAAGCCTAAGGAAGACCCAGACTGTCACGTGGCTCAATTCGAGACCCGATG
This sequence comes from Cibotium barometz, assembly GCF_041138505.1. Classification (NCBI taxonomy): domain Eukaryota; kingdom Viridiplantae; phylum Streptophyta; class Polypodiopsida; order Cyatheales; family Cibotiaceae; genus Cibotium; species Cibotium barometz. The sequence goes on from NC_141056.1 coordinate 60,994,351, forward strand.
GCAAGCCAGTGGGTACCCTGCCCATTTTGGAGATCCGGTGAAATTGCAGCAGTTTGCCGCAACCCTGGAGGGGGTAGCAATGAGTTGGTTTAGCCAATATGGCTTGGCCCACTTTGCAGATTTCAATGCTTTGAAGGATGCGTTTTTGGCCCGGTTCAGGAAGGAGAAAACTCCTACTGATATCGTCAAAAAGATCAAGGCCATGGAACAGAAGCATCTGTTAGTGGAGGATTATGCTCAGAAGTTTCGGGGATTGGCTGCCAGATTGCAGGGTAATGAAAGACCCTCGGATGAAATGCTTGCCAGTTACTTTGTCAAAGGACTGCGGAGGAACTTGAAGAGTGCTGTCGCAAATGTGGATATTGCCGGCGGCTTTGATAACCTCGTGACAGCTGCCTCTCGGGTGGAAAAGCGCCTGGGCATTCAGAAGGACAAACGGAAGGGCAGGAAGCAGGATGGCTCAGAGTCGGATAGTTCGACTGAGTCAGACTCGGATAGTGAGGCCGAGTCGGCATGCTCATCTGATGAATCGGAGGATGAGGGGCAAAGTGAGAAGAAAAAGGCCTCAAGGAAGGCTAAGCTGAAAAAAGATAAAGAGAAACAGGTTAGGGCGGAGAAGGAGAAAAAGCTTCTTCACAAACTTAAAGCCTTGGGGTATGCAGCTGTCTTGCCCAAGGAGAAACAGTACTGCCATATCTGTGAGAAGGACGGCCATCTTACGAGTGCCTGTTGGTACAACCCCAACTACAGAGGCAAGGTGCCACCCAATGTGGTTCAGCGAGCACCACCTCAGCAAGTTGCAGAGGCTAATCCGGTGGTTCCGACCGTTCCGCATGTTCCCTATAATCGGCCTCCGAGACCATATGCTCCAAGACCTAATTGGCAGGGGCAGCAAGGGTTTCAGAGGGGACCTCAGGGTGTGCCACTGTGTGATTACTGTGCGAAAGACGGGCATCGAATTGGTCCGGCCTGTGAATTATGGTGTAAGCACAGGGAGGAAAGAGGGAAACCTGTCATTCGATTCAATGAGGGGAATCGGGGTCAGGGACCTCCCCAGGACCAGCAGCAGCAGCGCCCTCCAGCTCAAGCAAATGCCATCCTGATAGAGATGGTGGGAGATCAGGCAGGAGGGGCCAGCGCGGGGGTTTCACATCTTCAGGGTGTGCCGCAGCAGTTCCACTCTGTTGATGCGCAGGGGGAGTGCTCCACGGGTATGCAGGTTGGGGATTGTAAGGGGCAAGATTTAGTGGACACTTTGGCTGTTACCCGTGCAAAGGGTAAGGGACCTATCAGTTGGGAGGACCAGGAGGTGGTTCGTAGAGAAGTTTCCAGTCAGGTTCAGAAACTCCAGCAGAAGCAGCTCCCGGTGGAACCAATGGAGCCACTGCTAAAGGCACAGTTGTCGGAGGAACCGATTCCAGCCCAGCCACTTTGTGATCCACTTCCAGGGAAGATTCCGGTGGTTCATTCTCATCCCGTTCCTACGGTAACTGAAACAGTACCAGGTTCTGGGGATCTATTTGATGTACTAATGCATGCGCCTATTCAAATTTCCTTGGATCAGCTGTTGAGCATGGTACCGGCTTTCCGGGAACAGCTGTTGGGGAAGCTGCAGGCGCCAGTTCCAGCCAAGATGGTGGAGGATCAAGCCCCGTTTGTGGGGGTTTCTCAAGCTGAGTCCGCAGATGTGGATTTTCAAGTCCCTGTGATTAAGGTGGCATTCCACGGGCACAAGTTTGAAGAAGTTTTACTGGACGGGGGTTCCGGAGTCAATATTCTACCGGAGACCGTTTACCTCCGTATGAAGTTGGGGGCGTTAGCACCAGCACCTTTTCAAGTCAGGATGGCAGATCAGAGGCGACTTCAACCTTTGGGGATTCTTAAGAAATCAATCTATTAAGGTGGGTGGTCTGTCGTTTCTTGTGAATTTTGTGGTGCTCCGGATGCAGGATAGCGGGTCTGCTTATGCCATGTTGCTAGGCCGCCCCTGGTTTAAAATTGCCCGTGTCAAGCAGGATTGGGAGGATAATACTGTGGTGATCAGGCAGGGCAAGAAGACAACTCGCTTGTCCATGTTATCCAAAGTTCTCTTGCCGCAGGGGCAGAAGCCTTTATGTGCTCAGGGCATTCATTTGGCAAGTGATGTAGGTGAAGATGAGGAGGAGGCTTATATGCAAGCAAATCCAACGGTTGTACCGGTCTTTGATGTAGATGTGGAAGCTATTGTCACCCGATATCAGAATACTGGACAACCTGTCTCGGCAGTTCCGCAGAGTGTCGAGGGGGAGGCACAATCATCGGATGGTCCGACTGAAGACAGTGTGGTGCCCGAGCAGGAGATCCAGGTGGTTCCAGGCCAGATCATGGAAGGCAATATTTTACAGAGGGCTGTGGAAGAAGCTTTAGCTGCCAAGGCTCAGCAGGTGCATACTGTAACCGAGCAGGAAGCCATTATAGCAGCTGAACAGCAATATGAACGGCGTTTGCAGAAGTCCATCAGGGTGGAGGAAGATGAATTACAGGACATGAATTTGGGTACTGCATCCGATCCTAAGATGGTTCGCGTTAGTGTGCATGTTGAAGGTCAATTTAAGGAGGACTTGCAGAAACTGTTAGTGGAGTTTCGAGATGTGTTTGCTTGGGAGTATTCTGATATGAAGGGCATTGATCCAGCTTTACATCAGCACCGCATCAATTTGAAGAGTGATGCTGTTCCTGTTATCCAACAGCGGTATCGCATGAATCCAAATTTCGCCAAGCAGGTCAAGGAGGAGCTGGATAAGCTATTACGGGTAGGGTTTATCAAGCAGGTCAATGAGGTGACTTGGCTGTCTCCCATTGTGGTCGTGCCCAAGAAGAATGGCAAGATCCGGGTGTGTGTGGACTACAGGAAGTTGAATGCTGCCACCATTACTGACCCGTTTCCATTACCGTTCTGTGATACCCTCCTTGATGCTGTGGCTGGTCATGAGATGTATAGTTTTTTGGATGGTTTCTCAGGGTATAATCAGATAAGGATGGCACCTGAGGATGTGGATAAGACGGCCTTTATCACTGAGTGGGGAGCATTTGCTTACACGGTGATGAGCTTTGGATTAAAGAATGGCCCACCATCCTTTTCTTTTGTGGCTCAGAAGGCTTTTGAGCCATATCTGTTGGATTTTATGCGAGCCTTTCTTGATGATTTTAGTGTCTTTGGTAAAAAGGCTTTGCACTTACAGCACCTGAGGCTCTGTTTGGAGCGCTGTCGGATGTTCCGCATAGCTCTTAATCCCTTCAAATGTGCTATTGCAGTAAGGCGTGGGATTCTCTTGGGCCATGTGGTGTCCCAGGAAGGCATCTTGATTGATGCAAAGAAGATTGAGGCCATTCAGAAGGCTTCCGCACCACGTAATCTTAAGGAATTAAGCGGGTTTTTGGGGCAGGTTAAGTGGCATAGTAGGTTTTTGCGATATCTTTCCGATGTGTGTGCACCCCTTACTCATTTGACCAAGAAGGGCGTGGATTTTGTGTGGTCTCCAATTCAAGAAAAGGCATTTCAAATTCTGAAGAAGATGTTGGTGGTGGCACCGATAGTGCTACCTCCTGATTGGGGGTTACCATTTCATGTTTTTGTAGATGCTTCGGACATTGCCGTAGGGGCTGTCCTCATGCAGGAGAAGGTTAAGGGTTGGTTTCGACCAGTGTACTATGCTAGCAAGATGTTGACAAGTGCTGAAAGGAATTATGCCGTCACGGAGAGGGAAGCTTTGGGGATGGTGTATTCTCTTCACAAGTTCCGGCATTATCTGTTGAGCAATAAGCTGGTTTTCCATGTAGATCATCAGGCCTTATTGTATCTGGTCAAGAAACCACACTTGACGGGTAGGTTAGCTAGGTGGATGCTTCTACTCCAGGAGTTTGACTTTCTGATCCTACATACCCCGGGAAAGGAGCATGCTGTAGCGGATTATTTGAGTAGGTTGGAGAATGGGGAAGTAGCTGAAGGGGTGGATGATAATTTACCTGATTCGGTTTTGTTTTCAGCTACTGTGGCGATATTGGATTCTTGGTATGATCAGATGTTGAGTTTCTTGACAGATGGCACCCTGCCAGTGGAATTTTCCACTGATCAACGGAGAAAGCTGGTACTACGGAGTAAACCTTTTTTGGTGATTGCCGGTGCTCTGTACAAGAGGGGGATAGATCAGATTATCCGTCGCTGTGTCCCAGAATTTGAGCAATCAGCAGTTCTGCAAGAGGCTCATGGTGGCATTGCAGGTGGGCATTTTTCTGGAGACATTACAGGTAAGAAGATTCTTCAATCTGGGCTTTGGTGGCCTACCGTGCTGAAGGATGCACACAATTATGCTCGGAGTTGCTTGGTTTGTCAACAGTTGGGGCAGCCCGGAGCTTCAGACCGCATGGCGGATAATCCGATTCTGCCCTTAGATCCTTTTCAGAAGTGGGGTTTGGATTTTGTTGGGCCAATCAAGCCTAAGTCCAAGCGGACAGGTTGCCGTTATATCTTGGTGGCTACTGATTACTGTACGAAGTGGGTGGAAGCTGTTGCTTTGAAAGATAATACTGCCAACAGTGTGGCTAGGTTTCTCTATCACAACATTATGACCAGGTTTGGGTGCCCAGTGGAATTGGTTAGTGATCGGGGTACTCATTTTCTCAATGCTGTCATTGCTGAGTTGACCAAGACTCATTTGATTATGCATAAGAAGTCCACTGCCTATCATCCTCAAGCCAATGGTCAAGCAGAGAGCTCCAACAAGATCTTGGTGAAGATTTTGAAGAAGATAGTAGCAGAGAATCGGGATGACTGGGATGTGAAGCTTGATTCTGCTCTATGGTCATTCCGTACAGCTTTTAAAGTCACTACAGGTCTGACACCCTTCAAGCTGGTGTATGGTTTGGAGGCGGTGGTTCCGATGGAGTATGTAGTTCCTAGTTTGCGGGTGGCTATTGCTGATCGGTTATCCCCGGAAGAATCTGTTCAGTTCCGACAGCCGATGCTGTGTCAGCTCGAAGAGGATAGGATTGTTAGCGGGTATATCACAGAGGTGATTCAGCAAAGGCGGAAGGCTTGGGTGAGTAGACAGATCAAATTCAAAGTTTTTCAGGTTGGGGATTGGGTTTTGCTGTATAATTCGAAGCTTGGTCCTCATCCGGGTAAATTAAAGCTGAGGTACATAGGGCCGTACAAAATCATGGAGGATTGTGGTCAGGGTACTTTCCGACTTGCTGATATGTTTGGGACTCTGGTTGAGAAACCGATTAATGGTTTCCGATTGAAGAAGTTTGTGGGTCAGCCACCAGTGGTCGGAGTAACCGCAGAGGTCGGAGTTTTAGCAGATGGAGGAATATCCGCACTAGTGAGCACATTAGGTGACGGTGTAAGTGGGGATGTGTTAGAAACTTTGGGAATGTCCGCTAGTGTCCAAGTGGAGGATCTTGATAGGAAGTCGGGCATGTGTGGTAGATTTGGCCGACTGGGTGACGTTGTGTTTTATATCACCACGTGTGGGGGTTTTGTCATGCACATTTCAATTTTGGCATGCTTGGAGGAGACCTTTTGCATGAATAACGCAGAGCGCTTAGCAAAGCTGAATTCCCTGCGTCAAGCGCTGGCTGAGATGGGGCGTTCGATGCCGCTTAAGGTGGTTCCTGTGGAGCGCTCTTCTCCCCGGCGACTGCGTCAACAACCCGCCGCCAGTAAGGAGTTTTCTGTTCGTGCGTCTGTGGAGGCTGATGAAGATTTCGAGCCTGAGGATGCGCTGTCTGCAGAGGTAGGGGGGTTGGAAGCTAATACTTTGCAGGCTTTAATGGATCCTTTCTTGGATTTTTCTGTTCATCTGGATTTGTCAGAGGCGGCGACTACTCAGTGGTTGCAGACCATTGGATTATGGGAGTTTGCATCTTTGCCGTGGGACAGATGGCGGGAGAATGTTTATGCCAAAACGCAGTTGGAGGTGATTCGTAAGAGGAATGGTTACCTCTCTGCGACTGTGGGTTTGACACCTCAATTGATAGCAGAAGTGTTTCATCTCCATTATGAAGAAACTGTGGCTGTGGCAAAGTGTTCGGATGTGGCCATGAGGAAGGAATTTGGGCTTCCACAGGGGTCTCGAGCCTATTACATGGTGAAGCATGTCGCTGAACCCCGTCGTCAGCATTTAAGATGGTACCTTGAACGCATTTGTCAGGTAATCAAATTGGAATACATGTCAAAAGACAATTTTGCACCTTTGCTGTATGCTGAGAAAGGGGGAAAAGTTAGTTGGGCTTCTTTGGTGCACACTAGAATTCTGCAGGAGGTGGAAATCACTGATAAGAGGAAGTCTCAAGTCACTTCTCGGCTGTCGGCATTCTTAGCAGCTTTGTTTGAGAAGGTTCCTATGATTTCTGCTAGCAAATTGACTCTTTTGCCGACTCTACCAGTGCATGGTGGTCTTGAAGAACCGGGTCAGGATGACGTTGTCCCGGAAGGAGCAGTGGATTCTCCATTAGGATTTGAGCATCAGCCTGACAAGATGAATGTGTTTAAGGATTTGATGGAAGCAGGCTATACTCGCTCCGAAGCCAAGGAGGTGTTGGTCTCACCTGATGTTCCGAAAGGGTTAGATTTGTTGCATCAGGCCACAGAGTCTGTGGGTACTGGTCCATCTTTAGTTTCAGTGGGTAAGAAATTCACTTTTAGCAAGAAGAGAAAATTGGATGTGGATTCATCTGCGATCCAAGATGTGGTAAAGACGATGGATTTTACACCTGTTAAGTCGAGTCAGTGGGATTCTGTTATAGTCATAGCTAAGGAAGCAGAACAGAGTGTTCAGAGTGGAGAGTTGCAGGATGTGCTCTGGTCTTTGAATAAGGTCCAAGAGTATGTTCGGAAGCAGGAGAGTAGTATTGCAGATTGGAAACAGCAGGTTCGGGTTATCCAGGAGCAGTCGAGATCGGAAGCTACTTATCAGCTTAAAGTCAAGCATCAAGAGGAGGAATTAGTGAAAACTAAGATGTTGTTAGTTCAGGCTCAGGAGGCAGTGGTTAAAGAGAAAGACCAGGCAGCGGAGTGTCAGAGAAATTTGGTGAAGACCAAGATGTCGTTGGGATTGTTTCAAGAATGGACAAATCAATTGCAGGAGAAGATGCATAAAGAGTTGGAAGTGTTGTCTGAGCAAAATGTGGGTTTGCAGGTGGAGAATCAGATGTTGGTTCAACGTATTCAACCATTGTTGGCTATTGAAAGACAGATGCTATCTCAGAGTAATGAAGATGTAGAGGGAGTGTTAGTTTCAGAGTCTGATTTAGCAGTGATTAGGAGGAGCTTAACTGAGGTGGGAGTCAAACTGTGGCAAGGTATCCGAGATCGGATTGAAGCCTGGGTGATGAAGCCATTTAATACATTAAGTGGAGCTTTCATTTCTGAATCTGAGCAGCTATTGTTGGATCAAGTAGCAGGTTTACAGTCGGAAAAGGATGCTTTGATGTTGAAATTGTTGGAGTTTGAGAAGCAAGTTCAAGCCATGTGTTTTATGGAGTTGCCTAATGAGGGACAGTTGGATACAGAGCAGGCTACTGTGGGGGATCATGAACAAACTGTGGAGATTATGTCGGATGTTGACAAGGAAGCAGTTGGCCAGGCTGAAGTCATTCAGATGGTGTCACAGGATGTAATGCCTGCAGATCAGATTACTGTTCCAGTCGTCAATCTGGAGCCGGTGGAAGATTCAAAGACTAAAGATGATCCGCCGAAGCCGATGGAGCCGGTGGTGTTACCTTAGTACTTTATGCTTTTCTAGTGTTTTAGGATTTCTAGTTTAGTAGGACTTTGTTTTCAGTTTGCAGTTCTGTTTTCTTTTTGAAGCAATGTAAAGACAATGGATGGTTTGATCAGGGATTTATGGGTCCGAGTCGGGTTTTCTCGAAAACCCAACCACCGGGCTGTGCCATGTGTTAGGGGTTAACTTTACCTAAGTGGGAATATCCGAATTCTATATATGTGAATGATCCTTTTGGGTAGTTGCTTAGGAATTCGTGAGAAGGGAGAGATATGAAGAGCTATAGTTAGTTGATCATGGGAAGGCGCATAACTGATATTCAGAATTGTAGAAGATGAGAAAGCGGAAATGTAATCCCTTACCTGATTATGATGTCAATAAATTCTGATCATCTGTTCAGGATTATTGTATGTAGTGGATTTTCTGCATGATGTTTCGTATTCCGTTTTACTGTTATGATTTTCTGCTAAAGGGAATGTCTTTGTGCTAGTGTTTGTTCTTTTATGATTTTTTCCATTACCAAGTATCAGGCATTTAGTGCCCAGATACAATCACCATCATTGATGGTTTGGGTGTGTTCATAAAAACAAGTCTCATTGTCCCCAACTTTTAAAATAGATCATCAAGCTTCTTAGCTTGTCTTCTCCAAAACTTAGTTTGATATTTGTAGATACACAAAGAGGCTAACGCGTTGAAGCTTTGGGAGATTCTTCCATGGTTTGCAATTTGATTAGAGTAGAGAGTTCTTTGGGTAGCTACTCTATGTCAAGGTACATTCTTTTGGGATCTTCAGATCTGACCATCTTGTGCCATGGGTATTATGCTGCTAAATCTTTAATCTAGCTTTATGAACACAGTTATTCTTTGATCCACATCTTGTTATGGTGTTCATAAAACCAATCTTCTTCTTTTCCTTCTTTGCTATATGAACACAATTATACTTTGATATACATCTTGCTACATGTTCATAAAGCCAATCTTCTTCTTTTCCTTCTTTGCTATATGCTTTAGCAAAGGCATGCTAGTATTTACGTATCTATTGCACATTCTCCACTACACAAACATAGTTTCTGTAAAGTTCATGAAGTCTTTTGTGTGTCAAGGGTTACCATAATTGCAAGGGCTTTTAGATAGAATAAGGATTTCTCAGAGACATAAGGTAGTCTAGATAGACTATGGAAAATGACATTCCTTTAGAGAGAGGAGTGTCCCAAGAAGTAATTATAAACTTCTACATATCTTTGACTCTGGAAACTAGAAGTCTAATAGGCATACTATGGTCTTTTCATCAGATGGATATAAAGAATGCCTTCTTACATGATGATTTGCAAGAAGGCATATACATGATGTAGCCACCAAGTTATGAGAGTGATGCACACCTAGATTTTGTGTGCAAGTTATGCAAAGCCTTGTATGGCTTGAAGCAATCACCTAGAGCATGGTCAAACAAGATTGGGAATTATCTTGTTACCATTAGATTTCAGATAGCCCCAATGTAAATTTTTCACTTTATGTGAAAACGATATATAGAGGGATTATGCTATTTGTCATTTATGTGGATGCTTGATTAATCATTGGTGATAGTAATGTTAACATACATGATGTCAAGATGCTTTTGCAGTAGAATTTTGAGATGAAGGATTTGGATGAGCTATAATATTTCTTGGGTATAGAGGTGGTGAGATCACCTCATGGCATTTTATTGTTTTATAGAGATAGTATGGCTTGGACATGTTATCCAAGTATGGTATGATAGGTTGTAAGTCTATTTTAGTGCCATTGGAGTACATATACTAATCTTTCCACAGATATAAGTGAGATTTTGGAGGACTCCACTATGTATAGGTGTGTTGAGAAATGTGGTGTCAAAGAGCACAAGGAAAAGATAGGAAGTGAGTTGAGTAAGCCAAGAAAGTGCAAAGCCTAGCATGAAGCCACATGAGCAAAGGGATTTATCCCACATCGATGTACAAGGGGACCCTTTCAAGCAATGAAATCATATCACTTGCATACATCTCAAGTGTTGGGGTAAAGGCGTTATGCCCACCCTTATAGTGTGTACAAGCCCATAAGTTATAGTACATAGTACACTTAGTACTTTTAATATACTAAGTGCACTATGTGTACAAGTGCAATATACATGTGTGATAGGGGAGTCACACACTCATTCCCATGAGTTGACTTATCCCCACAACTCTCTCTCTCTCTCCCTTGTTCTCTCTGTGTAAGTCTCCCACATGAATTAATCTTAACCCTAATTCTCCAATTCAATTGGTATCAGAGCCTGAACTTCCAACATGGTTGTGTCAAATTTGCTGTAGAGGAGAAGAAGATGCAGGCTGTGTGTGTGTGTGTGTGTGTAGCTCCATGGAACTTGGAGGGCTGAAGTAGCTTGTCGGTGTGACCCAATCAGTGTGAGCATGGGCTGCCCAGCAGCCACACTGGTCTGCCCAACATCGCCTTGGACACAGCCAATCGTCTACACGTTTAGTGCGAAGGGGAGGCAGGCGAACACAGGCGAAGGTGAATACGTCAACAAGGCGCTAATCGTGTAGCGCTACAAGGCGTAATACACGTCGGCTCTTCACGACTGTCCCGAGCAAGTCCATCGGAGTGAAAACGAAGCGTTGGTCGCTAATCGTGTAGCGAGCCACTAAGCGTGAGCGAAGGCAGGCGAGCGAAGAAGGAGGCCAGCGCATTCAGGCGAAGCAGGTCTCTCCGACTCGCCGCCCCCTCTCTGCCGCCTTCCACCAAGGTGATTATGGGTTTGATCCACTGGGGCTAATGGATCCAGAAGGGCCAAGGAGCTTCATAGCAGCCAGCCATCTGAGCATCACCAACAGCTTGTGTCTCCACCAATTCTGCAGCACACCTGAAGAGCCCTCCAACAGCATCAGGATTTCTGCAGAGCAGCACCAAATTCAGCACACCCCCCTTTCCTGCAACAAAATTCAGAAATTACAAGGTATTCTGCTTCAATTTTTTTTGGGATTTGCAATTGAGCAAGTACAGTAATCAATTGAGCAGTACAGGTGCCCAATTGCTCAATTTTTGAGCAAAATTGGCAAAATTGGGTGACATTGGTCACAATCAGGATCAATTTGCAGGAAATTGGATGTCAAAATTTGGGGCTTTTGATGTAATTGTGCAATTAAGCACTCATACATGCTGTATGATGTGAGAAATCGCACATTTGGGCAAAATTGCAGCAAAGTGCAGCAAATTGCAGTGCAAATCAAGGGGCTTTTGTGCCGATTGGGTTGATTTGCATGCAGGCACTCGCAATTGATGTTGTGGATAATGTTTTGATGCCTTACAAGCACTCAATGTGCCTGTAAATCAAGGGGCTTTCATGTATTGGATGTATATGTGGCCAAGGGGAAGCATCGTGAACACTCTGGATGCCTTCATGTGCGTCAATGTACCATGTATGATCAGCAATTGATCTTAAATCAAGGGGCTTTTCAAGATTTTATGCTTGTTAAGCTTGGCAAAGCAGCAGGCAAGACATTTATGCCTTGAATCCTCAGAAATCAGCTTGCAGTCAAGGGGCTTTTGCCCAATTTCTGTTCGAAACTGTTGTATGCAGTGTTCGGGACTGTAAAAGTCTGATTTTCACTCATTTGGACAGCCAGGAGAGCATTTATTACTATTGTACCTACTGGTACAGATTTGGCACAGCTTTGTGCAAGTTTTGGCATGGTTGTACACTGTTTTGAGTGACCAAAAGGCTCAATTTCAGCTGCTGTACTTGCCGGTACAGGCTTGGTACATTATTGGTGAGCACTTAGTAATGCTGTACAGTACTTTGGAAGGGCAACAAAGCACATTTAAGGTGCTGTCCAAAATCTGCAGCAACCAGATTTTGGTGATTTCATCACATAAAGTGGGAGAAAAGTTGCATTTTTGCTTTCGCAGTGGGAGATAAAGCTTGGGAGAACAACTGTGAGCACTTTGTGTGCTTTTGGTGCAGTGTTTGCACATTTTTGCACGGAGTCAGGCATTGACAGGTTGCATATTGCTATGGCAACCACAGGTGAGAGCTCTTCATTGCTTCACATCAAGAAGCTTGAAGGCTCGCATAATTATGATATTTGGCAAACCCAGTGCTACAATGTGTTGCTCCAGAAAAAGCAGCACAAGCCTATCAAAGAAAGGGGTGTAAAGCCCGCTTCTCTTACTGCTGAAGAGTGGAAAGATATGGATGAGCTGGCAAGATCTACTATCATGTTGTCTGTGTCAGACTCATTACTTTTTCAGCATTCGTGAAGAGAAGACAGCTTGGGGAATGTGGCAGAGATTGCAGGACTTGTATGCCCAACAAAGTGCCTCAAGCAAAGTGTATTGGTTGAAGAAACTCATAAGTCTTCAGATGAAGGAAGGGGAGTCTATGACAGCCCATCTAAATGAGTTTAATGGTATTGTCAGCCAGGTCATTAATCAAAAGTTGGCAATGGACGATGAGTTCAAAGCCACTTTTCTGTTATGCACTTTGCCAGAGAGTTGGGACACATTCAGGACAGCCACTAGCAATTCGCATGCTATGCTGTCATATGCAGATATTGAGGGTGCTCTTCTTCAAGAAGAGATGAACAGGAAAAAAAACTCTGTTGGAAAGTCCAATGCAATGAATGCACGTGGGAGATCCCAACAAAGGGGGAAAGGCCAAGAACGGGGAAGGAGCAAGTCTCGCTCCAAAAAGGATTTGGAATGCCATTATTGTGGCAAGAAGGGACACATTAAAAAGCAATGCTACAAATGGAAAAATGATCAAAAGAAAAAGGGAAAAGGCAATGACAAAGAGAAAGATGAAGCCAAAGATGTAAAGCCAAAGGGCAAAAGTGGAGTCAAGATTGAAGAAATCAATGTGTCACATGCAGGTGGCAGTGAGGATGAGGTCCTATTTACGTCTTCACTTGATGCCCATTCACTTCTTACAGGTGGTCATGGTATGCACTCATGGATCATTGATTCAGGTGCCTCCTTTCATGTCACAGGTTGCAGAGACTTGTTTGTCAGGTATACTGCTGGCAATGAAGGAGTGGTTTATTTGGGTGATAACCATGCATGCAAGATTCTTTGCAGAGGTGATGTGAGGCTTGTGTTTTCAGATGGCTCACAGCTTATGCTCCATGATGTCAGGCATGTGCCTGAGATCAAGAAGAATCTGCTTTCTACTGGACAGCTTGATGATGCTGATTATGTTACCACATTTGGTCGTGGAAAGTGGAAAATTAGTAAGGGCTCACTGGTTGTTGCCAGAGGCTCTAAGGTGGACACTCTTTACTTTATGCATGCAGGTGTTTGTCACCATGCTAATGTAAATGCAACCGAGCTGCCGAAAATCTCTATGTGGCATAGCCGGTTGGGACACATGAGTGTCAAAGGAATGGAGCAATTGTCTCGTTTGGGTTACTTGCCTTCTCTAAAGTTTTCAAGTTTTCAGTTTTGTGAGCATTGTATATATGGTAGGCAACTACAATGCCCCCACAAGAAAGCTCTTGGACAGAAAGATGCTCAGTTAGAGCTTGTGCATACAGATGTATGTGAGATGCCTCAGCTTTCTTTGGGAAGGGCAAAATATTTTGTGTCTTTTATTGATGATGCCACACGCAAGGTGTGGGTTTATCCTCTTCGTTTGAAGAGTGATACATTCTCAGTGTTTCAGAAGTTTGTTGCTCTTATTGAGAATCAAACTGGCAAAACACTGAAGGCTTTGCGTTCCGACAATGGTGGAGAGTATATGTCCAAACAGTTTCAGGACTTTTGTGATGCTAAAGGCATCAAGAGGGAGCTCTCTACTCCTTATGATCCTCCACAAAACGGGACAGCAGAGAGGATGAACAGGACCATTCAGGAGAAGGTCCGTTCTATGTTGTCACATGCTGCATTACCTCATGGTTTTTGGGCTGAAGCTGTTATGACAGCCGTTCACCTTATAAATAGGTCACCTAACACGAGGCTTGGTGGGAAAGTTCCAGAAGAAGTATGGACAGGGAAGCCTCCGTCATACAAGCACTTGAGAGTGTTTGGTTGCGTTGCGTACGTGCACATACGCAGGGAAATGCGCACCAAACTTGATCCTAAGTCTCACAAATGCATATTCCTAGGATATGGTGACAGAGGTGAAATGGGGTATAGACTTTGGGATCCCGTGAATAGAAAGATTATACGCAGCAATGATGTCATTTTTGATGAAACATGCATGTATAAGGAGCCTGCAAGGCAACAGGAGCCTGGCAGAGTCATCTTTGATGATGATGGACATCATGGACAACAACCAAGGGCTGTAAATCAGCCATTACAGCAGGAAAACCAGCCCTTAAATGGTGCTGAAAATGGTCCAAATGGACAGCCAGATATGGCAGAAGATATCCCTATGGATATACCACAGTTAGAGGAGATACTGGGCATGATTTTTCAGCCTTATGGCATGGAACAGGAGCCACCAATGGGTGATATGCAGGCTGGACAGCAACCTGCAAATGATGGTCATTGGGTACGGAGGTCCACAAGACCCTCCAGAGCCCCTGACAGGTTTGTTCCAGGGGTTGACTACTTGATGCTTACTGACTGTGGGGAGCCCTCATGTTATAAAGAGGCTTTACAGAGGGCAGACAAGGCTCTATGGGAGCGTGCCATGAAGTCAGAGATGGATTCTCTGCACAAAAATGGAACATGGAATTTGGTGCATTTACCTGCAGGCAAGAAGGTTTTGCCATGCAAGTGGGTTTACAGGCTCAAAGTTGCACCAGATACAAAGCCAGGTTAGTGGCTAAGGGCTTCAAGCAGGAATATGGTGTGGACTTTGATGAGATCTTCTCTCCAGTGGTCAAAATGACCACACTTAGAGCTGTGTTGGCTTTGGTTGCACATGATGATCTGGACTTAATTCAGATGGATGTGAAGACTGCTTTTCTTCACGGTGATCTCCATGAGGAGATATATATGCAACAGCCAGAGGGTTATGCAGTAAGTGGAAAGGAGAAGCTTGTATGCAAGCTGAAAAAGAGTCTTTCTGGGCTCAAACAGGCACCAAGGGAATGGTATCATAAATTTGATACATTCATGAAATCCTAGAATTTCAGGAGAAGTGACATAGATCACTGCTTGTACACCAAGAAAGCTTTGGATGGCAGTCTATTGATCCTCATCTTATATGTTGATGATATGTTGATTGCTGGGAAATCTCGTAAAGAGATGGATGCCTTGAAGAAGAGGTTGCATCAAACCTTTGATATGAAGGATTTGGGTGATGCAAATCACATTTTGGGTATGCGGATACTTCGGGACAGAAATCAGCATGTGTTGTATTTGTCTCAGAAGGAATATATTGGCAAAGTTTTGCAGAGGTTCAATATGGACGGGGGGGAAGAAGACTAGTACTCCTTTGCCTCCATATGTGAAACTCAGTGCTATGGACAGCCCACAGTCAGATAGAGACAGGGCTAATATGGCCAAGATTCTGTATGCTTCAGCTTGTGGCAGTCTCATGTATGCCATGGTTGCTACTAGGCCGGACATTGCATTTGCAGTGGGAGTGGTTTCTAGATACATGGCCAACCCTGGCAAGAAGCATTGGGAAGCAGTGAAAGGTGTCATGAGATACCTGAAGGGCACACAGGATATGTGCATATGTTTTAGCAAACAGGATGCATTAGTGCATGGTTACACGGATTCGGATTATGCCGGTCATCCAGATAACCGGAAGTCTACTACCGGTTATGTGTTTACATTCACAGGAGGTGCTGTGTCATGGATATCCAGGATGCAGAAGTGCACAGCCTTATCTACTACAGAGGCCGAGTATATTGCAGCCACAGAGGCTTGCAAGGAGGCATTATGGCTATCTCGGTTAGTGGTTGATTTGGGTTATACAGGGGATACTCCATTGTTGCATTGTGACAGTCAGAGTGCCATCCAGTTGGCAAAGAACCCTGTCTTTCATGCAAAGACGAAGCATGTGGATGTGAAGTATCACTTCATCAGAGAGGTGATAGAGAACAAGAAAATTCAGCTTGTTAAGATTCATACGGATGACAACCCGGCTGATCTGTTGACAAAGAGTTTGCCTCCGGAGCGGTTTGCTCATTGCAGACACTTGATGGGCATTGGATGAGGCCAGTTTCAGCCTTGATATGGCCTTGTATATTATCATGTACATGCTGATTTTTCTTTTCCTTTACTTAAGGGCACTTTGCCTTTAAGTGGGAGGTTGTTGGGGTAAAGGCGTTATGCCCACCCTTATAGTGTGTACAAGCCCATAAGTTATAGTACATAGTACACTTAGTACTTTTAATGTACTAAGTGCACTATGTGTACAAGTGCAATATACATGTGTGATAGGGGAGTCACACACTCATTCCCATGAGTTGACTTATCCCCACAACTCTCTCTCTCTCTCCATTGTTCTCTTTGTGTATGTCTCCCACATGAATTAATCTTAACCCTAATTCTCCAATTCATCAAGCCTCTCTATGAGTATAAGTCTTAATCTTGCAACCTAATTGTGCTTGAGTCTATTGCACACACTCATCATCATGAGTAAACTTAGATTACATCTACCTTAGATTAATCACATTAATCATGTTTAATTAGTGTAAGATTAAACTTTATTAGGTAGATCTTTTGCTAGTAGGAGAGCTTGATCCATGGATTTCAACATGGTATCAGAGCCTTCCCTCTCTCCTTGAGCTTCTCATTAGCATTATCTTTCACTAATTATATCATTAGTGGACCTAATCTCACCTTATCTTCTTCTTTCCCTTGTGGCCACAAATTTATTAACTTGCTATTGTCCATTCTCCAAATCATTTACCTTCAAATTTTTTGGACATCTTTAGCAACCAAAGGCTAACCCTTGGCTAGGAGGATTCACTAAAATTAGTCCCACGCTATGCATAATCACATCGTTTTTCTACAGTCTGGTTATTCGAGCCATTCACCTTGTGTGCATTAAATTGACCTAAGCCCTTTGGTAGGCTTATTACTTACCCTACAAGGTATCTACAGCTCAAAGATCATAGCAAATAGAGCACACGTAGTTGAGAACCAAGGAAAACACCAGTTATTAAGAAAAGTGTAAATCCGCCCATTTTGTCGGTTTTGAGCTAGTTTTTTCAACATAATCCAATTTCTCTCATCAAGGGACAAGGTGCTAAGCAAAAATTCCCTTCAATGGTTGCATCTACAAGCTCAATTCCATCCTCCACATTTTGTTAGTACTAATCACCTTGATTAATCACTAATCACCATTATTAGTTCTATATTAGCAAAAATTGGGCAAATTAAAGTTCAAAATTGGAAAATTAGGGTGTAAAGCTATTGCACGAATCTCTCTCTTCCATCCAACTTCATCACATCTAGTTGCATTGGTCAATTTGAGCGGGCTTCACTACATTATTTTGTTCATTTTTAGAAAATAAGCTTGCATCTTATCACTTGTATCATCTTGTAATCAATCACCTGCATCATCTTGTAATCAGTCACCTGCATCATCTTGTAATCAGTCATTGCACAAAACATTAGAGCTAAATCTTGTAAGAGAGTACAGACATTGCCATAGAGACTTGTCATAAGCTCATGGTAAGACCCTCTCATGGAATCTTGTAAGAGAGTACAGACATTGCCATAGAGACTTGTCATAAGCTCATGGTAAGACCCTCTCATGGAATCAAACATTGGGAAGTACATTGGGGAAGGGTCACATATCCTCAGGCAAACCAAGAACCTCACAAAGGAAAACATGAATGCACAAAGCACAATCCTAAGCATGTCTAAAGAACAAGTGCATGAGATGACCATAGCACACAGTATGGCATCCACACTAAAAGCATCAAAACACCAAGTAAGTGGCAACAGGATGAACGACGTCCACACCAAAGAAGCTATGAAAGAGACAAGAATCAAGCCAACAAGCAAAGACCAAGAGCCAGCAGCAACACTAAGCAACATCGAGCTACTATTGTTTCTCGGTAATTTTCCTATTAGAGCAGAATGGCAAGACAACAGTCTGCTGGTGTGGCAGACTAGTCAAGCAACGTCGTGGGGGAGACATGTAAACTCCCACCAAAGGTTCAAGGTTCAAACACCAATTCTAAAGTGGTTGGGGGAATGCTTTGGACTTCTCTCTCATAGACACAGGCTTGAGTGCAGTGAGTATGCATCACTCCCTTCCTCACTTAGCTCTCACTTAGCATGCACACATGGGCAGAACTACAACATAATCATTCACCAGAGTAATAGTTGGCAGCACAAAAAGGAAGAGTAATAACAAATGTGCCTTTTGTTCCATTCCAAAGGTATTACAAAGTGAGACAAAAGATATTTGTAAGACTCTAAAACATTACAAGCTCTATGACATGACAGTCAATTAACATTGCAAGCTTACAAGGCTACCCTGTAGTACACAGACCATGAGTCTACACACGCACACGCCAGCACACTCTCCTCATCTATCTCTCTCTTTTCTGCAGTAGTTGATTACTCTTTTAAGTTGTGCCTTCTTGATCTTGGCAATGGCTCCAAGGTGGTTACAGTCCGCCGCCTCTACATGTGTGACACCGAGGTGGTGCTCACGTTGTACGTTGTGGGTCGACTACTCCACCAACTATCACTAACCCTTTTGCTGCTATTGCACTGCCAGGCGCAACACCTAGCACACCCGATGATAGAGCTTCTGCTTCTGGACCAGCTCGAACTTAAAGAACATCTCTGGGGGGGTGTGATCCGAAATGTAAATTTCGTCAGAGTAGGTGGTGCTTTTTTGAATCCTTTTCATCTTCTCTATGTGTTCTTCTGAACAGCCCAAACCCCTGTTGGTTGCATGTGATGTCTTTCATCAAAAAGTCTCACCACCACTGGTCTGAGTGGAGTTTGCCCCAGAATCTTCTTTTCCACCATTGGTATTGGTCTCCACTCAACCTGGGCGGCCTCCTCATACTCTTCCAGATTATCTGAAGAAGGGCTACTACTTCTCCGATTATCCATTCCCATGTGTTGACACTTGCAAGTGGTTGCATTCTGGGTGACACTTGCAAGTGGTTGCATTCTGGGTGGAAGCATTCTCTTTCCATATTATCTGAAGAAGGGCTACTACTTCTCCGATTATCCATTCCCATGTGTTGACACTTGCAAGTGGTTGCATTCTAGGTGGAAGCATTCTCTTTCCCTCTGGTGTCTGTGAGAATAAAAATTGGGTGTACGGGTGCTCCAGGGGAAGAGGTTTCCGAGTAAGTACAGACTTTATTATCTCTAAACTTTAAAGTACTGTGGCAACTCTATATCCGCATTCAGTAATTAAGTAAACATTACATGACATGCCTCAAAGAATGGGTTGTCTATGTTGGCCCATGGCTAAGAAACTGTTGACCAGTCGGTCTTTCAAGCGTTCATTTTCTTTGAGTAAAGCTTGGTTGGCATCCTTGCAGCTTCTGGACCTCAATCAATAGTTCACCTCTTTCCTTTTTGGGCACATCGACGGGTGATAGCATTTGTGTGTTTTCAGTGCTCATCTTCGCATCTGCTCTTACTTTTGCATTCTCTGCTTGGAGTCTAGAAATTTCATCTTTTGCTTCCCTCAGCTCCAATTTCCATTGTAGCCTTGTTTTCTGTGTCTGTTGCACTTTTCCGGCTACTTGCGGTGCTTCTTCTATTTTTGCCTCAAGGGCAGCTTTGTAACTTTCCCAATCTTTGGGTCCTTCCTTCCGAAGCTGGTTTTCATTTTCCATGCACTGTTGCAATTCAAGTTCTAGTGCATTAAACTCCTTGATGGCATCCATTTCAAATTGTGTGCTTCTTTCCAACTTCTGCTTGTATTCCTCTGCTTGTATTCCTTTGCTTGCTCTATTGCCTTGTCCCTTTCGTGAAGTGCATCTCTCAATATATATGCATACTCTTTTGTGGGCATGGCCTCTTGCTACTCCTGCTTTGCAATAACTTGTTCCTTTCCACCAACTTCTTTGCTTCCTTCTCCCAATGTTCTGCCTTCCAGGTGGTGGCCTTTAGTGCCTATATTAGACTTTGATCTTCACCTTCTATTTGTTTCTCGTTTCCAGAAGTACCGGTTCTGGGAGATTCATGGCCCATGGTTGTTGCTTTTGTTGTTGTTGATGTTGTTGGTGTTGTTACTGTTGTTGGTGTGTTAATTGTTGCTCCCCACCATTATCATTGTTATCCTCCAGGTTATGCATGACTTGTTGGGGCTTTCAAGACATTTATTCATGGATCTCCACCAAAGCTTGCAGTGCTTGATCCCATACTCTCCTTAATCTGGCCTTCGTTGTTCTAATCACTCCTTCTTTGGCATCCAGTGGAAGACACAGAACTTCTTCTTCTTATGGGTTTCTAAGGGGTTGTGCCTCTGACTGAGCTACAGCTAATGTTGCTGTGCTATCTAGCACCTCGTTCTTTGGACCTTGAATTTTGTCAACCCAGACTTTGGCTAGCTTCCTAGCCTCTTCCAACTCTCGTAGCCTTCCTATCTGTGATTGGAGTAATTTCCTGTCTCAATGGTAAGGGCTCTGATTCTTCCTTCACTCAATTCCTTTCGGTCCACTAGTGACCTTTCCGATTGTGACTTGAGATCTAGCTCCTTGGTCTTGTTTGTGGCACTCATTAGCATACTATGCTACTTTTGGTTAAGTCCACTGAGCTGTGTGATGGTACTCCGGGCCTTTGTTTCATATTCCTCTACTGTAGAGAGAGTATGTGAGAGTATGGGCCACGGTTAGCATCCCCTTGTCCCTGTGAAGTTACTGGCTGGGGAGTTCTACTTCCAAATTTTTGGGTAATTTGTCCCGATGTCTTGGCCCTTCTTGTGCCCTTTGTGCCAGTGCTGTTACCCATGGTTGAAGTTCTGTTGGTATGATGAGCTCTATTTTGGCAGGCATTTTTCCTTTTTGGGTTGCTTCTTCCTTCTTTTTCTGTTGTTCCCCTTCCTTCTTCTTCTTCTCTACTTCTTCCTTCCTTTTCCTTTCTTCTTCCTCTTTTCTTTTCCTACTTCTTTAGCTTTTTTCTTTCTTTCAGCTTCGGCAGTAGCTTCCTGTTTCTTTTCCTCTAGTTCTTTTTTCCTTTCTTCTTCTTCAACCTTCTAATTCTTGACCTCTTTCGAGTCAGCAAGCAGCAGTTCTTCATCAACTCTATTTTTCCTCTTTTTACTTGCTTTTTAGGCAATCTTTTGCCACTCCTCCTCATCATCGTCCACATTGTCCTTAAACGAGCTGAATGTTACTTTGGGTGCTTTCTAAGATCCTATAGCTTCCTTGTATTTTATTTATTTGAGACATCTCCTATCCACCGGTCTACATATCTTGCTTCTTGAGCGATTGTCCTTAAGTGCACATGAACCACGGTGGGCTGCTTCTCCTTTGCCTAGATGGCTACCCTCTTAGCCAGATTCTCCTTGTAGATTACTGCCTAGTTTATCTTTTCTCCTGCTTCTTCTGCTCTAAGTAACCTGTAATTTTTGTTGGACATTCCTCCGGCTTTCCCATGAACATGATGTTCTATAAGAAGAAGACAAACTGCTCCCGTCGGGTTTCATCTGCTACATCTTTCACTTGGTGCATGTTACATGTCTTGGGGATCTCTTCATCCACCCTTGGTTTATACTTTAATGTTCCAAGGATAAGAATTTTCCTTGGAAATTGTAGTTGGTATAGATTGTATGACAAGAAAATCCTTAAAGGATATGCATAGGTATATCCTTATAAATCTTTAAGGTAGTAATAATTGGTTGGTACAATATTAGGTTAGAATCACATTTGGTCAACTCACGGCTCACATGTCTAATCTCATAACTCGCATCTTCAAGCTCACGGTTCATCATGTGTTTGACTCACATCTTTTTTCACGGAACAATGAACTCATGTCTTCCAACCTAAGAACTCGTATGTCAGTAGATGGGCCAACCTGAAAATTCTGATAGGATGCCCATCACACCCATACTGCCCCTAGCACCATTCATGAAGTGGGGATTGAATTTTGTTGGACCTATCAAACCACCCATAAATCAAACAAGAATGATTAGGACCAAAAGTTGGATGCTGCACTATGGGCATTCCGCACATCATTCAAGGTCACTACTGGGAAAACGCCATTCAAAATGGTTTATGGTTTGGAAGCAGTCATGCCAATGGAATACGTAATACCAGGTCTTAGAATAGCAATTCAAGAGAAGCTTCCAATGGAAGAATCGCGGGAGCATAGAATACATGAACTCCTAGCCTTAGAAGAAGAAAGATAAATCAGCTCCTTGAATGTAGAAATAGTGCAAAGAAGAAGGAAGGCTTGGATAGACAGACATCTCAAGCATATTTTTTTTGTAAAAGGTGACTATGTGTTAGTTTACAATGCTAAACTAGGACCCCATCCGGGGAAATTCAATATCAGGTGGATAGGACCATTCAAAGTGAAAGACATGGTCAGTCAAAATGCTTTTTTCCTAGAGAACTTGGATGGTATGCCCTACGTGAAAAAGGTTAATGGTTTCAAGATGAGGAAGTACAAAGGCCATCTGGTGGAAGTCCCGCCCTAGAAGGAGAAGAAGCGAAAGATCAAGAGACAGTCCGGGGCATCTGCTGTGCTGCAGCATGATTTCATTAGTAGAAGTCAATGTGGAAGATCATATAACTCGCAAGACTAGGGAAGAGTGGCCAGTCTGCAAGAATTATCAAACCACTAAATCTCTGGGTACTACAACAAATCATAGCCTGAATGACAAAAGAACAAGTGACTAGACATGTGCCAGCTCGAGCCACATGGACAAGTGTCATAGCATCATTAAATCTCCACTTGCACAGTAAGGCGAAAAAATGGTAAAAACGCCTTAATTCCATTAAACCGAGGCGGCGGCCATGATGTAAAACCAAAGGTCACATCACATTGAAAATAGGGAAGTTGAAAATGACAATACCCCAAAAAAGGAAGCCAAGAAGAGGAAACATCGGCAAAAAGAGCACAAACACTCGAGGTGTGACAAGAAACTAGAGAAGAGCCTAAGCATGCCCATGTTCATACCAGAACTAAGGAATCAGGAGTATCAAGAATGAGCAAAAAAGTGCGGGTTCGACAAACTTCTCGACCGATAGTGGGAGGAGCTGCAAGAACCAGAAGACAGAGAAAATCTCATCAATCAGTTCTTAGAAACCAACACTGTGCATGTGGAGGGGAAGGAGCCAATAAAATTTTTTGAAAATGCAGTGCACCATGCACTGGGTCTGCCCATTGATTGCGCTCTAGATACTAGCGTTAAAAATGATTAATATGATCAATCTAAGGTGTATGTAATCTAAGTTTACTCATGAGATGAGTGTGTGAAATAGACTCAAGTACAGTTAGCATTAGAAATTTTTTGGACCCAAAGAGGGCCTCTTGGATTAACTTTTGATTAGGAATGGACCAATAGGAAGAGGACTGGGTGCACATTTTTTACTTCTTTGACCCTAGGGGACCGAGGCTTTGGTTTGCTAATGGGACCTAATTACTACTCTTGTCCCCTTACCTCTTGGGCCCAAACTTAGAGGTCCCCCCACCTAGAATCGCGCAGATTAAAAACCCTAAAAATTAAAAAAAATCCCAAAAGTGTGTTTTCCCTCTCAAACTTCCCCCCCGCCCAATATACTCTAGGTTTGGAAAGCTCATTTTTTGAACCTCTTTCTTCCTCTTCTAAGCTCTCCATTGCTGCAAAAACTCCATACCTCTCAAGCTCTCCCTCCTTCTCAAGCTCCCTCAATCTCAAGCTCCCTCTTCCTCTTTCTTCCTTTTCTAAGCTCTCCATTGCTGCAAAAACTCCATCCCTCTCAAACTCTCCCTCCTTCTCAAGCTCCCTCCCTCTCCATTGCTGCAGAAACTCTATCCCTCTTTAGTCTACTACTCTAGGTTCAGGAAGCCTATTCTCAAACTCTAACCCTCTTTTAAGCTTTCCATTGCTGCACTGAAAACCCTGAACTTTCTCTCCTCTCCACTCCTCTGTTGTAAAACAAGCTTTTCTTTTCCCTTCTTCTCTTTTCTTACCACCATGGCCTCTTCCAGTAATGTCAAAAGACCTAGGGAGAAGATGGAAGAGCTTGTGCTGCATAACACAAGAGATGTGAAAGATCCCTGCCTACTCTGCACAACGAATTCAGGGGTGCTAGCAGCGGAAGTAGCACTTCTTGCATAGGGCAGAGCCTCTCAGTCGGGGCCTCGCCCACAGATATCCGAACAAGAGACTAATCTCTCGGTTCTTCCAAAACCGAACCTGGAAAAACTTTCCTCGCCCAAAAAGCATGGGCAATTCCTCCAGGATATTTTTATTCTAACGTAGTCAAGGTCATCACTAACCAGACTGAACCCGTAAGTCTCATGGTCAAATCAAGGAAGAAACTTGCACTTGGATCATAGAGACCAACGCTTTTTTCCTCATCGAGAGGCACAGCCGTTGATTCTTTTCCACAGAATAAGACTATCTGGGATTTACTTCATCTATCGTACCATAGCAGAATTGAGTCTCATTTTAGGGATCCATCAGTCCAACCCCATCCAGTCCCATGGGTTAGTAGCCAACCGCCCAACCACTGTAGTGATAAGATCCATTTAGGAATTTGTGTTATGTTTTGTCCCGGATACCAGGGAAAAGAGTTCCCAGGCTCCCTAGCCGGCGCTTCATGCAAAATTCAAGATAGTCACATCACTTACACCCAATATGAAATTACCTTTTTCATAGATTCAATTGTCTTTAAAACAATCTTTTAATGAAACCATAGTATCACTGATCATAATCTTCAGGTGCTCTGCAAGAGATAATTATTATTCAGTAAAACAAGCGGACTGCTAGGGAAAGCATATGCTGTTGCCTCCTTTGACGTTAGTGCTTGGCAAAACAAGCAAAGTATGTTTTTTCATGCACTTGCCTCTTGTGCTGTTCGTGCTTGGCAACCACAAGTAGAAATGGGAGTGATGAAGCCAAATATTAGTCACTCCATCAATGGTCTCAATACAAACGAGCACACCATATGTGCCAAGATGCTAAGCTGTTGTTGAGCTCCATCGTTGGTTGGTGCCCATCCTAGGCTCCCAAGGTCAAACTTGGCTAGTGGCAACTTTAACCACGGAAATGTGAAGATGGTGAGAACTAGTGCTAAGCTGCTCCAGTCATCCTCATAAAATAGGGCTTGGCTTGCCTTTGATATCCAGGTGACTGTGGTGCTTGGATCAGATGTGAAGAGTCAAAAGGATGCATGCTGCCATACCTGCTTGGCCCTGGGGGGGCACCGAACTGGGCCAGCCGCCGATCGCCTAACGATCGAGTGCCAACTGTGAGGCTTCAAGTCTAAGGGCTTAGTGTACATACTTGCTTAACACTAGTAATAGAGATTGGATCATTTTTAAGTTTGGTCGACCTAGTGTAAAAACTAGTCACTCGTATATAAGTCGAGAATATGGATAATCATATTACATGGTATTGGATTCTTATATGCTAGATAGATGCTTGTTTGAATAGGTTTGATTGTAGGTTTCTCTCTTCCATCAACTTCTTCCTCTCCCCTCTCCCCCCCCCCTCTTGTGGGTGCGCACGATCCCCTTTTGTGAGAGAGAACCATCGTAAAAGGCCATCTCTTTTTGCCTTCATCTAGGCATAGAGCTTTTTCTTCACCCTATTGGTGAAAGAGTATTTCAGTGTGACAATGGAGTGAGGATACAATGGACGAGCTAGCATACCCACATAGGGAAGTTGTAGATTGTGACTCTAAGACAGGACCCAACGACACATGTTTCGGCAAGGCTAAGGTAAACTCTTGACTTGAACATATTTGGCGCTGTTTGTCGAGGACTAGTCTGGGGCTTAGGTCCGTTCATCTATCCATTCCAAGCTACTGGGAGCACTCAATAATGCTCGGTGTTGATTAGGAGGTCACACTCCGGAAAACATATGGGATCGGGGTAGATATGAATGGATGAGATGTGAATCAATGTGATGTGATGAGATGTGAATATGGGTAGATGTGAGTGGATGAGAATAAATGTGAAAAGATGTGATGAGATGAAAAATGATGTGATTGGATGAGAATGGATGAAGGACGATGGGAATACATATGATTGGACGTGGATTAAGTAATGTGGATTGATGTGGAACAATGTGGAAAGACGAGAGTTCGTTATAGAAATTGTATTTATGACCTGTTTTTAAATGACTGTTTTATGTCAAGAATGTTGGGGAAGCATTTTGACCGTCTTGTGAATGAGGTCGTGGAGACCTACGTGATAAAGTTGCAACAGTTGACGGAGAGTCAATGGAGGACGTCTCGCATAGCAAGGTCGGCCGAGGTTTTGACCAGCCTCGGCTCGATTTAAATGGTGAGCTTCCGGTACGATGGATGAGGGACCAAGGAAGCGGCCTATGAGTGAAGCGCTAGGTGACCTGCGAAGGATCCTAGAGGGTACTGACCATACGGTGCTCGGGCTTTGGGTTGCCGAAGATACTCACGCGTGCGTTGAGGAAGAAAATGGAACAAGATATTAGAGTTGTTTTCTGAACTCGGGTATGGATCTGGTTGATTGACCTTGCTGGTCCTCAACAACGGATGAGTCCATGGCTCTTTTATATGGATCTGTTGGTTGATCTTGCTGATCTTCAACGGAGAGTCCATTTGGATTTTTATAAGTGAATATATTTTTGGGTACTATGAGCTAGGAACTATGGAAAAGGCCCCTTAGTGGACAGGTGGTGAGCGTTCTGGTTGCCAATGATGCCATAGGTACACGGATGAAGGAATGATTTCAACAAAAAAAAAGCATTACAAATTACACTACATGAGTATTAGCATCATCATATTTTGATGATCACCAAAAACTAGATTCGAAACCTAGCTTCAAAGCACCACATTGCTTCGGAGGTACATTCAGAAAACCTATTCTTAATAATATAGTATACAGATATTTTGGCACTTCCACAATGATGCTAAAACAAATGGAGAAGCTTTATGGAGCCAACAAAGTAAAACGTGTGTGTACGTGCGTGCGTGAGAGAGAGAGAGAGAGAGAGAGGGAGAGATTGATAGACCTAGCCTAGGGTGTCCCTACCTTACTTGCATGTGTATTTGTATTATGTAAAAAAGGAGAGAGAGAGGGAGAGAAAATAAGAAGGATAGGAAAGAGACATGTCACATAAAGGCCTTCCAGGTATTCTTACCCTTCAAATCCAAAGTCATGTCACCCTCAAAGAGAATTATGGTGTCATTGGTGGTTTGATGGAATAGGGAATGGCCTCCGAAAAAACTTTCAGGTGAAGAAATGTGTGAACAGCAACAGTGTCTCCCTTAACTACAAAGGCCAACTGGAGACATTTCACAAACACATCATCATAGCCCTGTGTCAAGCTCTGATTCGACAGTATTTGGACTTGCCAATTCGATTAATGGTACAGTTCTTGGGGGGCAAAGTTGGCCAACCCAACTGATGTGACAGGTCAATCACTATTGTGGAGACACACGTCTAGAGGAGGTGACAGCAGACATGCACTCATCATAAACATTGTCTGTGCCCATCAAACTTGGTCCTGAGTAGACTGCCAGCACATGCCTAACGTGGGACAGCCAACCCAGCTGGGGTATGTGGCATGTGAGTTGGCAATCTCCAATCAAAGATGGGTTAGAGAAACGAGGTGGGGCTGTGCTACGCCTGCTAGTAGTAAAAATACCTGCACCTGTCTCAACATGTGTACAAGCATTGCTAGAGGTAGCCTGCCTGTGATGATGTGATCTAAATGTGGATGGGCTGCATGCCCATGTTTTGTGCATGGAAGGGTGGGCGGGTACCTTTTCCGTAAGGACCACCAAAACTTTTGTCATTGTAGGGCAACCATGATGGGTTTCGTCCTTGGAAGAGCTTAACCAGATCCTCATGATAGTCTTCTAGCATGGCTGGTCAAGTCTAGAAAGAGACACTGACCACGAACATGTAAACAAGTCCACTCCACATTTGAACTCTTTTCATTCAGATAGCCTCAGCCTTCTTTGATGACTGCATCAGCATAGATGTTAGACATTAAAGCAAATGCTGCTACAGCTTGTTCTTCAACTGCACTTACTGCACGCTCAAAAGCGTCTACACCAAGCTCCACATCACCCCACTTCTGACAAGCACCTAAAACAGTTTTCCATGTAACGGAATTGGAATGTGATGGCATCATCTCCGACAACGAAACTGCCTCATTGAGTTGGCCAGCACGACCAAGCAGGTCAACTATACAATTGTAATGCTGCACACTTGGAGAAACTCCAGAATTGCTTGTCATGGCCTCAAAACATTCCTGACCCATGTGTACAAGACCAGCATGACTACACACTATGAGAACACTAAGAAATGTGGTTCCATCCGGCAATATGCGGTTCTGCCTCATTCGCTCAAACACATAGAAAACAAGCTCACAATCTCCTTGACGGGCATACCCGGCAGCTAGTGCATTCCAAGACACCACATCTTGACTTGACAAGCTGTCAAACACTCCCTGTGCTTCTACAAGTGAACCACATTTGGCATACATATCTAACAGAGTGTTACCAATTGTGAGATCCCTTTCAAACCCCTGTTTGACAATCTGAACATGTGTTTCTCGGCCCCTGTCGATGGCTCCTAACATACCACAAGCTTTCAAGCTGCAACAGTTTGTGACAGCATTTGGAGAAACACCATCCAGTTTAAGCTTCTCCATACAGTTCAATGCTTCATCAAAATGCGCATGTTCAACAAACCCTGTAATAAGTGCAGTCCACGAAATCACACCTCGAACCGATAGTTCAGCAAACACTTCCTGTGCTTCTGCAAGCAATCCAGTTTTGGCATACCCTGCAATCAGGGCAGTCCGAGACACATCATCTTGCACCTGTATCCCATCAAACACTTCCCGTGCCTCGGCAAGGAAGCCGCATTTGCAATACATATCGACGAGAGTGCTGCTAACCAAGAGATCTCCTTCAATAGCCTCTTTAATGATCTCGACATGTACTGCTAAACCTCTGTCTATAGCTCCTACACTGCCACAAGCTTTCAAACTGCAAATGAACGTGACAGCATTCATAGGCATGCCCTCAAACTGCATCTGTTCCAAACAATTCAATGCTTCCTCACCGAGCCCATGGTCAGCATACCCTGTGATTAGGGTATTCCATGAGATTATATCTCGAACTGGAAGTGTATCAAAGACCTCCAGCATATCCACAAGTGAGCTACATTTAGCATACATATCGATCAAGGCATTGCCAACTGAGAGATCCCTTTCAAACCCCTCTTTGGAGATCTCTGCATGGAGTTTTTGACCCATCTCTACTGCTCCTGTGCTACCACAAGCTTTCAAGCTGCAAACAAAAGTGACAGCATTTGGGGCCACACCCTCCCATTGCATGAGATCCAAACAGTTCAAAACTTCGTCACACTGCCCCAATTCAGCATACCCTGTAAGAATTGCAGTCCATGAGACTACATCTCGAACTGGAAGCTCATCAAACAGATCCCGTGCTTCTACAAGCGAGAAGCATTTGGTATACATATCCACCAAAGTGTTAGAAATAAAAGAATCATCATCAAATCCCTCTGCAGCAATCAAAGCATGTAATTCTCGGCCCCTCTCTAGGACTCCTATGGTGGTGCATGCTTTCAAGCCACAGACATATGTCACCACATTTAAAGGCTTGTCATCCACGTGCATTTGTTCCAAGCACTTGAGTGCATCATCACCAAGCCTATGATCAACATACCCTGCAACCAATGTGTTCCATGAAACTACATCTCGAACTGCAAGCTTATCAAACACTTCCCTTGCTTCGGCGAGTGACCCACATTTAGCATACATATCCACCAAAGCATTGCCCACAAAAGCATCTCTGTCGGTTCCATGCCGAATGATCTCAGCATGTATTTCCTGACCTCTTTCCACATGTTTCAACCTACCACATGCTTTCAGCAGGGTCAAAAATGTATAATTACTGGGGCAAACAAGATGCTCTTGCATGCCATGGAACAGGTTGATAGCAAGCTGGGGTTCCCCACATCCAACATACCCTTGCATGAGGGATGTCCAGGCGTGTTCATTCCGATGTGTCAACTTGTTGAAGAGTTGCTGGGCATGTGGCATGCTGTCACACTCCACAAGCATTGCAGTGAGGTAACTCCCAAGGTGTTGATGGTCCTCCAGCCCATGGTGATGGACGTGCACATGAACAAATCTAGCATTCGCTGAATTCTTCTCTCTCCTGCACTTCTGCAAGATGAAGATGAAATTGTCCACTGAGGGCACTTCGACAGACTGTTCCAGACAAGCCAACGACTGCTCCATGCTTAGCATGCTATCCATCCGACACAGTCCTCTTCGACTAGCCGATGCCCTCGTGCTCTTTAGCCATTACGGAAGGTTTACCTGTGGAAACACACATCTACATCGCTGCTGTCACAGTGCTGTGGATACTCTGAACGTTTCTTTCCATGCAAGGAAAAGCAGGACTCTCACACACACACCCAACTCACTCCGCTCCTCTATGTGCCAACCCCCTTTCTTCCGATGTCTCCCATTCCCAATGTTCACGAAAAACCTGGGTTTAGTGTAATGCGAATTGTTAAAATTGAGATTTAACTGGAAAAAATCTAATTAGAAGGTTTTGATGAATTGTAATTTTTAGAGGTATATAATTATTTGACTTTTATTTAAAATTTTAAATATTTAAAAAATGTTAAATATCTAAGCTTCAAAGAGTTCAATATAATTCTTGCAATTTTTTAATCAATACTAATTATATTTTTAAATAGTAACTAATAATAGTTATTACTAAATTACTAATTAGTTAATAGTAAATTAGTAATTTTTAAGTTTAAACTTGGGCCCTTAGCCCTTGGAATCTTGGAAAAATCATAAAATTAATGTATTTACTATTAATAGTCAATGTAAAGTTGTAAAGGTATGCCTTTGTTAATGTATCAAGTTGGACTCCAATGTCAACGTTTTCATGGTGCCCATTGCCCAACCATCACCCATTGCCAGCGTACAGTCATTACTTATAGTGGATTGATTTCGCTTGCATGACTTTAATTGACTTTTATTGTTCGGACGACGAAAATTCTGTTTTTTTCCTTTGAAAATCAGAAATTAGAATCCTTGGACCTTTAGTCTTTTTAATCGAGTCCCT
The DNA here is from genome assembly GCF_041138505.1 of Cibotium barometz. Taxonomy (NCBI): domain Eukaryota; kingdom Viridiplantae; phylum Streptophyta; class Polypodiopsida; order Cyatheales; family Cibotiaceae; genus Cibotium; species Cibotium barometz. The sequence goes on from NC_141056.1 coordinate 61,025,273, forward strand.
ACGCTCCACAGTCTTGACTCTCCATTCCTTCGACTCCGTTGGGAAGAAACATGTTGCATGCTTAGGTTACAGCAGCTTACTGACTCCCGCTTAGGTATATGCTCTGAGTTTTGACGTTTCATTCACGATTCTTGTGCTCCATGGCCACTAGCAACTACTCTTAGCAGCACGCTTGATGCCCAATGGAGCCTCTGCGTTTCAACTTTCCCATATATTCATCTGCACTGATCTCTCTCTCTCTCTCTCTCTCTCTCTCTCTCTCTCTGCATACTCTGCGTTACAGGGTTTTCACCACTTTTGGTTGCCCGTTATGTTTATGTATTTAAGAGTTACCCTTCTCATGTTTATGTTTATGTATTTAAGAGTTACCCTTCTCATGTTGCTGCTCTCCTGAGAGAGAGAGAGGGAGAGTGTTATGTGCACATTATATGTGCATATACTAGGAGGCTAACCCACATTAGGCTTGTGAGCATGGGAGCATGGGTTAGGACTAACCTTAAGGATTAAGGTTAGGGTCAGGCATCCAAGGGTCACACATGGGAAATGGAGAGTCAAGAGTCACTTAAGGGCCCTCCTATATAATAGGGACATGGGGCACACTCAAGGGATGTTCTCTTGTGTAGAGGATTGTATCTATATTCTTACCATTTCACTATTGAGCTGAGTGCTGTTGTATTGGAGTCATACCTCTTGGTGGTATGGGACACCAAGGTTAAGGTATGTGGTACTCCATTATATTTCATGTGTGCAACCCTTGGGCTCGGGGGTGGTTGGGTGGTAGAGTTTATGCCTGATTTGTGCATGTTGATTATCTAGAGAGATCTTAGGGTTTTAACAATGGTATCAGAGTAATCTCTAGTTAATTGTTGTTGTTGTTTCTTTCTTATTCTAATTTTTTGGTATTTTTTAAAATAAATTTTTATATTTACTAAATAAAAATATTATTTTATTGGTTTATTTTGGTGATTTTGCACGTGGATCATCGATATGGCGATTGGAACGCATGTTACTACTATTCAATGGACGAATTGACATTGCGGAGGAATTTCGTGAGTTTAATGCTATTTTTTCTTATTTTTTGTGGTTTAAAATAAGCATTAATGGAAATTTTTACCAAAATACCACATATTTGACTGTGGATATTTTTGGTAGAATGGATTTCTTAAATTTTTAAAATTTTTAGAAATTTTTTTCCTAATTTTTTAGAAATTTTTTGAGCATTTTTATGGTTAAAAATATATTTTTAATGCATTTTGCGGGTTTTCCGCGAGTATGTTTTCGATTTTCTACCAATTTTTTGCTGAAAAGCAGTGTGGGGCAGTCAATTGATGCATTGGGTTCTCTCCCATGTGCGTTAAGTTCTTCTCTTCCCCAAAATTTGAATTTTTTTCTTCTATTTCTCTCTCATGCGTGTGAACGCATTTTAATAGGAAGATTTAATTAAATATTAATCATAAGTAAACTTAATTATGATTAATAAAAGATTAATTAAACCTTAATCATCCACCTCTCTAACAGAGAAGGAGAGGGTGGAGAGAGAATATATTGGAGAAGATGGAGAGGAGAGAAGAGTGAGGAGAGATTCACTCTCTCCCTCTCTCTCATTTCAGCACACAGGCCGGGGGGGGGGGGGCGCTGCAGCCGCCGCCGACGGAAAAAAGACCCCCCTATTAAAAAAATTTTACAAGCTTTACTTAGTAAAGCTTAATTAAGCTTTTAAAAAAATTAATATATTTAAAATAGATTTCTTCTTTTTCTCAAGATATTTTCAAATGGAAAAAAAAGCTTGGAAAAGGGAGAAGAAATCCGAAAAAAATATATTATTTCTTTGAAAATTTTATTTTTGCCTCTGGAAAATTTTTCCCCTTGAACCTTTTGGCTTTCCGCATTCTCGGGATATCTTTTGACCTTTCGAATTCCGGAAAATCTTTTGACCTTTCGTATTCTGGAAACTTTTGACCTTTCATATTCCCTTTTTTTTTGTCTTTTCATTTTCCCGAAACTGTTGGCTTTTCATATTCTGGGAAAACCATTGGAATTCTGATTTTTTTTTGACCGTTCGTATTCTAAATGCGTTCGGGGTAAATTAAAAATTTTAAAAAATTCTTGAAAATTAGTGAAAAATTAGACAAAGGTTATTTTAATTTTTTGAAATATTTGGGATTGGTGATTGGCATGTGGTGTGTCCATTCGGGCACCCGTGACCATTCAAATTCGGTCCAAAAATTTAAGAAATCCATTAAAATTTTTAAATTTTCATTGGATTTGAGAAGTGTCGGGAGAAATTGGAAATTTCGTGGACGATGGGATTCTCATAAGAAATTAGAAATACTCTAGAAATTATTTTTAGAAATCCTAGAAATTGAGTAAAATTATTTGCTAAAATTTTCTAGAAAATTATAGGTTGTTGGAATTAGGGTTGCAGGAAAGCACACAAAGCTTGGAGAAGAAGAAGCAAGAATGCACACAACACAAAGTGTATTAGATTGTGTCAATGTACAAAAGATAAGTTAGCCCTAGAAGAATGGGCGTATATACAAGCCGGGGGAAAAAACCTCCTAAAGAGGGAAAAAGTGCCCCGGCGGTCCTAAGTGTGTTCACACACATCACTGCCTATGTATATGGCAACAAATCCCCCCTGGGAGTGATGGTGTGAACGAGACCTGGCACTCATGTATAGGGGAGTGCCATGCCCGAAGTAGATCAATCCACAAAGGGGAGCAAGCCCAAAGCTTTGCGGAAAGCTTCGACCTTCTCACGAGGAAGCGCCTTTGTGAAAAGATCGGCGAGGTTGTCCTGTGTTGGCACATAGGCCAAGCTGACCTCTCCTGCTGAGAGTCTCTCCCTGACATAGTGATAATGCACCTCAATGTGCTTTGTGCGAGCATGAAAAACTGGGTTTCTCGCAACTGCCAATGCGCTCTGACTGTCAGTGTAGATAGAGGTGGCAGACTCCTGCCCAACACCCAAATCAGCCACCATAAGCCGTCTGAGCCACACACACTCAACCGTAGCTGTGAAAGTTGCCCTATTCATAACTAGAAGTGGCCATAGTAGGTTGCTTCTTGCTCAACCAAGATATGCATGAGCTACCGAGCATGAAACAAAAACCACTTGTGGACACTCTTGTGTCATAGCAAGCAGCCCAATCTGAGTCCGAAAAAGCATGTAAATCTGGCGGCAACGATCCCCCCTTGGGATAAAACAACCCAAGATGTATGGTGCCACTCAAGTAGCGAAAGATGCGTTTAACTGCCTTCCAATGCTGAGACCCTGGGCTATGCATAAACCTGCTCACCTGTGAGACTGCAAACTGAATGTCCGGCCTCGTAATGCATACATAAATGAGGCAACCAACAGCTGTCTGACACAAAGCAATACCTCCATCACACTGCTTAAATTGTATCCCCAAATAATGATGCAAATGCCCCAAATCTGACATCTCAAAAGAGGCATTCAAGTCAGCCTTAAAATCAGCAATATGACTCTCATTTGGTCCTGTGAGCAGCATGTCATCGACATAGAGAGCAATGATTAGATGTACATCATCCACACATTTAACATACAAAGTGCTTTCTGTTGGACTATTCTGAAAACCATGTGCAGTCAAATATGCATGTATCTTTTCATACCAAGCTCGTGGAGCTTGCTTTAAACCATATAAAGCCTTTTTCAACCTGCACACTTTGTTTTCCTGCCCTCTTTGAACAAAACCACGAGGCTGCGATACATACACCTCCTCATGCAAATCTCCATTCAAGAATGCAGTCTTTATGTCCAACTGATGTACATTCCAACCATTATGAGCTGCCAATGCACAAATGCTACGAATGGTAGTCATACGACAAGTGGGAGCAAAGGTCTCATCAAAATCAATGCCCTTTTCTTGAGCATAACCCTTTGCAACAAGTCTAGCCTTATAGCGATCAACACTGCCATCTGGCTTTCGTTTCAACTTAAAAACCCACTTACATCCAATGGCCTTTTTACCAATAGGCAAATCACACAAAGACCATGTACCATTCTTCATTATAGCATCATATTCACTTTGCATTGCAGCCAACCAATTTTCTGAATTTTGTGCCTCATCAAATGAAAGAGGTTCTTCCTCTTCACACATACTAGACACAGCCAAAGCATAACAATCTGATGTATAAGAGGCATGCTAAAAACCTGAACGAGTACGACTAGTCATAGGTGCATCAATCTTACTATCACGCAAGGTTTGCACCAGCCATTTTGGCATACCTCTAGCCTGCTCATTTTCAGCCCTATCCTCATGAATTACATCTTATAAATCTGCATCAGAAATAGGCTGATCTATGATGTCGTTTGAAATCTGCATAGGCTGAATATTTGCCTCATTAGGACTTACATTTGAATTCCCACCTGTAAAGAGAGGCAACAACGTATCAAATACATCCTGTGAGCTCACACCTGTCTCTTTGGTACATGATAACAAGGGCTGCACAGCATCTTCCACAAAAACAACATCTCGACTAATCAAGATACGCTTTGACTGCGGATGATACAATCTGTAACCCTTGCTTTCAGCACTGTAACCAACAAAAATGCATTTGACAGCCTTATCATCCAATTTTTTGCGTTGTTGCACAGGCACTAAAGCATAGGCCAAGCAACCAAAGACACGCAAGTGACCAATAGAAGGTTTCCTGCCATGCCAAGCTTCATATGGAGTAATAGACTGCAAGGCCTTAGTGGGACACTTGTTGAGTACATATGCAGCACACATGACAGCCTCAAGCCAAAACGCATGTGGCAAAGCTTGGCTCTTGACCATACATCGTGCCATCTCCATAAGTGACCTATTTTTCCTCTCAGCAATACCATTTTGTTGAGGGGTATACGGCACTGTACATTGGTGTTTTATCCCACGACTAGCCAGAAATGCATCAAACTCTTTAGACATGTACTCCCCCCCTCGATCAGAACGGAGGGTGCCCACAGTACAATTGGATACATTTTCAACCATAAGAAAAAACTGTTTGAAGCACAAAAACACTTCGGACTTTGCCTTTACTGGATATACCCATGCATGCCTTGAGTAATCATCAATGAAAGTCACGAAGTACAAGTGTTTACCAAATGACGAAGTTTGCATAGGCCCACATACATCACTATGTACAAGTTGCAATTTGCGAGTGGCCCGTACAGAACCATCCTTTGGAAACGCAGAACACTGCATTTTGCCCAAAATACAGCCTTCACAAACATGTTTCAATGGTGCCTCAAGAGGGGGCAATGAAGCAACCATATCAAATTTCTGCAAACGCAGCAAACTAGCAAAGTTCAGATGACCAAAACGAGCATGCCATAGTTTTGCATCTGAAACTACCTTTTCATCAGAAACTGCATTTGCCGAATCTTCTACACTCTTGTCATAAGAATTGAGCCTATATAGCCCACGAAACAAGGTGCCAGATGCAATAATCGTATCACCAGAAGTCAAATTTGACTACAAATCCAAGTCTAGCAAGCGCAGAGATAGACAATAGATTCTTCTTTATCCCTGGCACATACAAAGCATCTGAAAGTGTGAAAGCGCTGCCATTTGCAGCCGTAAGCATAATTTTACCAACGCCCTTCACTGGGTAAGAAGCATTATTGGCACATGTGACAGTATTCCCATTAGAGACAACCTCAAGAGAAGTGAACATATCACGATGTGAGGTAATGTGCTTTGTAGCACCACTGTCAAAATACCAAACATGAGAGTCAATAGAAACTGCCAAACATGCATCATGTACAGATGGGTCATACTGGCAATACACGCTAAACGCCCATTCTGTATCCTGCACAACATTTGCAGAATCTGCATTTGTAGAAGCATCCGCTATTGTGGCTGCATTTGACTCTTTCTTCTTTGCCTCTTTAGCCTTTAGCTTAGGGCAATTCTTAATGACATGATCATTTGCCTTACAATAGTTGCACCTGGTCTTTTTCTTGCCTTTATCAAGAGCCTTCTCAGACTTATTGTTGCTACCTGTGGAAGGAGAAGAAGTTGCAGACCTACTAATAGGAGAAGAAACAGTGGAAGGGGCTGCCTTACCACTTCTTGTTGCTAGGCAGCCATAAATGCTTGATCAACTGCACGCTGCCTAGCCCTGTTTTGCCTGGACTGCGCTTCTTGCAAGAGTTTGTTGACTAAAGTATCATACTTGACAGCATCAGGTCTGTCCTCATTAAGAAGTCTCCATGTGGAAGCAAAAGTCTGATATGTCTCAGGTAAAGCATCAAGAACAGTCTGCACAAGAGAATGATCAGGAATAATCTCACCTGCAGAAATCAACTGTTCTTTAAGATCTTTAATCTTAGCAAGAAAAACATTCATGTCATCATCTTCCTGCATAATCTTCAATTCTAGCTCTTTACGCAGGTAAGCGATTTTTGCCTCGTTACGACCTGCATACAAACCAGCTAGAATATCCCAAGCCTCGTTACGACCTGCATACAAACCAGCTAGAATATCCCAAGCCTGTTTTGCTGTTTTAGCTGAACGAATATGTGGGGTGATGTTATGTTTGACAGAAAGTGTAATCAAGGCATGAGCCTGTGCATCTTTACCATCCCAACGAGCTTGTTCAGCAGTGGGTAAAACAGCAGCAACAGTAGAGCTGCTAGAACCTGCAACATCCTCAACAGATCCTACATCCACAGAACCTGGACGTACATCCATACCCTGCACAATGTTCCACACTCCTTTTGCAACCAAAACATGCTGCATCATGTATGCCCAAAGTGGGTAGTTGCTGTCTCCATCCAGTTTGTCTTCAGCAGACAACATGCGAAATACATCATTGTTGTTATCAGCCATGGCCACTGACTGAAACTGATGCAAAAGCTACCTGTAATGAAGCAAAGACTGAACAGAGAACAACTCGTGCTATGTAGCACGGTCCACAATAGAATACGTATGCCTGTTTTGCAGAAAACTGCACTGTCGAAATTTCTGCAGAAAATGACGAAAACACCTGTGCAGAACTTGAAATGCAAAAACGGAGCCCGAAACGACCTCAGATGCAAATTCTGAGAACGCATAATAGGGACCTGCAAGCGCTCGTGAAAACTTACCTCAATCGGAGAACGTGAGTCGGAGGGTGCTGGCGGCGTAGCCCTGGGAGCCGATGCCTGCTCTGATACCAATTGTTGGAATTAGGGTTGCAGGAAAGCACACAAAGCTTGGAGAAGAAGAAGCAAGAATGCACACAACACAAAGTGTATTAGATTGTGTCAATGTACAAAAGATAAGTTAGCCCTAGAAGGATGGGCGTATATACAAGCCGGGGGGAAAAACCTCCTAAAGAGGGAAAAAGTGCCCCGGCGGTCCTAAGTGTGTTCACACACATCACTGCCTATGTATATGGCAACATAGGTTTGGGGTGCCATAAGATGGGTTTTGGTGGTTTTCAAAATTAGCATATTTTGAGGCCCTAGAAAATTAGAAAAAATCAGAAAAAAATTATGGTAATTCTTTTTTCTCGAGAATTCTTATTTTCGAGGGATATTTGGTGTTATAGTATGTTTTTTATGTACTCACACTAAACAAATGCGGGTTATTCGCATATTATTAATGCAAGCATGCCTTGTATTAATACTTTATTCGTTTAGATTAATTCTAGACGATGTTTTCATGATTTTTTAGCCAATATCTAGCCACCAAATGCTAATTGAAGCATTTTTCTTATGTGCAGTTGTTTCTAGTGAATTAATTTGTTAGAACTTTTGGTCAAGAGGGGTCAAGAGAAGGGTGAAGAAAAGTTTAATGCAGATTCATAGAGAACTCATTTACCATGGCTCATATTGACTTTTCGATCAATGATTATGTCGATGACATGAGTGATCATCCCAACTCTAGAAGGGAAAATCTTAAGTTCCATGAAGAAGAAGAGGAGGCGGTAGCAAAGAGCGAATTTTTGGAGGTGACACGTCTCGAGGCTACGATAACAAAGTGCCATGAGATGGAATCATTTAAGGTGCAGATTTTAACTCTGCAGAAAGCTCTTCTAGCCACCTCATCTACGGCTACCAAAGCAATTGCTCTGTCTTTTGCACCAAAGGTGTATGGCAGGGAGAAGAAGGAGAAGACACAAGAATGTGTCGATGCCTGGGTTAACAGGTGGAATACACACTTTGCTTTTCACCCTTTCACTGATGCGCAGAAACTGCAAAATGGCACAGGGTTTATTAAAGGGGAAAGCTTTGACTTGGTGGAAGGATCTAAAATAAGATTCTATTCCCACTACTTGGCTAGGATTTGAAGTTGCATTCAAGAAGGAATTTGTCCAACCAGAGGATGAATTCGAAGTTATTGCCAAGTTAGTTAAAAATAGCACGGCTAATCAGTCTTTTGATAACTATGTGCAAAAGTTTAGATAGTTGGCTGCTAAAGCCAAGTCTGATGATCATACTTTGTGTGGTATTTTCATCAATGGTTTATCTCGTGATTATCAATATGACGTGAAGAAGTGCAAAGTTAAAACGGCTGAGGATGCTATTCAGGCTGCTCAGGTTTTTCATAAGACAATGGTTGGCGCCAATTCATCAAAACCAACGTCAAGTGAAAAGAAACCCACATTCACTTTTCAAACAGTGGACAAAAAAGGAAATTGGTTTTCACACCAAAACCCAAAAAAATGGTGACAATGCCAGCAAAAAACCAAAGTTTGTGAGTAAGAAAAAACTCGCATGCTTTAAGTGCAAAGAGAAAGGGCATACAAAGAGATTTTGTCCTTTAAATGAAGCTACAACAACTTCGGCACCTGGTCAAAAGGCAGCACCGAAAAAGTTTATTCCAAAGAAATCTGTACACATTACAGAACTTCAAGGTAAATTCTCTGAAGTCAAAGTTTCGCATCTTGAAGGAACCCAATGTTCAGATTGTACTTTCAGTAAAGACGTTTATGGTCCAAACAAATTATTTCGTGTTTATGGATTAGTGAAAGGACATTAAGTTCATATTTTGTTTGATCCTGGTAGTACTCACAATTTTATTGACAATATTGTGGTACAGAAGATGAAGCTGGCAACCATGCAGAATGATCACATGTACAAGGTCAAGATGGCTGGAGGACAAGTCCAATTTTGGGACAAGAAGGTGTCAAAACTACCATTACACATCCAATTGTACTTAGATAGTCTTGATTTCCATGTCATGAGCTTGGGTCATGTGGATATAATTTTGGGAATGGAATGGTTTCATAGCAAAAATAAATTTTTTTCTATTAGTTGGGTCAAACATTTGATGTCTTTCCATCACAATGGAAGCCTTGTAATTCTTAAAGGAAACATTGTTGTACCCAAAGAATCTTTTATCAATGAGCTGGAATTAATGGAAGATATTTTTAACTATGAACTTTTCTAGTTGGTTATGGATCCAATGTCTTCGTGTATTCATTTTGATGCAAACACTGTTTCTTTAGATGTTTGGGAAAGTAAAGTGTTAAGTTTCATTAAAAGCAAAATTCAGGATGTATTTCCTGATGAATTGCCTCATGGATTACCTGAGAGGTAGACCATAAAATAGAGCTAGTACCAGGGGGCAGAACCTGTTAGTATTCCTCCGTATATCGGCTTAGCCAATCTGAGGAGGATGGGGTAGCCAAACAACTAGCTGAATATTTGAGGATGGGTCAAATTAGACCAAGTAAGTCTCCTTAGGGTGCACCAGTTCTCCTGGTTAAGAAAAAGGACCAAGGTACTTGGAGGATGTGTATTGATTATAAACGTCTTAACAAGGCTACAATTAAAAATAGATACCCATTACCTAGATTAGATGATCTTGTTGATAGGTTGCATGGAGCTAAGCATTTTACAAAGTTTGACTTGTGAACCGGTTATCATCAGATCCGTATAGCAAAGGAAGATGTTCCTAAAACTACTTTTAGGACAAGATATGGCCATTATGAATTTTTAGTGTTACCCTTTGGTCTCACTAATGCACCAGCAACTTTCCAACAGATGATGAATTATATATTTCGAGATCTATTAGGAGATGTGTGGTAGTTTTCTTAGATGATATTTTAATATACAGCAAAACTTTGAATGAGCATGAGAGTCATCTTAAAGAGGTTCAGGAAGAAAAAACTATATTGTAAATTATCTAAGTGCGATTTCTTTAAAAAGGAATTGTTATACTTAGGACATAAGATCTCTCGGGATGGCTTGAGTATAGATTTGGATTGGATCCAACAGGTTTTGGAATGGCCACTTCCACGTAGGGTCAAATAGCTAAGATCTTTCTTAGGTTTTGTGGTATTTCTTCAAAAATCTGTTAAGGATTATTCGAAGTTGACTGTACCTTTTACCAATCTTCTTAAAGGTAAAAATAAAAAGTCCAATTCTCCAATTGGTTGGAATGATAAGCTAGAGGAGGCTTTCGAAATTTTGAAAAATAAAGTTCAAGATGCTCTTGTGTTAGCTTTGCCAGATCCTAGCAGACCTTACATTGTTGAGACTGATGCTAGTGATTTTGCGCGGTAGGCGTAGCTTTATTCCAAGATGGGAATTCTGTGGCCTTCGAGAGTAAGAAACTCAATGATGCATAGACTAGGTACCCAATTCAGGAGAAAGACCTGTATGCAATCATTTATGCTTTAAAGTCATGGAGACAGTATCTTTACGGGTCTTAGTTTATGGTTTTAACAGATCATCAATCTTTACAGTATAGTTATGATCAACCGAACTTAAAAGGTAGAAAAGCCAGATGGGCTGAGTTGATGCAGGATTTCGATTATATGATTAAATACAGGAAGGGTAGCTTAAATCGCATTGCTAATGCATTGAGTCGAATTGGTGAAGTTAATGAACTTTGCTTCACTAAGATTACTTCTAACTTGTAAGATTCACTTAGGGAGAAATGCAGCACAGATATTTTCTTTGGAAAATAATAGAATTTTGAAGTAGATCAAAACGTGGTGAAAGGAAAAGCCAACCAATTTTTTCTTCGGAATGGTCTTTTATTTTGAAATGATAAGATTTGCGTGCCAAATGTGCCGAAAATTAAGTTAAGGATCCTATTTAAGTGCCATGCTGCACCATCGAGACAGGACATCCTGGCATACAGCATACCTTGGCTTTAGTTAGAAGGACATTTTATTGGCCAAAAATGAAAGATTTTATTCAGAGTTATGTGGTCCAATGTCATTAATGTCAGATAAATAAGGCTGAATGCCTTAAATCTATTGGGTTATTACATCCTTTGGATATTCCGTCTCTAGAAAGTGGGAAAGTATTTCCATGGATTTCATTACGGCACTTCGACATACCAGTAGGGGTCACGATGCCATTTGGGTAGTCGTGGATAGATTGACAAAGATGGCTAGGTTTTTACCCACAAAAACAACAGTTAAAGCTTCAGAATTGGCTTACCAATTTGTTGAGCAACTGTTTAGACTATATGGTCTACCTTCTGATATTGTGATTGAGCGGTCGGGACTCTAAGTTCACGGCTAATTTTTGGCAAGAAGTTTTCAAGAAATTGGAACCAACTTTAAGTATGAGTTCCTCTAATCATCCGTAGTCTGATGATATGAATCAGGTTGTAGAGGATATGCTTCGTGCTTATGTCTCTGGAAAACCATCAAATTAGGAAAAGTATCTTCCACTGATGGAATTTGCCTATAACAATTCTAAACATACGGCTACAGGTTTTAGTCCGTTCATGCTTATGTATGGGTATCAACCCAGGGCACCTATTGATGTCGGTCTTAAGGACATTAAGCTTGATGCATCTAGGGATTTCTTGCATCATATGCAGGAAATGTTGATCGAAGCTCGAGATTCTATCAGGAATGCTCAAGATAGAGCACGGTTTTATGCTGATAGAGGACGCTCATCTCGGTCTTTTGAACCAGGAGCGTTGGTTTATTTAAAAGTTCCTAAAGACTCTCAGACTTTATCAATGAGAAAATGCTCGAAATTATCTCCTAGATATTGTGGTCCATTTCGAGTTATACGTCGAATTGGTACGGTTACGTATGAACTAAAACTACCTCAACATGTTAGAGTTCATCCAGTCTTTCATGTCAGTAGATTGAAAGAGAAGCTGGGAAGTGAGGATAACACAGTTACTCCTCAAGAACTCGTTGAAGTCAAAGATTTATCTTATTCTTTACACGAACCTGAAAAGGTACTTGAATTCAAGGAAAGGAAACTTTGTAGTCGACTAATCCCCGAGGTTAAAATTTTGTGAAAAGATAGGGAAATAGAGGATTCGACTTGGGAGTCGATTGAGAATGTTCAGCGCAGATTTCCTTCTTTTCATTGCAAGAGTGCAATGTTTTGAGAGAGGGGAAGTATGTTATGTGCACACTATATGTGCATATACTAGGAGGCTAACCCACATTAGGCTTGTGAGCATGGGAGCATAGGAACAAGCTCTAGTGGAGCATGGGTTAGGACTAACCTTAAGGGTTAAGGTTAGGGTCAGGCATCCAAGGGTCATGTGAAATTTGCAGCAATGTGATGAGCTATGGTGGATCAAATGCTAGAATCAACATCATTAAAAAAGAGATTAGACGATAATTAAGACATGATTAGTGAGAAATTAACTGATAGCTTAATGTAGGCATGGGTAATCAAAAACCAGCATTAACAAAGAGATTAGATGATAATTAAGACGTGATTAGTGAGCAATTAATTGATAGCTTAATGTAGGCATGGGTAATAAAAAACCAGCAAATTCTCATTAGGCCAATGCCTCAATTTATAGGGTTTACATCCAAGCATCTAATCCCACTGAGTTCTCCTTGATTCACTCCACCTCTTTTGCTTGATTCTCTCCACGTCTTCCCAGAATATCTCCACACCTCCTAAATCTCCTCATGCTACCCTTTATTCTCTCCCAATAGATACTTCTCACCTTTTCACATGTTCTCTCACATTTACAGATTCTCTTTTAAAGCCTCTTACCAAGGGCTTGTTCCCACACACACCCTATTCACTTGTATATTTCAACAGGTCACACATGGGAAATGGAGAGTCAAGAGTCACTTGAGGGCCCTCCTATATAATAGGGGCATGGGGCACACTCAAGGGATGTTCTCTTGTGTAGAGGATTGTATCTACATTCTTGCCATTTCACTATATTGAGCTGAGTGCTGTTGTATTGGAGTCATACCTCTTGGTGGTATGGGACACCAAGGTTAGGTATGTGGGAAAGTGTGTGTCATGTATGTTTGATCCTTGACCTCAAGGAGAGGTCCATCTTGGGCAGGGTAGGCGGGTGGCGGAGGGCGTCGGTGAGGACGACTAAAGGAGGGCTCGACAAATCTCAGATCCTGTCGGAGGGCAATTGTCGCGTGCGACCACCAACTAAAGGTATGCAGGTGCTAACAAGCTTGAACAGGGTAGGCGGGTGGCGGAGGGCGTCGGTGAGGACGACTAAAGGAGGGCTCAGCAAATCTCAGATCCTGTCGGAGTGCAATTGTCGCGTGCGACCACCAACTAAAGGTATGCAGGTGCTAACAAGCTTGGGCGATGAGCATCATGAACACCTTCGGTGGAAGCGCATCGTGCACACGAAATGTGCCATTTGATGCTTGAGCACTCCCAACAGCCTTGCTACAACATTATATGAGTCATGCCTCCACATAGTCAGCCAGCCTCACTCTTTTTGCAATTACGCATTGCATGCCCCCCATCTCTCTCAGAGTCTCTCCAAATTCGTGTCTTCACAAGCTCAGGTAATCAGGTTGCTAAAAAGTCAATGATTCACAACTTCTACCACGAGCAGAGCAAGAAGCAACTATGGTTCATGTCTATCTCTCCATAATGCCAGTGCTTTGGCAGGTCCATGTAGTATGTGTCAGGGTGTTTTTGCCACTTTTCACATGCTAGGGGATTAGGCAATGGTTATGGATGGTAAGCATTTTTCTTTGATGATCTGCATGGTATCTTGATGCATGATTATTAATAATTGTGTACATGTCTTTTGCAGACTGTGGATTCTGATAGATATATGTGATGTGCAAGACTTTGATGTTGTTATGGTTTGAATGGAATTTTTTATGATACTTATGGGTAAGAGGCAAGGTTTCATGATATTTAGTAGCTGAATATTGGAACTTGAATATTGTAATATTTTTGGAACTTTAATATTGGTGAGCAATCATGCATGGTAAACAGAAAACACTCCTTAATGCTCGATTCACAAAAACCCCTAAGCTTTCATTCAAACATAGGAAAAGTGTCAGTAGTGTTGATACTGATGAAGTAGAAGAAGAGATTGTTGAAAATGTGAGTGCTGAAGAGGGAACTAGAATCCGAAAAGCAAGGAGAAGTTAGATAGAAGCATGGGGGGGGGGTTGTTTTTGAGTGGGCTTATTTTGATAGACAAAGTGGAAGAGTGTTTTGAACTATTTATAAAAAGCAAAAAAATAACAAGAGTGAATATGGGACTAGTGGTTCAATCAATGTACAACTGAGTGCCATTAAACAACATGATGATTCTAGAACACATAAGTTTGCTGCATATGCTCAAGGATATGCTCAAAAAGCCTTGGAAGAAGGCATGAAAAAACAAATGAGGAATGTTGAAGACAGTGTTGCATGTATTTTTCAAGTTGCATATTTCTTGGCAAAGCATGACATTGCTTTTTTGAAGCACCTGTACTTGTTAGAATTGATTCGATGTTGTGGGGCTCCTAGTGTGCCAGAGCAACTTTACAACAATGATAAGGTTGCTACAGTTTTTGTTGGTTTTACGGTAGATTCTATAAAAAAGGAAACAATTTACAGGCTAAAACAAAGCCCTATGTTTGGCATCTATGTGGACGAGTCTACAGGTATTTCAAATGCAGAGCACAGTTTATGGTAGCTATATGTATTGTCATGAACCACATGCATCTTTTTTATGTTTGTTGGAGGTTGAAGATAAAATAGCCAAAGGATTATATGCGTTGTTGGATGATTTCTTCAAACTACATGAAATAGATGTGTCAAAATCTGTTAGCTTTGGGTCAGATGGGGTGTCTATCATGGTTGGTAAAGGTAAAGGTCTTACAACACTTTTAAAGAAATCAAGTCTATATCTCAGTCTATCCATTGTGTGTCACATCCAACCCATTTATGTGCAAGAGATGTAACAACACTTTTAAAGAAATCAAGTCTATATCTTAGTCTATCCATTGTGTGTCACATCCAACCCATTTATGTGCAAGAGATGTAACAAAGCATAGTGATTATGCTCATAAAATTGATGCAACTTTGAATGATGTTGGCTCATTCTTTTAAAAAAAAGTCCCACTCGTATTGCTAAATTAGTCAAATTGGAAGAAGAGTTTGATTGCCCTACATTACATATGAAGGGTATTCATAAAGTTTGTTGGCTAAGTTGGCATAGGGTGATGTGTACTACAATTGAGGTTTTGGAGCCTTTGCTAGAATTTCTCAAGGTTGAGAACTTTGCTTGTTTTCAGAGAGTGCACACATTTAAGTTCATATATTGTTTGCACTTTCCTTGCGAGTGGCTAGAGTATGTTACACACTTGAGTCTTGCTTTCAAAATGATTTTGTTGATGTCACGGCAATTTCTAGTTTCATAACTGCAAAAATTGGTGCTATGAAACTCAAATTCATTGTGGATCCTTTGATTTACATGAATGCATGGCAGCATGATAGTAAGGATTTTCCTTTGATCCCCAAATATGGATCAAAAAATGGTCAACTTGTGGCACTTAGAGCATCCATCAAAGGTGATCATTTCAAAGGAGTCAAAATCGAGAGGTGTGCCCCATAGGTTCTACCCTTGTAATTGCAATAGGGTTTCAAAAAGAGTATTGCACACTGCTAATGGATTCCTTAAAGCAAAGACTTGTGGACAAAGCGCTCTTGGCCAACTTAAAGATTTTATGTCCATTTTCAATTCCAAGTGGGGAGATTTTGAAAGCATATGGGGTTGAAGAAATGAATTCCTTGGTTGACTTTTATGCACGTCCAAAAGATACAGTCAATGGAGAAATGTGTGTAAACCTTGTGGATGAGAGATGCATAAAAAGGAATTTCAAGTGTTCAAAGTGCAAGCAGCTTTGGATTGGAAAAATCTCCCTTTGCGTGAAACTTGGACACGCATACGTTGGCATACTTTGCTTAAGGAAAAATATGCAAACTTATTGTGCTTGAGTCAAATTGCCATGATCCAGTGCTCTAGTATACGACAATTTGTGAAAGGGCTTTTTCTACACAAAATAACATCAAAACACGTTTAAGAAACAAACTTGAGACAAGAAGTTTGGAATCATTATTGCATATATCAATTGAAGGACCAAATGTGGAAGATTTTGATATTGTTGAAGCTATGGAGGCATGGAGGAATGCTTCCAATACATCAAGGCATATCTATGGAACTACACAATACTAGTGAGTATTATTGGACTAAGATTAACATTGGGTTTTTTTTTGGCAATATTTGTATATTCTTACTTTTTTCTTATGCAGGATATCGATTTTTTGACCATAAAGTTTGGAAGAAAATAAAATCGTTTTTGACCATCGATTGTTGAACATGGTAATGTAAAATGATCTTATAATCTTACACTAACCTATAATATAATGCATTATTTTTTTAATCTTTGTGCAGATACTGAAGAGTCAATTAACGGAGTATCACAATATGTTCCACATAGTATCAATATTTTATTTTAATCTTTCCCAAAATTTTGTATCCATAGTATCTATGCTTTTTAGCATATCCTATGGACATTGCTACTTTACTTCGGCTATCGAAAGCTATCATGGAAGAATGCTATCTTTTTGCTTATCTATAGTAGTTTAACCACTCTATGAAGCCTTACTTTAAAGGATGCCAAATGCCTTTGTATGAGCGAGAAGTTTTCTTTTGTATGAGTGAAATTTTGATATTAATAAACGACTCTTTGGTTGTTTATATTTGTCATAGATGACAAAATATTCATATAAACTTTTTGAATGTTTACTTTTTGAAATGCAAACTTTTTGAATGTTTTGAAATGCAAAGCGAATGGTAGATATTGGAAAATAACTTTTAAAAATGGTTGATAGTCAAGTTTAAAAAAATTTAAGTGTGAAATTTTGAAAAAAAACGTTTTAAATTATTCATCTAATTGAAAAACCTTAGCATAGTTAAAGCCAAAGGTTTTTGTATTGGTTGTAAAAAATGTTTTTCGTGAACACTGGCCATTCTCCTCATCTCCCTATTGAGATATCACCCGATTAAACCAAATAGAATGAAAACTATTACAGACTTAACTTGAAGAAATCAACGTTTTTTTCCTAACCGAAATCAGGCACAGCCGTTGATCTAATCATTTGAGAAAGTCTTCAGGTTTTTATTTAACTACTCGCATTCTAAGCATATTCCTATATTTTCAATTTCAATTATTAAAACTCTACTGATTCCAACCTACCCCATCCGGCCCATGGGTTTTAGCCACCACCCACCCAACCACTGGAATTGGTAGAACTAGACAATTACTCACCCGCCTATAATTGAATGCCTTTCTTAACTTTTGCTTTCGAATACAGATACACACACTCCTCTTTAAAACTTTAACTTATAAAACAATCCATTGATAAATAGTTATTGGTTTACAGATGTCATAACTCAAAATTTCCATCCAGTCCCTTGTTTAAAAAAAAAAACAGTATCACTCTAGACTCTCCGTTGAGACCAGTCAGTAACGAGATCCAGTAACAAATTACAATAATCATTTGTCCATCATCATACAATCTTCCATGACATACGCATGGGTGTCGTAGGCACCGCGAGCCCTTACATTGTTGAAATTTGAGCTAAATGATGAGCTATGGTGGATCATACACTAGAATCAACATGATTAACAAAGTGATTAAGAAATGATTAAGACGTAATTAGTGAATAATTAGCAGATAGATTAATGTAGGCATGGATACTAAAAAACCAGCAAAATTCTCATTAGGGCTATGCCTCAATTTATAGAGTTTACATCAAGCATCAAATCCCATTGATTTCTCCATGATTCACTCCCTGAATATCTCCACCTCTTGCCTGATTCTCTCCACCTCTTCTCTTTTCCCTGAATATCTCCCAGAATATCTCCACACTCCTAAATTCCCTCATGCTACCCATTATTCTCTCCCAGTAGATTCATCTAACCTTTTCACAGGTTCTTTCACAATTACATCTCCTCTTTTACAGCCTCTATCCAAGAGCTTGTTCCCACACACACCCTATTCACTTGTATATTTCAACACCTCCCCTCAAGTGAATAATCCTAACACACCTGGACCCTATACCAAGTTTGCCTCCCCTTACTTGGTAGTCCGCGACCAGTGTCTACTCCTCCCCTCAAGTTATCTCAGCACACCTGGACCCTGTATCAAGTTTCTCTCTTACTTGACAGTCCGTGACCAGTGCCTCAAGTCCCTAAACTCCATAGTCCTTGACACTCTCTCTCTCAATGTGTCCAAGGCTACTATAAGTGCCCGCGACCTTGACTAAAGTGCTCACACATACATCTACCACTTGGCCTACATCATCGGGGCTCAGAGGTGGTTTTACTTTATTGGGGCAGGTTACATTGGGTTGTGGGCTCTCTCTCTCTCTCTCTCTCTCAGAGATTTTCACATGGCTCCTCACTCTTTGGAGCCTCACATCTTCTCTTTTCTTCAGTCTTCTTCTCGTGGCAGCATCTCTCCACGCGTCCGTCTCTTCTTCCAGTCTTCTCGGGGCAGCTTCTCTTCTTGTGGAAGCTTCTCTTCTCGTGTCCATGTCTTCCTTCAGGTCTTCTTCTCGGTGTGGATCCTCTTCTTGGGAAGAGATATTCTTCTTCTTTCATGGCTGGGGCCATGAGCTCGTCCGTCAGGTCTTTTTGCTCCATGTGAGCAACATGTTTCAATGTTTTGCTGGCAGTTCCTTTGGGCTTTTTATGTTTATCTTTTGTCATTATGCAATTCAAACCCAAATTTATGCGGGAGGTCTTACCTCTTGCCTTAATCTGGACAAGGGCAGTGTCTGTTTCCATTTTTACACTGATAAAATGTGCCCAATACATAATGCGTATAGCATTCATTCTCATGCACATTCCAAATGCAACTCTGGCTGTGAATAATCTTGTATTTGAATGAGATTTACAGGCATTAACCAAGGGTTAAATGCAAAATGTTGATTTTCACAAATTTTATCAGCACAATTTTCCAGAAATTACACTAAATTAAGGGTAACCAATTTGTACGGGATGGTTGGAGTATCAAACCAACTCCGATTTGCAATCTGAAGCTTTAGGGATCTGTATCAGATACCTAATGGTTAATTTGAACCCTCAATTGCACCAAAGTACAGTGATTAGCACTGATTAATCACTGATTAGCAAATTAATGCTCTGGTTTGTGTGCAGAAAACAGAGTATGCGGGGAGCCCAGATCTGGTGCCTTCCACTTCAAATGAGCTCAAATGCTTTCAAAGGCATCAATAGCAATGAGTCTAGTAGAGGATTAAGCCAAGAAACACAAGATTTGACCAAATAATGAAAGCTTAATCTCTGTTTTACCAAAGTCACCTGCAGATTTGATGAAGAGCTTGGATCTCTCTGTAGGCTTGATGAAATTGATTTCTGTCTTCACCAGCTTGTAGAGCATGCTTGATTACCCCTTGGTCTAAGAGGAATTATCTCAATTTGATTTGATGAGCTCAAGATCTGCAAATTACTCAGAAAATTCAGCGCTGGAAAAACGCCGATTTCTCCTAAACGCTTTCGCGTTTTGCTGCGCCGTTTGATGTGCTTGTAGCTAGATGTGTTAGCTAGCTTGTGTTAAGAGGGCATAGCCTAATATTGAATGTGCATGGAGAATAGAGTCCTCCACTGGGGCTGGGGGTGAAGGGGAAGAGTGAAAACTCACTAAAAACTGATTTTTTTTGCTAATTACTTACTAATCCTGATTAATTCACTAATGGGCTCATAAATCTGGTTGATTCTAGGCATGGCTCTGATACCATGTTGAAATTTGAGCTAAATGATGAGCTATGGTGGATCATACACTAGAATCAACATGATTAACAAAGTGATTAAGAAATGATTAAGACGTAATTAGTGAATAATTAGCAGATAGATTAATGTAGGCATGGATACTCAAAAACCAGCAAAATTCTCATTAGGGCTATGCCTCAATTTATAGAGTTTACATCAAGCATCAAATCCCATTGATTTCTCCATGATTCACTCCCTGAATATCTCCACCTCTTGCCTGATTCTCTCCACCTCTTCTCTTTTCCCTGAATATCTCCCAGAATATCTCCACACTCCTAAATTCCCTCATGCTACCCATTATTCTCTCCCAGTAGATTCTTCTAACCTTTTCACAGGTTCTTTCACAATTACATCTCCTCTTTTACAGCCTCTATCCAAGAGCTTGTTCCCACACACACCCTATTCACTTGTATATTTCAACATACATCGCCTGGTTAGAACCCTCCAAGATCCTCCTTAAGTGTCCTGGCACTTCACTCAGGGATCGCTTCGTTGGCCCTTGTCCATCGTACTGGAAGTGCACCATTTTAACTGTACCGAGGCTGGTCTCAAAACTTGGGCAGGCTTTGCCGCGTGAGCTATCCTTTGAACACTCCCCGCTAGCTGTTTTGCAACCGAACTTCCCTCAAAAAAACACATACCAAATGCTCCCTCCAACATTCTGGTGTAAGACAGTCCTTTAAGAAAACGGGGTTTCTATGCAAGTTTTCAGTTTGATTTTCTTTTGAATACAATGAGTATATCTTAAATCAGTATCCCCAAAACTTCTTGATTGTAATTCTGAATTTCATAACAGAATTCCTCGAATTCTGTAACCTTGATCCACATATCAATTCGAAGGGTCTCAAACTTATGAGAATAACACTTTTACAATAAAAAAATTTCCATTATGCATCTTTCTATGCATAGAAATTAAATTTAATGAGAATAACACTTTAACAATAAAAAAATTTCCATTATGCATCTTTCTATGCATAGAAATTAAATTTAATGAAAATAACACTTTTATAATAAAAAATTCCATTATGCATCTTTCTATGCATAGAAATTAAATTTAATGAAAATAAAATTATTTAAAAATTTCCATTATGCATCTTTCTATGCATAGAAATTAAATTCAATGAAAATAACACTTTTATAATAAAACAATTTCCATTATGCATCTTTCTATACATAGAAATCAATTTTAATAATTAATATCAGTGATATCCAGCATATTCATAGGTGAATATATACGTGGAGTAAATTAGAATATTTCTTTTAGAATGCACAAATGGTGGGAATGACTCTTTTGGAATAACATAAAAATAAACTTTCGTTTCCATAAAATTTTGGAAAATTTGATCATAACCTCCTTTATATGGCTGACCATTTCTCATTTTTATCATTCTAATTTCAACTTAAATTAATCTAATCTAGATGTATAGAACTCTAATCTTGTCAATTTTTAGAATTCAAGAGAGTAAACAATAAGAAAAATTTAATTAATCATTTAACTAATCTTTCCAGGATTAAGAAGGGCTGAATTGTAAAGAAGAGAAGGGGGTGGCCTTTTCATCAAGGTATAGCATTAGAATTTACTTCAATCAACTATAAAACAAGAAAATCAAGGAGGCGAATAAAAAATTTCAAGCGCAAGGGACGTGCGCAGGGGAGGGTGTGGTGTGGTTTGGTTGTTGGCAGAAATTAGTGGGGAGGCGGAGTGATTATCAGAAATTGGGGGGCAAGCAAGCAACAAACAGTAGGCCTACAAGGGGGCGAGCAACAACCCAACAATCGGGACGGTGAGCCAGTGCTAGGGGGTAGCAAAAAATGGGCAAAAGGGGACAGGACAAAGGATTTGACTATAGAAGAGGCAAGGAAAAGAAGGGCGAGTAGGAGTCCAATGGAGGTAGTCTCAAGTAGGGTCAAAGCTTGTAGCACCCATGAACACACACCATACGACGGCCCACTCGTGAGAGAACCAAGTAACAACCCATTCAAAAATAAGGCAGCACAGCAATTTCCCTTCTTTTTGTTGTTGCCTTTGGGAAGAGGGAGGAGGGGTTTGGGTGCCAGCACCCAAACCCCCCTTCTTCCCAAAGGCAACAATAGGTATTTGATTTTATCCCTCTCCATTGCTTCCCATTCTCAAGCTCACTCTTTCATTTTCTCACTCACTCCATTCTCTCACTCTCTCTTTCGTCTCTATGTTTAAAATCAAAGATTTCATCATCTCAATAGGTTTTCAACATGGTTCATGTCATCATCAAAAGCACCCTAAAACACCACGTTCATCTTAACCAACAATAGTAGGATTAGCATGTGACTACATGCCTATTACATCCTTATCTATGTTGAAAATTTTTGTGTTGTTGGTAGGTGCCACATGGTAATCAACATGTGTGTTGATCGACGAATACACATGTTGGTCCGCGATATTGACATTGTGTGTCCATCTGACGAACACCTTGATTCTTGTATTTTTGTTTCAGAATTTTGTATATGTTTATTGCATTATGGATATATGTATATATATAGCATGTACATGTGTTTAAGTGTTGCATCCTAGGATAGTGTTGTCTCAATGTTGTCACATGTTGCATCTATATTATATATTATATAACACTATGGGGAAGATCCTTGCATGTATTTGCCTCATTTCCTCTTCTATCGTATAGTACTAAGAGAACTCAAGTGTGGTAGCATATCTTGGTTGAAAAGTAGTAATCCCACCTCATGTGGCACACCAAACCATTATTCTATTATGTCTTACCCAACCTCCCATCCTCTATGAAACCTCTCCCACAACACCCCCTCCCCCCCGGCACACAGGGCGGGCGCCTCCCATGCTAAATGATCTAACTCCAACTATATTAGGAAAAAAAAACAAGAAGCCCCATCCTCTCTCTCTCTCTCCCCCCAAACCTGCATATTGTTGGCTCAAATATTTTTTTCTACTCAAGCTTGGGCCTTCCATGGAGTACCATGGAGAGCTATATAAGTGTACGCTACTTATCATTATCCATGGAGTACCATGGAGAGCTATATAAGTGTACGCTACTTATCATTATCCATGAGTGTTTCTATCTCTAGAATCAGTGTGTAGCTTCTTAAGCTATTGTATTAGTGTAAGGCTAGATTTCTACACCCTTTTACAAAAGATGAAGGGGGTTCACACGGTGGTACACTAGTTGCATATAAGAAACTTATCATTAATCATTAAGAAACCAAAAAAGCTCATAATTAGAGTTTTTTTGTGGCACCCAAGAGTCCCTTGCAACATGCCATAATGAGTAGACAACAAACCTAGAGGAGAAAATCTTCAAGTTGCATCTAGAGAAGACATTATTCAATGTTCAACTTTATATATTGAAAGTGCATCTAGGAACACTAGAGAGACATGCAACTTTGGAGATTAAGATCCAAACAAAAGAAAATGACATCAAGGTTAAGGAAGATTTGAGAGAGATAGTTAAGTAGATCAAAACAAAATTTATAGTCAAAGACAAGGAAAGTTGATTAAGGGAGGTGCTAACCCTCAAATCCACATGGGCAGAATGGTACAAGGAGGTTGATATCTTCTAAGATGTGGGAGAATATATTTTCAAGGCTAGACTGAAAATGGAATGAAAAACTCATGTATAAGACAACTTGAGTAGTCAAAGAAATTAGAAGGTGAAAAATTGGCCAAAGTTCACAAAGAAGACAAATAGATAGTTATCCATGATGGAAGATCTCTCATTAAATATTTTTGAAACAAACCTAAACCCATTAAGACTAAATATGTTGTAATCAAATTTTGGAAAGGTCACAAACAAGACAAATGGATAATTATCCATGATGGAAGAGCCCTCATCAAAGATTTTTGGAAACAAGATTAAACCTATTAAGTCTTAAAACAACGTAATATTGATGCATGCATTGACAATGCAGCTTCACTACGTTCCTAGTAAGGCATCTCTTTTTCTATTTCCTTTTCTTTTGTTACTCTCAACAATATCTATTTTGTTTAAGACCTTCAAGATATTTATGCTTGTACATGATCTCATAGGTAATTTTGGCTTCATAATGGGTCTCTTAAATGTTCGGTGCAGGACTAAAGTAGGGCAAGTGTATGGAATTTTGGTGAGCTAGATCCTTTTCCATTACCTTTTGCAGATACTCTGCTAGATTCAGTTGCAGGGCATCAAATGTATAGTTTTCTGGATGGGTTCTCAGGATATAATCAAATCACGATGCACCGTGATGATGAACACAAAATAGCCTTCATTACAGAGTGGGGAGCATTTGTGTTCACAGTGATTAAAAAATGGACCACCAGCTTTCTCAGAGGTGGCAAGTAGAGTGTTTGAGCCCTATTTGTCTTCTTTTATGAGGGTATTTATGGATGATTTCTGTGTGTTTGGATCCAAAGAGATGCATTTGGAGCACTTGAGGAAAGGTTTTGAGAGATGCAGGAAGTATGGTATGTCATTGAATCCATACAAATGTGCAATTGCAATTAAAAGAGGAGTTTTGTTGGGCCACATAATTTCAGAGGAAGGTATACAGGTGGATCCAAGAAAAATTCAGAGCATCATAAAGTCCAAGAGCCCAGTGAATCTGAAGGAAACATCTAGGTTTGTGGGTCAGATCAAGTGGCACAGCAGACATTTAAGATATTTGTCAGATGTATGTGCACCCTTGTCACATTTAACCAAGAAAGGAGTAGAATTCAGGTGGTCAGAGGCCCAAGAAAAGGCATTTCAGACTTTAAAGAAGATGATGGTGGTAGCTCCGATTTTGCAGCCTCTTGATTGGTCTTTACCATTCCATGTATTTGTTGATGCTTCAGACATTGCAGTAGGAGCTGTTCTTATGCAAGCAAAAATCAAGAATTGGTTCAGACCTGTCTACTATGCAAGTAGAATGCTTACTTCAGCTGAGAGGAATTACTCAGTTTTTACAGAGAGAGAAGCTTTGGGCATGGTGTTGTTTTTACACAAATTTCGACATTATCTCTTGGCTAACAAAGTCTTCTTCCATGTTGACCATCAAGCTCTATTATTTCTTGTGAAGAAACCACAGTTGACAGGAAGGTTAGCAAGATGGATGTTGTTGTTGCAAGAATTTGACTTTGTGATAGTACATACTCCAGGGAATCAGCATGCTATGGCAGATTATTTAAGTAGACTTGAAAGTAAAGAAGATGCTACAGGAGTTAATGATTATTTCCCTGACTCTGATCTGTTTGTTGTTCAGAGCTAGAGCTCTAACTCCTTTTATGATCAAATGCTGCTATTTCTCCTTTTATGATCATAAAAGGAGTCAGAGCTAGAGCTCTGACTCCTCTTATGATTAAATGCTGCTATTTCTCATTGATGGATTGTTACCAGAAGAGATGAGTGTGGATCAGAAAAGGAAGTTTGTGCTGAAAAGCAAACCATTTTTAGTCATTGCTGGAGCATTGTATAGAAAGGGGATAGATCAGATAATAAGAAGATTTGTTCCTGATTTTGAACAAGCAGTAGTGGTACAAGAGGCACATGCAGGGTTGTCTGGAGGTCATTTCTCAAGGGAAATAACAGGAAAGAAGATTTTACAATTAGGTCTATGGTGGCCAACAGTTTTGAAGGATGCTCACACATATGCCAAGGAATGTTTGGTTTGTCAGCAAGTGGGCCAACCCAATTCTAAAGATAGGATGTCAGACCACCCTGTGCTACCTTTAGATCCATTTCAGAAATGGGGATTAGATTTTGTGGGTCCTATTAAGCCAAAAAGCAAGACAGGTAAGAGTTTGTTCTGGTGGGGCTACAGATTACTGTACTAAATGGGTGGAAGCAGTGGCTCTCAGAGACAATAAAGCAACTAGTGTGGCCAAATTCTTGTATAGTAACATCATGACAAGGTTTGGATGTCCCATTGAGCTTGTCATTCAGTGATCAGGGAACACACTTCTTGAATGATGTTATCAGAGAGCTGACTCAAACCCATATGATTTTGCATAAGAAGTCCACTCCCTATCATCCTCAGGCAAATGGATAGGCTGAGAGTTCAAACAAAATCTTACTTAAAATCATCAAGAAGATTGTTCAGGACAACAAGTCTGATTGGGATATGAAATTGGACTCAGCTTTATGGTCATTTCAAACAACTTTTAAAGTAACCCCACTGGAATGACTCCTTTTAGGCTTGTTTATGGGTTAGAAGCAGTAGTACCCATAGAGTTTATGGGTTAGAAGCAGTAGTACCCATGGAGTTTATGGTGCCTAGCTTGAGAGTTGCTGCAGAAAGCAGACTCCCACTCAGAAAATCTCTGATCTATAGACAGCACAATCTGAATCAGTTGGAGGAAGACAGAGCAATGAGTGCTTATGTTTCAGAGATTATTCAAAAAAGGAGACAAGCTTGGGTAAATAGAAATGTCAAGTTCAAAGTCTTCAAAGTGGGAGATTGGGTCATGCTTTACAATTCCAAGTTAGGGCCACACCCAGGGAAGTTGAGGCTCAGGTACATTGGGCCCTACAGAATTGAAAAAGACTTAGGGCAAGGAACCTTCATGCTTTCAGATGCCTTTGGAACATTGGTACCAAAGGGGGCAAATGGGTTTAGACTTAAGCCATTTATGGGCACTCCCCCTGTAGTTCAGAGTACATGTTCAAATCAGGGCGGAGTAAAAGATCAGAGAATAGAGGAAATTCAGAGCTTGTGTGTGGATCAGAGTCCGCTTGGATTTTTAAATTTGAACGATGGGGAATACATTTCACACGAGTCGGCTGTCAATTGGCTTGATTTAACTTTTTGTCCGCCGACATTATTTGCGGTAATGGCCGACGTGATGCATGAGAATCCCTATAAACTTGCACCAGTGAGGGGACGGCATGCACGAATTCATCCAGCCCATTCTAGCAGTGTATGGAAGGGGGAATGCGAGAGGTGACATCTGCATTTCAAAGGCATCCATTCCAGAAGCCTCATTGTGCTATGTACTATGTGCCTCATTCTTCTTCTCTTTGTTCTCCTTATTTCCCTGCTCACATGCCCTGTAGTTCTACCACTAGGCCGGACCTTCTTGCTCTGAATACAGTTAGGCAGAGGTTAGCCATGGTGAAGGGTAAGCACCCTATGCAGCAAGGGTGACCTAAGGCAGAGACCACATTAGTTCGACGGTCCCTGCGAGAGCATTCAGCGCCAAGCAAAGAAGTGGAGCAGTGTTTTAGTTCGGATTCTGAAGAGACGGAGCAATAGGAGGAGACTTCTTTGAAGGATATTTCTATTGCTGTGGGTAGCCTGATGGAGAACTTTGTACCTTTTAAGTACAGCATGGATTTGGAGAATAATGCAAACATTCAGTGGCTTACTTCAATTGGGTTGATCGGGTATGCAAAGTTAGCCTGGGTTGAGTGGCAAGACAATATATATGCTCCCACACAGCTAGCTTTGCTGAGAAAGACAGAGGGAGTACTCAAAGGAGGTACAAGGATAACCCCAGCTCTGATTTCTCAGGTATTTGAGTTACCTTTTAACCCAGGTTTGGAAGCTTTGAATTTAGTTTTTGATGAGGATATGGAGAGAGAATTTGGGAATCCTGTGGGCTCCATGCATTATTATCATTTGAAGATAGTAGAAGCCACCAGGAAGCAGCAACTGCGATGGTTTATGGAGTGTGTTCTTTTACTCCAGAAGGTTGATTATATGTCAAAAGAAACTTATATATCTTTAGCTGCCCCCAGCAAAGGCAGGAGTAGATGTGGATTGGGCCATTGTGGTACATCAGAGGATTATGATTGAAGTGGGAGAGAAGGATAAAAGGAGAGCAGCTTCACATACAGTGGCTCTGAATCTGAAGAGGAAACTTAGGGATAGACAGTTGACAGAGGAGGAGCAAAAAACAGCAGGGTGTCTCTTGGAGGCAGGTTATAGTTTGGAAGAGGCTACAACTTCTGTGTTGCAATCTGGGATAGATGATGATGATGAACCATTTTTAAGGACAAAAGTCTCTGGGATAGGGCAATCTCCGACTCTTTCTCAAACCAAGTTGGCGAAGAAGATGCAATTGAGTGAAAAGGAACATGTGGCAGGAGGTAGCAAAAGATCTGATCTTTTGAAGATGCAAGGGATGCCTTAGAAGGTGACTCCGTTGGCAACTAAATCTGATTCAGAGCAGTCTTGGACAATCACTTCAAAAAATGTGGGAGATACTCTTGAAATTCTGAAGAAGTTTTGTCTGTAGCAAGTTGAAAAGATTAGGGAATATCAAAATAGAGCTTATGCGAAAGAGCAGTTGCAGAAGGCTAATGATCAATTTAGACAAATGCTTGTAGAAAAAACTCAAGAAGTTGAATTGTTGCAGAATCAGATTAAAACTCTGAATGCTGACATGGCTGAGTTGAAAGTTTCTTCAGCTAAGGAGATCTCTGAATAGACTAGTCAGTTGGTTAAGAATAGATTGTCTCTGAAGTTGTTTGAAGAATGGACAACATCTTTGAAGGATAGTGTAGAGTCAGAGATGCAAAGACTTCTTGAAAGCCAGGTGGAGCTTGAAATAGAGAATAGGATGCTTCTAAATAGATTGGAACCCTTAGAATAGATGAAGGAGCAAATATTAAGTGAGCATGAAGAACTATCTATAGGAGGTGTTCTGGTCTCTGAAGCAGATGTGGGGAGAATCAAATCAGAAATGATTCAAGAGGGATCAGTGATATGGAAAGAGATCAAAGAAAGAATTGGGCAGCTTTGTTTTCAAGCCTTATCAGAACCTCAAAGGCGTTGTGAACACAATGGAGCAAGAGGTGAATTTGAAGTGCATTGCTCAACTGGAAGCTGAGGTGGTACAGCTTGTAGCTGAAAAGTCCAAATTTCAGAGCAAGGTGGATGAAACAGAGGATATGCTGGAATATAAGACGCCGAGTGGTTTTGCTCTGAAAAGCACAATCAGACGAGAGGAGTCTCATATGATGGGGATAGAAAGTCCAAGTTCTAATCCTTTTAAGGTTGTTAAGTTGAAATCGTCTGCAGGAAGCTGAAGAAGATTAGAGCCCTTTTTCAGACACATGAAGAAGGAGTAGGTGCTGCTGAAGGACAAACATCTAGAGCTGTTCAGACAAAGAGCTCTGATGAGCACGTGGGCTTGCTGATGGGTATGGATAAAGCTTTACCAGATGATGAAGACCT
This sequence comes from Cibotium barometz, assembly GCF_041138505.1. Classification (NCBI taxonomy): domain Eukaryota; kingdom Viridiplantae; phylum Streptophyta; class Polypodiopsida; order Cyatheales; family Cibotiaceae; genus Cibotium; species Cibotium barometz. The sequence goes on from NC_141056.1 coordinate 61,054,411, forward strand.
TGAGGCGGTGATCAACATTGCAAAGGAGATTCAAATGGATGTGGAAGCACAGCAGGAGCAGGTCTTAGAGATTCAGACTGACCAACAGGGTCAGGCTTAGTGATGCTCGGAATGTTTCCACAGTGTTTTTCAACACTACTAAAAAAAAAATAGACAAACACTAGGCATTTTCTTTTTAGAAAAATTTTATTTTGTTCTAGACACTCTCTTTACATGATCAGAGGTCTACTGCAGAACTCAGATTTTGCTGATCAGGGATTGATGGGTTCAGGTCAAATTTTTGGAAAAAATTTAGCCACCAGGCTGTGCCAAGTGTTGAGGCTTTATTATGTAATTCTTAGACCTTAGTCAAAGGGCTTGGGGGTTAGTTACGTGTGGATGTACCCTTTGGGATCTAAACCAAGTAGTTATTACCCTAACAATTGTATCTAGGGATAAGAAGGATGAAACGTTGATTCTGAATGAAGGAGAAGTTCTGCTATGTCTTTGCTCAGTGTTTATTATGTCTTTCTTGATGTTTGTGCAATCATTATGCTGTCACGATGAATCAGAGTCTGCGCTCTGATGTGCTTTGAATGGTGTTGAGAGATGTATTATTTATTAATGCCTTGTACAGAACCTTTTAGAGGGCCATGTACATGAATTGCATGTGGTGTGATAGTGGAGGTGACTTGTCAAAGTCCTGGGTTTTGTTTGATCACACTCATTGAGTTTTTGGTTGGTCAACAATGGCTTGTCATGTTTATGACCCAAGGTGAGACTACGTACTTCAATTTTTTCCTTTCTTTCATTTACCTTGAATGATAGAGCTGATTGAAATAAATTCTCTCCAAAATCTTATAGTGTTCAAGAGCTATTGACAATTGCCACATGCGAACTGAAGGAGGAGGATACAAAAAGCCAAGTACTATTTTGGGAAATGCTGAATAGCACAATGGAGCAATGCGGTTATGCACCCGCACACTTCTATGGGTTTATGGTGGTGGCTGATGAAGCAGGTTGCAATTGGTGTGCAGTTAGGACCGTTTTCAATGGGGGTCTGCACAACATTATGGAGGACAGGGAGCAAACGTGCTTATTCCATTGGAAACAAAGTTTGATGAAGCATGCTAAACAATGCGTGAAGGCAGAAAGTCGACAACACCATATTGACTTGTGTGAAGAATAGAGATTGGCAACCAATAAGGAGTCAGCTTTCTTAAAAAGTAAAGAGATTCGTGAGTGGTGGAGAAATGGACATGTTCATGAGGGAAAACTATCAATGATGGATACGTGGATGAGTTGGTGGGAAGTACGAATAGCACATTGGGGCAACCTCATGTCAAGGGTGAGAAATTTTATGGAGAAATGATATGTTGTATGGATGTATTTGCATTGGAGTCAATTTTGTGAATTCTTGTATGAAACCTCTTGTGTGCAGGTGGTCTTAAGCTCGGTGGATTTAGCACAAACCCCTCGAACAAACTTATCTGAAAGTGTACATGGGATTTGGCTTGCTGGTGAAGGATACAAGGAAAAGGTTAGCTTGTATGATGCGTGCATTTCAGATATGGCAAACGCTTTACTACAAAGTGCAAAGCAATATGCATATCAGATGGGGAAGCACAAAGGTGAGCGACCAAGCTTGAGAAAGTTGCTGGACAGGGTGGTAGCAAGGTCAAGACTGACACCACCACAAGTGGCTCACATGGTCCATGAAACAGTAGCTAATACTCCTATGTATGAGGAATCAAGGCCTCTACATGGAGATAAGGAGACTATTCACAACATAAGAGGGTGAGGACAACGGAAGTAGACCAATGCTCACATTGTCCAAGTTATGTCATACAGAGCAGACATCATCAAACCGGGGAACAGCAAGAAGAGTAAGTTTTGGAGATAGATCTAGAACAAATAGTGCAGCAAGTCCTGCTTCAAGGGGAGGACCAAAAAGTCCAATGACTGGAGGAAACAAAGATATCCGACATGAAGAGCCTAAACAACATTATGGCACAACGAGCGGAGGACAAATGCATGTAAAGGAAGAGGCCGTTGGATGCACAATGTGGGCCATTAGACGAACCCCATTGAACTCAAAAGTCAAATGTTTGGGAGGTATTGATGGAAGACTTAAGTGCAACTCGTACATACATGGAAGCTCTATTGGAGTTGTTGCCCCTAGCTCTTCTACTATTCAGAGCGACGACATCTTGGTCCGGGAGGGCCAAAGATGTTGTTGCCCCTAGCTCTTCTACTATTCAGAGCGACGACATCTTGGTCCGGGAGGGCCAAAGGCTCAAATGATGTGGTTTTGTCCTTCAGATGTTTCACACACATGGCATGTAGATCCAAACATAATATACAAGCCATCATACCTAGATATGTGGAAAGTGGATGTTGGGACCAACATAACCAGCCAAGAGGTAGAGAAATTAGTAAAGGCAGGGTTCAAGTTAAATGTTACTCATGAAGAACCTTTTGTGTCGGGGGTGGGAGAAACGTCCACACAAGCAGTAGGCAACAAAGAAAGTGACAAGAGGCCACATGATGCTACACAGAATACAAAGAGATCAACCAAGTGGAGGCATTGGATTTCCAAAGAAGCAAAAAAGAGGATTGGTAGTGCCGAGGCCATGACAGTGACAGTCCTTAATGAGAGTGCAATGCAGCTATCCCCCTACTCTATTTTTCATTTGGCATGTGAGAGTGGAGAGGACTATTTTATACACATCAAGGTACAACCTTGGTGTACATGTCCTGATTTCATGCAAAGAGAATCTAGAGGAAAGTCTTACGTTGCATGTAAGCATATCTATTTTGTCTTCTTGCGAGTTTTGGGATTACATAAGAATGAGGATATGGTAATGCATCAACCGACACTATCACCAGAGGAAGTGGACAATATACTATCACGTCCTCGAAGCAAGGATGTTTGTGCCTATACTTAAGCTTTAATCAAGCTTGTTTGTGCCTATACTTAAGCTTTAATCAAGCCTCTCATGTTTGTGCCTACTTAAGCTTTAATCAAGCCTTCCATGTTTGTGCCTACTTAAGCTTTAATCAAGCCTCTCATGTTTGTGCCTACTTAAGCTTTAATCAAGCCTTCCATGTTTGTGCTTACTTAAGCTTGTATAAGGAAATGTGAAGTCAATCTTTTTGTAAGAAAATTTCAACCAATATTATTTTTGTCTTGCTTTGGGATGGAGTATATTGTCACGTACTCTAAAGTCTTATTGTAGGTAGCTTGCGACGCTATGGTAAAGGAGTTGTACCAACCATATATCTTCTTGTAAGGGAAATGTGAACTCAATCTTTTTGTAAGAAAATATGAGCCGGGTATACTTGTTTTTACTTGTGTTGAAATAAACATTGGAAGAAAGGTACGTAGATAGGTATTTTTGTGCCTATATTTAAGTTTCTTGGACATAAAATGTGTGTTTATATGTAGGAAGGTAGTTATGTCATGCATGTATGTATGTATGTATTGTACAAATGTGTGTATATATGTATGTATATATGTAGGAAGGTAGGTAGGTAGGCAGGCAGGCAGGTAGGTAGGTAGGTAGGCAGGCAGGCAGGCAGGCAGGTAGGCAGGTAGGTAGGTAGGTAGGTAGGTGTGTTTGAGAATATACATGTATATATGTATGTATATATGTGAATGTATTTATTTCTCTTTCATAAATACTTACTATATAAAAGCTCACCAAAATGTATCATTTTTCTTACAAGCTCACATAAAACTATCTTATCTCCAAAAAGCTTGCCAAATAAAGCTCGCAAAAAAATCAAACCCCATAAGTACCATATAGCTTGCCAGTAATCCAGTATACCACGCTGGGATGAAGCTCATTTAATTTCCAGAGAATAAACCCCCCTAATATTCATCTCGTCGTGGGATGAGGACGGAAATCAATTCTTGAAAACTAAAAAGTTCTCTTGAACTATAATGGAGGTCTAAAATTGGTTATATTCCATGCCACCACCATTCAAGATCACCATCGATACCATATCATCGTCATCTATTGGTGATCTAATAGAAGAAAGGGCATCTATAAGCCATTAAACATTCATAGAGTAATTGTGTATACTCAGCTTTCCTTTAGTCACATTATGTAGCTCTTGCTTTAGCTACATCTTTGAATTTTGGTGTGTTGTACATCTTTTCTTAGGTGTCTCAAGCCTCCTTAGGCATTTGTGCATGTATATGCATAATCGTTGAGTCTATCACATGATAGACAACCAGTACAACATTTTTTATGTATTTCATGTCATGCTTTATATGTCAGCACTTTTGCTACTACTGAGGGATGGCATTTTCTTTGCTAATCTTTGTCTCGTTTTTATCACCCTGTGATGAAAACGAGCTCATCACTTGTGATGAAGTCCCAATATCCTTTTCCCATAAGAAAATTGGTCATCTTGAACTTCCATACTTGGAAGTTATTCTTTTCTACTCACAATCTGGGATAGACTATCAGCAAACATGATTACATGTAGCAACTTATTATAAGTAGTACTTGCCAAAACTTCCAGACTTGCAGTAAACCCACAATCTTCAACAGAGTGATATCATACTTTTGTTATTGCACTATATATGGAATAGTCACATAAACATACATGTACCAACAATAATCTATCTACAAATCTTAGATTCTTTGCAGCCAAATTTCTGCTCCCACTTTGCACGAAACTAGTGCTTCACAGAGTGCTTGCTATGTGAAAAACTTACAGAGCCAAAACAGGATGTAAAACATGTCACAAATTTAACATAACAACAACAAGGAGGATGCCTCAATCAGAGACAAATGACTTCCATGTCTGTCTCTAGCTCATCTACCAAAGGTGTTGCTCCAAAATTAAAGAGGGAAAGAGATGGAAATACCCTTGCCATGTACCGCTTCTTTGCTTGCTTTGTTCTTGTCTCTTACTTGGCTCCTTAGCTCTCACATGAACCAAAGCTCTGATACCATAAAGAGAATGCAAGGGAGAGGGAGAGCTTGAGTTTCTTACAAGAAAACACACACACACACACACACACAAGAGAGAGCAAGACACAAGAGAGAGATGGATGGCTGAATTCTCTTCTATTATCTTCTTCTCTTTATTGGAATTTATGGCCCCTCTACATGGCTTTAGTAGTGGACCTTAGTAGATTATTTCTCTAAGGTTTAGTAGCATGGCTTTAGTAATGGACCTTAGTAGATTATTTCTCTAAGGGTTAGTAGCTCCTTTTTGGATGGTCTTATTTTCAGCTTTTTATATGCCTTAGTGGAGAATCTCTACATCTTGCACTCTACTCTAGGCTTTGGGTGCTCACTTCTAGGCAAGTGATAAGCATCTTGATTAGGATTAGATCCTAATCCTCTCCTTAATCCTTTTGTACTTCAGTCTATTTAAAGGCTCCTCATCTAATGAAGACACTCTAAGCTTTTTACCTATTCACATTGTCATTATGCTCATATGATTTGTCTTTAGCTAATCTTGCCATGCTTAAGCATAGTCTTGCTTCCTAGTTCTTAATCCTTGCTCTAATCATGTGCTCAATTCATCCTTGAGCTCCCATGTTTTCTAACATGGTATCAGAGCCATGTAAGTCACCCTCAAGTTGTGTTTAGTCCCTAATCTCATTTGCTAATCATCTCTCATTAATTAAGTCACTTTTACCTCTTCTCACCATAGCCCATCTGCACCCACAGCTAAACTTTGCCTTGTTGTGCACAAACCACTTCACCAATGATCAAGCCCTCTTAGGGGCTTCAAACTAACTCTTAGGCGACCTTCTACGTGAAGGCACGAAGCAAAATGCATCTCACAGCAGGCGGAATCGCCATCGCCATCATGAAGGAAAAAATCTAATTTTTTACAAAAATTGAGCCAACCACTACAAATTGATCTAATTTCCCTTAGCCCCGAGGGTTTTCGGGTATGGCAAACATGCTTGTAGCATCAGATTTGGCTGAAAACGATTGCTTGTAGCTCCTCCAGCACTGTGGCAACTATAAAAGGTACTTTGGTCAAAATAGAGATTAAGTAATGATTTCTTTGCTTAATCAAGTGTTTAGGATGATGATTATCATGTGGACACATTGCTATTGAAGCATGTTGAAGCTTTTTTGAAAATGTTTAGTGAAAGGCATCCATTCTTTCACTCCAAGGTGGCCCAGTTTTTTGGTTTTTCAAAATAGTGAACTCAATCACTAATGAGTGATTAGTGGATATTAATCACTATTTTTTGTAAGCTCAACATGCCCTCTTCATGTGAGTCCAACAATGCAAAGTATGTCAAATATATTAAAGCCGTGAAGAAAAGTCAAATCCATCAACAAAGTTCATGCCAAAAACAAACCCACTTCTCGGATTCCATCATCCTATCTTGAAGTATTACATTTATATGGGGAAGGAAAATTTGATTTCCCATGCATGTAATTTGTTTGAGTGAGTCGTTTTTTCGGCATGTGAGAACACAAGGATAAAGGGCTTACTAAGTTTGATGGCACTAATTTCTTTACTTGGTCAGTCAAGGCAAATTTCCTTCTCATAAAGAAGGGACTTTGGAATATTGTCAATGGTAAGAACAAATGTCCAAACGGCAGAGACAAAGAAGATGAGAAAGTAGAATGGATAACTAAAGATGAAAAGGCACTTGCCCTTCTAGTGCTGAGTATGGATGATAATTTCATTCATCATATTAGTGCATGCAACACCTCCAAAATAGCATGGGATACATTGGAGGAGTTATTTGGAGCCAAAGGGAAAGGCACCTTAATGAACCTCATGATAGAATTTTTTGGGATAATGATGCAAGCTAATGAAAGTTTCTCAACTCACCTTAATAGGGCTAAAAGCCTTCTCTCTCAGCTTGCCGGTGAAGGAGAAGTTCTGAAAGATGAAATAGTCATTACTGTTTTGCTTTTAAAAGTTTACCTTCCACTTACACTTCCACTTACAGCACTTTGATCACCACTTTAAAGAATGTACCAGATCTAACCTTGAAAAAGGTAGAATCTTCTATCCTGGAATAAGAAAGAAAGATGGGCAAAGAAGGTCACTTCCAAGTTGACAATGCAATGGTAGTAAGCAAATCAAAAGTATCCTGCTCCCATTGTGGAAAGTCAGGACACAAAGTTGACACATGCAGGCTAAAGATGATATGCAGTTTTTGTGGTCTTACAGGCCATTCACAGAATTTTTGCTTTAAAAAGAAGGATAAAGCACACTTAGTTGAGGAAAAAGAAGTTTTGGCAAAGGAAGAAGAAGCAAATTTTGCTTCTATTGATTTTGATTGGGCTTTTTAAAGTCTTTCTTGATGTATGTTACCTCTGAGCACCACATGATGTAGCTCATGTAACTTTCTTAGTAGTAGTAGTGGGACTTTTGGATGGTTACCTCTGAGCACCACATGATGTAGCTCATGTAACTTTTTTAGTAGTAGTAGTAGGACTTTTTGTAGGTTACCTCTGAGCACCACATGATGTAGCTCATGTAACATTTTAGACATTTGCCTCCTGGGAGGGCAAATCTTCTTGGATAGTCCAATAGTTAGTGTTTGGAACATGGGAGGGTATTTTGGTATTCCTTCACACTTCTTGGCCATGTTGAGGTCCAAGGAGGGTATTGGAATTTATGGCCCCTCTACATGGCTTTAGTAGTGGACCTTAGTAGATTATTTCTCTAAGGTTTAGTAGCATGGCTTTAGTAATGGACCTTAGTAGATTATTTCTCTAAGGGTTAGTAGCTCCTTTTTTTATGGTCTTATTTTTAGCTTTTTATATGCCTTGGTGGTGGAGAATCTCTACATCTTGCACTCTACTCTAGGCTTTGGGTGCTTCTAGGCAAGTGATAAGCATCTTGATTAGGATTAGATCCTAATCTCCTCCTTAATCCTTTTGTACTTCAGCCTATTTAAAGGCTCCTCATCTAATGAAGACACTCTAAGCTTTTTACCTATTCACATTGTCATTATGATCATATGATTTGTCTTTAGCTAATCTTGCCAGGCTTAAGCATAGTATTGCTTCCTAGTTCTTAATCCTTGCTCTAATCATGTGCTCAATCCATCCTTGAGCTCCCATGTTTTCTAACACTCTTCTCTTCTTCTCTTCAACCATAAAAGTAAAGAGATTAGAGATTAGAGATTAGAGTAAAGAGATTAGAGATTAGAGTTCATACTATAAGGGAAAGTACTCTCCCACCATAACATAAAATGGTCTATCCATAGTGTAAACCTAACTATATAAGCTAGCAACATAACTATTCCATACTCTAGTAATCCAAATGTGGTTGTTGTCACATAGCTTATCGTCCACCACTGGTAGCATATCAACCATAATCTCACCAACCGTGCCACCGAGGCGGGTCATCAGTTTCCATATCAGTAGGGTTAATATCTTGTTAATCTCAATATTTCAATGCTCCTTCATTGGAGCTGCACCCAAAAATAGAGTAGTTGAACACCTTCTTCATAAAATTTAAGGTGTTGTTTATAGAGCCAATTGGCGAATTCGAAGTTTCTCCTTGCTTAAGGTAGATCTGAAGAAGCCTAGCCTTCTTAATTAGGGAGCACTCTACTGAGTGCTAGTTGTTTGCTAGGATCGAAGGCTTGGTGGATTTTAGGAAGTGTGGTTTGATGTGCTAGTTGTCATTTAGGTCAGGTTTGCATCAAAGGTCTTGGGTGATTCTAAGTCAGGTCTAAGAATTATTTCAAACAAGTTTAGTTTTTTAATTATTTTTTTTTACTGCTAGGCTCACGCTTGGGGGTCCAATTAAAAATATGTAAGTCTACTACGTGTGATTATTAGGAGGGGTTTTTTAAACCAACATTTTGAGAAAATTTTACAAAAATCTACTTACATAAGGGGGTTTTGAATGGAATTTGAAAAAAAAAACCCATAAGTTTATAAAGAAAAAGGGGTCATTTTATTAAGTCAAAATTCACAAAAGGGTATTTTTTAATGCCCTTTGAACACATGTTGTATGTAGGTAAATGTAAAATTACACCCCTCAAGGCCTCACGTGTCTAGGTTTATGTCTTTGGACTCTTGGCTCATGGCTCATGGCTCATGGCTCATAGCTCATAGCTCATGTGTCTAGACTTATGGCTCTCATCTCTCGCGTATCTAAAATCATAGCTTGTGGGTCTAGACTCATGGCTCATGGCTCATGGCTCATGGCTCACATGTATAGACTCACCGCTCACGGCTCACGGCTCATGGCTCATGGCTCTCGGTTCACATCTCTAGGCTCACGGCTCTCGGTTCACATCTCTAGGCTCACATCTCTAGGTTCAAATCTCTAGGCTCACATCTCTAAGCTCATGACTCACAACTCATGTGCCCTGGTTCACATATGGAAGATCATGTCCTTTGTGTGTATGCTCGTATACTTCCCTCGTAACATGAAAAAGCTAGCAACAGAGGTTATGACAAGGTTGGTGGGTAATAAGTGTACTTACGACAAAGGACAAGAATTTTTCTTGGAAATTATAGCTACCTGGTACAAATTGTATGACAAGAATATCTTCCAAGAACATGGGTAGATATATCCGTATGGATTTTTATAGCTGTAATAATAATAGATCCATACTATATTAGTTATACCTATCTCCAAGCTTATGTGTCTGTTCTCATGGATCATGTCTCTAGACTCATGGTTGTAATAATAGATCCGTACTATATTTGGTATACCTACCTCACCGCTCATGTGTTCAAGCTCATGGGTCATGTCTTGAGACTCATAGCTCATGTCTCTAGACACAGCTCTCATGTCCTGGCTCATGACTCACATCTCTTAACTTAGCTCACGTCTCCAAACTCACAGCTCACAGCTCACGTGTCCAGAATCATGTCTTTTTGCATGGGACTGTGGGACTATGGGCTTATAATTAAGTTTTTTTTATTTTTTTAGATGATATAGCATGCTTCTACTCTACCAATTCCACAATGCATGAATAAATTATGGAAAAATATATAATGCATAAAATAAAATTGATAACTTCATTCTCATTCAACCTAATGGAGCTCAATGCTCATGTTTTGGAGTGGATTTCACTCTTATTCACAATTCCTAAGGTAATTCTTGGATCAAAGCAATGAAGTCAGCCTTATGGGCTCCAATTTAATGAAAATCACCAAAAAACCAAGGATTTTCCCTACCAGTAGATGAACATAGAATGTCCTAATGCAAAATAAACTCAAAAGAGATCTCCTAGATCAAACCAAATCAAAAGGGAGCCAAACTAGGTCCAAATCTTGTCCAAATTCAGCCAAACTGAACCTGCAAAATTCTAGAACCCAGTTGGACTTGGTTAGAGGCCTCCCTCACCTATAAATAGATCCTTAGTCTTTTGTAAAAGAAATTGTGAACTATACCATGCCAGTATTACATTAAAATAATGATATTTTTTATTATCCCTTAAAAATCCTCTACTTTTGGAGAGAGTGGAGCCTCTCTCTCTCTCTCTCTCTCTCTCTCTCTCTCTTCAACCATCCCTAGAGCTTTCCTCTCAACACACTAACCAAATTGATTGGTTGGGGGCTTCTTCTAACATAAAGAAACAAGGAAAAACAAGAGGTAAAGTGTAATTTTACGGTTTTTCTCTACTATTCTCAATGTTTTCACTTCTCAACCCCTCTCAAGCTTGAGAAGTTTCTAAATTAAGTGTTTATAATGCAAATCAAGCTTTTCTTAAGAGTTGTAATAATGAATAATTAAAAAAAGTTTACATTTATGCTTAATTAGGATGCTTTTTATGTTTATCTCTCTCTCCCTAAAAGAATGGTCATTCCTATGACAAATTCTCTATTCAAAAGATGCTTCTCATTAATAAATTCTCAATTCACAAATCAAACTCTAGGCTTGTGAAGCTAGAGTTTAAGAAAGTGGTTTTTATACTTCTAAAATTATGATAATCTTATGATTTAAATTTATAAATTGGATTTAAGTTTAGAAGACAATTATATTATCATAATTATATTACTAATTTTATTCTTTTTAAAAATATTAAAAATTATCAGTAATAGTAGCGGAGCTATGGCAAAAATTTTAAGAAATTGATACATAATTCATTCTTATGCATAACATGAAAAGAGGACTTCCTACCATATTCTAGGATTGAATATCCTAGGCTAAAAGAATGCAATGTAAAACTAATTTTTAAGATTTATGCATATTTAAATAATCAAGAAAAGAGAAAATTATGGTAATTTTATTTAAATGATAAAAGAGAAATTTCTATGACATTTGGAATTCAATCATTTAAATGAAAAAAGTGAAATTCTTAGCTGGTGGAATTAATAGATATTTTATTTAAAATTAAAGAAAAATTTTAGATAAATTTATTTTATGCATGAAAAAAATTTAAATGATAAAAGAGGAATTCCCGTGACATTTGGAATTCAATCATTTGAATGGGAAAAGTGAAATTCTTAGCATATTGAAATTAATGGATATTTTATTTTAGATAAATTTATTTTATGCATGAGAAATATTTAAATGATAAAAGAGGAATTTTCATGACATTTGAAATTCAATCATTTAAATAGTAAAAGTGGAATTCTTAGAATTATCAGATATTTTTATTAAAGAAAAGAGAAATTTTAGATAAATTTATTTAATGATAAAAGAGGAATTTCCATGACATTTAGAATTCAATCAATTAAATGTAAAAAGAGAAATTTACATGATATTTGAGATCCAAGAAATTAATTGGGAAAAGAGAAATTTTTAGCATAATTCAAATTATGAGTATTTATCACAAAAGTGAAATTTTGAGCATTATTAGAAAATATGGGTAGAATTAATTTTTGTAAATCCCATGAATTCTTTTATTCAAAAGAAGAATATTGAATATAATTCATTTGAGAAATTGAGAAAGAGTATGGAAATAGCCCCCGTCGAGAAAAAGAACCTTTATCTAGACCAAGCAATTGGTAGAAATTTAGAAAAAGTTCCATTATCGATATCGAAGTAGGAAAAGCTACTAAATGGGAAGAAGATATGAATGGGATGCAATAGGATGGGAATGGATGTGACAAGATGTAAATGGGATGCGATAGGATGTGAATGGATGTGATAAGATGTGAATGGGGTGTGATAGGATGTGGTGTGATGTAAATGAATGAGGATGAGATGTGAAGCAAATGGATAAGGATGTGTATGTGAAAGAATGTGGTATAAATGAATGTAGATGAGATGTGAAGTATATGGATGCGGATGTGAATGATGAGATGAGAATAAGATGTGAGGTTATGTGAAAGGATGAGATGTAAAGTAAATGGATGTGGTTGTGTATGTGAAAGAATGTAATGTAAATGGATGTGGATGTGAATGATGAGATGAGAATGAGATATGAGGTTATGTGAAAGGATGAGATGTAAAGTAAATGGATGTGGATGTGTATGTGAAAGAATGTGATGTAAATGAATGTGGATTGTAAAGTAAATGGATGTGGATGTGTATGTGAAAGAATGTGATGTAAATGAATGTGGATGTGAATGATGAGATAAGAATAAGATGTGAGGTTATGTGAAAGGATGTGATGTGATGTAAATGGATGTAGATGTGATGTAAATGGATGTGGATGTGGATGCGATAAGATGTGATGTGATGTGAATAGATGTGATAAGATGTGAATGGGATGTGATAGGATGTGGTGTGATGAAAATGAATGTGGATGTGATGTGATGTAAAGGGATGTGGGTGTGATGTGATGTAAAGGAATGTGGATGTGAATGTGATGAGATGTGAAGTGATAGATGTGAATGTGAATGAATGGATGGATGCGAATAGTCGTGCATGTGAATCACTAGATGGATGTGGATGAATGAGATGGGATGTGTATGAATGAGATATGATGTGGATAGATGTGGTGTGATGTGAAATGGATGTGATGTGATGTGATGTGAAATGGATGTGATGTGATGTGATGCGAATGGATGAGATGTGATGTGAGTGGATGTGATGTGATGTGAATCGGGATAGATGTGAATGGATAAGATGTGATGTGAGTGGATGTGATGAGAGTCGGGATAGATGTTAATAGATGAGATGTGATATGAATGGATGAGATGTGATGTGAATGGATATGATGATGTGATGTGCTGTGAATTTGGATAGATGTGAATGGATGAGATGTGATGTGATGTGATGTGAACCGGGATAGATGTGAATGGATGAGATGTGGTGAATGGATGAGATGAGATGTGAATGGATGTGATGTGATGTGATGTGGATATGGGTAGGTGAGAAATGGATGAGATGTGATGAGGATAGATGTGGATAGATGTGATGAGATGTAATATGATGTGATTGGATCAGAATGGATGAAGGACGATGAGGATTGGATGTGGATTAAGTAAAGTAAATTGATTTAAGAGAATGTGGAATAACAGGAAATGATGTGGAACGATGTGAAAAGATGAGAGTTCGTAAGAAACTGTATTTATGACCTGTTTTTAAATGACTGTTTTGTGTCAAAAATGCTGGGGACCATCTTGTGAATGAGGTTATGGAGACCTAAGTGATAAAGTTGCAACAACTGACGGAGAGTCAATGGAGGATGTCTCGCGTAGCAAGGTTAACTGAGGTCTTGACTAGCCTCGCTTCGATTTTAAATGGTGAGCTTCCGGTATGGTGGATGAGGGACCAAGGAAGCGGCCAATGAGTGAAGCGCTAAGTGACCTGCGGGAAGGATCCTAGAGGGTGCTGACCATATGATGCTCGGGCTCTGGGTCACCGAAGATACCCACGCATATATGGAACAAAGGAAATAGAGTTGTTTTCTGAAACCGGGCATGGATTTGGTTGATTGACCTTGCTGGTCCTCAAACGGATGAGTCCATGGCTCTTTTATATGGATCTGTTGGTTGATCTTGCTGATCTTCAATGGAGAGTCCATCTGGATTTCCTTATGTGATTATATTGCCGGGTGCTATGAGCTAGGAACTATTGAAAAGGCCCCTGAGTGGACAGGTGGTGAGCATTTTGGTTACCAATGATGCCATAGGTACACCGATGAAGGAATGATTGGAAATTAGATTTCAACCGGATATTTTGGAGGATTATGATCAGTGATACTATGGTTTCATTAAAAGGTTGTTTAAGACAACTGAATCTGTGAAAAAGGCAATTTCATATTGGGTGTGTAAGTGGTGTGACTATCTTGAACTTTGCTTGAAGCGCCGGCTAGGGGGCCTGGGAACTCTTTTCCCTATGGTACCCGGGACAAACCATAACCAAATTCCTAAATGGATCCTATCACTACAATGGTTGGGCGGTTGGCTAACCCATGGGATTGGATGGGGTTAGGGTGGACTGATGGATCCCTAAAATGAGACTCAATTCTGTTATGGTACGATAGATGAAGTATATCCCGGATAGTCCTTATTCTATGGAAAATAATCAATGGTTGTGCCTCTCGATGAGGAAAAAAGCGTTGGTCTCTATGAGCCAAGTGCAAGTCTTTTCCTTGATTTGACCATGTCACTTACGGGTTCGGTCGGATCAGTTCGATTAGTTAAGGCTCTTGCTCCCGCTCTGTTCATGCTGCTCTGCTCGCGCTGCGCCTAAATTGTAAGGAAGATTTTCACTGGTAGTTACAAGTACCATAGTTGTAAGAAGTCCATGATATTTACCACGTATTACTAGTAGTTACCATGTAAGGAAGATTTTCACTGGTAGTTACAAGTACCATAGTTGTAAGAAGTCCATGATATTTACCACGTATTACTAGTAGTTACCATGTATCACTAGTAGTTACCATGTATCACTAGTAGTTTACCAGTAACACTAGTAGTAACCATGTATCACTAGTAGTAACCATGTATTACTAGTAGTTACCATGTATCACTAGTAGTTTACCAGTAACACTAGTAGTAACCATGTATCACTAGTAGTTTACCAATAACACTAGTAGTAGCAATGTATCACTAGTAGTTACCATGTATCACTAGTAGTGTACCAAAAATAACACTAGTAGTAACCATGTATCACTAGTAGCTATTACCATGTATCACTAGTAGTTACCATGTATCACTAGTAGCTACAAGTAACGCTAGTAGTTACCATGTATCACTAGTAGTTACAAGTAACACTAGTATCTACCATGTAATCACTAGTATAGTTACTAGTAGTTATTGCTAGTAAAACACTGGAGGTTGAATTGTTACCAATATCACTAGTTACCAATATTTACTAGTAGCTACCATGTATCCTTGGTTACCAATATTTGATAATAGTTTACCAGTATCACTAGTAGCTACCATGTATCACTAGTAGTTTACCAGTATCACTAGTAGCTACCATGTATCACTAGTAGTTTACCAGTATCACTAGTAGCTACCATGTATCCCTGGTAGTTACCATGTATCCCTAGTAGTGTCCGTGTATCCCTTACGAGTATTTGATAGTAGTTTACCAATGTCAAAGTTGTAAGGAAACTTGTGGTATTTTTTATATTCACCATGTGTCACTAGTGTAGTTGCCATGTGCCACTAGTATTTACTAGTATCATTAATGTCGTATATCATTGGTGGTTATCATGTATCATTAGTAGTTACCATTGTCACTGATGTTTAACATGTATCATTGGTAGTTATCAATACATGAATTTGTAAGTGGTTGTGTTGTTTTTTTGGTGGAAGGTTGCTCCATGTTGGTTTTACCCCACTAATAACTAGTGAGTGTGTATTATTACTACATGCAGAAGCAAGATCTCCTAGCCATATATCTATTAAGAGTGAACATGCTAAAATAAGAAGGATGTGTAACTATTTTAAGGATCAAAAATTGAATTAATTTATGATTTTGTGTTGTCTTTGGAAGAAAACCAAACAGTATAATCTAAAATCTTTGAGGAGTCCAAGGAGCACAGGAAGTTGGTTCTTAGTGCCTCTGACAGCTTTTGCAATGGCCAAGGTGAGGAAGTGTTTGATGACACTGGTGTGAAGAGGGTGCTTTACAATCTCGCAACCCTCGATTTTGGAGTGGAGAAAAGTACTACAAAAGTTATGGTTGATGTTATCCATAACATCGCTATTGTGCCTAGTTTTGTAAAAGAGGTGCAAATTTGATCCAATTTTGCACTTTATGTTACATGTTTTTTTCTTTATAGTGTTGTTCATCAATGTGTGTGTGCATGTGTTGTTTTGCAGAGATTTAGTATTTGTAAAGTGTTATTTGTTTCAATTCAATTATGTAGAAGAGGTGTGGAAGGGTACAAAAGATAATGTAGAGGAAACTCCTTGAGTGGAGGAAATAACAATAGTAGATAAAACAACAAAGAGACCTTAGATTGCTAAAACACTTGGGTTGATGAAGAAGGGAAAGAAGATTACAAGTAAATAGTTGTTTACACCATCACATCTATGTAGGTAGCTTCTTTATGCATTTCTATTTGTGTGAAGGAATGGAGAAAGATAGTGGAGAGACTGTGGATGGACGCGTTACTATGGATGGCCATTGGACATCAAGGTGGAATCCCCACTAGAGCTAGGAAACATTATACATGGCATCAACCATTACATATTTTGTAACCACATTTTTTATTTTAGCCCATTAGTGGTTTTATTTGTACTAGTTCATGGCTTTTTTATCCCTACACATGCTCCCAAAGTTTTTTGTAAGCCATTGGCAAAAAAATTTGCCATGGCATTTTAATTGATAAAAGCCCTTTGTACTTATGATTTCAATGAATGGAAGCTTTTTTTTATCCCTAAAACTTCATCACCTTCTTATTTGCACAAGCACATGGATGCTCCCACAGGTATTAATGATGTGGGATAGGGTTGATGTTGTAGATAATCGTGCAGTTTCTATAGTAGAGAAAGATGTTAAACATATGGCAAAGGATGCGGCTTCAGGGGCTCATGTTGTGGCAGAAAACACTAGGGTGGTAGTAGCAGATGCTGATTTGGTAACAAATGCTGATTTGGTTGTAGAAGCTATGGTGGGAGTAGAGACTAAGGTGGTAGCAGAGGCCGATAAGTTAGCAAACACTAGCATGGGAGTAGACAATGATGTTAAAAATATGGCTTAGCATGTGGCTTCAGAAGTTGATGTGGCTTTAGGGTCTGATTTTGAAGCACATGCAAAGGATGTGGCTTTAGAAGTTGATGTGGTAGAGCAGGGGATGATTTTGAGCCATAGGTAGAGGATATGGCTTTAGGAATTGATGTGGCAGCAGGGGATGATGATGAGCCATAGTAAGAGGATATGGCTTTAGGAGAGCTGATGTGGAAGCATGGGGGCTGATAATGTACCAAGGGCTGATTTTGAGCCATAGGCAAAGGATGTGGCTTTACTAGTAGGCTGATGTGGCAATTGGGGCCTATGATGAAGCATGCAAAACACCACAAGTGCCCCTAAGTGTCTCAAAAGCAAGAGAAGACCAAGGCATTGTTCTTAGACATGAATGGACTACTACTAAAAAGGTACAAGATCATGAATGGAAATGGAATTCCCGTGCTTCCTTTGGACATCAATACAAGGTATTATCTTAGAATCCCCAAAAGGCTGTGCATGGCCTCATAAATGTTGGTAGGCTTGTTGCAGAGTAGTTTTTGCCAGCAAATGCTACAATCTCTTCAATTTCATCCTATGGACCAACATGTACATGGACAAATATGAATCTCGCCATGGGAAGGTGGTTTCCTGGTATGAACAGAAGACTTTGGACTATCATTCTCATCATAAATATGGCTTCTCTCTCCATGTAATCAAGCACTTTGGTATTCTTAGAGCAAGGAGAAAAGTTAGAGCTCATTAGTCATCTCAATTTTGTAACAGCCTTATAGATGTTTTGTAATCTCATCCCTACTAAATAAATTAACTAAATACTCTATTTTGATCCAATATTGCACTTATTCTTTCATTTTTTATGTCCTTTGTAGTGTTGTTAATAATCATTGTGTATGAAAGTGTTATTTTATAAGAAATTTGGCAAGTGTAAATTGTTATTTATTTCAAATTAACTATGTTATTTTATAGGGGCTTGTTAAAATTGAGGAAAGAAAAGTGAGCTATTCATAATGAAAATACACTTGATTGCATTGATATAAACGAGCTTGTACATAGTTCTTATATAGCCATGAGAGGTACATTCAATGTGACTTGATACATTTTTGGAATGACATCACTTATGGCATTTGGTGGTGGATTTCATTTTAGACTATAAGATATCCTATATAAAATAATTGAAAAGGCTTAGGGACTACAAGTTGGGCTTATTTCCAACAAACCCTCCCTTAAGCCAAACTTGTGAAAGACACTCAATACATGGGCTCCCTTGATACAAGAATGAGATAGAGTCCCCCCTTAATGACACTAGGTGTGTGTACTCTTCTCCATAATACAATCAAGGTCATGTAGGATAAAAGACAAGGTTTTAGAACCCAAAAAGAAAGAGTGAACTAGAAAGCATAGGATTCATCAAAATCAGGACCAATAAAATTACTTTCTTTTCAGCAGTGTGGCAAGATTGAATTTTTTTTAACTCTTGTTTTTATCTTTAAAATAACGTTTGTGTGCTGGTTGGTTGGATTTACCATAATGCACACAAGGGTTATTATAAAGAAATCCTTTGTGAGATGGTTGGTTCTTCCACAAGTAGCACACTTCTTATTGTTGTTGGTGACAGCATATGCTCCTCCCGAAGTGAGATTATTGTTGAAGTTCAGCTTCTTCTCCTCCTCTTGTATTGATCTGATTGTACTCTCCAAGGAAGGAATTGGTTCCTTCTCTTTGATCATAGTGACAATGTTCTTGTATTCAATAGGCATTGCTTTAAGCAATATGGCTATAGCATGCTATAGCATCGTCATCAGGCAGAGGGGCTTTTACATACATAAGTTGGGTGATAATGCTTTTCAACTTGTTTAATAAAGATGCAATAGATTCATTATGCTCTTTAGAAATCCCATATAACTACATTTTTAGACTTATTTTATGTTGAGATGTCAAGCTCAACATGAGCTGCATGCATGACCGTTCAACATTTACATCACTGGGTGGTGGGTTTGGTAGTTGGCACCGACATATCTTCGCCAGAGATTCTACAGGTGGACTACATTGACTAGTCTACACCTTTCCACTCCACTTAGCGTGTTCACATTATGAACCACTTGTATATACTCTAGTATGTGTGTTAGTCACTTTATCTCCTTCGTAGATCTCCTTTGTTTTGTGAAGAAGAAGAAGAATTTTCAACCTCTCACCTTGTGTGTTGTTTGTAGGGTTTGTGTGAGTGTGCAAGAGCTCAAGCTCTCTTCTCCCTTACATGATCTTTTCATGGTATCGGAGCTTGGTTTATGTGCTAAGGGCTGAGTGGCAAAAAGCAAGAGAAGCACATGAAGGGGTACGAGGATAAGAGCTTCATCTACTCTTCCTACTTTGTGTTGGTTACTACACCCTTGTTAGGAGCTCTTTGGGAGGCACTGGCAAACAAACTCCGATTGGGGAGCTTTCGCCGCGGGAGCAAAGCTATAGGGGGCAACTATATTACTGATTGGAAAGAATTTGTTTGGGTCAAAAACACGTTTCAAGCACGTTTGGATCTCCGTTTTTTCAGTTCGTAGGCGTTCACAGGCACTGCGGGTAACTTTTGATTCTTTGCAGAACTCTGTTTTAGAACTGTAGGAAGGGCGATTGGTCGTGCGAACATTGTGTGTATTGCAAAGAGGTCTTAAAGTTTCCATTGGGTGTATGTATGCAAATTGAGGTCACTGGGTTATGATAGTTTGGTGTAGTATAGTACCGCTGTAGAGAATACAACAATTTGTGCAAGTCAAACAAGAGTGCTATTTTTGGTAAATTTGTGTTGCAGACAAGATGTCGAATGATGGAATAAACTAGATTGTTGCAGAGAAGCTTGACAAGAACAACTTCCATGCTTGGAGGTTTAGATTGACAAATTTTCTGATGGGATGCGACTACATTAAAGGTGAGGAGGCCCCGGAGATATCGGAGATTAATCCAATCGCTACAGATGTAAAGAATTTAAGGATTGGAATCAAGGTGCAAGGATAGTCATGTATTGGCTTTCTATTAGTATACAGGATGCTAGACTTCTAGATCACAAGATGGTAATGAGAAAATTCAAAAAAACTATCGAAGTCAGAATTTTAGATAAATGATTAGTTTATTCCTCATAGGAATTCGTGATTAGTTTTGAATTCAATTAAGCAAAATACTCAATGAATGAAATTCAGTAAAGTAGTAATTAAAATACTACCCTTCGAGAGAGATAGTTTAGGGAGAACCTTTCCAGACTCAAACCCTGAATCAGAGTACTATGACCAAAACATAACTCCTTCGTCAGTTTCAAGAAAAGACGATGTGACCAGTTCAGTAATCTACACTCAAATCACCTACCAAACCTGAAACTAAGTTGAGACCTTTGATTTTGATGTGAGGATCAAGAATTCAGTATTGGGTATTCCCTTGAGAAAAAGGAATATAGATGCTATAATCCTGCTACACGTGAATTGAATGAGGGTAAGCATGGATGTTGTATTTGATGAGATGAGTAGCTGGTATGCTACTAAAAAAGATGTTAATGGGGCTAATGTAAGTGGAAATGTGATTGCATAGAATGCAACCACATTTGATGAGATGAGTAGCTGGTATGCTACTAAAAAAGATGTTGTTGGGGCTAATGTAAGTGGAAATGTGGTTGCATAGAATGCTGACTTGCATGGAATGCAAGTCAGCAATCACAGTTATTGACTGGACTAGGAGATTCCTCATCCAACGGTTCTGTTGTTGATAGACCATGGAGTGGCAAGCTACATCATATTACCAGTCCTAGAAATGTAGTTGTTACATCACATAAAGGAAAAGAGAAAGTAGTTGAGCTCCTTGGTATACCTGATATTTTTGTAGGACATTATCTTGTTGATGGAGAGTCTAGTGGCTTGGAGATGAGCCTTGATGAGGAGCTTTGGTGTGAAGAAGGCTATGGAAGCCATGAATGCAAAATTACAAAGATATGGAAGAGTCAAAAACCATGTGTACAGGTTGACTTATGATGGTTATGTGGCACATCACTATGCTTATATGGCAAAAGTTGTGCAGGTTGTTGTAGAACCCACATGTTTTGATGAGGCTATTGGAAATGTGTGTTTGGAGAAAGCTATGGATGAGAAGATGGATGCATTGTATGGAAATGAGACTTGGGATTTAGTGCCATTGCCTGAAGGCAAGAAAGCTATTGATTGTAAGTGGGTGTATAAGGTGAAACATAATAGTGATGGTAGCATAAGCAGATACAAAGCTAGATTGGTAGCCAAAGGATATGCATAAACACATGGGATTGATTATGAGGAGACATTTGCCCTGGTTACAAGGATGGAAACTATGAGAGCTATTATTTTGTGGTGGCTGCAGCTAAAGGCTAGTTTTTACATCAGATGGATGTAAAAAATGCATTCTTGCATGGTGACTTGCAAAGAAGAAGTATTTATGGATCAGCCACCTAGTTTTGAAGATATAGGTTACCCAGAGTATGTATGTAAGCTTCATAAGGCCTTGTATGGGCTGAAGCAAGCTCCACGTGCATGGCATGACAAGATTGTTGAGTATCTTGTCACTATTGGTTTTCATATGACAGATGCAGATCACTCTTTGTATGTGTGCAAGAGTGATAAGAGTATTGTGATCATCATCATTTATGTAGATGATCTTATTGTTAGGGGTGACAACTTGGATGAGATTGGGCATGTGAAAAATCTTCTCAAAAGGAAGTTTGAGAAGATGAAGGATTTGGGAGATCTGCGCTACTTTTTGGGAATTGAGGTCATTCGCACACGTGATGGTATTTGGCTATCACACAAAGACAGTATGTATTGGACATGTTGTCCAAGTATGGGATGGGTGATTGTAAGTCAATATTGGTGCCATTAGATCAAAATGGCAAGCTTAGTGTGGATGCACGTTATGTGTCTTATGTTGGAGGATCCCACTATGTACAGGAAGATTGTGGGGAGTTTGATCTATGTCATGATCAACATGCTGGATTTGAGTTACACTATTGGGTTAGAGAGCCAGTTTATGCAGGTTCCGCGCAAACCACATCTTGACAGTGTACGACGCACATTTCGGTATTTGATTTCATCTCTCATCTCTCCTCCTTCCAAACAAGATCAAAAAAGTGAGCCTAAAACTTATCCAAATTGGATCAAACTGAAGCTGGAAGCCTCTAGATCCCAGTTGGGCTTGGTTGGTGGCCTCCCTCACCTATAAATAGAACCCCATCCCTTTGTATTTTTATCTTAGAGTATTTCCATGCTAGTGTAATTTTTATTTTTGTGTATTTTCTTCTTCCCTCTTCCTTGCCTCTCCATTGTGAAGCTTTGATGCTTCACTAAACCTCTTCTTCTCTTAAAGATTACCCTCTTCTCTTGGTGGCCAAGCCTCTTCCTTGAGGGCTACACATCTCCTTGCAAGGTAAAGAATCAAGCACACCAAGGGTAAGCCTAAACAATGATGTTTACTCTCTTTTTAGATATTAATGTTCTTCCCAACCTCTCTACATGCTTGGGAAGCATTTTATCTCATGGTTTCCTCTTAAAACCATGCCTTTCTTGATTTATGTTGTTGTTTAGATGAATTAATGTTTATGTTTGTGCTGCTTAGGTTTATGCATAAACTAATTTTTATATTAAAAGTGAAATTTTGAGCATTCTCATTTCATAGTAGAAAATGCGAGGAAGCTATGGCAAAAAAAATTATTATTAGAAAATGAATTTATGCATAATAAATTTTATGCTAAAAGTGGAATTTTGAGCATTCTCATTTCATAGAAAATGCAAGGAAGCTATGGTAAAATTTTTATCATTAGAAAATAAATTTAAATTTATGCATAATAAGTTTTATGCCAAAAGTGGAGTTTTGAGCCTTATTTATTTTAGAAATTAGGAGAAGGTTATGTACAATTCTTCTCTAATTTTCAAATGGGATTATGAATATAATTCATTTAGATAAAAATGAATTAGAATGTGTGCATGAATATTTTATGCTAAAAGAGGGATTTTCATAATATTTTATTTTGGGAAAATAGAGAAAAGAATGTGAAAATATTCATAGGGGTGCATCGAGAAAACATAGATAATTTTTTAATTAGAAAGAGAAATCACGAATATATTTAATTTTTGGAATTATTAAGTATACATCTAGATTCTCGAAAAATAGAATCTTGAGTACATTTTGAACAGGAAAAGAATTCCCCAGAAAAAGACTAGAAACATGCTTAGTTGGATGAATATAAATACTTGTGTGACTGACTTATTCCTAGATTCCTTGGAAAAAGATTCTAGAATTCTTGAAAGGATTGAGGATCCTAAAGTGAACGAAAATTTAGACTTAATAGACTTAATAGAATTGAGGATTGAGGATCCTAAAGTGAACGAAAATTTAGACTTAATAGAATTGAGTTGAGAAAAAGTTGCCTTTAACTAAGCCAAGTAATTAGCCAAGACTTAGAAAGTTCTGTCAGTATGAAAAGTAGAGTAATTGTACTCTTAACTTGGTTGATTGTGGAGTAATTGTACTCTTAACTTGGTTGATTGTGGAACAAAAACTCTGATAACTAGATTAAGAAAAGTTGATAATCAAACCTGATTCGCTCAAAGCGAAAAGAGACCATCTTGTTTGTAGAAATTGGATTGATGTGTGGATTGATGTGGATTGATATGGAGTGATGTGGATTGATGTGGAGTGATGTGGAGTGATGTGTGGATTAATGTGGATTGATGTGTGGAATGATGTGGGATGATATGAATTAATGAGGAATGATGTGGAATATAGGATGACTCACCCTGGCGGATCGTTAAGAGAGCATCCACCAAAGAGAAATAATGAGGATGATGTGAAATGATGTGGAATATGAGATGACTCACCCTGGCAGATCGTTAAGAGAGCATCCAAAGAGAAATGATGAGGAATGATATGGAAAGATAGAAATTTTGCTTGGAAACTGTATTTACATGTGAAACCTGTTTTTAAAAGATTGTTTTACATCAAGAATGCCGGGGGAACATTTTGACTATTTTATGGAATGAGGTCGTGGACCTAAGTGGAAAAGGTTGCAACAGCCAGATGGAGAGTCAAAGAAGGGCGTCTCGCGTGGCAAGGTCAATTAAAATGGTGAGCTTTCGGTACGGTGGATGAGGGGCCAAGGAAGCAACCTATGAGTGAAGCGCTAGGTCTCCTGCGAAGGAGCTTAGAGGGTGCTGACCATACGTTGCTCGGGCTCTGGGTCGCCCACAAGATACCCATGCGTCGAGGAAGAAATTGGAACATTGAGTTGGAGTTGTTTTCTGAACACGGGTCTGGATCTAGTTTGTTGACCTTGCTGATCTTCAACGGATGAGTCCATGGCACCTTTTTGGTAAATGGATCTTGTTGGTTGATCGAGTTGATCTTCAACGGAGAGTCCATATGGATGTTATGGAAAAAAGAGATGATACTCCTAGGTACTATGAGTTAGGAACCATGAAAAGGCCCCTGAGTGAAGTACTAGAGCCTAGAGGGATGACCAGGTGGTGAGTGTTCTGGTTGCCGATGATGCCATAGGTACGCTGAGGAAGGTATGAATGGAATTGGATTTCATGTGGTTGAAAATTGGAAAAGTTAGAACAAGGACCCTGGAAATAGAATACTGAGGATTATGATGGAAACACTGTGGTTTTATTGCAATTCTGTCTTGGAAATAGTTGAATCTAAGAAAAAGGCAATTTCATATTTAATTTTTGCATGAGTACCAGCTAGGGGGCTTGGGAACTCTTTTCCCTGGTACCCGGGACAAAATATAACCAATTTTTTTGATAAAAGGATCCCATCAATACAGTGGTTGGGCAGTTGGTTGGCTAACCCATGGGATTGGATGGGGTTAGGCTGGATCGATGGATGGGGTTAGGCTGGATCGATGGATTGATGGATTCCTACAATAAAATTCAATTCTCTTCAAGTTATGATAGTTGAAGTAAGTCACAGGATAATTCTTGTTCTATGGAAAAGAACCAACAGTTATGCCTCTTTTGATGGGGAAAGAACCAAGTGCAACTTCCTCCTTTGATTCGGCCATGTGACCCACGGGTTCGGTCTCGCGGAATACAAAGGATAGTTAAGTCTCTTGACTACGTTAGAATATTTTCTTGGAGGAATCTCCTATGCTTTCTGGGCAAGGAAAGTTTTTTTTGGGTTCGGTTTTGGAAGAGCCGCCGAACTAGTCCCTTGCCTGGACATTCCTGGGTGAGGCCCCTAGTGGGAAGCTCTACCCTGCGTGTGAGTTTGCTACTTCCACTGCTGCTAGCACTCTAGAGTTCGATGCGCAAAGAGGGCATGGGTCTCATAGATATTCGCATGTTTCCATGTAAACATCCATACCATATGTTCTATTTTGCACACCCTTACATTGGCCATGATGAGTGCTTGGAAACTAGTTGCTCATACAAGAATCCTATTTATACAAAGTTTATGGTGGTGCCACAAGGAAGCACATCAACTAAGACCCCAAAGAGAGGTAAGATTTCTCATTTACACTACTATCTTTCATTTTTTCCCCTTGTCCTTCCTCACTTCCTCCAGTACCATCATTATTTTCATGGTGGTGATTGTAAATAGCACCAATGGTTAAGTTGTAGCTAGCATCACACCCCAATGGTACACAGGTAACATTCACCAAAGTGGTAGCTCGCATTACTATGAAAGTGGTACTTAGCATCATATGTAACAATCACCACTGGAATATTGGTAATAGTAGTAACATTGACCACTATCATAGTGGTAACTAGCAGTTCTTTCACTAGCATCACTAGTAGCACTCACCCTTAATAAAGTGGTAACTTGCATTACTGAAAAATTGATAGTTATTACCACATATGTAACAATCACCAGTTGTATGTTGGTAATTAATTTTAGGTTATAGTCACCAGTATATGCAACCATTTCAAGCACTAGTAGTAGTTACCAATATCACAAATAGCTACATTACATCACTAGATAGTTACCATCATATGTAGCTACTACCATTATAACCTTAGGTAGTTTTACTAGTTACCATCATATGTAGCTACTACCATTATAACCTTAGGTAGTTACTAGTTACCAGTATCTCTAGTAGTTACCAATATATCTAATATACCATGTAATACTAGTACTTACCATGTAATACTAGTAGTTACCAGTATCACTCATAGCTACATTGCATCATTGGTAGTTACAATGATAGTTACCATCATAGGTAGTTACTACCATTGCAACCTTTGGTAGGTATCAGTTACCACTATCTCTAGTAGTTACCAATATATTTGATATACCATGTAATACTAGTACTTACCATGTATTACTAGATCTTACCAATGGTACTTACTCTAGTAGTTACCAGTATATCTGATATACCATGTAATACATGTAATACTAGTAGTTACCAGTATCGCTCATAGCTACATTGCATCATTGGTAGTTACAATGATAGTTACCATCATAGGTAGTTACTACCATTGCAACCTTTGGTAGTTATCAGTTACCACTATCTCTAGTAGTTACCAATATATTTGATATACCATGTAATACTAATACTTACCATGTATTACTAGATCTTACCAATGGTACTTACCATGAGAACCAATATCTCTAGTAGTTACCAGTATATCTGATATACCATGTAATATTAGTACTTACCATATATCACTAGATGTTACCAATGGTATTTACCATGAGAGGTAGTTATACAATAATTGCATTTGAAAATATCTGGAGGAATTGCCCGTGGTTTCTGGGCGAGGGAAGTTTTTTCAGATTCAAGAACCGAGGGATTAGTCTCTTGTCTGGATATCCGTGGGGGCGAGGCCACGAGTGAGAGGCTCTGTCCTGCACAAGAAGTGCTACTTCCGCTGTGCTAGCACCCCCAAATTCGTTTGCGGGGAGGGGGCTGGGATCTTTCAGCTGGGGTATCAGAGCAAATTGACTAAAGTGGATCAACCGAGAAGCTAGAAATGTCAAAAATTTATGCAGTAGCAGTAAAAGGTTATGATTGTGTGATGAAATTCATACAAATTGATATTCAAAATGAAGATTCATAAATAGGTAGTTGGGTCTTCAGATGGAAGTACCGCAATTGTATGGAATCCTTGACTTGCTTGAGGCCTAGACATGATGGTATTTACCTTATAATTCCAAGAACTATGACTACCCGTATATACCGAGTGTATAACTGCAGCTCTTTACTCGTAGTATATACAAGTAAATCTAAGACCTTGAAATTATAAGCAAAAATGCTATCCAGATGATGAATTCGAATGCTGGTTGATATGATTTTAGAATTCTGGTTGAGAATTGATGAATTGATTTGGATTCTGATTGAAAGATGATGATTCCTGAATTTTGGTTGAAAGGCGATAAATTGAACAAAACCACAATGAGGATGAATGGGACGAATCCCAGTAATGATGTTAATAACTGGAATGGCAATAATGACTTCAGCAAATCACTATGAGATTAGGAGATTGTGCTGACAGATTGCTGCTGTTAACCCTTGACCTAGTGGATCTAATTAAGGGATGACAAATTAAAAACCTGCATAATTGAAATTCTCATGGAAGAATGTTCACATGAAATTTTCGGTATGATGGACCATTATTGTGTTAAGGATATGAATGATATGTTCTCAATGAATTGTTATCTGATAATGAGTTCTATATGAAGGAATATTCATCCTAGGATTCTATTGGATTGACCAGACTATAAGGAACCCCAAAATCAGTTGGATCTTATGGCGGGAAAGAGTGTCCTCCAGCTGAGATGAGGACATCTCGCGTTTTTAAGTGGGGTAGGATGTAAGAATTCCTCCCTCCAGCTTTTGAGGTGTAAAGGTGTAAGAATATCCCCTTCTGATCTTGTAATTATTTTCCTCTCTGAAATAGAAGAAAGATCTTGTTTTACCCTGTTCTGGACTGGAGAGAGAAAATGTCTAGAGAGAGATAATCCAAAATTGAGATATTTTTGGATTTAAAAATCCTCCTAGTGTCTAAAATGGTTTCCCCTGAAATAGAAATTCAAAAGAACTTTCCAATGTGCAATTGGAATTAATTGAAAATGTGTATAAAGGACCTTAGCAGCCTAAGGGTCTAAATTTTCAAAAAAATTTGGATTATCGTCCAATTAAGGTTTCTATGGGCCAATAGGATAAATCCAACTGTGGGGAGGAGATAAATCCAATGAATAAAATAAAATACCCAAAAATGAGTAAATGCCCACATAAGATGAAGAGTTGACTGAGTACAAGGTTTATTAGTTAAAAACCATGAGATATTACTAAAAAAAATGAGATATTTTGGTATATTGATACATTTTTGACACCTTCATAAGGAGGGGGGAGACTTCAAGGAGGCACCTATTTCACACGTGTGGTGGAGTTTTTAATTCAATAAAATTGTGATATTTTTATATCTCCTCTCTCCTGGATCAAACCAAATCAAAAAAGAGCCAAACTAGGTCCAAATCTTGTCCAAATTCAGTCAAACTGAACCTGCAAAATTCTAGAATCCAGTTGGACTTGGTTAGAGGCCTCCTTCATCTATAAATAGATCCTTAGTCTTTTGTAAAAAAAATCTTTGAGCTATACCATGCCAGTATTATATTAAAATAATAATATTTTTTATTATCCCTTAAAAATCCTCTACTTTTGGAGAGAGTGGAGCCTCTCTCTCTCTTCAACCATCCTTGGAGCTTTCCTCTCAACACACTAACCAATTGATTGGTTGGGGACTTCTTCTAAGATAGAGAAACAAGCAAAAACAAGAGGTAAAGTGTAATTTTATGGTTTTTCTCTACTATTCTCAATGTTTTCACTTCTCAACCCCTCTCAAGCTTGAGAAGTTTCTAAATTAAGTGTTTACAATGCAAATCAAGCTTTTCTTAAGAGTTGTAATGAATAATTAAGAAAAGTTTACACTTATTAGGATGCTTTTTATGTTTATCTCTCTCTCCCCAAAAGAATGGTCATTACTTTGACCAATTCTCTATTCAAATGATGCTTCTCAATAATAAATTCTCAATTCACAAATCAAACTCTAGGCTTGTGAAGCTAGAGTTTAAGAAAGTGATTTTTATACTTTTATATTTCTAAAATTATGATAATCTTATGATTTAAATCCATAAATTGGATTTAAGTTTAGAAGATAGTTATATTATCATAATTATATTACTAAGTTTATTCTTTTCAAAAATATTAAAAATTATCAGTAATAGTAGTCGAGCTATGGCAAAAATTGTAAGAAATTTATACATAATTCATTCTTATGCATAACATGAAAAGAGAACTTCCTACCATATTCTAGGATTGAATATCCTAGGCTAAAAGAATGATTTTCATCACATTCAATGGAAAACTAATTTTTAAGATTTATGCATAATTAAATAATTAAGAAAAGAGAAAATTATGATAATTTTATTTAAATGATAAAAGAGAAATTCCCATGACATTTGGAATTCAATCATTTAAATGGAAAAAGTGGAATTCCTAGCATATTGAAATTAATGGATATTTTATTTAAAATTAAAGAAAAATTTTAGATAAATTTATTTTATGCATTAAAAATTTTAAATGATAAAAGAGAAATTCCCATGACATTTGAAATTTAATCATTTAAATAGAAAAAATAAAATTCTTAGCATATTAGAATTAATGGATATTTTATTGTAGATAAATTTATTCTATGCATGAGAAATATTTAAATGATAAAAGAGGAATTCCCATGACATTTGGAATTTAATCATTTAAATAGTAAAAGTGAAATTCCTAGCATATTGAATTAATGGATATTTTTATTAAAGAAAAGATAAATTTTACATAAAATTATTTGATGATAAAAGAGGAATTTCCATAACATTTAGAATTCAAACAATTAAATGTAAAAAGAGAAATTTTCATGATATTTGAGATCCAAGAAATTAATTGAAAAAAGAGAAATTTTTAGCATAATTCAAATTATGAGTATTTATCAAAAGTGGAATTTTGAGCATTATTGAAAAATATGGGTAGAATTAATTTTTATAAATTTCATGAATTATTTTATTCAAAAGAGATGAATGGATGAGATGTGATGTGAATGGATATGATGATGTGATGTGCTGTGAATCAGGATAGATGTGAATGGATGAGATGTGATGTGAATGGATGTGATGTGATGTGATGTGAGCCGAGATAGATGTGAATGGATGAGATGTGATGTGAATGGATGAGATGAGATGTGAATGGATGTGATGTGATGTGATGTGGATATGGGTAGGTGAGAAATGGATGAGATGATGTGATGAGGATAGATGTGGATAGATGTGATGAGATGTAATATGATGTGATTGGATCAGAATGGATGAAGGAGGACGATGAGGATATATATGATTGGATGTGGATTAAGTAAACTGAATTGATTTAGGAGAATGTGGAATAACGGGAAATGATGTGGAACGATGTGAAAAGATGAGAATTCGTTAGAAATTGTATTTATGACCTGTTTTTAAATGACTGTTTTATGTCAAGAATGCTGGGGAAGCATTTTGACCATCTTGTGAATGAGGTCATGGAGACCTAAGTGATAAAGTTGCAACAACCAGAGAGTCAATGGAGGACGTCTCGCGTAGCAAGGTTGGCCGAGGTCTTGACCACCCTCAGTTTGATTTAAATGGTGAGCTTCCTACGGTGGATCAGGGACCAAGGAAGTGGCCTATGAGTGAAGCGCTAGGTGACCTGCAAAGGATCCTAGAGGGTGCTGACCATACGGTGCTTGGGCTCTGGGTCACCGAAGATACCCACGCGTGCATCGTGGAAGAAAATGAAATAAGGAGTTAGAGTTGTTTTCTGAAGCCGGCGGGCATGGATCTGGTTGATTGACCTTCCTCAACGGATGAGTCCATGGCTCTTTTATATGGATCTATTGGTTGATCTTGCTGATCTTCAACGGAGAGTCCATCTGAATTTTTTTATGTGATTATATTGCCGGGTACTATGAGCTAGGAACTATTGAAAAGGCCCGTGAGTGGACAGGTGGTGAGCGTTCTGGTTGCCAATGATGCCATAGGTACACCGATGAAGGAATGATTGGAAATTAGAATTCAACTGGATATTTTGGAGGATTATGATCAGTGATACTATGGTTTTATTAAAAGATTGTTTTAAAGACAACTAAATCTGCGAAAAAGGCAATTTCATATTGGGTGTGTAAGTGGTGTGACTATCTTGAACTTTGCTTGAAGCGTCGGCTAGGGGGCCTGGGAACTCTTTGTTTTGTCCCTGGTACCCGGGACAAAACATAACCAAATTCCTAAATGGATCCTATCACTACAGTGGTTGGGCGGTTGGCTAACCCATGGGACTGGATGGGGTTAGGCTGGGCTGATGGATCCCTAAAATGAGACTCAATTCTGTTATGGTACGATAGATGAAGTAAATCCCAGATAGTCCTTATTCTATGGAAAAGAATCAACGGTTGTGCCTCTCGATGAGGAAAAAAGCATTGGTGTCTATGAGCCAAGTGCAAGTCTTTTCCTTGATCTGACCATGTGACTTATGAGTTTGGTCGGATCAGTTCGGTTCGTTAAGGCTCTTGACTACATTAGAATAAAAATATCCTCGAGGAATCGCATGTGCTTTTTGGGCAAGGGAAGTTTTTCCAGGTTCGGTTTTGGACTTTGGTTGATTTCCAAATCAACCACCACCGCATCCTCTAGATGAGGATTTGACTCTACCTCTTCATGTATCTGAATAAAAGGCCTGCTCATGTAAATTTCTAGAGGATAAAGGTCCTAAAATATATCAGGATTCACCACATCCAAGACTCTTCGACTTACATGCCCATTATGTGAAAATGCATGCTTAGCCTACTTTGCCAAGCTTCACATACTATGTGCATTCCATTCACTTCAAACTCTGGCATTCCATTCACCTATATGAGACTAATTTCTTGTTATTGTTATTGCCTTTGGTTGATTTCCAAATCAACCACCACTGCATCCTCTAGATGAGGATTTGCCTCTATCTCTTAATGTATTTGAATAAAAGGCCTACTCATGTGGATTTCTAGAGGATGAAGATCCTCAAATATATCAGAATTCACCACATCCAAGACTCTTCGACTTACATGCTTATTATGTGAAACTGCATGCTTAGCCTACTTTGCCAAGCTTCACATACTATGTGCATTCCATTCACTTCAAACTTTGGCAAACCTTTAATAATAATTTTGGTATGTGTACATTGAATATTGATATGTCTAATGTGTTTATGGTAGATATCATGTCTACAATCACACATGTACCATGTGCAAACATTGTATACTTCACTTCAGGCATGCTTACATCTAAGTAAACAATCTGCGTGACTCTATTTCCCTTTCCAACCAAGTGGCACTAGTTATTGAAATCTTTCACATAGCATCCATGAGAGTTAAACCTTACTCATAGGCCCTGCTCAATCATTTTCCTCTAACACAATCCAAGTTCTTTTCTATGTTCAAAACATGAAGCACATTAGTAAGCTACTTCATTTATCCTACATAGACAAAGGGACTTTCCCGGCATGTGCAATACATTACATTGCATCATCATATGTATCTACATAACCTAGTTTTTCTAAATCCCTTAATTCTCCAAACCAATCATCATGGCTAGTCATGTGGTTAGAGGAACCCAAATAAACATAACCTAGTTTTTCTAAATCCCTTAATTCTCTAAACCAGTCATCATGGGCTAGCCATGTGGTTAGAGGAACCCAAATCAACATACCCTACATCTCCTAAATTTAGTACATCTACAGCATGGAACTAAGCATATGCTACATCACAAAAAGTTGCTCACTTTTATCTTTATCATGCTTATTTAACGATGTATAGTTTCCTTGATGCAACTTCCCACTTTTTATGTCATTCTTTGTTTTACAATGGTCCTTTACTATATGCCCTAGTTTGTCACAAATAATAGTACTCTATGCTATTTCCACTTTGATTTCTTTGCTATCCACCTTGGCCTCTCTTGCTCCCCCTGCCTCTAGAGTGCGAATTGGAGTCATGTTGTTATTATCTATGATTTATGTTTCCATATCGGCCTACACATCTGTCGCTAGATAAAGTTCTTCCTCTACCTCTATCTCTGGCTGTATAGAAGGCCTTCTCTTGCATATTACTAGAGAATGATTTATTCTCAAAATTCTCTTCATCACTGATCAAAAGGTCGTGAAAGTTTGGGAAATTTTTCAGAGTTTAAATAAATATCTAAAACTGATCATAATCTTTTCCATTCAAAGTGACCGACACCAAGTCATCGTCATCAAGCCGATGCTCTAATAGGGGTGAGTACATTGTAAACCCTTTAATCTTCAATGAGTAATTTGACATATAGCTTATTCACTTGTGCATTATGTAGATCTTTCTTTAACTATATCTTTCTAGCCTTGGCAACACTAGTGATATATAGCGTCTAACCAAGGTATCCCACACATCTTTAGATGTCACTGCATCGCATATATGACCAATCATAGAATCGAACACACTAATGGAGAGCCAATACATAACCTTATTGGGCATGTCATGCCATGCCTTAAATAAAG
This sequence comes from Cibotium barometz, assembly GCF_041138505.1. Taxonomy (NCBI): domain Eukaryota; kingdom Viridiplantae; phylum Streptophyta; class Polypodiopsida; order Cyatheales; family Cibotiaceae; genus Cibotium; species Cibotium barometz. The sequence continues at coordinate 61,087,982 of NC_141056.1, forward strand.
GCACGTACCTGTTATGTAGTGGTATTTTCTTCGGAAGCTCAAGCTTCTTCTCATCACTTGTTGTAATAAAATCCCAATATCATTTTCTACATGAGCAAGTTTGTCATCATGAATTTTCACGCTTGGAAGTTGTTCTTGTCTAGCTTCTCACTCATAATCTAGGATATATTGTCAGACATTGTTACCTGCATTACCTTTCAATTGGAGAAAATATGTTATTCTATAGGCTGAACAGAACTGCAATAATTTTGTTCTCAAACAGTAATCCTACAATCTCTAATAATCTGTATAATAGATACGTACACCATTACCAGCAGTATTGTAAACCTATTATGCAATCTCTATGTGAACTAATCACATCAACATACATGTGCTAATCCCAAAATATATGTAGGTACTTCAAATCGACCATTGTGCACAACAATTTATGCAAAACATGCACAAAAACACTCCACAATTGTCACTCTCGATACTTTTGTAGAGAATGTCCGTGAAAGCCTTGCAGAGCCAAAACGAGGTCTGAAATGGCTTTGGATAGCCAAAAATAATGATAGTAGATAGGTCCCTTTGACTTGAAACACAATATACACATAGCAGTTTTGCTTCACATAGAAGAGGGACTTTGTCATGTCTATGTGATACTCCCCACCAAGATATGACAAAGTCCCTCCTGGTGTGTGCCTACTACCAATGTCCTTCACTATTAGCAACCTATAGACACTTGCTTTTGAATCAAAGGAAAAGAAATGGAGTTACCCTTATCTCTGTATACCGCTTCCTTTGCTCGCTTCTTACTTGCCACTTGAGCTGATTACATGAACTGACACTTTGATACCACGAGTCTGATACCATAAAAAGAATGTATAGGAGTAGGTTAGCTTGAGCTTCTTTGCAAGATTTCTTCTTCGCAAGTTTGTGGACAGGCTTCAGCAGGTTAGCTAATGGCTTGCTGTAGGGCAGGGAGCTTTCCCCATCGTTCGAGGACGATGCTCACAAGGGGATAATGAAGCACCCGAGGCGTATCATGGAGGCCCCAGTACAAAAGTATCTTCCTACAGAGACGTCTGGCTGCAGACAGCCAAGGACTTTTGGAAGACAGCAGAAGCCAAGACCTCGACCCCATAGAAGGGGTTTCCATTTTCAAGCATGATTTGTGCTAACGTAAATTAAAAATAATTGGTGCAAAAAAAGGCAATTTTACAACCTCTAAATTTACAAAAGGGATGAGTTTCAAACATGAAAATTTTACAAAGGTTTCAAAAATATCCCTTGAAATATGCTACCACAAACTTCCTATAGAGAAGAGACTTGGCTGACCTGGAGGATTGCTGTCAATATAGAATTATATGCATTGGAGTCATACTTTTACATGTGCTTTTGTTGATGGTGCATACTTTTCATCTGAAGCAAGAGCTTATGCATATTCGGCAACGGTTCATCCACTATCTATTGATGTTGTTTGGATGCGTTGGTGTACAGAGTAAGACTATGGTAGATAGTGGTATGTTATGATGGTCCTCTATACAGCTGATATTTGAATAATGTAGTCCATGTGTGACTTCTCAATACATATATACACACACACACACACATATATATATAGAATACCCAATTAGGTTGTTTAAATAGGATTACAACTATTCCTTGATTACTAGACAATGGTGACTGTAAATTATGTGCTTACGCGATTCACATCACTCTTAAGAGTACCAGGATGTTTGTGTATCATTCATTGATCGTCAGAAAGCTCTAACGACTTCAGCTGATTCTTGGGATTAAGCAATGGCTGAGCATCTTCGTTGTCTGGACCACCCACCTTTAGCTTCACCATATCAGTGACAAGCACGGGCCTGCTGGTTAAGCTACCCTGTATTTTATTTCTTCTTTTGTTGATTCTGCTCCCTTTTTAATGTTTAGATTAACTTTATCATGTGTGAAAGTTAAGGTTTATTCCTCTAAGATACTGTCTCTTTGCTTTTAGTTATGGAATCAGGGGGCTGCTCTTATTCATGTTCCCCAATACCATGTATGAATGACATGGCAGAAAATACATATAACAAAGAAAAATGTGAAACAAGGTAGGCCTTTAGGTCTCCAGGAAGATTGGCGAGCTCGGAAGCGCAAAGAAAAGTCTGTCTACCTGTAAAAGACTCAGGGTGCAGCTCTTCCTTTTCATCAGCCATCAGCAAAATGGCATGAAGTCTTACTCTTCAGCCAATTCTGAGGGCAAGGCTATATTGCATCGTTTCCTTTTTCTATAGTTCAGGAATCTGCCTAAGCTTAAGGTTATTTGAGGGACCCTCATGTGGATTTTCGACCACTTTGATTCCTTTTAGTATAACCTTTACGATGCTCCAGTAGGCTTGCAACCAGAGGTGTCCAAAAGCAGAGAGAACCCCTATTGCTGAGTATCCCACATTTTCTTTGAATGCCCTGGTTCAATATTGGCTCTCTGATTTACCCACGTGCTTGGTGGTTTGCTTTCCTCACATCTGTCAACCTGCTCACTGCCCCCATCGTTTGTAACATTCGTGTTCACCCATGTGGTGAACACAGCAGAAACCTGAATACCAAGTATATCCTCCTCAGTGCAGCACGCTTTGTTCATTGCACCTCCTGTGAAGAGCTGAGACGTAGATGTTGGACAACAATACATAAGTTGCACTGTTGTCTGAATCCAATTCCAAAACAAAGTTGGCAACTTGCTCTGCTCGGTCCACATCACCATGATACCTGCAAGCACCCAGCATTGCCGTAAACAGGACTGTAGTAGGCTCAAGTGGCATGTTGTTGATCAACCACTCTGCATCATCCAGACATCCAGCCCTTCCAAGCAGATCAATAATGCATGCATAATGATCCACATCAAGTAAGGGGGTATGGTTTTGAATGATAGGTGCCAAGCATTCCCAAGCTTCAAAAATAAGACCAGCATGGTTGCAAGCGTCAAGGATGCTAGCATAAGTAACTTTGTTTGGCATAATGCCATTATGCTGCATTTGTTCAAAAAGCATTAGTGCATCCTTGCCCCAACCATGCTGGCCATACAGTGCAATCATAGCACTCCATGTGATCACATTTTGGTCAGGCATTCTATCAAAAGTTCTCCGTGCTGCCTCCAGGTTCCCACATCTACCATACATGTTCAAGACAGCTGTTGCCACGTTTGCGTCACAATCAAATCCACTATGGATTACACTAGAATGTATCCGCTCACCATCCGCTATCATCGCACAATTTGCACATGCGTCAAGGACACACACACAGGTCACAACAGTTGGCTTCAACCCTTTCTTCTCCATTTGATCAAAGAGTTCAATTGAGTGTTCATACTGCCCTTGCTGAGCATGCACCACAATCATGGAAGTCCACCAAAACTCACTTTCCTCAGACATGCAGTTGCACATGAATTTTGAATCATCCAGGCTCCCAGACTTGCCATAAATGTTGACCAGAGCACTGACCAGGGCATCCTCTGATTCTAACCCATAGTCCACAGCACACATGTGGATTAGCCTGCCAACCTCAATTGCTGCCTCAAGAGCACACGCTTCAAGAATGCTCACAAATGTTACCAAATTTGGCTGCATGTCATTGGTCTGCATTTGCTTGAAAAGTAGGACAGCATCATGGAATTGGCCATGCTGGGCATATACAGATATCATGGCTGTCCATGAAACAATAGTGCGCTCCTGCAATTTGTCAAATATATACCTCGCATCATGGAGGCATCCACACCTACCATACATGCTTATAAGCGCATTTGCGACAATAACATTCACCTCATGTCCTTTCTCCAAGATGAAAGCATGCATGTGCTTGCCTTCCACTAGTTGCATAAAATTACTGTAAGCATCAAGGATGCAAACAAAAGTGACTTTATTTGGCTCAACACCATCTTGCTGCATCTGATAAAAAAGTCGGAAGGCCTGCTGGCCCTGCCCATGCTGACAGTAAACTGCAATCATTGACGTCCACAAGACCACATCCCGCATTGGTAGCCTTGCAAACACATTGTCTATGTCCTCCAGGATGCCACACCTACCATACATGTTCACAAGAGCAGTTCCAACCTTGACATCCAATTCAAACCCACCCTCCAAGATGTGAACATGCATTTCCTTCCCTCCAGTTAAGGCTGCTGGGCTAGCATACGCATCAAGAATGCACACAAAGGTTGTTCTGTTAGGCATAAATCCCTCCTCTTGGAGTTGGTTAAAAAGTTGAAGTGCCTTCTCAAATTCTAGATGCTTCACATACACAGAGATCATGGCATTCCATAAGATTAAGTTTCGCTCCATCATTTTTTCAAACACAATCTGTGCATCACCAGGGCTACCACATCTGTTGTACATGGAGATGAGAGCAACCCCCACCTTAATATCTGACTCAAAGCCACTCTCAGTGATGCAAGCATGCATTTGCTGGCCGCCAGCAAGTGCCGCCTGTGTCGCAAAGACATCAAGGATGCAGACAAAGGTGACTCTGTTTGACTTCATGCCTTCTTTCTGCATTTCATCAAACAAATGAAGGGCTTCCCTGCGTCGACCCTGCTGAGCGTAGCAGGCAAACATAGCCGTCCATGAAACCTCATTTCGCATGGGCATGTCATGCAATTTTTTGTGTGCATCTTGCAAGCTCCCACACTTGCCATACATGCTGATAAGGGAAGTTCCCAAGACAACATCCGCTTCATACACAGTGACTCGAATGCAGGCATGCATTCGCTTACCTACGGCGAGATCAGCATGCCTCCCACACACACAGACAATCTGGATAAAAGTGAACTTGTCGGCAACAGTACCCTCCTGCTGCATTTGAGAAAACATTTGGAAAACCTCCCAATGCATCCCTCTGCAAGCATAGACACGGATGAAGGAGTTCCATAGGGCTATGCTGGGGTCATGCATCTTGTTAAACAATGCCAGGGCATCCTCAAGTGCTCCAAAACTGTTGTACATTCTAATGAGGAGGCTACTGAGGAACCTATTTTTCTCAAACCCATGTTTCAAGATAAGATGATGAATAATCTCACCTTCTAGAAGGGTTTTTGCATCCTCGCAGCACTGCATTAAAGAGGCATAGTTTGCTGACCCATCATGACTGCCCAGTTGATGAAAAGTCTGAGTTGCGTCCAGCGAAGTGTCTTCCAGAAAAGAAGAAGGTCTGGTTAGCAGCTGCTCCATGGATGCAAGCCAATCAAAGCGGTTGCTTCTTTCTGGCAGCTCTAGAGTTGATGAATATTTGTGAAGAGGCTGAAAAGTAGAAAACCGTAACGGCTTGCTCTCCTGTGTTTTAGCAAGTACGCCCCGTCCCAGAGCTAAGCTTCTCAGCATCAGTCGTCTGCCTCATATGAGACCTCATGCGAGCTGTGATGATCGCCTATAGCATTCATAGTCTGTATATGGTAGCCATGTTAAAAATGAAATAGTACGATTTTTTTTAATGAATTAATGAAAAAAAAACATTTTAACGCATTTTTTCCTAAGCTTTCAAAGGTTCACAAGCTTCAAAAATGCTTTTATCTACTCGAAAGATCCTAGCCTAACACTTGTCACCTTGCATGAAATCCTCTCCTAGTGGCCCATGCTTTCTCTCCTTCTCTCTCTATTGCGCACTTATATGTCTTTTCACAAGCTAGCAGCATGTTCGTGTTTGTAGATTCGTGTCGTTTATTTCATGCACATGTCTTGGCTCAGTTTGTTCCTCTTTATGTAGCTCACAATGCCTCAAAACTTTCACAAAAGTGATTGAGGCTTGTACAATAGACAACCTCTCTCAACACGAGCTGGCACTTATGATATGTCGAGGTGATCGTTTTCGCCACTTGCATCACTGGCGTGTTTGGTAGGTAGTTGACATGATGGATCTTCGCCAGTGATTCTACAACTGGATTAAATCTAGTCCACCATTGAATTATGGCATATTTATCTTACCAGGTCACTCACTTAGCGTGTTCACATTATGGACCGCATGTACATAGTACTTTAGTACTTGTGTTGTATTTTCCTTATCTCTTTTGTTGAGAAGAAGAACAACAAAATTTTCAGCCTCTCATCTTGTGTGTTCTCTTCTAGGGTTTGTGTGAGTGTGTGTGTGCTTGCAAGAGCTCCAGCTCTCTTCCCCCCTACATCTTTTCATGGTATCATAGCCTGGATCATGCTAAGGAGCTGAGCGACAAGCAGGAGAAGCATAGGAAGCGGTACAAGATATTTGTGCCTATCTCTCCAAGTATCTGGCAACAATGTTGCATATAATTTTCAAATTTATTAGGACGTGATGCATTAATCTTCCTACAAAATGGCAGAACATTTCAATGGGTAAATGCAACTTATGGCTCCTAAGAATTGTTAGGATACACACACCATGAATCCATGGCTCTATGTCTATGGGTGGCTGTAAGTATTATGTAGCATTCATTGATGACCACACAAGGTGGGTGGAAACGCAGACATGAAAGCATGTGAATGCCTAAGGTCAGATAGAGGGGGAGAGTATTTCTCCAATGAGTTCTTTAATTTTTTGCGAAAGAATGGCATTCAAAGATAGTTTACATGTCGATACACTCCGCAGCAAAATGGGGTTGTTGAGCGAAAAAACAGGCACATTGTAGAGTGTGACAGAGAAGAATATGTTGCACATCTATTAGGATGAAGCTATTTCTATAACATTTTATATCATGGATAGGACTCCGAGTGTAGCCGTACATGATGTAATGCCGAAGGAGAAATTAACTGGCAAGAAACCTGATTTGTCTCACTTGAAGGTTTTTGGATGCATTGCCTATGTGCATGTGTGCATGTGCCAGATGAGTTGTATACGAAGTTGGATCAAAAAGTAAAAAAAATTGTATGTTTATTGGATATTCCCTTGAGCAAAAGGGATATAGATGCTATAATCCTACTACACATGAGTTGAGGATAAGCAGAGATGTTGTGTTTGGTGAAATGAGTATCTGGTATGCTGCTGAAAAAGATGTTGTTGGGACTGATGTAACTGGAAGTGTGATTGCACAGAATGCAAGTCAACAATCATAATCATTGAGTGGACCTGGAGAATCCTCTTATGTTGGGTTTATTGATAGACTATGTGTTGAGATGTCAAGCTCAACATGAGCTGACACTCACGAGGCGCCTGCATGACCGTTCGACATTTACATCACTGACGGATTTGGTAGCTGGCACCAACATATCTTCACAAGAGATTCTACAACTGGACTACACTGACTAGTCCACACCTGCCTACTCCACTTAGTGTATTCACATTATGGACCACTTGTATATACTCTATTATGTGTGTTAGTCACTTTATCTTCTTTGTATACCTCTTTTTGTTGTGTGAAGAAGAAGAAGAATTTTCAGCCTCTCACCTTGTGTGTTCTCTTCTAGGGTTTGTGTGAGTGTGTGTATGCTTGTAAGATCTCAAGCTCTCTTCTCCCCTGCATCTTTTCATGGTATCAAAGCCTGGTTTATGCTAAGGACTGAGTGGCAAGCAAGAGAAGCACAGGAAGCAGTACGAGTGTAAGAGTTTCATCTACTCTTTCCCCCTTTGTATTGGCTACTACACACTTGTTTCGGGAGCTCTTCGGGAGGCAATGGCGTTGGACTTTATTTTTCGGGCTGAAAATGCATTGCGGACGCGTCTGGACCTCCATTTTTTAGTTCGCAGATGTTCACGGAGCACTGCGGGTAAGTTTCAATTCTCTGTACAACTCTGTTTTTGGAACTGCAGGAAGGGTGATTGGTTGTGCAAACACTGTGTGTACTGTAAAGAGGTCTTAAAGTTGCCATTGAGTGTATGCAAATTGAGGTCTTAAAGTTGCCATTGAGTGTATGCAAATTGAGGTCACTGGTTGTTGTGACAGTTTGGGTGCAGTATAGTACCGCTGCAGAGAATATAGTAGATTGTGTAGGTCAAACAAGAGTGCTGCTTTTGGATAATTTGTGTTGTAGATAAGATGTCCAATGATGGAATAAACCAAATTGTTACAGAGAAGCTTGACATGAACAACTTCCATGCTTGGAGGTTTAGATTGATAAATTTCCTTATAGGAAAAGGGTACTGGGACTACATTGAAGGTGGATATGAGGAGACACCAGAGATATCGGAGATTAATCCAACTACTGCAGATGTAAAAGAATTCAAGGATTGGAATCAAGGAGGAGCAAGGAAAGTCATGTATTAGATTTCTATTAGTATACATGACACCATGATTGGGCATATACAGGATGCCAAGTCACCTAAGGAGGCATGGGACACCTTGGTGAAGCTGTATGAAACCAACACCAAGGCACGAAAGTTTAGTTGAAGAATGAGCTTCATATTGTGAAGAAGCAAAATATGTCTATGAATGATTATGCCTTGAAGATCAAGGGCATTGTGGAATCCCTTGCATCAATTGGCGTTTCTGTTAATGATGATGATGAGGTGGAAGTGTGTCTACGTGGTCTTGGGCCACAATACAAGGTGTTCATCAAGACATCTATTCAGACTCGGGAGAACATTCCCAACTTCACAGATTTGGTATCAATGCTAATCATTGAAGAGAAGAATTTGGGTGAAGATCAATAGTCTTCTCACAAAACAAAAACAGTTCAGAGCGCAGCAGGCCTTCTACACAAGTGCAAGTAGAGGAAGTGCAAAAACAGTTCAGAGCAGTAGGCCTTCTACACAAGTGCAAGTAGAGGAAGAGGTAGAGGTAGAGGTCATGGACATGGCCAAGGTGGTGGCTGAATAGGTAATTAGAATTATGGTCAGCAGCAGCAACAGTCCTAGGATTCACAACAACAACACACAGGTGGAAGAGACCAGTTTAGAGGCAGGGGGAGGGGAGTCAATGAGGTTGTGGGGGTAATTGGCAAAGGCAGCATAATGATACATGAGGTTGTTTTTGTTGTGGTAATCCTAGACATATGCAGGCAAATTGCTATAAGAAGCAAAGTGACATGCGAAATGGAAAAGTGCAGCAAAACAACTATGCGTTCTTTAATAGAAATAATGAGGATAATGAGAGGTTGTTTGTTATGCAACATGTGGTTAATGTTGTGTTTGGAAATGATGTAGCAGCATGTAAGGATGATGTATGGTATGTTGATTCAGGTGCTTCGAACCACATGACAAGTCATGGTGAGTGGTTCAAGGTATGAAGAGTCTTGAAAGACTAGGTTTTGTTGAAACAGGGGGATAACACTGATCATCCGATTGCCCATGTTGGAGATGTGCCATTTGTCTATGCAGGATGGTAAGGTGAAGTACCTTGCAGATGTACTTCATGTTTCGAACATTACAAAGAATTTGGTTTCAGTTAGCCAGATGATTGAGCAGAGTTTGCAGGTCCGGTTTAACCCTGATGTGGCTGTTATGTAGAAGACTTTAAAGATAAGTGCAGGTTGGTTGTAAAAGGCAATAGAGTAGGCAAAATGTTTACATTGAATGTAAATATGCGTGAAGTGAGTGCTGCAATGTTTGCAAATGGTTCAGGAGTTGTTGCAGATACATACATTTGGCATAAGAGAATTGGGCATGCAAATGTGCAAAGAATGAAGTCTATGCAGACTAAATAAATTATGACAGGACTATCTAAGTTTAAGGTTGAAGGTATGCAGAAAGTATGTGAAGTATGTCAATTTGGAAATCAAACAAAGCATGTATTTCCACATGATAGAAATGTGAGTAGGAATGTACTAGATGCTATGCATTCATATGTATGGGGTCCTGAGAAAACTATGTCAATGGGTGGGTGCAGGTACTACATAACATTCATTGATGACCACACGAGGAAAGTGTGGGTGTATTTCATGAAGGAGAAGAGTGAAGTGTTCACTCATTTTAAAAAATTTAGAGTGATGGTTGAAAAATAGACAGGAAAGCATGTGAAGTGCCTAAGATCAGATGGAGGGGGAGAATACTTCTCCAATGAGTTCTCTGAATTCTTGTGAAAGAATGGCATTCAGAGAATTTACATGTAGATACACTCTGCAGCAAAATGGAGTTGCTGAGGGAAAAAACATGCACATTGCAACAACGATAGCACAGGCATTGATGGCAGAGAAGAATATGCCGCATAGCTATTGGGCTGAGGCTGTGTCTACAGTAGTTTATATCATGAACAAGACTCCTACTACACTCATACATGATGTAACGCTAGAGGAGAAGTTTACTAGTAGAAAACCTGATTTGTCTCACTTAAAAGTTTTTGGATGTATTGCATATGTGCATGTGCTAGATGAGTTGTGTACTAAGGTGGATCCAAAGGTAGAAAAATGTGTGTTTATTGGGTATTCCCTTGAGCAAAAGGGATATAGATGTTATAGTCCTGCTACACTTGAATTGAGGGTAAGCAGGGATGTTATATTTGATGAGATGGGTAGCTGGTATGCTGCTGAAAAAGATGTTATTGTGGGGCTGATGTAAGTGAAAATGTGGTTGCACAGAATGCAAGTCAGCAAATCACAGTCATTGAGTGGACCAAGAGAGTCCTCATCCAGCGGTTCTGTTGATAGAACATGGAGTGGTAGGCTGCATCATAATACCAGTCCTAGAAATGTAGTTGGCAAAGACAAAGTGGTTGAGCCCCTTGGTATGCCTAATATTTATGCATGGCATTCTCTTGTTGGTGGAGATTCTAGTGGCTCGGAGATGAGACTTAATGGAGGAGCTTGGGATTCTAGCAATGAGGACACCTGTTGTGAAGAAGGCTATGGAAGCCATGAATGCAAAGTTACGAAGATCCGGAGGAGTCAAAAACCGTGTGTAGAGATTAACTTATGATGGTTATGTGGCACATCACTATGCTTATATGGCAAAATTTGTGCAGGTTGTTGTAGCCCACATGTTTTGATGAGGCTATTGGAAATGTGTGTTGGAAGAAAAGAAAGCTGTGGATGAGGAGATGGATGCATTGTATGGAAATGAGACTAGGGATTTAGTGCCATTGCTTAAAGGCAAGAAAGCTATTGGTTGTAAGTGGGCGTATAAGGTGAAACATAACAATGATGGTAGCATAAGCAGGTATAAGGCTAGATTGGTGCCAAAGGATATGTGCAGACACATGGGATTGATTATGAGGAGACATTTGCCCTGGTTTCAAAGATGGCAACTGTGAGAGTTGTGATTGCGGTGGCTACAGCTAAAGGCTGGTTTTTACATCAAATGGATATAAAAAATGTGTTCTTGCATGGTGACTTGCAAGAAGAAGTGTATATGTATCAGCCACCTGGTTTTGAGGATTGCTTATATATACTCTATTATGTGTGTTAGTCACTTTATCTTCTTTGTAGACCTCTTTTTGTTGTGTGAAGAAGAAGAATTTTCAGTCTCTCACCTTGTGTATTCTCTTCTAGGGTTTGTGTAAGTGTGTGTGTGCTTGCAAGAGCTCAAACTATCTTCTCCCCTGCATCTTTTCACCATGGAGTGGCAAGCTACGTCAAAACACCAGTCCTAAAAATATAGTTGGTACATCACGTAAAGGTAAGATGAAGGTTGGTGAGCCTCTTGGTATGTGTGACATTTTTGCAAGGCATTCTTTTGTTGATATGGAGAGTCTAGTGGCTCAGAGCAGCGTCTTAATGATGAGCTTGGGATTCTAGCTATTAGAACACCTCGTGTAAGGAAGGCAAGAGAAGCTACAAAAACACTAGGTAGTGATCATGGACAATGCAGGTCATGGAGATTTAGAAAACCTGTTGACATGTTGACTTATGATGGTTATGTGTCTCATCATTATGCATATATGGCTAAAGTTGTGCAAGATGTTAAACCCACGTCTTGAAGAAGCTGTTGGGCATGTAGATTGGGATAAAGCCATGGATGAAGAAATGGCTGCATTGGATGCAAATGAGGCGTGGGACTTGGTGTCATTGCCTAAGGACAAGAAGGCTATTGGATGAAAGTGGGTGTACAAAATAAAACACAACTTAAATGGAAGAATTAGTAGATATAAATCAAGATTGGTTACTAAAGGTTATGCTCAAACTTATGGCATTGATTATGAGGAGATGTTCAGCTTCGTTGCCAAAATGGCAACAATGAGAGCTGTTATTGTGCTGGCTGCATCAAAAGGATGGGTTTTATATCAAATGGATGTTAAGAATGTGTTCTTTCATGGTGATTTGCAAGAAGAAGTATATATGGATCAGCTCCACCAAATTATGAAGATGTGGGTCACCTTGATTTTGTATGCAAGTTGTGTAAAGCCTATATGCCTTGAAACAGGAACCAAGAGCATGGCCTGATAAGATAGCACAATACCTTATCACCATTGGATTTCATGTGAAAGATGCTAATTATTCACTCTATGTGCGGAAGAGTAATAGCGCCTTGTGGTAATCATAACCTATGTGGATGACTTGATTATTGGGGGTGACAGAAGTTGAGAGTGTGAAATGTCTCCTCAAGCAGAAATTTGACATGAAGGATTTGGGTGAGCTAAGATAATTTCTTAGCATTGAGGTTATTAGGATGACCAAGGTCATAAGGCTATCCACAGAGGCACTATGCATTAGACATGCTGTCCAAATATGGTATGGCTGGTTGTAAGCCAATTTCTATGCCATTAGAGATTCAAATGGCAAGTTGAGTGCAGTTGAGATCTTGGAGAACCCCACTGTCCAAATATGGTATGGCTGGTTGTAAGGAAGACAATTTCTATGCCATTAGATTCAAATGGCAAGTTGAGTACAGTTGCGGGTGAGATCTTGGAGAACCCCACTATGTATAGGAAGATAATGGGTAGCTTGATCTACATGATGATCACAGCCAGATTTGAACTATAAAGTTGTATTGGAGAGTCAGTTTATGCAGGTTCCATGGAAGCCACATTTGGATGGTGTGAGATGCACATTACGCTATGCGAAATCCACATTATACTATGGGCTCTTTTATGAGGCTGGTACAAAGTTGCAGGTGTTTGGATACACCGATGCAGATTGGGCTGGCAGTATCGCAGATAGGAGATCTACCAGCGGATTTATATTCTCCTTTGGGAGTGGTGATGTGACATTGAGCAGCAAGAAGAAACCACCAATAGTTGCCTTACGAGTACGGAGGCAGAGTATAGGGGTGCTACATGGCAGCATTTCAGGTAGCTTGGTTGCACAAGCTACTTGGTGATTGAGGGTTGAAGATTGACAGGGCAGGTTGTCAGCTATTTGTGACAACCTTAGCAATATACAGTTGGTGATGAGGAACCCAATTTTTCATGCGCAGACCAAACACATGGAGATCCACTATCACTTCATCAAAGAGAGGGTCTTAGCAGGAGACATTGATCTCTCATGTGTGTTAGTAGAGAGGAGCAAGTAGCTGACATTTTCATGAAATCCCTGGGAGTAGAGAAGCTTCAAAAATTCCAGACTAAGCTTGGAGTCCAAGCGATGGAGTTGGGCTTGAGGGGAGTGTTGAGATGTCAAGCTCAACAGGAGATCTGACACTTACGATATGCCTGGGTGACCATTTCTACCACCTACATCAATGGCGTGTTTGGTAGGTTGCTGACATGATGGATCTTTACCAGTGATTCTAGAGTTGGATTATACCATCTACTAGTCCACCACTGATTTATGGCATACTTATCTTGCTAGCTCACTCACTTAGCGTGTTCTTCTTGTCTCAAGAAAACTACCTACCCAACCTGCATCTATGTAGCCATACACCATCACATCCTTTCCATGCTCATAGAATAAACCATAATGGGTAGTGGTTTTCACATATCTCATGATCCTCTTGACAACATCTAAATGTGGCTTCTTCGGACTTTACATAAATTAGCTAACTAGTCCTACTGCTTGCATAACATAAATCTGGTCTAGTAGTGGTCAAGTGAATCAAGCTGTTGTCTTGCTATGACCATCTTCCTGTACATAGTAACATAATGCAATTCATCATGAAGATCAGCCCTTAGCTTTATGCGTTGTCATCATAGGCTTGCATCCAGTCATGCCATACTTTGCCAACATATCCAAGGTATATTGCCTTTGCACCAAGTACCATGTGATGTCCTAATAACCTCAATGCCAGGAAAGAATCTCAGCTCTCCCAAATCTATCATATCAAACTAGCTGCTTAATTCTACCTTCACATTGGGACCACAGTTATTTATCCACATAAATGATAATCACCACCATACCATTCTCTCTCTTCTTCACATATAGTGAAGAATATGAATTTTTCACATGGAAACCAATGCTTGTGAGATACCTGCTTGCCTTGTCACTCCATGCTTGTGGTGCTTGCTTCAGCCCATATAATACTTTCTTCAATCTACATACATATGTGGGAAAGTTTGGGTGTACATAACCCTCTAACTGTTCCATAAATACTTCCTCTTGCAATTCTCCATTCAAGAATGCATTCTTAATATCCATTTGATGCAATTCCGAACCTTTAGATATGGCCAATGAAGTCACACATCTTACTGTAGCCATTTTAGCCACTAGGCCAAATGTCTCATCATAATCATAATCAAGACCATGTATCTATGCATAATCTTTAGCGACCAGCCTTGCCTTATACCTTTCCATAGATCCATTTGACTTGCATTTGACTTAGTATACCCATTTACATCCAATCACATTATTTCCTTTTGGTAACTCAACCAAATCCCGTGTATCATTATGTGCCAAAGCATCCATCTCCTCATCCATAGCTTTGTCCCATGATTCTTTGCCAATAGCTTCATCAAAACAAGAAGGCTCCACATGCTTAACCATAGATGCCATGATAATGTATAGCATGCCCACTGTATGTGAAACTATGTACTAGATATCTCACCCTTTGTGACGTCCTCAACGGTTGTGGGTCACTACGAGCTCCCTGAGCTCTAGCATGTGGCGATACATACATGTCATTCCTTACATCTGGAGTTCTTACCACTTGGATTCCCAACTCATCATCCAAACTCTCTGAACTAGATGAGTCATAACCTGCATTCCCAATACCAATGCCTTCAACTATTCTGTAACCTTGATCCTCAGATTAGAATCAAGGGTCTTAACTTGATTTCAGATTCCATGGGTGATTTGAGTGAAATTTCCCTGAACTGGTCACATCGTCTTTTCTTGAAAAACTGACGAAGGAGATTAAGTCTTGGTCATAGTCTGATTCAGGGTTTGAGTCTGGAAAGGTTCTCCCTGAAATAACTTTCTCGAAGGGTAATATTTCAATTACTACTTTACTGAACTTCATTCATTGAGTATTTTGCTTAACTGAATTTAAAACTAATCATGAATTTCTATGAGGAAGAAATTAATCATTTATCTAAAATTTCGACTTCGATAGTTTTTCTGAATTTTCTCATTACCATCCTAGAGAATATGAAACGGTAGAATTTTCTCTCATAGAGTATTTACTTATTCATTTACCAATATTCATGGGATTTAAATATAGGATTAAAGAGAACTCTTATTTTGATATAAAAATTCTGTATGCATCTATTTATGCATAAAATCCAACTTCTATGGAAATAACACTTTTATATAAAAGAAAATCCTTTTATGCATCTATTTATGCATAAAAATCAATTTTGACGAAAGTAACACTTTTATAATAAAAAAAATTCTTTTATGCATAAAAATCAATTTTGATGAAAGTAACACTTTTATAATAAAAAATTCTTTTATGCATCTATTTATGCATAAAAATCAATTTTGGTGAAAGTAACACTTTTATAATTAAAAAAATTCTTTTATGCATCATTTTATGCATAAAAATCAATATTGATAAAATTAACACTTTTATAATTAAAAAAATCTTTTATGCATAAAAATCAATATTGGTGAAAGTATCACTTTTATAATAAAAAAATTTATTTCCAATATGCATCTTTCTATGCATAGAATTTAATTCTAATGAAAATCACACTTTTATAATAAAAAATAACCAATATGCATCTTTCTATGCATAGAATTTAAATCTAATGAAAATCACTCTTTTATAATAATAAAAAATATCCAATATGCATCTTTCTATGCATAGAATTTAAATCTAATAAAAATCACTCTTTTATAATAATAAAAATATCCAATATGCATCTTTCTATGCATAGAATTTAAATCTAATCAAAATCACTCTTTTATAAAAAAATATCCAATATGCATCTTTCTATGCATAGAGTTTAAATCTAATGAAAATCACTGTTTTATAAAAAATATCCAATATGCATCTTTCTATGCATAGAATTTAAATCTAATGAAAATCACTCTTTTATAATAAAAAAATAACCAATATGCATCTTTTTATGCATAGAATTTAAATTTTAATGGAAATAACACTTTTATAATAAAAATATTTCTACTATGCATTTTTCTATGCCTAGAATGAAAATAACACTTTTAGAATACACAAATGGTGGGGATTACTCTTTTTGAATAATAAAAGATAAAACTTATTTCACAAAATTTAAGAAAATTTTGCCATAACCCCCTTTGTATGGCTGACCATTTTTCAAATTTTTTAATCCTCAAGTTACTTAAAAATTATCCCAAATGGTTTAAAGCATTCTAAACTAATCAAATTCCACTTTTAAAAGAGAAACAATATGAAAATTTTAATTCAAACAATTTGATTACTTATCTAGGATAAAGAAAGGTTGAATTTAAGAATGAAGAGAGGGGAAAAGCCTTTCCAACAAGGCATAACATCATTTTTTTCATTTTAAAGAAAATAAAAATTAAAAAACCATTAAAAGGAATAAAGAAAAAGTAGGATTTCAAACTTACATGAATTTCTGTGAGCTTTCCTTTGGCTTGATGGTTTGAGGGATCTACTCTTGTTTGAAGAGTTCCGGAAAGGTCAAAAACTAATGAATTATCAATAAATTCATTGTTTTTGGCTCTAATTTACAAAAATCAATTCTACCCATATTTTCCAATAAAATTAATAATGCTCAAAATTTCACTTTTGATAAATACTCATAATTTGAATTATGCCAAAAATTTCTCTTTTACCATTTAATTACTTGGATCTCAAATATCATGGGAATTCCTCTTTTTACATAAAAATAAATTTACCAAAAAATCCTCTTTTACCATTTAATTACTTGGATCTCAAATATCATGGGAATTCCTCTTTTTGTATAAAAATAAATTTACCAAAATTTACTCTTTTCTCATAATCAATTAATTATGCATAATTACAAAAAAAAAGTATTTCTCATGAATATGATGAAAATCATTCTTTTTGCATAGGATGTCCAATCCTAGCATATGGTAGGAAGTTCTCTTTTAGCATTATGCATAATAATAAGATATGTATTATTTTCTAAAAATTTTACCATAGCTTCGCTGCTATTACTGATAATTCTCAATGAAAATATAATAGTAGTTCCTCTTTTATGCTTAAAATCAAACTATGAATTTAAATCATAATTTTAACCATAATCATAAACTTAATTATGATTATCCCACTAGATTAAGCTCATTCCATTATTTCTCTTTTCCCAAATTGATAAGATAATCTATTTCTCATTTAGAATCAATCAAAGTAGTTTTTAACTACTTATAAATAATCTAAAAGAAATAACCATTATTTTGTTAACACAAAATCATAAAAATATCATTTTCTTAATCTCTAGCTTAACAAGCCTGGAGTTTAGCTTTGAATTAAGAGACTATCATTGAGAAGCATCCTTTTTTCAAGGGATTTATCCATAAAGATGGCTATTCTTTTAGAGAGAGAAATTTACTTAAAGAAAGCATTACAAATAAGTATAAAGATTAACTTTCTCTTAATTAAGCATTAAGACTTTAAGGGAAAGCTTCATTTGAATTAAAATAATTATTTAGAAAGCTTCTCAAGCTTGAGAGGGGCTAAGAAGAAAGTCATTGAGATAAATTGGAAAAAACTATAAAATTTGATTTTACCTCCAAGTTTGGCTTGATTCTCTATTAGCAGTGAAGCCCCCGACCAATCAAGAGGAGAAGAGCAACTCCAAGAGTTGTTGGAGAGAGAGAGAGAGAGAGAGAGAGAGAGAGAGAGAGAGAGAGAGAGAGAGAGAGAGAGAGAGAGAGAGAGAGAGAGAGCTCCAAGATCCCAAGAGAGAGGAAAATTTAAAGGATAAAAAGTACCTTTAACTAGGCCAAGCAATTGGTAGAAACTTAGAAAAGTCCTATCGGTATCGAAAGTAGAAAACGGTACTAAATGTGAATGCGATGTGAATGTGATGTGATAAGATGTGAATGTGATGTGATAAGATGTGAATGGATGTTGTGAGATGTGAGTGGATGTGATGAGATGTGATGTGATGTAAATGGATGTAGATGTGGATGTGATGAGATGTAAATGGATGTGGATGTGGATGTGATGAGATGTGGATGAGATGTGATGTGATGTGATGTAAATGGATGTGATGAGATGTGGATGAGATGTGATGTGATGTGATGTAAATGGATGTGAATGTGGATGTGATGAGATGTGAATAAGATGTAATGATATGTGAAAGGATGTGGTGTGATGTAAATGGATGAGAATGAGATGTGATGATATGTGAAAGGATGTGATGTGATGTAAATGGATAAGAATGAGATGTGATGTGATAGATATGCATGTGAAGGAATGTGGGATGTGAATGGGTGTGATGGATGTGAATGGATGTGATGAGATGTGAGTGGATGAGGTGAGATGTGGTGAGATGTGAATGTGATGTAATGAGATGTGAATGGATGTGATGTGATGTGGATCTGGTTAGATATGAATGGATGAGATATGATGTGGATAGATGAGATGTGATGTGATGTGGACTTGGGTAGATGTGAATGGATGTGAAGTAATGTAAATAGATGTGAACGTGATGTGATGATATGTGGATGTGATGTGGATATGAATGAATGTAGATAGATGTGATGTAATATGAATGGATGAGATACAATGTGGATATGTTGTGATGTGATGTGATGAGGATAGATGTGATGAGATGTAATATGATATGATTGGATGAAGGATGATAGGAATACATACGACTAGATGTGGAATAAGCAATGTGAATTGATGTAGAAGAATGTGGAATAACGAGAAATGATGTGGAACAATGTGGAAAGATGAGAGTTTGTTAGAAACTGTATTTTATGAAACCTGTTTTTAAATGACTGCTTTATGTCAAGAATGCTGGGGAAGAATTTTGACCATCTTGTGAATGAGAATGCTGGGGAAGCATTTTGACCATCTTGTGAATGAGGTCATGGAGACCTAAGTGATAAAGTTGCAACAGCTGACAGATAGTCAATGGAGGATGTCTTGTGTAGCAAGGTCGGTCGAGGTCTTGACCACCTCGGTTGGATTTAAATGGTGAGCTTCCGGTACGGTGGATGAGGGACTAAGGAAGCCGCCTATGAGTGAAGTGCTAGGTGACCTGCGAAGAAGGAGCCTAGCGGGTGCTGACCATACGGTGCTTGGGCTTTGGGTCACCGAAGATAGCCATGCGCGTGCGTCGGGGAAGAAAAATGGAACAAGGTGTTAGAGTTGTTTTTTTTGAACTCGGGCACGGATGAGTCCATGGCTCTTTTATATGGATCTGTTGATTGATCTTGCTGATCTTCAACGGAGAGTCCATCTGGATTTTCTTATGTGATCATATTGTCGGGTACTATGAGCTAGGAACTATTGAAAAGGCCCCTGAGTGAACAGGTGGTGAGCGTTCTGGTTGCCAATGATGCCATAGGTACACCGATGAAGGAATGATTAGAAATTAGAATTCAAGCTAGATATTTTGGAGGATTATGATTAGTGATACTATGGTTTCATTAAAAGATTGTTTTAAAGACAACTGAATCTGTGAAATAGGCAATTTCATATTGGGTGTGTAAGTGGTGTGACTATCTTGAAATTTGCTTGAAGCGCTGGCTAGGGGGCTTGGGAACTCTTTTCCTTGGTACTACCCAGGGCAAAACATAACCAAATTTCTAAATAGATCCTATCACTATAGTGGTTGGGCAGTTGGCTAACCCATGGGATTGGATGGGGTTAGGCTAGACTGATGGATCCCTAAAATGAGACTCAATTCTGTTAAGTTACGATAGTTGAAGTAAATCCCAGATAACCCTTGTTCTATGGAAAAGAATCAATGGCTGTGCCTCTTGATGAGGAAAGAAGCGTTGGACTCTATGATCCAAGTGCAAGACTCTTCCTTGATCTGACCATGAGACTTACGGGCTCGGTCGGATCAGTTTGGTTAGTGATGACCTTGACTACGTTAGAATAAAATATCTTGGAGGAATCGCCTATGTCTGCTGGGTGAGGGAAGTTTTTTCAGGTTCGGTTTTGGAAGAACCGAGGGATTAGTCTCTTATCTAAATATCTGTGGGCAAGGCCCTGAGTGAGTGGTTCTGTCCTATGCAAGAAGTGCCACTTCCACTGCTAGCACCCCGAAATTCGTTGCACGGAGGGGGCAGGGATCTTTCATGGACATTAAGACTGCATTCTTGAATTGTGATTTACATGAGGAGGTGTATGTATGTATCACATTCTTGAATTGTGATTTACATGAGGAGGTGTATGTATGTATCACATCCTCCTGGTTTTAATGTTAAAGGAAAAGAGTCTAAAGTATGCAGGTTGAAAAAGGATCTTTATGGCCTTAAGCAGGCTCCTAGTGCATGGTATGAGAAGATTCATACATACTTGGTTGAAAATGATTTTTTTGCAGATGACCACCACACCTATTAAGCCTAATGGAACCAACAAACAATCTGATGTGCAAGTAATGTATTGTGTCCAAACACCAGCTGGTCTAGGTATTGAAGGTAGCAAAGGGAAATAGGCCTCTATAGCACCCTCTACTCCCTCACTGATAGGCAACAACACGAGCAAGAACCGAGCACTCTCTCTACTCTTACCATAGTGCTCAACATGCATAACTCAAACCCAACAAGCAAAACTTGAGAACACTTAATGAAGCACACCAGCTTCTAGATTGAGAACGGAATGAGATAGATGAAGAGAAAAGAGAAGACTCTCTATAGCATCAATGAATGTGGAACAAAACTCATGAGCTGAGGAAAAAAACACTACTATCATTATTCAATTGTATACTCAAAAAGAAACCCATACAATCATGTCATGGGAGAAGAAGCTCTCTTTACATCGAGCATATTGCTGTTACTCACGTACACACTCAATATGAAATTACCATTTATAACAAATTTGACTGGCTTTAAAACAATCCTTCAATAGAAATCATAATATTCCTGATCATCATTTTCCAAAATTCCAAGTCCATTGTATTACAATAATATCCTCTGGACTCTCCATTGAAGACCAGCTGGCCAACCAACGAGATCCAGTATCAAAATTTGGTTTCCAAATATCTTTCCTTTTAGTCCATCCAAAATCTTCGTCGATGTATGCATGGGTGTCCTAGTAGCCTGCGAGCCCATGCATCGCCTGGTCAGAACCCTCTAGGATCCTCCTCAGGTGTCCTAACACTTCACTCAGGGATCGCTTCGTCGTCGGTCCTCGCCCATCATACCGAAAGCGCACCATTTTAATCGTACCGAGGCTGGTCATCAAGACCTCGACAGGCTTTGCCCGCGAGAGCGACGTCCCTTGACGACTCCCCGCCACCCCAGCTATTCCAATAAACCTCCTCTTAGAAAAACATAAGCCAAATGCTTCCTCTAGCATTCTGGCATAAAACAATCCTTTGAATAAAAAAACAGAGGTTCCAATGCAAGTAAAATTCCAATTTGAGATTGGTTCCAAAAACCCTTTTTCCATAATTCCCAGTTTCATAATGAGGATCCTTGATCTCTCATCAGGGTAATCTACCTCTATCATTCAGTCTTAGTGTCCAACTAGATTCTTGGTGAGTTCGATCAGGAAAAACTAGTTTAGTTCCGGTAGTCTATTCTTTGTGATGATTAGAAACTGAAATTGGTAATGAAGATTTTACTTGATTCAGATCGAGAGATGGACAAGTAGGTTTACTGTCCGTCCTTCTCGTAGTCTAACCAAATTCATTCGGTTTAGTTCTACAAGGATTCTCTTCAGATAAACATCTAGTTTTGGGTAAATATCCATTTAATGATTTTACCAATTAAAATATCCAAAGACATTCATTCTATTACATAATTTCTCAACCTTAATTCATTAGGTAGAATTATGGTAGAAATTCATCTTTTGACACTAAAATTTAATTTAAATCCATCTTTTCTTAATTATCATAAAAATTCTTCTTTTTAACTAAATATGATACCTTTTTTTTCAATAAACTTGAAATCCCTCTTTTTCTCATTTTAATGAGTGCAATCCAATTATCATGGGAATTTCTCTTTTACCATAAATTAAATCTATTTAAAATTCTTCTTAAAAATTACATAAAAATATCCATTAATTCCATTAAGCTAAAAATTCCACATCTAGAGTCCAATAGTGAAGAAGAAGCCAATGCACAACCATACCTAACGTGGTTCTCTGTCAACATATCCCAAGGAGGAGCGTGTGCACCACCAACATGTACACCACTGAATAGAAGATGAAGAAAAACCAAATCCACTACCCAAGAGATAGGTTTACCTTTCTTCTCTGCCCATACACCCATACCAACATGCTTTAGAACATGCTCATGGATCTCTGTGTAGACTGGGCTCTTGAGACCTAGAGAGAAATCCCTCCCAATGTGAGCAACTAACCCATTGGGAGGTGGAGGCAAAAACACAAAAGAAATAGTTCTTTTTGATACGATGACACCTTGACCAACGTCTACATAAACACCCACAAAAAACACCCAATGTAAGAACGAAGTGAAACACACAAGTACAACAGAAGCCTAGGATTAGCTCACATGGCCAGCACACAAAGGAGTGTATTTGCCTTACATAGGCTGAATTCTTTTGAATCATCAAGTAGGGAGGAATCCATGGAAAATCCTCTTAACAAGGAAGTGGTGGGGGAGGGGGGGAGAAGGGAACTTCTTCAACACTGTCTGGAGGGTTCATAAGCTTAGCCCAAGGAATCCTTGGATATGGACAAGAGCCTGAAAAGGAAGCTCTACAGGGTACCAAGGGAAAACCTTCAAGCTCGGACCAATAAGTGAGCAATAAAAGATGTGGAAGCATAGGATAACAACTAAGGGAGGAACCATTATGATGGATGAGCAATCCTCAACCCGTGGTACAGTATACTCCAAGAATACAAAGGGATATTGTGAGTGCTGAAAGAACAGGGGCAGTTTGCTTTCCCACTTCTAGAGAGCTGGAGATTGAGGAAAAAATGAGAGAATAACAAGCCCAACTTAGAAGGATTGAACACAAAAATGATGAAAAATAGGTAGAGGGAGAGGAGACAGACACACAGGAGCAAACCCTAATGTATTAGTCAAACCCTAACCATAGAGGGAAGCCATGTCCCATCTCTCACAATGCATAAAGCCATAATCCATATGCTACAACTCACTTGTGTCCACACACTACTAACCCTAGCTAATGTCCACATACTATGACCAGCTGGACGCGGTCATTTATGTCTCACACATGTTGCTACCTAACATGCCAGCACATAGTGCACTGGCACAAGCTGACATCGAGCTTGAATCTCATCAGTCCCTCTCAAGCTCATGATGTACTGCCATAGATGAAGATGTAGATGAGCTTGGGCTATCAAAGCTCTCAACACTCCCCCTCAAGCTCATCCCATGTACTCCCAACACATAGTACGGAAGTACTCAAACTTCTTCTTGCTAAGTGGCTTTGTAGAGATGTCGGCCACCTCTTTAGTCTTCACATATTGTAAATCCACTATTGCAAATCCACTGTACCATCCAACACTTTCTCTTTGACAAAATGATAGTGGACCTCTATATGTTTGGTTTGCGCATGAAAAATTGGATTCTTGGCCAACTGTATGCTGCTCATGTTGTCACAATGAATGACAACCTTGCCATCAATAGGCTCACCCAAATCAGCCAAGAGACTCTTTAACCATAATCCTTCACATGTAAATAGGGAAATATTACGAGAGTGATGACACACATGTGATGTAACACTTTCAATGGTGCGCAAAGGTCATCAAGTTCTCGCAATCCTAGATGGGGGAGATTGAGTGAGTATCGTCACTTTTTGTTTGGGAAAAATGGGGAAAGCTAGTCTTAGAGTGGAAGAACCTCATTGTTTGCTAAATGGTACCATGTCATGAACTATGGGAGTTCTATAGAACTTGAAGATGAAAGTCTTCTCTTTTCACTACTACCATATGTTTGTAGTTAGAATTTACCGGACATGCAGATTCATAGAGTAATAAATGATGGTGCAAAAAGATGTGTGGCAAAATATTTCCATGTCAGAGGCACATTAATACTAGCAAGTCCTAGGGGAAGGGCCAACAAATCACTTATAGTATTTCAATATGATGCCTTTAACAAGACATGGCGAAGCTCTATGGCCTTCCCTTGCATGATGAGTTTTCTTTCCTCTTGCATTTTTTGGTTTGAGAATTACTACCCTACCTACAGTGCTAACAAGACATTTATTTTTAATTTATAGTGCTAAGAGACACACTAGAATTCATGCCTTTGAGTGTAATATTGTCAAAGGGAGAAGGCTAGAGAATATGAGCATCACCTTGATGAATGAGGCAATGGCACATGCATGGGACACAAGCAAGAACAAGACAAAGTAGCCTAGTTCATTTAGTGTTCAATCTACGAAAAGAAAATATGGTGGCTTAGAGTCTTTGAAGTACCAAAGGAAACATATGAGGTCTTATCTTTGATGTTTGAGAGAATTCCATGCATCATAGAGGTAATAAAAAGGATTAGCTAAATGGCATACTGTTCCCATTTTTCATTGGTGAAGTAGAAAGAAAAGACAAAGGAAAGGAAAAGGACAAAGGCAAGTAGAAGCATGCAGAGGTAAGGACAATCATGTGGCCAATGAGCAAGGAAAGGGTGCTAGCTACACAAAGGATGCTACTAAAGGACAAGGGTGCTGGGTAAGAGGAAGGGTGCTACCAAGGGAAAGGGTTCTACCAAGGATTCCACCGAGGAAAAGGATGCTAGAAATGGAGTGGAGAATGCTGCTAATGATGGGGCCACAATGGTGGTAGATGCTATCGTAATCAAGGAGGATTGAGATAGTGATGGTGATGACATCTAGAGAAGAGGAAGAAGTGGATGACGGGAAATGGGTTCGTGCAGTCATGTCATGCAACATGTTGGTAGTGCCCCCAATAGAGATAGGGTAGATGAAAGATCCCTATCCCCTCCCCCCAATGATTTCAGGGGTGCTCGCAGTGGAAGTAGCACTTCTTGCACGCGGGGCAGGGTCTCTCACTCGGGGCCTTGCCCACGGATATCCGGACAAGAGACTAATCCACCGGTTCTTCCAAAACCAAACCCAGAAAAACTTCCCTTGCCCGAAAAACACGGGCAATTCCTCCAAGATAAATTTACTCTAACGTAGTCAAGAGCCTTAACTAACTAAACTAATCTGACCGAACCCGTAAGTATCATAGTCAAATCAAGGAAAAGACTTGCACTTGGATCATAGAGACCAACACTTTTTTCCTCATTGAGATGCACAGCCATTGATTCTTTTCCATAGAACAATTTTTATCCAGGATTTACTTCATCTATTGTACCATAACATAATTGAGTCTCATTTTAGGGATCCATCAGTCCAACCTAGCCCCATCCAACCCCGTGGGTTAGCCAACCATCCAACCACTATAGTGATAGGATCCATTTAAGAATTTGGTTAGGTTTTGTCCTAGGTACCAGGGAAAAGAGTTCCCAGGCCCCCTAGCCGGATATTCATGCAAACTTAAAACTAGTCACACCACTTATACACCCAATATGAAATTGCCTTTTTCATAGATTCAGCTGTCTTTAAAACAATCTTTTAATGAAACTATAGTATCACTCATCATAATCCTCCAAAATATCCGGTTGAATCCTAATTTCCAATTTTTCCTTCATCGGTGCACCTATGGCATCATTGGCAACTAGAACGCTCACCACCTATCCACTCAGGGGCCTTTTCGATAGTTCCTAGCTCATAGTACCCAGCAATATATTCACTTATAAAAACCAAAATGGAATCTCCATCGAAGATCAGCAAGATCAACCAACAGATCCATATAAAAGAGCCATGGACTCATCCGTTGAGGACTAGCAAGGTCAATCAACTAGATCCATGCCCGAATTCAGAAAACAACTCTTACTCCTTATTCCAATATCTTCCATGACGTATGTGTGGGTATCTTCAGTGATCCAGAGCCCGAGCACCATATGGTCAGCACCCTCTAGGATCCTTCGTAGGTCACCTAGCGCTTCACTCATAGACCGCTTCCTTAGTCTCTCATCCACCATACCGGAAGCTCAGCATCGAACTGAGGCTGGTCAAGACCTCGGTCGACCTTGCTACACGAGATGTCCTCCGTTGACTCTCCATCAGCTATTGCAACTTAATCAGATAGGTCTCCCCCACGACCTCATTCACAAGACGGTCAAAATGCTTCCCCAACATTCTTGACATAAAATAGTCATTTAAAAACACGTCATAAATATAGTTTCTATAATGAACTCTCGTCTTTCCACATTGTTCCACATCAATCCTCATTTATTTCATATGTATTCCCATTTATTCTCATCACATCTTTTCTCATTTATCCGCATCATCCACTCGCATCTACCCATATCCACATCTCATCACATCATATTCATTCACATCACATATCCCAATTTACATCACATCTCATTCACTCACATCTCGATTCACATGACATCACATCTCATTCATTCACATCCCGATTCACATCACATCACATCTATTCACGTCCATCACATTCATTTACATCACATCCATTTATATCTATCACATCACATTCATTCATATCCATCATATTCATTCATTCATATCCACCACATTCATTATCATAACCATCCCATCACATACATTCTATCCACATTATATCACATCACTTCTATCCACATCATATCCACATTATATCACATCACTTCTATCCACATCATATCCACATTATATCACATCACTTCTATCCACATCATATCTCATTCACACACATCTCATCTCATTCATCCACATCCATCCAATCGTTCACATGTACGACTACCCACATCTATCTCATATGTATCACTTCACATCCACATATATTCATGTCACATCACATCACATTCTTTCACATACACATCCACATCCATTCTTTCACATACACATCCACATCCGTTCTTTCACATACACATCCACATTTGTTCTTTCACCTACATCCACATCCATTCTTTCACATACACACTTTTGTAATAAAAATAGTTCCTTTATGCATCTTTCTATGCATAAAATCAATTTTAATAAGAATAACACTTTTGTAATAAAAATACTTCCTTTATGCATCTTTCTATGCATAAAAATCAAATTTGATAAGAACAACACTTTTATAATAAAAATAATTCCTTTATGCATCTTTCTATGCATAAAAATCAAATTTAATAAGAACAACACTTTTGTAATAAAAATAATTCCTTTATGCATCTTTCTATGCATAAAAATCAAATTTAATAAGAATAACACTTTTGTAATAAAAATGATTCATTTATGCATCTTTCTATGCATAAAATCAATTTTAATAATTATGCATCTTTCTATGCATAGAAATCAAATTTAATAATTAATATCAGTGATATCCATGCATATTCATAGGTGAATATGTACATGGAGTAATTAGAATATTTCTTTTAGATGCAAAAATGGTGGGAATTACTCTTTTGGAATAACATAAAAACAAACTTTCTTTTCCACAAAATTCTAGAAAATTTTGCCATAACCTCCTGTATGGCTAACCATTTCTCATTTTTATCCTTCTTTATTTAATTAATCCAAATTAGATTCATAGAACTCTAATCTACATAATTTTCTAAATTCAAGAGAGTAAACAATAAGAAGAGTTTAATTAATCCCGTCGTTAATCTTTCTAGGATTAAGAAAGGTTGGAATGTAAAGAAGAGAAGGGGGGTGGCCTTTTTTTCAAGGCATAGCATTAGAATTTAATTCAAACATTTCAAAACATAAAAATCAAGAAAACCATAGATTTTTCATTAAACAAAGTAAGAAATTAATCTACATAGAGCTTGTAAGCTCTCCTTTGGCTTGAGGGATTGAGGGTTCTACTCTTGTTTGAAGCAAGAGTGGCCACCAATTCACTTTGGAGAGGATTAGGCCAAAAACAATCGAATTATTAAAAAATTCAATGTAAATGGCTCAGGACACGAGTAGAGTAACAGTGCATAAACACCATTAACCTTTTACAAAGAGGGAGGCTTCTATTTATAGAAAAAAGTGAGCCTCTAGCCAAGCAAAGTGATTCTAGGATTTTTCAGATCAGTTTGGTCAATTTTTTACCATTTTTGGGTCAATTTAACTTACTTTTTGGATCTAGTTTTGAAATAGGAGAGAGGAGAGATGAAAATATCTCATTTTATTGATTAAGAATTTGGGGTAATGATGAGAAAAAGGTGCCTACTTCAGGAGGGGAGATCCCCACACTGAGGTGTCAAAATTCAGTTTTTTAATTTTCTTCGATCCTTAGTCCACTCTTCATCTTATGTGAGCATTTATTCATATTTGGGGGGGTTTTTCTTTTATTCTTCAATTTATCTCCTTCCTACATTTGGATTAATCTTATTGGTCCATAGGAACCTTAATTGGACCATAATCTAAAAATTTCTGAAAATCTGGACCCTTAGGCTAAGGTCCTCTATACCTATTTTCAATTAATTCCAATTGCACATTGGAAAGTTCTTTTTGAATTTCTGTTTCAAGGAAAACCATTTTAGACACTAGGAGGATTTTTATATCCAAAAATATCTCAATTTTGAATTACCTCCCTCTAAACATTTTCTCTCTCCAGGCCAAAACAGGATCTTTCTTTTATTTCAAAGAGGGGAATAGTTAAAAGATCAAAAGGGGAGGTTCTTATATTTGCACACCTCAAAAGCTGGAGGGAGAAATCTTACAATAGATCTAAGTTGGAAGCCCATCATTCCATTCCCACTAGACAATATCAATTTTTGCATATGCCATGCATTAATGTAGGTCGATTTTGATTGGTTATGTCAGTGCCATATTGACTTGGCATTTGTAATGCCAACAAAGGAATGAAAGAAAGCTGTTCTCACCAAAGTGGAGGAGCTACTTAATATTCTGGGATGCTGTGGAGGAAACATCAAGATAACGATTAATAAGCAAGCATCCGGAATGACCCATGAGGTTCCCAACAAGTCTCTCCATGAGTGGAGAAAAGGTAAGGAAATTTCTTTCTCAAGAAGACCCCTAAACAAGGAGAATTCCATTTTTTCTTGTTTGGGAGCTATGGAAGGACCTTTGTAAATGCACAACCGATGATTGCAACATTCCGAGCCTTTGTCTATAGTGCTATAAACTTTGGGTTTAATTCAACAACATTATCATGCTAAATGAACAGAAGCAACACAATGAAGAAACAACAAAGTACCTTTCCAAACAAAGCTCGAGTCATTCAGACAAGCTATGGTGGATAGTTGGGGAGAGACAAACACCACTAATTATATGGTAGGCTTACATAATATTGGGCTAGCTCATTTTTCCCCCAAAAAAACTACATTTTGTAAAACGCTTGCTCTTGGCATTGATGCACGTGTGAATACCTTCAATTGAGGTGGCTGAAAGTTGCACCTAGGAGCTAAGAAGAGGCCCCAAAGATTGGCTTGAGCTATGGTTGCCTCTATGAGGAACAATCAAAGCTCCATTGACTATGGGTAGAAGAGGAGATGACCTAGATGTGAAAATGGTAGAAAAAAGATTAATTTCATACCAATTATGATTAGTGTAAATGATAAGTTGAAGCTAATCAAGCTAAAAGAGACTAGATATGGGCTTTGATACAATGTTAGCAAATCACATGTGTTCAATCATGGATCTATGGAGGGGATGAAATATCTCCATGATTGTGGAGTGTGAAGAAGAGAGAGAAGAGGAAGCTTGAGCACACAAAAGAGAGCAAAGTGGGCACAACACTAGATGATTTTATTATGGTTGAGATGAATAAACCACCAAATATAATACCCTTTTATAGGCACCAAACCCTACCTTTTCACTCTAACTAAGAGGTAGTCCCACACCTAGAGTGTTCACATCAAGTTGGCTATAGACCTAATGAACCATATGCCCATATCCCCAATGTCACATGGTATTTTAGTGTATTATTTCAACGATGCCTTCTCCATCTTGTGATCCTTGAAAGCTATGAACTTTTCTCCACATGGGAGGGTGGGAAAATGTCAAAAAAGTCTAATTTTTTGGAGAAGGGGGAAGGTTTTGGCCCAACCCCAGTAGGTGGAGTGCTTCTTTGATTAACCGTTCTATAATTAGCATTGGCATCTTGGCACTATCTATGCCTAACACCATATTGTGCTCCGTGCACTGTTGATATGAGGCGGGGAATTTTGCACATAATCGCATATTGACCTGGCATGGGATTGCTTTAGCTAGGTTTCCAAGTCATGTTTGCTCCAGCTTGGTCTTTACCTTAGAATTGTGTACCACAACTGCATGTTGGGGGAGTGTTATTGAAAGTAAATCTTATTATTTTCCACCATCTTTGTGTGGGTAATAATAGTACCCTTGCACCTATCCCATCAAGGGCCCAAGGTAACTTCTTGTATGTTTGGATTTTCCCTTTGACTTTTTCTTCAAGGTCTTGTCGCCTCCCCCTTGATTAAGTCAGAGAGCCTTACTCCTTGTAGAGAGGGTCTTGTGTGGTCTCCTTGCCTTCCATGATGTAGGAAAATGAGAACCATAATGATAGGAGTATCGTGAGCCCTTGTTGAATGTTAGATGTTAGAATTATTGTTACTATGGCAGTGGTGTTGGTGATAAATTTTGAAATAGTTATCTATTTTTCTAGTCAGTTGGTGATTCCATAGATTGCAAAATCACGGCATGTAAATATCCATTCTTTTTATGGGATAAAGTAGCAAAACATTGGATAAGTTATGATTATGAATATTGAAGGGTTGGTGGCTAAAAGACTGAAATTCGTGATTGTGCAGGCAGGGGTGACGTGATTATGCAGAGATGATGTGGCAATCACAACATGATTTGGTGGCATGATTGTTGATGTGGCATTAACATCATGATTGCTATCGTGCCTTAACATTGTGATTGATGTCATGGCATTAACACTCTGATTTTTGACGTGGCAATAACATTGCGATTTTTTTATCGTGATTGGTGACATGGAAATCATGCCATGATTACTTGGGCATGATTGATGACATGTCATTGTGATCGGTAACATGTCAAATATGTGCCCTAATTCCATAGACTTTAGAATCACAGTGCCATGGGATGTGATGAACCATTAAAAATTAGCAATGGCAATTGGAATATGTAAGTGGAGTGGTTAATTGTTAGTTTTAACATGGTGGGGATTCTATGATTGTGTAGACTAGAAAATCACGATATCCGGACCATGTTTGGTTTGGTGGAGGGGAGTGTAAACTGAGAATAGTCATTGTGAATGAGGGTGGGATGGGGCTAAAAGACAAACAACATGAGGAAAACATGGAAAACATAGACATGGGAATAGAAAAACCCACACGTGTGTGTACTGAGCATAATATCCTTTGATTCACTATACTTATCCTTTGTAAACAACACCAAGCAAGTTAATAAAGATAAACAAGGATCATGGGTGGTGTTGTTGGTGGAGAGAAGCTAAGTAAACAACCAAGGAAGAAGCCAACGCAAGCATGATGAATATGAAGAGCTCCATAATGAAGGTGGAAAAAATCGAAAAAGAGAGGAAAATAATCACAAAATAGAAAAAGGTGCCTATTTAAAACAAACAGCATCTGATGACTAGGGGATTAATGCTGATGACACATGGCATAATTTAACTTATCTTGGATTTTGTGATCATGGTAATGGTCTACGTGATCATGGTGGTAACGGTCTGCATGATCATGTCATGCACGGTTGTGCTAATTATTAGATAATCACACCAAGTAAAGTTGTAAAGAGGGATCTGATTCATTCATGTCTAGGCATAGAATACTACCAGAGCTAAAAAAAAGATGCTTTTTATAACAGTTTGTGAGGCATGATTCTACAAGTGGGGGAATCACAACCGTGATTTCACTAGAATCATGGTGACAAGACAATGAGTTCGTGGTGGCCATGAGGGGTTGGATTGGGGTTTGATGCATTTGGTGATTGACCTTGGCCCTCCAAGATGATTATTGAAAGATGTAATTTAATGAAATTCTGTAGAATCATGGTAGTATATTGTGACTTTGAGTTTGTTAGAGATGGTATTAAGATAGTTAGTTCTCCGAGGCCTGTTGTGCTAAAGCATGGTGTTTTCTTGGCTTTATGCTCCACAGGGTAGGCTCAAGCATATCTGAATGAAGCTCTTAATGTAGAGGGATCATGCTGGTATAACTTTTGTAGCTCCTTAGTGGAGCATAGCAGCTCTTGCTCCATCCATTAAATTAGCCAGTCCATTGAACCTATAGTAGGTTCTTATGTGAACCTTTCTCTGGACATGTGTTCATGTGATCGGCTAGAAGAGCTTTGCCTTTGCTGTAGGGAATTGGGTGATTCACATGTTTTACCTTATTTTGATTGGAGTCTTCTCTGCGACATTAACTTGGTAAGGTTCTTTTGGCTTCCCAGTTTCATGTTCAATGTTTATTGACTTTTGTCTCCATTTCCACCGAGGCTTGGTCTCGCTGGTTAATTTAGTGAGCTCAAGTCTTACATTGGGTCTTTTCTTGGGCACCCATACGTTCCTGGTCACTTGGCGTGGTAGAGTGGTGTGCTTTGTTGAGACCCATTTCGGCCATCTATTTTTGTTACCACTTTTTACACTGGATTGGTCGTGGTGGTTGGGTTGACTCGTGGTTATTGATGAGGTTTGTGCACAAAAGCCTTTGCCATAGGATTACGTGACTTGGGTAGCCATATTTACTTACTCCTTAAGTAACATTTACAATATTTACTTAATCCCTACATAGTACCCTTGTGCTTTCAACAATCTTTTGGGAACCCAATAGCACTTTACATGAGGTTGTTGGTTCTTAGACTTTCACTATGAAGTGGGATTCATGCCTCTACCTATCACAATTGTTGCCTCCTTCGAGAATACGTGCGGTGCCTTGGGTGCCAAAAGATATAGTAGCATTGTGGATGGCTATGGTTGCATAATTTTGAGATTGTGGGTGGGTGCTACGGTGCTTCATAGCAGCAATGTATACCTGCAGCCCTCGGATGACAAGTGAATAGTCCTTTACTCTCGATTGTGTTGAGATGTCAAGCTCAACATGAGCTGACACACGAGGCACCTACATGGTCGTTTGACATTTACATCACTAGCGGGTTTGTATCTGGCACCGACATATCTTTGCTAGAGATTCTATAGCTGGACTACACCGACTAGTCTACATCTACCCACTCCTCTTAGCATCACACTATGGACCGCTTGTATATACTCTATTATGTGTGTTAGTCACTTTATCTTCTTTGTAGACCTATTTTGTTGTGTGAAGAAGAAGAAGAATTTTTAGCCTCTCACCTTGTGTGTTCTCTTCTAGGGTTTGTGTGAGTGTGTGTATGCTTGCAAGAGCTCAAGCTCTCTTCTCCCCTGCATATTTTCATGGTATCAGAGCCTGGTTCATGCTAAGGGCTGAGTGGCAACAAAGAGAAGCACAGGAAGCGGTACTAGGGTAAGAGCTTCATATACCCTTCCCCCTTTGTGTTGGCTACTACACCCTTGCCCAGGAGATCTTCGGGAGAGGCACTGGCAACAAACAAACTCTGATTGAGAAGTTTTCTTCGCAGGAGCAGATCTACAGGGAAACTATATTGTTGGTTGGACAAGTCCATTGGACATAATTTTATGGGCCAAAAATGCGCTTCAGGTGTGTCTAGACCTCCATTTCTCAGTTCGTACATGCGTTCACGGACACTATGGGTAAGTTTCAATTCTCTATAGAACTCTATTTTTGGAACAAGAAGGGAAATTGGCTGTGCAGAAACTGTGTGCAAAGAGGTCTCAAAGTTGCCATTGGGTGTATGTATGCAAATTGAAGTCATTGGTTGTGACAGTTTGGGTGTAGTACCGCTGATGCAGAGAATATAGCAGTTTGTGCAGGTCAAACAAGAGTGCTATTTTTGGTAAATTTGTGTCAAATGATGGAATAAACTAGATTTTTGCAGCGAAGCTTGACAAGAACAATTTCCATGCTTGGAGGTTTAGATTGAAAAATTTCCTAATGGGAAAAGGTTACAGGGACCCAAGATACATTGGAAGGCCTCGACACACTCCTCCATGATACCCTTCAAAAATAAGTGCTGCCAGTAGTACCAACTGAGAACAGGAACAAAAGGTACGACATTGCCATTTGTTGACAACACACATGCTTGCACGACAGGAATGCCAGCCTATGGAAGCAGCTAGAAGAGGCCAATGCACGAATACAAAATGTGAAAGATACTTTGGCGACAGCAGAGGAAACTCATAAAGAAGTAATCATAAAGAGTTTATAGGAGGTTGTGGAAGAACAGGAAACAAGATACAGCGCATTGGAGAGCAATAACTTAGTTTTGAGTCAAACCATTGTACAAAAAATAAATGAGAATGCTGACTTGAATGCAAGGCTGGAGCAAGCAAAGGAGTAGATACAAAAGGAGATAGCTCACACACGAAGCCTAGCAACTAGGCATGCCAAGGAAATGCAAGAGTACCAGGAGAGTGCAAAGCGTAATGAGGATATGCTTCGACAACAAATAGAGCTCCTCATCACAGCCAACCTCAAAGAAGAACAAGAAAGAGTACAAGGACTGCAATAGGACAAACAAAGGAACAAAGAAGCCAAGAGACAATATCACAACTAGAAAACAAATTACAGGATGCACAAAGGCTGGCAACACAACGGTAACTCAAATTATTAAAGCCAATCAAAGAGAAGCTACTGCCAGAAGAGCACAAGAAGTGGCAACAAGAAGATTTGAAGCGTTGGATGCTGAGCGGATGATCAGAGAAACAACCATTTCTACAGAGCTCAACAACGCTGATATCCGTATGCAAGAATTGGCCCGCCAGCTGGCCACACAAGAAAGGAGTCAAAGGCCAGAGCCCACAGATGACTTATGTACCCTCCTTGAGCACGGCTTGGAATTGGGACAATTGTCAGTAACTCCTCGAGCCCCTTCTCAAACTCTTACCTTGTTTTTGTCTACACTAACACTCTCATTACTTCAATATGGCATTAACTTAGTTGAAGATATAGGTTTAGGATCTGATATTAACTAACCCACAAGATATCTTTTTTTATCCTTTGCATCCAATAATCCTCAACCTCCGTAGTTGGTGTCGTGTCTTACAAAATTCAGAAATTCTGGACAACAAGGTTGACAAGCTGGACCTGTTTGTTCCAGATGACATACTAGCAACACCAGGCAACTATGAGGTTGTGGCTAATACTTATCAATGGGTAATCACACGGGTGGTTAGAAGTATATAATACTCACCAACATTTAAATCTTTGTGAGTCTACCTTATATCACCCACCACTGGGCATCCTTAAGCTATATACTAATATCCATAAGCATTTAGAGGCTATGCTTACCAACATAAGCAATAATTTTGATGCAACTCACATAAATTACCCAGATGTGGATAACAAAGAAATCCTTGAAATTCAAACCTTTTTCCAAGCTCATAAACCTAGCCACCCACCCCCTAGTTCGGGTCACGGTGAGAATGAGGGTCCATTTTCTTTTTTTCAAAAACACCTACCCTGTGTATACTAATATTGCCAGTAGGCTTCTTGATCCCTATCCAAGCACGCGTCCTACTACTTCTTCACAAGCTAGATGTATCTACTCTTCCTTCTCTCCACCAGAATTAGAATTTCCCACTAACACTCTCGCCCCCGAGGTGATATTGGCACCTATTCCATCTCCACCAAGGCAACCTAAAGAGGTACGTAATCTGCCTCCACTTGATATTGTTACACCTTACACTGACGATAATGTTTTGGATTCTATGACAAATGAAGAATATGAAGAGTTTATACAACAAGGTAATCCACTATTAAAGCCAGAGCTCATGTTCAAGGCGTTGATGCAGATTACCCCGTTTGATCCTACCAGCAAGATTCTTCCAGAGGCATATTCTGCAGTCCATGGCAACATTATGTGCCGTACCCTCTCTGGGCCACTCGTCCAGAATTAGAGGAATTACTACCATTGGGCTGGAGAGGGAACATTATGGGCCAATGTCACAAAACACACAAGGTTGGCAAACCCCCATCTCTCAGACTTGTTGGAAATTCACCTGGCCACTTTCATGATCAGTTATTGTTACAGAAGATGGAGGAGGAAACATCCAGTGCCCAGTGCACACCAAAGATGGATACACCACCATCCACACAAATGAAGAGGCACCACAGCTGTAGGATTTTGGAGTGCAACCTTCATGGAGAAAGGAATTTTTAACAGTATAACTGAATACAGTAGCATTTACATGAGTGCACCGCCAACATTACGAGTGGATCCACTCTACATGCCTATCAAGAGGAGGTGGACACTGCTGGAGTTTCAAGTTGCAAAAGAAAGGGATTCTCATATCTGCTACAATTTTCTAATATTTAACCCAGCAACATTTGCTAGTATTCAAGCACAAAGACAACAACTGCTCGATTGGATCAGAGCTTGGTGAAAAATACCAAATCCTGTAATTGTAGCCAGTGTCAGGTTCATGAAGTTATTAGTGGTTCTGATAGACCAACCTAGAGAACCTTATGATGGCTATGAGGCTCAACAACTAGAGTTTGACATGAACCAAAGGGCCATTAGACAGAGGTATAATGCTATATTACCATTGTCTAAGATGTCTTCCAGGTTATATACACATAACATTTGAAGACATGATTGACACCGGGTTCTGGAAGTCCCATTCGACATTTCGATGCACACTCAAAAAACTTTAGACTCGCCGCAATTTCTATCGTTGGTGACCAGGTTTTCAGACCTCAGTAAGGTTTTGAGGACAGAACCTACTTCAGGAAAGGGGGAATGTTAATCCTATTTGGATTAACACCATGATCCTCAATTGAGGACATTAATAAGTGTCATGTAAAGGCACTATAAAGGTTGTACATTATGAGACATTGGCCACCCAAGGCCTAGTTAGTACGTTTTGGGTGCCCAAGTGTGAATAAGGGCCAATTGTATATAAGGTATTTTCTCATAATGAAAAGACACAATCCCCTTTGTGCTATTGAGAGATCTTCTCTTGTACTTATGAGAGAGTGAGGAGTGAGAGCATTCTAGCATTGTGCCTCTTTCATGCTTGTGTGTTTATGCTTGTATGAGAGAGTGAGAGAGAGTGTGATTGGCCTATGTGATGGTGTGAGCAACTCCACGGTGATAGTGTGGAGGGGGATCTTGGAGTTTGGAGCATACATGCGAGCTTAGAGGCTTCAAGAGACACAAGCTCGAAGCATTGGTAAGTACCCCACAATGGTTGTGTTCCATTGCTCATCCATTAGGTGAATGTGTAGAGTTCCCTCTTAGAGGTGTGGTCAAGCATAACAACAACTGAGCTAAAGGTCACTAAAAGCTCAGTGGGAGTACTTCACATACTCCATCGGTATAATTTAAGGCTAGTCATAGACAAGTAGGAACATTACTAAGTCTAAGAAAGAATATGGTCTTAAAGTTTCTCTAAGTGGCACTTAGAAATAAAAGTTTACCCAATCATAAGGTCTTTTAGTTCTATAAATGCATGTAATGATGTGCAAGAATAGTTTCAACGTTGAGAGTGAGTTAGGATACACCTGAGCAAGTGGAAAAATACAATCCATATTGAGGTTGCACGTCCACTACAAGTTGTAATTCTGGATCTAGTCTACATGACTGGACCTCAATAACCTGTAAGTCAAACTCATCTAGAAAGCTCATAGTCGAGATAACCAAAGCTCAAAAGCATGCTCCCATTCGACGTCACTAGGTTGATTTTTTCCCTCACTTGGGTTTTCTTCTAATATATGTCTCCTCTGGTATACGAGGCAATAGTCTAAGTGCATCCTCTCTGTGATATGGCATGGGTACTATAGGTAAGTAAGCTCAGTAGCTACCTCTAGCTTAGCTATCTAGGAAATGACCCACCATGCTGCTCTAGAAGGGACAAGGAATCGATAACATTATTTCATAGAATGACGGTGTAAGTGCACAAGTTGTTGCCCTCCTCCCTTTCTCTACAAACTCTTCCTGTGCATTTCTTACTGGATAGGGTCCTCCCAAGGGGTGAAGGACACTCATGTCATCCTATCGTTGTCGTGTGTCTTACCATGGATTGCAATAGTCCTATCCCATAGCACCTAAATTAAGTTCTACCATATTAGCATAAGTAGGACACGTGTACAACGTGTGACGCTCATAGGTAAAACATGGTGCAATGGGATGAAACTATAGGTAGAATATGTCCACAAAGGTGGCTCCACAACATCGCTCCCCTACTACTGGTGCATAAAAATAGTATGAGTGGGTTTGGAAAGGAGGAATACTTAGCTACCCTTGATAGTACCATTCCAAGAAATTTGGGTCTAGGATAGGGTCACTCATATCAATCCCCACGAAAAGTCCATGTTCACGGCATGTAGTCATAGCAGAGTCGTACTTCATTCTCTTATTTTGACATGTGCTCTTTCTCATCATCTTTATTTTTATTTTTATGGTGGTTAGTTAGACTTTTAGTATGTATATAGGTGCTATATTGCTATATATGTTGGTGCAAGCTATATTTTCATGAGTTAGCTTTTTCTAATAGGCTCCCTCCTGATATGGACATGAAATTTTTCAGGGAGAAAAATGTGGGGGGTAAAGATTTAGGCTTTATGGAAATGCCCCCCTTTCTATAGGTCTTTCCTGGACTTCACGAAGGCTTATGTAAGCTCTGTAGCCATCCTCTCCAACTTTATCCACTTGGGACTCGTGCTTTGGGGTGCAGCTAGTCATTGATGCTATTGAGTAATCGAGGATTAAAGGTGGTAATATGTTTTTATAAGCATGGATAGGACTTACACGTTCTTGGAGAGTTCTTGGAGAGGTGTTGACATTGATGTGAGAACTTATTGGGTAGCAAGGCTTTCCTCAAGTACTGGGCTATCCTGAAGTACTTTTGAAAATGGAGGTTGAGTAGGCATTGAAGATCTTGTAGAGGCCCTATGGGAACTGGAGGATTTGTCAGAGTCTTCTTTTCTT
The DNA here is from genome assembly GCF_041138505.1 of Cibotium barometz. NCBI lineage: Eukaryota > Viridiplantae > Streptophyta > Polypodiopsida > Cyatheales > Cibotiaceae > Cibotium > Cibotium barometz. The sequence continues at coordinate 61,127,230 of NC_141056.1, forward strand.
AAGGGAAAGGCCATCTTTTGAATAGCTTTTGGAATCCAAATCTTGTGGGATGTTGGCAATAAAGGTATATCAATTTGTCTTTCCTTGTCTACTATGGCATTAGGGTTGGCCAAGATTGTTGATTGGCCATCGATAGATGTGTCTGAGTGATAAGGCTATAGACATCTACATCCTCTTTGGCACCCAAATCTATGTGTTACCCTCGTAGTACCCTTGAGCTTCAAGAAGATGAGTTGGAATCCATCGAGAGATAACCTATGGTTTGGATTGATTTTTGTTACGATGGGGCCTCCAAGGTTTTTTTATAGTGGGTTAGCGATTGAGAACTAGTGGAGAGGGTTTAGGGACCCACTTAAGGGTAGGTTGTGGCTTTCTTTTACTGATGCCCTACTGGTAGTTGGTTTAATATGGATGCATATGTGGAGCTTGAAGATGAAGAACCTTGTGGTGGTGAAGTGGATCTGGATGGGAGGAAATGACATTGGATCATGTCAATGTTGAGGCTTTGTTATTGTGGCATTCAAATACTTGTTTTGCTGGTCCAACGCATTTGAGACTTTGTTATTATGACATTCAAATGCTTGTTTTGCTGGTCCAACGCATTTGATGTGGATGCAATGTTTGTGGAATGTAAAAGTGTAGGGTTAGAATTTTTGCCATTGAGACACTCCTTGTGGCCCAGTTGATTCCACATTGAGCCACTATCATCTAGGTCCATCTAAGAATGACATGTTCTTTTAATCTTGTGGCTTTGTTTGATAAAGCCAAATCATTCATGTAGGAAGGTGTGGATTTGTTTGCTTTGGAATAAGAATGGAAGCAGCAAGCAGGTATGATGGACAAGAAATGCAGGGTAGAAGATAATGTGGATGAGGTTTTGCCTTTTGCTATATTGATGTTTATAAGATGATTGTTTATCAAGATTTACTTGCTTGTGGGTATTCAATGGATGAAGCTAAAACTCAAGTGTTGTCTTCGGGAGATATGAAGAAATTAGATTAGCATTTTTTACTTGTATGGTTGTGCGCTTTTGCCGCACAGGTCGTAGCTGGGGACTTGCCAGACACCGTATTGCGAGCCACGAATGGCTACAAGCATACAACCAAGGAAGGAAGCTCAAACAGAATGCCAAAGGGTGTGTCACTCACTGCTCAACCGCCGCCTTGAAGGATTCCCGCTTCGCAGCCGTGAAGGAGGAGCCGCCGTCGCGCCGCTCTACCGCCTCGCCACCGCCGTCGTACCGCTACACAGTGCGCTCGATCGCTCTCTCACTCTCTCGCTCTCTCTCTCTCACACACACGCAGGAGAAGGAAACCAAAGAGATAAGGCAAGAGCACTCTTGTATTCACAACGCATGAGAATGAGGATTTTAGGGTTACATTTGACTCATATAGGTGACTTGGCCGTTCACACTTGGGCGCCCATACATGGCCGGCCGACCCTAACCCTTATCCTACTGATATCCAAGGTGCGCCTCTCATCGGCGATCACCCAATCCCTTCATCCTTAACATATGGTGCCGACAAGCCCGGCCCATGACTCAGAATATTTAAATTAATGACGTAAAATATAGTACGTCGCAATGTCCGCCATGGGATATAGTACGTCGCAATGTCCGCCATGGGTTAACATGCCCCCCTTCCTGATGTAGATTCCGTCCTCGGAAGCTATGGTATGGTAAGCTCGAGAGGGTTGTTGTGGTAGACCGTCTGCAAAACAGGGAAGTAGAGTGAATGTATGCTGGAATTCAAAAGATATAAAGTGATAAATTCAAGCATGTGAGACCACAATGGATGTTGCTATGAGAACTTAGTTTAAGGGTCACATGAGTGAGCTAGTGTAGCAAATTAATAGGAGTTTAAAATTATTGAAAGGAATTCAAGAGTTAGCAAGGTGTCAAAGGTTAATCAAGGTTTATAACTGGCCTAAGTCAAGAAAAATAACCAAGCTTAATAAATAAACAGATGACCACACTGTGTCTACTCTAAGAACAAGTTAATACCACGCGTCTAGGGACACAAGAAACATCAGAGTTACAGGAGCCTTTTGCCTTTTTTTTAAAAAAAAAAGCACGTGATAATTTTTACACACAATGGCGACCTTCCTAAGGCAAGACTAACATCGATCCTGGTACCATGTTTAACACAAGGCATTATCCAGGAATCTATTAGCTCACTTTAGGCAAGGCTACCCCCTACCAACCAAGGCATCGGTCTGGAGTAGAATACTCCTCGCCTACCAAGTATCAATAAGGCGATAGGCCAACATTAAAGCACATCATAGACTTGTATTGCCATTTATTGTAGGCTTTTTTTTAAAAAAAAGTTTCTTTTGATCTTCGCTCCTGAACTAAAATGTGTTCTTACATCCTTTCGACAAGGGGTAAAAGCTATGTCCTAGAGGTCAACACACACACAGCTAGGTGTTTAAACATTAAGATGGTTTGACCCTAGACCTAAGACAATCGTATTCCAAGGTTAACTAAAGACGTCATGCTGCCTAGGAATATTTCCAATAAAGGTAAGCTCATTAATGATTTACACTAGCATGCAAGCAACTTCAAAAACTAAGTAGTACATTGACAATTTCCATGTGGTCATGCCTTATAGTTTATGAAATTAATTGAACAGTAAAAACGGAAGAGAGTGGGTATGGAAGAATTACACCTGTCCTTGATTTGATGAGACAGCTTGCAATTTGATGTAGATATATTTTGATGAACGTTGCGACAGTGTCAGGACTTGAAAGCAAACCCACCTCAAACTTTTTAACCTGTACAATCAACTAACAAGCACTATACCTCGAGAGGCACATCAGTGTGAAAATTTCAAGACTCGTTTAAAGAATCTAAACTAGAAAAAACTTGAAAACACTAACCTACCTACCAGTCACCACACTACTACTGAGGATACGGTAAGAGGATGTTGTAGAGTCCTGGCTCTAGCCCTAAGGCTAAGCCTCTATCCGCATCATCCAAATAAATAAAATCAACCTCAGTAGTGCCATGAGTTTCATCCGTCCATTCATCATTGTCAGATATTTCCTTTTCATTTTCCCATCCACATAGACTCATCAAGAATGTAACCATGCGAGGATAGTCATCTTGTGGAAAAGGAAAGCATTGGGCTATCGGGGATATGTCCTCTACGGAGTAGGGGTCAGTCATGGTTAATAGGCGAATTAGCCATTCTAATTCCTCAACATTTTCCTCTCTGGCTAATACATCTATATGATCCCATTCAGTTTCAATTACAGGATAGCACATGTGAAATATCTGAGAAAGGTACAGATGATACCTCTCATCAAAGGTAGGAGTGGATGAAGTGTATGATGATCGGGCATCTACCATATCTGCAAACACAGATATAGCATCAGTAGGTTTATGACACAACAATCTAGTTCTTGATTGTATACGGATATTTCTCTTGTTTTTGTGCTCTTGCTCTTTTTACTATTTTTTGTTTTTCTTTTCTTTGTTTTTTTTTAAATGTATAAAGCTATATATATACATCCCCTTGAATTTGGCAATTACATAGTCAGGGGAGAAGGTTATAAGGAGGAAGCATTAGAATGTCGAGCGTGAGTACATGCTCCCCCTTTCCTTGGGTAGATCATATTATTTGCAATGATGTTGCAGCCTCTTGGAACCAATTTGTCCAACGGGTCATAGGTTGTGATGTGGGCAGATAGCTTTTTATGACCCTTGTGGCCACATCCAATTGCAGAGATGGTAGTGTACGCTCCCATTGACGAATGGAGGAAATGGTTTCCATCGATACTATTACAAGGGGAGACGTAGGCTCATCGTTTTTTTGTTGGGTGTTGACAAGAGTAGGTGTAGAGCATGTAGAAACTTCTATATCAGCGTGTGCCTGGCATGAGGAGCTAGAAGCTTCATGTGGCTCCCCCCTTCCTGAGCTAGGTGGTAATGATTGATATCGTTTGGGAATCCAAACGAGCTCTGGAAGAAGTGGTGTGGAGCACTCTGTTACCTTTCCCTTACCACGATCTTGAATTATCGTTGGGGTGGCAACAATTGGTTTGCAAGGTTTTACAGGTGAGGTAGAGGGATTCAGCTTATGTTTAGGGACCCAAATCCGGTCATTTCCCTCGTAGTACCCTTGGGCTACTAATAATTTTTTAGGGATCCATCGCGATGTTACATTGCCCTTTCTCGGGTGGGTAGCTGCTTTCCTTTTACGAGGCTTCTTGGTGGCTGAACGAGATTGAGCAGGGGAAGTAGCTGTTAACGAAGCTTTGGGGACCCATTTGTATGTACTCTTTGGCATAGTAAGCGAAACTTTAGGGACCACCTTGCCTGTTTTCACTCTTGGCGTTGAAGCGTTAGAGGGGTGGCCAACAATCGAAGATGGTTTTGCCACTGGACTTTGTGATTTTTTGTTATCTAATATTTGAGTGGATGACTTAGGTGCGGGATTTTGAGCGGTCAGACCTAGTGTTGGTTCTTGCGTTGTGACTTGTCTAGTTGCCCAATCGATATTGCACTTGGTGGCCATCATCCATTTACGCCCTAAGATTACAGTCCCTTCCATGGTTCCAGCAGGCATAACCAAAAAGCTTTGAATTATGGTTCCCTTGTCATAAGCAACCGGAGTGTGCAGAATTCCTGATACAGGGATTTTTTTCTTGTTGATTCCTTGAACTTGGATAGAACTCTTGGATAAAGGTGGTTTTCCCAGTTGACACCACACGCCATATGATAGCAAATTGTGTTGAGCTCCTGTATCCAATAATGCATTATACAGCACCTCCCCGTAAGGACTCTGTAACTCAATTGGGTATCTTAGAGGTGGGTCAGATTCCAGTGCATCCTCCTCTGCCTCCTCGAAAAATACTTGCGTAATTCCCAAGTTGGCTTCTCGTTGTCTCCTAGCATGCTGTTGACGTTCTTTGGCTTCGACTCTTGCTTGTATCTTTTTAAGCTCAGCCTGTTCTTTAGCTGCCTTCTTTTGATGGATTGCATGTAACTCCTCTTGGCTCAGGGGGTCATAGTACCTTTTGAATTTACTCCCATTAAGGAATCCAATGGTTTCAACTCCGTCAAGAGTCTCCACTCTAATGGTACCTTGCGGGGTAATTTCACATACTCTATATGGTCCCTTACCAGCATATTTGAGCTTCTTCTTTTCGTTTTGCACTCCATACATCAGGACTTTATCCCCAACCTTGATGTCCTTGTCCTTTAGATGGCGATCAAACCATTTTTTCCTTCTATCCTTCTCCACAAGGGCATTGTATATAGCCAATTGTCGTTCTTCGTTTAGCCGCTCAAGGATATATAGACGCTCTACTAAGGGATTACCATCCCAACCCTCTTGAGTAGCAACACGAAGACTAGGAATGACAAATTCCCATGGCATGACTGCTTCTTGGCCATATACCATTTTGAATGGTGTGCAATTAATAGCCACTTTGTACGCAGTACGATAGGCCCATAAAGCTGTCGTGAGCTTTAGATCCCAATCCGTGCGATGAGCTTCAACTGTCTTTGTCAAAACAGAGATTAATGTCTTGTTTGTACTCTCGGCTTGGCCATTCGCTTGCGGATAATAAGGAGTAGATTTATGATGGGATATCATGAAATTTGTTGTGAGCTCCTTAATCACTTCATTTATAAAATGCGTACCATTGTCACTCACAAGTTCAAAAGGACAACCGAAGCGTGTGATTATATTTTCAAAGAGGAACTTGGCTGTTGTCCTCGCATCTGCCTTACGTGTCGCTTTCGCTTCAGCCCATTTGGTCATATAGTCAGTGGCCACAATAATATAGCGAGATTGTGTGTTTCGGGCCGCTGGACTAATTGGACCTACAAAGTCTAAACCCCACTTTTCAAATGGTTGGTTTACTTTGATCGGATGTAGGGGCATCTGATCTTTCCTCTGGGGTTTCTTATATCGTTGGCATTCATCGCAACCCTTCACAAAGAGTGATGCATCTTGGAACATAGTGGGCCACCAATACCCTGATTGTAAGATCTTTCGCGCAGTTAAGTCTCCTAAGAAGTGACCACCGGCTACACCCATATGTGCCTCTTGCAAAATGTATAGATACTCATCCTCTCGGGCACAACGCCTAAGAACGTCATTCTTTCCTCTTTTATAAAGAGTCCCGGCTATCAGGCAATAAGGTTCGCATTCTTTGATCAGCTTTCGAGCTAGATCTTTACGAAGCTCCTTGGGTGGAAAGCCATTAACCAAAAAGTTAACAATCTTCTCACTCCATTCAGGCATTGTCTCCACCATGAACAGGGAAGTGTCTGGTAAGTCATCATCAACCCCCGTAGGAGCCTCACCATTAGGTATGCGAGACAAATGATCAGCCATAACATGTTTCTTGCCAGGTCTCACAACAACCGTGAAATCAAACTCAAGGAGAATCAATAGCCATCGTGTGATTCTTCCTGTAGAGCATGGTTTGTTTACCAGATACAATAATGCTTGATGATCCACATAGAAAACAAACTTGGTGGCAAGGAGGTAATAACGAAATTTCCTTACTGCATATATCATTGCCAACCCTTCTCGCTCCGTAGTGGTGTAGTTCATCTCAGCATCGTTCAACTGGCGACTGGCAAAGCTAATGGGGTAGTCTAGCTTATGTTCTCCAGGTTGAGTTAACACACACCCAATAGCAAAGTTTGATGCATCAATATGCACATGGAAGAGTAAATCCCAGTTAGGCATTCTCAAGATTGGAGCACTCGCCAAGGCCTTCTTTAATAGCTCATAGGCACGGTCACATTCTTCGGTCCAAATAAACTCGATGAGAAGCTTATACAATGGTCGAGCTATCTCGGCGAAGAATAGAATAAACCTTCGATAATAACCAACGTGGCCCATAAAGCGTTGGACGCCCTTGTAGTTGGTGGGTGGGGGTAATTCCAGAATGACCTTGATTTTACTCTCGTCCGTGGAAATCCCATTTTTGGACACTATATGCCCTAAGATAACTCCGTGTTTAACCCAGAATTGGCATTTGAAAGGATTCAAGGAGATGCGATATAATCTACACCTTTCTAGGGACTGGTGAAGATGGAATCACTTCCTCTTCGATGGGGTCAGGCATTCCCTCACTAAACATTCTTTCCAGCAAGAAGGGTGTTTTCCCACTTCCGGATGTCCTATCCTCACTTTCTTCCCGAATGATACTAGGTATAGCTAACGGTTTATGGTTCCTGTGAGGCTGAACTTGCGTAGGAAACACTGTGTCTAGAATTTTGATTTTTCTCGGGTTTGACTCCAGTTCTCTTTGTGTTTCTTCCACCAAATCCCTTAAGTGTTGCACTTGTTCAATCTCCTCAATTGGGTTTGGGTAAGTTCCAATCTTTTTCTTGAGGGTTTTTGGCCCACGTGGCTTGTCTTGGGGAGTCTCAGTCAGTTTGGGTGGTCGAGAGGGCATTAACTGACTTGGTTGTGGGGCCGAGAAAGTTTCCTTCTGTTTCTCCTTATTTCTGTACTCGCTTGATTCTCCGTCATTGAGCTCCCGAGTGGGTTCCTCCCTTAAGGTAGTGGCTTTGGTCCCCATGGTTTCTATTGAATCAGAATCATCTTCAGGATCATTCATATACACGGGGTCGTCTCCTGTCCCTATGTTGGTCTTTGAACTGGGCTTGGAGCTCGTGGCATTAAGCGATCTCTTTCGTCGTGTTTTCTTTTTCTTTGTCTGAGCGATTGATGCAGTATCCCTCTCTTCAAGAATGTAGTTTTGATTTTGAAGCATTGACCGTGTAACTACATTCGCGGGTACAACGGGTGTGGTTCCTCGTGCTTGGTTGGTGACCTCAACCAAATTCAATGGCGTAATCTTGGGTGCATTAGGATTATGGGGACATTGAGCGATCAAATGATCTATGCCACAACGATTACATGTAAGTACCGGCATTCCCGATGTGCTCCCTTAATTTGGTTGCATATGAGTAGCGTTCTTCTGTAGCCTATTAGGGCACTCTGCTACACGATGCGGTCCACCACACTCGTAACATTGAAGAGGTGGTCTCCTCGCCATGGTATTAAGGTTTTGCCCTCTTGTGGCAAGAGCAGCCGCTTGATATACAGGCTTGACTTGCCCGAAATGATCCTCCATGTAGTACTGGGGAATCATTTCAAACGTATCAATCCCGTATGGAGCAGTAGGGTCTATCTCCTCTTCATAATCCCCACATGCACTATGTGACTCACAACCCATCTGGTTTATTGGGGTAATCCTTGGATGTGGAGGTTGTGGTCCTAGCACTGGCGGTGGTAACGGCACAGACTGGACTACATTCGGATTCCTTGGAACTATGTGCTGTGATGGTTGCTCGATAGGTTGTGCAGGCATTAGCGCGGGTACTTGAGGTATGTTTGACCAAGCTAGTGGTGCCTGGTTTGCCAACATTCGCTTAAGTGTTAGGCAATCTTTAGATTGATGGCCATACTTACCACATGCATTGCAATTCCCATTGAATTTGACTCTGAATGTGGGACATTCACTTGTGCTATGTGGTCCTAATCACACCGAACACCATTGTTGCTCTCTCCTTGGGTACATATGGCTATTCTGAGGAGCTCGATTACCCCTAAAGTATTCTTGGAGAGCCTTAGTAAGGTCGGTCAGACATTTCAGATATCTTGGGCTCCTTGGCAATTGGTTTTACCGTCATTGGCTCGTGCCCAGATACTTACGAACTAACGGATTTTGTTTCTGAAGACACCTTTTTACCTGCAATCATCAAGTTGTCTTCTAACTGGATTGCATTGGCAGTGACTGCTTCCCATGTTGTAAGACCTCTAATGACTAGGCCATTGTAAATGTCCTCATGGCGCAATCCTCGGATGAATCTATCGAGGAGTTGGTTGTTATTGAAGCGTTCATCGGGAGTGCAGTGAGAATTTAGATGCTTCAATCGACTTATAAAGTCTCTCACTGACTCCCCTTCCTCGCGTTCAGCTTTTTGGAGTTGAGATGCTACCCCCCAAAGCACACCCTCGCGTATGTATTCTTTCAAGAACAATCTCTTGAGAGTGGGGTAGTGAGTGCGCTCTTCAACCCTTAAGGTTCGATACCAATCTCCGGCCTTCCCACTCAAGGTTAAGCCTAAAGCTTTACACTTATGCAGCTCATTGTGCTCTTCCAAGGAATCACACACGTGTTCAAAGACTTCAATGTGCTTCCTAGCATCCTCGTTACCACTGAAGTTTTGAGTGAGCTTAGCCACTTGTACTGCCTTGCTTCTAGGTTCTCTCTCAGGCATACCCCGCATGTTTTCTGCAATGGATCGTCCGATCGTCTGAGCAAATGCTGCGAGATCACCTAAGTGAGCAGGCATAGTTGGTGGAGGCACTTCTGGGATAGCCTGGCTGATAGGAGTTGGCGTTGGTCTGAGTAAGTTGGCAAATGACGTAGGATATGATATGTGACTAGGCCTGGCTCCCCTTGGATAATGGTGGTGATAAGGCGGTCGTGGAGCATACGCCATTGGCATACTAAGAGGCGTAGGAGCTACCTGAGCATAAGTAGCGATAGGTACATAGGGTCGATAGGCACTGGCACGCACTGTTGTAGGTACTGTTCCACTAGGTAGCGGTGTAAGGTTCCCCCCTTCCACAATGGGGGAAACACTTAAGATAGTCCACTAAGTCTTATCTTAGAGAAAATTTCCTACTCATCGACACCTTGACCATACAGAGATTCAAGGATACGATTCATAGGTAAGACCTAGTTCTATCCCGCAGGGGGAGCGTGGTCTTCTAAAATCAAATCACCCATAGGGTAATTGATCATAATTTGGGCAACTACTAGTCTTGATCCCTAGAGACAACGCTTTTTTCCTCATCCATGTAAGGCACAGCCGTTGGCCTAGTCTTCTAGAATAGAATTACTCGAGAACCTATTTATCTAACATAGGGCTTTCACTTAATATGTTGGAAAGCTACCCGACTAATCGAGTCCACCCGTCCGTAGGATGGTGCCGTCGGGGCATTCCATCCTCCCACTTTCCACCCTACTCACGCGTCAATTTGTTTTCTAATTAATCCTACCACACTGTTTGACATAAATAAACATGTTCCTTAATTAAGGCCCTTTTCACAAGGTTTGTTAAAACAGCCTTTTTCTACAATACAATCATACCAAAGACAAGATTTATAAAAACAAAGTTTAATCATGAATCAATTTCATACAAGTCAAACTGGCTCTTTTATTCTTTTCCTTTATACCGCCGATGATCTAGAATTCGGCCTTCCAGCCTCCACATGCTGGGCAAAACCCTACGGGACCATACACCTCATCGTCGGCCGCGCTGGCGAGGACTCAAGCCGGCCTGTCGCCCTCTCAGGCTCCATCGCTCGATCCTCCCGCCCCTCAGAGGGATGTCTGCGCACTAGGGTGGGCTAATTTACCGCACTAGCCTGGGCCCTCAGAACTAGGCAGCATCATCACAATCACTTGCCTCAATCGGCAAACCTCATTCTCCCAATGGTATGAGGGATACCATGGGCCAACTCCGGGCCTTACTAATGTCTCCACCGTCCGGCTATACAAGCACAAGAACGGGGCAGCGTCAAGGCAGGGAGAAGTTGTACCTGTACCTTAATTTAACCAAGAAAACAATCCATTTACTCACTAAACCATATGACTAGGATCCATGTCACCTTCTTTAAGAAAACAATCTTTTTCACAAAGATTTTAGCATTTCAACTTGAGATTGCGATAAGACATTCTTTATTAAGGCATATGCTATTGTTTAAAAGAATACAAACTTTAAATGGTAAATCAATCAAATAGATCACTGTAACAATCAATAGAGAAGCCGGGGCCATACCTCAACCCCTAAGAATGATATATAAATAAAAAACAAAATATGTATATACCTCATAGAAATTTGTCGTTTATCGTTGCCTTTGCTCGTTATTAACAAGAGCTTTAGAATATAGAGTCTTCTAATACCTTCTCTTATGATTGAAATCATCCAATCATCTCCAAGCTTTATCTCCTCTTACTCATACTGTGACTCTTCTCTCTTTCTAAGATCTATGGTAAAATAGCCCTCTTATAGGGCTACGGCATACTATTCTTTCTCTAAAAGAAAAGCTATGGAGTTTTGGTCTCTTCCTCCAAAAGACTATAGTAATCTAAGCTTCTTTTCTGAGATATTAGATAAGAATGAAGGGATATATGCATCTCAAACTCTAGGATTACCTTGAGGCTACTTGCTGCCTTCTCACAGTTTTCTCTGTGTAGAGACCCTGACAGAAACAGCAAACTGTTTCGGCCATAACTCTCTGATAAAAACTCAGAATATGGTCATGTAACCAGTCAAAAGAACGGGAAGGCATCTGGTCTACAAGCCAACGCAAGCAGAATAGGCAAAACGTCCGTATATAGCCACAAACGCGCCATCTTTAGAAACGCGTTGTTTTTCCACATTTTTAGTATGCATGGACTCTAAATGTGTAAAAGTACTCTAAATATGACCTCTTATCACCTAAAATAGAAATTCTATTTTTGGGGATACTTATCTCTTAATAGAACTATTCTTATGTTCTTATTTTTTTTAGGATTTTTGGAGCTAATATTTTTATTCTAACACTTTTCTAATGTTTCTAGCCTTATTGTCTCACTCTTTCTAATTACACTCTCTTTTCTTATTGAAATCTATATTAAAAGAGACACATACATACGTGGCTTGGGAGGGACGTTACAAGCGGTGTCGTACTAACTACAGCGGTAACAGGTGCACTTTCAGCTATGCTCATCATTGGGGTAGGCATTGCGGATTCCCTAATGGAAAGTTGAGCCAAGGTTGGAAAGTTAAAGTTACTACTCGTGGGCTCAACCTGCATTGAGACTCCAGGCGAAACAACATATGAAGGGTCTATGGGACTCACCGAGGGAGTCTCCAATTGTGATAGGGTTGGTTGTTTGGCCTTGCCCGTATCCAAAAATCTCATAGGGCCAGTGGAAACTAGGTTCACTCCCCTATTTTGCCTCTCAAATTGGATAATTCTATGAATCACCTCACATATCATGTGTTGTTGCTCCTCTAGATTAGTGGTGCTAGATGTGGATCGTAGGACTTCTAACCAACCTACATGGTATGTGTAACCCGCGTATAGGTCCGTTAGAGTCTCTGTGTGTAGATCATATTCCCAATTTTCATTGAGAAATATCCCATCTAGACTTGGTGTGCCAAACGGTTCTCTTGAAGTGGACGCAATGTCACTTCTTATGGATTGGCTTCTAGGGACCTCTACTTTAGGAAGAGCATCGGAATGTGGTAGCTCAGTAGGGCCCTCATTGAACGAAGTGGGTAGAATATCCACATGGACACTCTTTGGGAGGGTAGGGTCTACATAAGATGTGAATGGCGAATCCACTACCCCTCCTTCCTCATTTACGTCGCTTGTCGCATGTTCAGAGCGTGTAGCTCTACTAAAGGTCTCTATTAGACGACTAAACATGCTAGATCCGGGTTGTGGGGCCCACACTGGCATGTTTTGGCTTGTCTCCTCAGGGTTCTTGGTAGGGTGTCCTTCCATGGCTTCTGAGTCAGAAGATGAGTCACTATCCACTATTCGTGGATCTTGGGTCGCACTCCCTTGGGTTCCAGCCGAAGGCCAAGATGCCAACGTGGAGGGATGGTGTGAGCCTGCGTAGACTGAAATGCTTTCTAGTGGTTCAGGCTCTAGCACCCGACCAGAACGTAGATGCATGTGACGTGGGTACCCTACGTGCGTTGGTAACTACCCTTGAAGCCCACACAAGTGGTTTCTTGGGTATTTTGCACCTCGTTTTTACTTGTTTTTAGATTGTTTTTAACTCGTTTTTGACCCCCTTACTTACGGTCAAACTTGGACTAGGGCGTGTGATAGCTCGAAACGAGCGTATCGTTTAAAAGGTCCTAGTGTGCTTTACAGCACCGTGTTCGCCTATCTAGAGCTCCTGTAGTCCTCAAAATAGTCCGTTTCCTTTGGGGGGAAGAGGCAAAAGCCTATTTGCTTGTGGAGGAAAGGGTGAGGGCTTTATCCCACATGCTCACTTTACTCCTTGGGGAGTGGGCTACATATAGGGCACGACTTTCCATAAGCTCTCACTTGAGAGAAAGCTATGGAGGCTCACTCTCCTATATATATATATCAAAAGACCGAGACCGAGGCCGGGGTCGTGGTCGTGGTCGTGGGCCGGGGTCGTGGGTCAATTGGGGTTCTTTCTTTTCAAAATTTTTTTCTCCAATTAGAAAATCTTTCCTCTCCACACGTTCGGTTCTTTCTTTGAAAATAAAATTTAATTTTTTCTTTTTTATTTTTTATAATTTTTTGTTTTCTGCTTTTTTTTGTGAGATAAGTTTTCTAGGGTTTCCTTAGGGTTCAGCCTTGGCCGCGGCGCAGTTCGCACACACAGCACAGATCTAGGGATTCAAAAATCCCTCTCACACGCAGAAACTAGATAACAGAACGCACGCCCACACGCGGAGCGAAAATATAACAAAAGAAACAGGAATACAGAAGACAAATTGCAGAAACAGAGATTGAAAACCACAGAAACACCTCAACAGCAACACAGACGCCTTTCCTACAGTGTAAATTAATCTTCATGCAGCAGCTCGAGCTGCAAACTGGAGCTTGGTGCAGGGCAACTCCCCGGCAGCGGCGCCAAAAATGTGCGCTTTTGCCGCACAGGTCGTAGCTGGGGACTTGCCAGACACCGTATTGCGAGCCACGAATGGCTACAAGCATACAACCAAGGAAGGAATCTCAAACAGAATGCCAAAGGGTGTGTCACTCACCGCTCAACCGCCGCCTTGAAGGATTCCCGCTTCGCAGCCGTGAAGGAGGAGCCGCCGTCGCGCCGCTCTACCGCCTCGCCACCGCCGCCGTGCCGCTACACAGTGCGCTCGATCGCTCTCTCGCTCTCTCTCTCTCACACACACGCAGGAGAAGGAAACCAAAGAGATAAGGCAAGAGCACTCTTGTATTCACAACACATGAGAATGAGGATTTTAGGGTTACATTTGACTCATATAGGTGACTTGGCCGTTCACACTTGGGCGCCCATACATGGCCGGCCAACCCTAACCCTTATCCTACTGATATCCAAGGTGCGCCTCTCATCGGCGATCACCCAATCCCTTCATCCTTAACATATGGTGCCGATAAGCCCGGCCCATGACTCAGAATATTTAAATTAATGACGTAAAATATAGTACGTCGCAATGTCCGCCATGGGATATAGTACGTCGCAATGTCCGCCATGGGTTAACAACGGTGCAAGATGTCAAGCATGTATCTTCAGATCAGTCAACAGAGAAGAGGGGAGATATGAAGAAATTAGATTAGCATTTTTTACTTGTACGGTGCAAGATGTCAAGCATGTATCTTCACATCAGTCAACAGAGAAGAGGGGATCTGTCTTGAAGATTTCTAAAAGGAATTTGGATGCAACATTTAATCAGACAGGTTTAGTGGTGGGTAAGTGTTCTATTTTGGAATTTGGATGCAACATTTAATCAGTCAGGTTTAGTGGTGGGTAAGTGTTCTATTTTGGAATGTAAGAAAGAAGGAAGCACTGGAATTAATGTTATTGATGTTGACACATTGGATTAGAATCTGGTAAGAGGAAAAGTGCAATATGCAAATGCTCTAAAGTCTTGGGAAACATGAGATGGTGTGCATGGAAAACAAGCATAAGGATCAGATTGAAGAGTTGAGAGTGAAATTGGCTTCGGTTTCACAGTAGATGATGTAGGATAAATTTTTTGGAAAAATGCTTGGAGAATGGAAGAAAGAAATGAGTCAGAAAGTGCTGGAGGAGTTGTAAAGAATGGCAGCAGAGCAAATGCTAAATTAAAGGCAAAAAATGTGCTCTTACAAAGAAGAATGATTCCATTGTTACCGGTGGAGAAACAAGTTCTTCAAAATGAGACTGAGGTGGATATTAAAGGGGTTCTTGTATCTAATGTAGACTTAGATGAGATGCAGTCTATCATGGTGGTTAATGCTGGTAATGATGTGTGGATTTTGATGAAGGATAGAATGTTAGCTTTTAATTAAGAGACCATATGATATTCTCAAAGTTTCTTTTGTCATTGAAGGCTTAGAAAATATGTGTTTGAGGACTACAACACTGGTAGGACATGAGACTAGGAAAATTCTGAACCTGGATGATCAAAATGTGCAGCAAATTGGTAATTTGGATGACAACGTTCAAGAATATGTGAAGAAGATAGGGATGAATTTACAAGCTTAGTTAGTGAAGTATTGATAGATTTGCATCATGAGTCTATTGGGCATGCATAGTTGATTAATCTAGGTGGTGTGCAGCATAATATGGAGGAATTTGTTGATGGGGATTCTCAGGGGATGTCTACTATTGCTGAAGATGCTGATGATGGAGTGGACATACCTTTGGAGCATATGGAGAAGTAGATGTTTCACATTGTCTCTTCAGGATTAATAAGCCATATTGATTTTTTGTATACAATTTTTTGGACAACCATGCAAGAGGATTGGTTGGATCCCGGTATTGCACTAGGCTCTCCATCAGTTACTCAGTATGGCTTTATTTTAGTGCAGGCACTAGGTGAATATCCAATAAATTTTTTCTTTTGTTATAGTAATCAAGGGAAAGTGTGGGTTCAGGTCAAATTTTGCAAATCCACCCACCGAGCTATGCCAAGTGTTAAATCCATAAAGTACCATATAGTTATTAAAATAATAGTATGTCGACATTATATGTGTGAACCAACCTTAGTAGTTAGTTACTAGCGGTTTGGCATGCAACCTGGATATATGAAGGGTACGTGAATCTTGAAAGAAGAACTGATCTTTTGCAACAATCTTGTGCATTCTGTGTTCTGTAGTTTTAGAGTGTTTACGATGCTTCTTGTGTCATGTCTGGACAATCTAGGTGTTTTGCTAAGATAATGTAGGTTAGGGTTAGACAATCTAGGCAATGACTATTTCCATGATATTTCTATATTTAGTAGGTTTAATGTACTAGGCTTGGACCAGAGTATAGGCGTAGATCATTGGATCAAAGATTGCCCAATGAAACTGGTGGTTGCAAATCAGCAAAATGGTCCTACCATCACACCTCTCAACATGATTAGACTGGGTGGTCAAACTCAGAGATCAATTTTAAGAAATCCTAACCCACCTGTGAATGCAATAACGACACTCAGGGCTCAAAACAGACCTCTTGTGGAAAAAGAGTAGAAAAACAGGATACTTCAGTAGTTAGATCCAAAAAGAAGATGGGCCATAGAAGAAAGAAATCTATAAAAGGGGCAAAACGAAGAAAACGAAACAAGTGAACTTGGGAACACCTAACGAACTAGTCTACATGAATGATATTGATGAGTATTCTGATTCGGTAGACACACATGCTAGTTCTGAGAAAACTAGAGACACTCAAAGAAAAACTAAGGAGACCAAAACGGAAAGGATACAAGCCCTCAAGAAACCAAACAAGGAGAGACTTGGCTGGTTCATACCCTGAGCTTGTAAAAGAAATGGAACAACTTCATGAGCTCAGAGATATGGTCGCACATAGTTAGAATCAAGACCAAAATAAGTAAACATTTCTGACATTATTCATCCAAACAAGTTAAAGCCTATCATAACCCACAAACCCTTGGATATACCTGGTGTCATCCTTGAGGTCAGTGAGAACTCACCTATCCCAAGTATGGATTCTCAACACTTTAGGAGAATGTTTGAGTATGAGAACCCTAAACCCGTTCAAGAGTGGAAATTCCAATATCACCAGCACCCTCGTATGGTAGAGAGGTGATGGGCACTCCCTTGAACATCCCTGAATTGTTGGAGTTCATGGCTTCTGAAACAAAGACCACGATGACTACGTGCTTGTGTGGAGATCCCAAACTCTTCAAAGAATGGAAAACTCTTTTAAATGGAGAACTCAACATAGGACTACCACCATTTATAGCAACCCACGAGACTAAAACCTACTATGGAATTTCACCGACTCAAGTCATAGTAGAAGGTCCAAGAACCCAAGCAAAGAATGAGTACACTAAATCAAGTCAAAATGCCATTGAATAAATTGGGTCAATACTTTGAAGGTGATAAATCCAATGCATTACTACCAATCACCGCCAAGGGCATCATAGTAATGGGAGTCCATGGTGGTGCAGGAGTCAGTATATTCACCAAAAATGCTGGGAAACAATGGCCAAACCTAGGCTTGAAGTCTCAAACATTGTGATTAAAATGGTTGATGGTGTTGTTACCAAACCAATGGGAATGTTACGCAGCATTAAGATCAAGTTATTGTGAAACATCGGATGAGGCATACATTCATTGTAATGGACTTTTCCAAGCAATGTGATTCTTATCAAATGATCTTAGGAAGACCATCTATGCGTGATGCTAAAATAGTCAATGATTGGTCTAAAAACCATGTCTACCTACAATTTGATGACTCAATCCTTAGAGTAGATCTCGTAACTGGTCACATACGGGTGAACTATTCGACCAAAGATCTAATACTACCATCCATTTGGACCCCTTTACAATACTGGTATACTTGTAGAGAAGAGACCAATGTAGGGAAGGACCCACCCTACAAAGATGCAAAAAAACAAGCTCTTGAGCCTGAAGATGATCTAAACTAGATACATATTGGCTACAATCGATATCTGGGAGCTAGATGTTAGGAGCTCCCTAAGGTTGTGCCCCTACGAATGATTCATGAGCTACCTTCTAATACCAAAGGGATTGGTTATAGTGAACTTGAGTCACATGGGATGGCTCAAGCTCAAGCACTAATAGTGGTGAAGAGGAGTCTGAAATAGAGATTAAAAGCGACACAAAAGCTTCAAATCTGATACGGATTCCCAATATGAAGAAAGGGATGAAGCTCTTCAAAACACCAAGGATAATCTCTCAAGCTGGCGAAGACATAAACGCTAATAGTGGTGAAGAGGAGTCTGAAATAGAGATTAAAAGTAACACAAAAGCTTCAAATCTGATACGGATTCCAAATATGAAGAAAGGGATGAAGCTCTTAAAAACACCAAGGATAATCTCTGAAGATGGCAAAGATATAAACGCTATGTCGTGAATCATCATAGAAGGCTACAAGAAACAACAACTACCACCTAATGGCTCGAGTACATGGGTGCAATAGACTTACATTGAAAGTTTATAGATGATGGGGAGAGGAGTTACAAAAGGTCAAGTATTATAGTCTGACCTCAACAATTGATATAGCTAAGGTGAAAGTCTCCAATGAAACAAAATCAAGTTGCTCAGCCACCAGGAGGAAACAAAATCATGAAGTCACACAGAACAAACTAGAAGCTAAGGCTGTTGAAGTAGCTGAAGGAAGGGAAAGTGAGCCTGATTTGCACCTAGCACCACCTAATTATTACAAGTTATACACCATAAGGGAACACAAGTTAGTGTTTGATAATCCCAAACATAACCCCACAAGTGAGTGGAGGAGTCTAAGATGGGCCTATAGAGGTCAAGGAAGTTGACTTGGCTAAACCAACACAAGATCCTAAGCCTGTCTACATAGCCAAGGACTTAGATAAGGCCAAGGAAGCTAAACTTGTAGCTCTTCTCAAAGAAGTATAGGGACTGCTTTGCATGGACTCCATGACATGAAGGGAGTGCCTGCTGTGTTGTACAGCACCATCCCAATGGTACTAAATATGAGACCAACCCAGCAAATGACCCTATGCAATGAATAGTAAATATGCCAAAATTGTGAAGGGAGAAATTGACAAGCTTATTGAATGTGGATTCATTTATGAGATCGAATAGTTAGAGTGCATTTCACATATTGTGGTTGTGCCTAAGAAAAATGGAAAACTTACTAAAGTGTGTGTGGATCTTAAGAAGGTGAATGCTATCACCCAGGGATCACTACCCTTGCCTTATTTTGAATGTGTGCTAGAGGTGAGTTGCAGGCAAGGAAGCTTTATAGCTTTTTAGATGGATACTCAGGCTATAATCAGATTTCCATTGCACCTAAGGACAAAGCTAAAACAACACTTGTTATAAAAGGTGTTATGCCATTTGGCCTAACCAATGCACCAACCACGTTCCAAAGGTTGATGAACATTGCCTTTAAGGACTTCTTAAGAGAGTTTGTTGAAGCTTTCTTAG
This sequence comes from Cibotium barometz, assembly GCF_041138505.1. Taxonomy (NCBI): domain Eukaryota; kingdom Viridiplantae; phylum Streptophyta; class Polypodiopsida; order Cyatheales; family Cibotiaceae; genus Cibotium; species Cibotium barometz. The sequence continues at coordinate 61,146,369 of NC_141056.1, forward strand.
ATGAGTTATGCGTTCACTCATCTTGGAAAAAAAAATCTAGCATGCTTAAGAAAGATCTTTGAAAGGTGTAGGCTTTATCACATATCATTAAACCCTTTCAAATGCCAATTTTAGGTCAAGCATGGAGGATCTTGGCACACATAGTGTCCGAAATGGTATTTCTACAGATGAGGGAAAAATCAAAGTAATTTTGGACTTACCTTCACCCACAAACTACAAAGGAGTTCAAAGATTTATGGGTCATGTTGGCTACTATCAATGGTTCGTATTATTCTATGCTGAGACCTCTGTACAGGCTTCTCATTATATTTGAGTTGACAAAAGAATGCCAACATGTGAGACCCCTACCCCCTCTGTGCATCGAACTCTAGAGTGCTAGCAGCGGAAGTAGCAATCTTGCATGTAGGGCAAAGCTTCCCACTCGGGGCCTCGCCCACGAATGTTCGGACAAGAGACTAATCTGGCGGTTCTTCCAAAACTGAGCCCGAAAAAAACTTCCCTCGCCCAGAAAGCATAGGCATTTCCTCCAGGAAAATCTTCTAACGTAGTCAAGGGCCTTATCTATCCTTTGTATTTCGATCGAACCCGTGGGTCACATGGCCAAATCAAAGAGGAACTTGCACTTGGTTCATAGAAATCATCGCTTTTTTCCCCTTAAGTGAGGCACATCCATTGATTCTTTCCCATAGAACAAGAATCTTCTTGGGACTTACTTTAACTACCGTAACTTAATCTTAACTGAACTTAGTTGTAGAAATCCACCGATCCAACCTAACCCCATCCGCCGATGGTCCATGGGGTGGCCAACCGCCCAACCGCTGTATTGGTGGGATTCCTTTTTATAAAAAGTTGGTTGTGTTTTGTCTCTTGGGTACCAGGGAAAAGAGTTCCCAAGCCCCCTAGTTGGCACTCATGCAAAATACAAAATAGACACACCACTTACGCACCCAATATGAAATTGCCTTTTCTCATATTTAACTATCTTCAAATAGAATTAGAATGAAACCACAGTGTTTCCATCATAATCCTCAAAATCCCAGTTCCATTGTTTTAATTCAATTGTCATTCGAACTCTCCGTTGAATACCAACTAGTCAACCAGCGAGATCCAATTTCAAGTTTCCAATTCCTTTAGATAATTTCTTGGGCCAATCCATGAATATCTTCCTCGACATACGCATGGGTGTCCTACCACCTCCGCGAGCCCGTGCATCGCCTAGTCAGAACCCTCTAGGATCCTCCTTAGGTGTCCTAGCACTTCACTCAAGGACCGCTTCGTCGGCTCTCGCCCATCGTACTAGAAGCGTACCATTTTTAACCATATCGAGGTTGGTAAAGACTTTGGCAGGCTTTGCCCCGATGAGAGACGTTGTAAGATTCCTCCCCCAACCCCTTTTTGATGTCTAGTATCTTCCCCTGTAATCAACCCTCTTCAGAAATATAAAGACCCTGTTGCTAACTATTTTAACCTAGAGAGAGAAAAATTATTCTAGAGAGAGAATATTCAGATTTTGAATATTTTTGGATAGAAAAATATCTCTTATAATTTAGATGAGTTCCCCTGAAACAGAAATTCAAAAAGAATTTTCCAATGTGCAATTGGAATTAATTGGAAATAGGTATAAAGAACCTTAGTCTAAGGGTCTAGATTTTCAGAAATCTTTAGACTATGGTCCAATTAAGGTTCCTATGGGCCAATAGCATCAATCCATGTTTAGGGAAGAGATAAATCCAAATTTGTAAAAAGAAGATACCCAAAAATGAGTAAATGCTCACATAAGGTGAAGAGTTGAAAATGTACAAGGTTTATTAGTAAAAAACTATGAGCAATATTAAAAATATGAGATATTTTGGGTATCCAAAAATGAGTAAATGCTCACATAAGATGAAGAGTTGAAAATGTACAAGGTTTATTAGTAAAAAACTATGAGCAATATTAAAATGATTCCATTATGACACATATGTAAGGAAGGGGAATTCTTTAAAGGAGGTGCATATTTCACATAAGATGAAGAGTTGAAAATGTACAAGGTTTATTAGTAAAAAACTATGAGCAATATTAAAATGATTCCATTATGACACATATGTAAGGAAGGGGAATTCTTTAAAGGAGGTGCATATTTCACATAAGATGAAGAGTTGAAAATGTACAAGGTTTATTAGTAAAAAACTATGAGCAATATTAAAATGATTCCATTATGACACATATGTAAGGAAGGGAAATTCTTTAAAGGAGGTGCATATTTCACATAAGATGAAGAGTTGAAAATGTACAAGGTTTATTAGTAAAAAAAACTATGAGCAATATTAAAATGATTCCATTATGACACATATGTAAGGAAGGGGAGTTCTTTAAAGGAGGTGCATATTTCACATGCTTGAATGAGTTTTAAACTCATAAAAATTGAGATATTTCATCTCTCCTCTCTCCTCATTCAAGTCTAGTTCCAAAAAGTTAGCTTAACTGACCTAAAAATGGTCAAATATTGACCAAACTGATTTAGAAAATTCTAGAATCAGTTTGTTTGGTTAGGAGCTCAATTTTTCCTATAAATAGAAGCCTCCCCCTTGTTGAAAAATAGATAGTGTTTATGCATCGTTACTCTACTCCACCTAAGCCAAGAACTATGAATTCATTTAATAATTCACTAGTTTTTGGAGCTTCCCTCTTTCTTCAATCCCCATTAGTGGCTCCACCAACATACTTAACCAATTGATTGGTTGGGGGCCTCTACCATGAACAAAGAATCAAGCAAGTTGTAAGGTAATTAGTGAATATTGATCTTTCTATAATTTCTCAATGTTTCTCTCTTCTCAACCCCTCTTAAGCTTGAGAAGTTTAATTGGTATGGTTTTTTAAATGCTATTGAAGTTTGAATAGTAGTGAAGAGTTACATAATTTAATAAATACTATTGAAGTTAATTTTCATTTATGTTTAAGTTCTAATGATTTTTATGTAAATTCTCTCTCTCACTCAAGAAATGGTCATACTCATGACCCGTTCTCAATCCAAATCAAGCTTTTCATAAAGCTTTTCCTTAACCCAAGATTAAGCTATGCTTGAGGTCAAATTAATGGCTTTTTTCTATGCTTTTAGTTTATGTATATTGATGATTCAATCCGTTATGGATTAATAATCCAATTAGAGATCATTTTAATTATTTCCTTAATGATAAGCATTATCCCTTAGAAAAATTGAGATTTATCAGTCATAGCAGCGGAGCTATGGCAAAATTTTTATACAAATTATGCATAAAATAATTTCATTCAAAGCATAAAAAGAGGACTTCCTACCATATTCTAGGAATTATCATCCTAGATTAATTGAAAGAATTTCATTACAATCGTGGAGAAATTGAATTTTAATATCATGCATAAAGGATAAGTTTTTATATCAAAAGTGTTATTTTTACCATTTTTATTTCATGCGTAGAAGTATGCATAATGGATAAATTTTTATATCAAAAGTGTTATTTTTACCATTTTTATTTCATGCATAGAAGTATGCATAATGGATAAATTTTTATATCAAAAGTGTTATTTTTACCATTTTTATTTCATGCATAGAAGTATGCATAGTGGATAAATTTTTATATCAAAAGTGTTATTTTTATCATTTTTAATTTTCATGCATAGAAGTATGCATAAAGGAAAAAGTTTTATATCAAAAGTGTTACTTTTATCATTTTTAATTTTCATGCATAGAAGTATGCATAAAGGAAAAATTTTTATATCAAAAGTGTTACTTTTATCATTTTTAATTTTCATGCATAGAAGTATGCATAAAGGAAAAAATTTTATATCAAAAGTGTTACTTTTATCATTTTTAATTTTCATGCATAGAAGTATGCATAAAAGAAAATTTTTATATCAAAAGTGTTACTTTTATCATTTTTAATTTTCATGCATAGAAGTATGCATAAAAGAAAATTTTTTATATCAAAAGTGTTACTTTTATCATTTTTAATTTTCATGCATAGAAGTATGCATAAAAGAAAGTTTTTTTATATCAAAAGTGTTACTTTTATCATTTTTAATTTTCATGCATAAAAGTATGCATAAAAGAAAATTTTTATATCAAAAGTGTTACTTTTATCATTTTTAATTTCCATGCATAGAAGTATGCATAAAGGAAAATTCTTTATATCAAAAGTGTTACTTTTATCATTTTTAATTTTCATGCATAGAAGTATGCATAAAGGAAAAATTTTTATATCAAAAGTGTTACTTTTATCATATTGGATTTCATGCATATAGGTATGCATAAAAGATATTCTTTTTATACTAAAAGTGTGATTTTCCTCATAAATGGATTTTATGCTTAACTTAGATGCATAAGAGAAATTCTTTTATTCTAAAAGTGTAATTCCCTACCAAATTGAAATTATGCATAAGAAGATGCATAAAAGATTGATTTTAATTTCGAAAGTGTTAGTCTCCTTAAATGGAATTTATGTATAAATAAATGTGTAGAGAAATCTTATATCAAATATAAGAATTTTCTTTTTTTTTTTAAAAAAAGATATGAAATGTGATAAGATGTGATAAGAGGTGTATGAGATGTGATAAGAATTGATAAGATGCATATGGAAAGTGATAGGATGTGATAAGAGGTGTATGAGATGTGATAAGAATTGATAAGATGCGTATGGAAAGTGATAGGATGTGATAAGAGGTGTATGAGATGTGATAAGAATTGATAAGATGCGTATGAAAAGTGATAGGATGTGATAAGAGGTGTATGAGATGTAAAAAGATGTGATAAGATGTGTATGAGATGTGATAAGATTTGATAAGATGCGTATGGAAAGTGATAGGATGTGATAAGAGGTGTATGAGATGTAAAAAGATGTGATAAGATGTGTATGAGATGTGATAGAATGTGTTAAGATGAGTTAGGATGTGTTAAGATGTATATGGGATGTGTTAGGACGAGAATGGATGTAATATGGTTGTATGAATGTGATGTGGATGTATACATGTAGATGTATATGTATGAATGTGAATGTTGATGTGGATGTGGATGTATGGATGTAGATACGGATGTGTATGTATGTATGTGGATGTGTATGTATGAATGAGGATGTAAAAATGGACGTATGTATATAGATGTGGATGTATGGATGTATGTATGTAGATGTGGATGTATGTATGTAGATGTGGATGTATGGATGTGATTGTGAATGAAGAGGTGGATGTGAATGTATGGATGTAGATACAGATGTGGATGTATGTATGTAGATGTAGATGTATGGATGTGATTGTGAATGAAGAGGTGGATGTGAATGTATGGATGTAGATACGGATGTGGATGTATGTATGTGAATGTGGATGTATGAATGAGGATGTGAAAATGGATGTATGCATGTGAATGTGGATGTATGAATATGAATGTGGATGTGTGGATGTGGAAATGGAGGTATGGATGTATGAATGTAGATAAGGATGTATGCATGTAGATGCGTATGTATGAATGTGAAATTGGATGTATGATGTGGACGTACGAACATGGATATGTATGTAGAATAATGAATATGAAGATGTATGTGAGATAATGTAGTCTATATGAGTGAATGGATGAGAATGAGTACACACTGAATGGAATGTGGAATAAGTAATGTGGTCCGAGAGTGGATAATATGGAAAGACAAGAGTTCGTTATAGAAACTGTATTTGTGTCTGTTTGTAAATGACTGTTTTATGTCAAGAATGCTGGAGAAGCATTTTGACCGTCTTGAGGATTAAGGTCATGAAGACTGAACTGATAAAGTTGCAACTGCTGACGGAGAGTCAATGGAGGACGTCTCGCATAGCAAGGTCGATCGAGGTCTTGACCAGCCTCGGCTCGATTTAAATGGTGAGCTTCCGGTACGGTGGATGAGGGACCAAGGAAGCGGCCTATGAGTGAAGCGCTAGGTCACCTGCAAAGGATCCTAGAGGGTGCTGACCATACGGTGCTCGGGCTCTGGGTCGCCGAAGATACCTACACGTGCGTCGTGGAAGATATTGGAATAAGGAGTAAGAGTTGTTTTCTGAAACCGGGCATGGATCTGGTTGATTGACCTTGCTGGTCCTCAAGGTCCTCAAACAGATGAGTCCATGGCTCTTTTATATGGATCTGTGGGTTGATCTTGCTGATCTTCCACGGAGACTCCATTCTATTATATGAATATATTGCCGGTTACTATGAGCTAGGAACCATGGAAAAGGCCCCTGAGAGAACAGGTGGTGAGCGTTTTGGTTGCCAATGATGCCATAAGTATACCGATGAAAGAATGACTGGAAATAAGGATTCAACCAGAGACTTTGAGGATTGTCATCAGTGACATAATGGTTTTATTAAAGGATTGTTTTAAAGCTAGTTGATGCTAAGAAAAAGGCAATTTCATATTGGGTGTGTAAGTGGTATGACTAGTTTTATGTTTGCATGAACTTCCAGCTAGGGGGCCTTGGAACTCTTTCCTTGGTACCCAGGACAAAACCTAACCAAATTCCAAATTGGATCCCATCACTACAGTGGTTGGGCGGTTGGCTAACCCATGGGATCGGATGGGGTTAGGCTGGACTGATGGATCCGTAAATCGAGATTTAATTTCTATTATTACGATAGATGAAGTAAATCCCGGATAGAAATTGTTCTATGGATAGGAATCAACGGCTGTGCCTCTTAATGGGGAAAAAAGCGTTGATCCCAATGATCCAAGTGCAAGTTCTTCCTTGATTTGACCAAGTACCGTTAAAGGTGCAGTCAGATCAGTTTGATCAGTAATGATCTTGACTACGTTAGAGTAAAGAGTTATCCTGGTGGAATCGCCCGTGCTTTTCGGGTAAAGGAAGTTTTTCCGGTTTCGGTTTTGGACAAACCGACGGATTAGTCTCTTGTCCGGATATCCGTGGGCGAGGCCCCGAGTGTAGGACCCCTGTCCCACGCGAGAAGTGCTACTTCCGCTGCTAGTACCCCGAATCCGTTGCTCGGTGGGAACAGGGATCTCACAGTTGGTATCAGAGCAGGTTTTGAAAGCTAATAAAGATAATTAAATTCTTATCTGAAATTGGTAATAAGAATTCAGAAACAGCATTTTCATAATGTATTTTCATTCCGTAAGCTTCTTTAATGAAGAAATTTTAATCAAAGAAATTGTTTTTATAGATGGAAGTTCCACATTTATCTGGTATTCCCGACCTCACCCAGTCTCAAGATATGATTGCATTTGCCTTCGAGCATCTCATCTCTTCCGCTTCAACTCAAACAAGCCGAGCAAGACTCACACGCCATTTCGCGGATTTATATTTTCCTACCCCAGCGGAGAGAATACAACATAAGTGGTTTGCAGGGCAATATGTCCATGCCCATTGCAACCGACGTACAATGCTGTGGCAGAATCTCTCATTGACTATGATCCTGTTAAAGCTGAAAATGGTGCGTGGTGTCATTCTATATCATTCGACACCTCGAAATTTCAGACTTTCATGTCGAATTTATAGACTCCTTAGTCGATTTATCCCTAAGGAGAAAATAATAACTCCCTTCGCAGTTAGAGAACTTATGTAACAGGGCATGACTATGGCCCAGTACCGTCGTCTTATGCGTCTCTCGAGGAGATTTTGAATTTTGGACCCGAGCCACTCTATGTAATTATTGCAACTTGTATATAAATATACAAATGTTTTTTTTTACGGACGATCGGATAAAGAAAAATCTATTTATCAGACTTAAGTCATAGATCTCCAATAAGATCAACTGAGGAGCCAATTATGTCAAAAGTTTATCAAGACGCACAAAAAGGTTGTAATTGTTTGATATAATTCATACAAATTGTTAATTCAAATTGAAATTCGTAAATTAGTAATTGGGTCTTCAATTGGAAGTACCGCAATTGTATGGAATCCTGACTTGCTTGAGACCTAGACATGATGGTATCTACCTTATAGTTTCGAGTATCATGACTATCCGTATATACCGAGGGTATAACTGCAGCTCTTTACCGACAGTATATACGAGTAAATCTAAGACTTGAAATTGTAAGCGTTAATGCTATCCAGATGATGATTTCGAATGTGGTTGATATGATTTTTAATTCTGTTTGGGAACTGATGAATTGATTTGGATTCTGATTGAAAAATGATGATCCCTGAAAATGGGTTGAAATGTAATAAGCTGAGCGAAACCACAATGTGGATGATTGGGACGAGTCCCTGTAATGATAAATGATGAAAATGATTCAGCAAATCACTATGAGATTAGTGGATTGTGCTGTCAAATTGCTACTGTTAATACTTGAGACGGTAGATCAAGTTAAGGGATGACAAATTGAGAACTTTCTTAACTTAAATTCTGTGGAGGAATGTTCAGAAGGAAATTTTTCGGTCTAATGGACCATATCGTGTTAAAGATATGAATGATATGATCTGAATGAATTGTTATTTAATGATGAGTTCTATATAAGGGATATTTATCCCCATATTCTGTTGGGTTGACCGGAATATAAGGAACCCCAGAATAAATTGGATCTTAAGCAAAAGAGTTGTCCTCTACTTGCAAGATGAGGACATCTTGCACCTTTTAAGTGGGGTAGGTATACAGGAGTAAGAATCTCCCTTTCTGATCTTATAATTATTCTCTCTCTAAAATAAAAGAAAGATTCTGTTTAAGAAAGGAAGAACCTTTTCCCTGAATACTTCTCAAGAGTCCCACCTGTTTTAAGGATTCAGAACAATGAGTTCAGAAGTGAGAATCGATGTTGTGGATATCAAGGTTTTGGTCTTCATTCGAGTACGGCCCAAAAGAAGTTCTTTATCTCTTGGGAAGTATAAGAAATTATCTCCCAGATATTGTGGACCAAAGAAAGTAGGTGATTTAGCTTACGAAATTCTTTTATCTCCTCATCTCAAAGTTCTGAATGCCTTCTATAGAAAAATGTGCCAAACCCAAATCATGGAAAGACGGTAAAACTTCAGTGGCAAGTTACCGTTGGCTTCTAAGTTACGCTAGCTCCTTCCTTTATATAAGTCGTAACTTTTACTTGTCATTCACAGTAATCTTACTCTCATCGATCTCCTTTCTTTCTTAATCTCCTTCATGGCTTGGCAACAAGAATTAGTTTTATCCATAATGATTCCTCACCTTCAAGACGCAAGTGAGTCTGTGAAGAAGGATTTTATAGAACAGTATGAGCGCTCACTTTTTCCTCACCTAGGAACTTCTGTAGCGCAGACCAAATGGCGGACCTATCAAGACATAACTAGGGTAACACCCTGGGGTCAGCAGCACTTTCGTAACAATGTCCGCTTGGCCATGGTTATCGAAGCCTTGGGTTTGGGTCCTCGATACTACTGCGTCATGAGATCAAGACATCTTGGGTTTTCTGAGCGGGTCTTCTTACTGGCGTGTTTTCTTCCTCATGAGAAGATATGCCTTTACCCCGTTTTTGGCTTGCCTCTCAGAGGTCCTTTTGTTAGAACACCTCATACCACTGAGATAGGCGCAGCAATAACCCACAGAATCATTCCCATAGATGAGTTACCTTATACTTGTGCAGCTTGTGAGGACTGCTTTTGTGACCATATGATGGACGGGCTTATGGAAGTGTAAAGAGTTCCTCTATCTTTACTGTATAAGTTCCGAGAATGAATAAAGTTTAAATCTTCTTCGTATTTTGAATCTTGCTCTCTTTAAGACTTATCTTGGTGGTTAATCTTGATTAAAATTTTTCTCTAAGTCTCATATTCGTGAATCTTGCGAAATTATCACAAGTTGCGAGATGAGGACATCTCGCGTTTTTTAAGTGGGGTAGAATGTAAGATTCCTCCCTCAACCCCTTTTTGATGTCTAGTATCTTCCCCTGTAATCAACCCTCTTCAGAAATATAAAGACCCTATTGCTAACTATTTTAACCTAGACAGAGGAAAATTATTCTAGAGAGAGAATATTCAGATTTTGAATATTTTTGGATAGAAAAATATCTCTTATAATTTAGATGAGTTCCCCTGAAACAGAAATTCAAAAAGAATTTTCCAATGTGCAATTGGAATTAATTGGAAATAGGTATAAAGAACCTTAGTCTAAGGGTCTAGATTTTCAGAAATCTTTAGACTATGGTCCAATTAAGGTTCCTATGGGCCAATAGCATCAATCCATGTGTAGGGAAGAGATAAATCCAAATTTGTAAAAAGAAGATACCCAAAAATGAGTAAATGCTCACATAAGGTGAAGAGTTGAAAATGTACAAGGTTTATTAGTAAAAAACTATGAGCAATATTAAAAATATGAGATATTTTGGGTATCCAAAAATGAGTAAATGCTCACATAAGATGAAGAGTTGAAAATGTACAAGGTTTATTAGTAAAAAACTATGAGCAATATTAAAATGATTCCATTATGACACATATGTAAGGAAGGGGAATTCTTTAAAGGAGGTGCATATTTCACATAAGATGAAGAGTTGAAAATGTACAAGGTTTATTAGTAAAAAAAACTATGAGCAATATTAAAATGATTCCATTATGACACATATGTAAGGAAGGGGAGTTCTTTAAAGGAGGTGCATATTTCACATAAGATGAAGAGTTGAAAATGTACAAGGTTTATTAGTAAAAAACTATGAGCAATATTAAAATGATTCCATTATGACACATATGTAAGGAAGGGGAATTCTTTAAAGGAGGTGCATATTTCACATAAGATGAAGAGTTGAAAATGTACAAGGTTTATTAGTAAAAAACTATGAGCAATATTAAAATGATTCCATTATGACACATATGTAAGGAAGGGGAATTCTTTAAAGGAGGTGCATATTTCACATAAGATGAAGAGTTGAAAATGTACAAGGTTTATTAGTAAAAAAAACTATGAGCAATATTAAAATGATTCTATTATGACACATATGTAAGGAAGGGGAGTTCTTTAAAGGAGGTGCATATTTCACATGCTTGAATGAGTTTTAAACTCATAAAAATTGAGATATTTCATCTCTCCTCTCTCCTCATTCAAGTCTAGTTCCAAAAAGTTAGCTTAACTGACCTAAAAATGGTCAAATATTGACCAAACTGATTTAGAAAATTCTAGAATCAGTTTGTTTGGTTAGGAGCTCAATTTTTCCTATAAATAGAAGCCTCCCCCTTGTTGAAAAATAGATAGTGTTTATGCATCGTTACTCTACTCCACCTAAGCCAAGAACTGTGAATTCATTTAATAATTCACTAGTTTTTGGAGCTTCCCTCTTTCTTCAATCCCCATTAGTGGCTCCATCAACATACTTAACCAATTGATTGGTTGGGGTCCTCTACCATGAGCAAAGAATCAAGCAAGTTGTAAGGTAATTAGTGAATATTGATCTTTCTATAGTTTCTCAATGTTTCTCTCTTCTCAACCCCTCTCAAGCTTGAGAAGTTTAATTGGTATGGTTTTTTAAATGCTATTGAAGTTTGAATAGTAGTGAAGAGTTACATAATTTAATAAATACTATTGAAGTTAATTTTCATTTATGTTTAAATTCTAATGATTTTTATGTAAATTCTCTCTCTCACTCAAGAAATGGTCATACTCATGACCCGTTCTCAATCCAAATCAAGCTTTTCATAAAGCTTTTCTTTAATCCAAGATTAAGCTATGCTTGAGGTCAAATTAATGGCTTTTTTCTATGCTTTTAGTTTATGTATATTGATGATTCAATCCATTATGGATTAATAATCCAATTAGAGATCATTTTAATTATTTCCTTAATGATAAGCATTATCCCTTAGAAAAATTGAGATTTATCAGTCATAGCAGCGGAGCTATGGCAAAATTTTTATAAAAATTATGCATAAAATAATTTCATTCAAAGCATAAAAAGAGGACTTCCTACCATATTCTAGGAATTATCATCCTAGATTAATTGAAAGAATTTCATTACAATCGTGGAGAAATTGAATTTTAATATCATGCATAAAGGATAAGTTTTTATATCAAAAGTGTTATTTTTACCATTTTTATTTCATGCATAGAAGTATGCATAATGGATAAATTTTTATATCAAAAGTGTTATTTTTTACCATTTTTATTTCATGCATAGAAGTATGCATAATGGATAAATTTTTATATCAAAAGTGTTATTTTTACCATTTTTATTTCATGCATAGAAGTATGCATAGTGGATAAATTTTTATATCAAAAGTGTTATTTTTATCATTTTTAATTTTCATGCATAGAAGTATGCATAAAGGAAAAATTTTTATATCAAAAGTGTTACTTTTATCATTTTTAATTTTCATGCATAGAAGTATGCATAAAGGAAAAATTTTTATATCAAAAGTGTTACTTTTATCATTTTTAATTTTCATGCATAGAAGTATGCATAAAGGAAAAAATTTTATATCAAAAGTGTTACTTTTATCATTTTTAATTTTCATGCATAGAAGTATGCATAAAAGAAAATTTTTATATCAAAAGTGTTACTTTTATCATTTTTAATTTTCATGCATAGAAGTATGCATAAAAGAAAATTTTTTATATCAAAAGTGTTACTTTTATCATTTTTAATTTTCATGCATAGAAGTATGCATAAAAGAAAGTTTTTTTATATCAAAAGTGTTACTTTTATCATTTTTAATTTTCATGCATAAAAGTATGCATAAAAGAAAATTTTTATATCAAAAGTGTTACTTTTATCATTTTTAATTTCCATGCATGAAATGTGATAAGATGTGATAAGAGGTGTATGAGATGTGATAAGAATGATAAGATGTGTATGAGATGTGATAAGATTTGATAAGATGCGTATGGAAAGTGATAGGATGTGATAAGAGGTGTATGAGATGTAAAAAGATGTGATAAGATGTGTATGAGATGTGATAGAATGTGTTAAGATGAGTTAGGATGTGTTAAGATGTATATGGGATGTGTTAGGACGAGAATGGATGTAATATGGTTGTATGAATGTGATGTGGATGTATACATGTAGATGTATATGTATGAATGTGAATGTTGATGTGGATGTGGATGTATGGATGTAGATACGGATGTGTATGTATGTATGTGGATGTGTATGTATGAATGAGGATGTAAAAATGGACGTATGTATATAGATGTGGATGTATGGATGTATGTATGTAGATGTGGATGTATGTATGTAGATGTGGATGTATGGATGTGATTGTGAATGAAGAGGTGGATGTGAATGTATGGATGTAGATACAGATGTGGATGTATGTATGTAGATGTAGATGTATGGATGTGATTGTGAATGAAGAGGTGGATGTGAATGTATGGATGTAGATACGGATGTGGATGTATGTATGTGAATGTGGATGTATGAATGAGGATGTGAAAATGGATGTATGCATGTGAATGTGGATGTATGAATATGAATGTGGATGTGTGGATGTGGAAATGGAGGTATGGATGTATGAATGTAGATGTGGATGTATGCATGTAGATGCGTATGTATGAATGTGAAATTGGATGTATGATGTGGACGTACGAACATGGATATGTATGTAGAATAATGAATATGAAGATGTATGTGAGATAATGTAGTCTATATGAGTGAATGGATGAGAATGAGTACACACTGAATGGAATGTGGAATAAGTAATGTGGTCCGAGAGTGGATAATATGGAAAGACAAGAGTTCGTTATAGAAACTGTATTTGTGACTGTTTGTAAATGACTGTTTTATGTCAAGAATGCTGGAGAAGCATTTTGACCGTCTTGAGGATTAAGGTCATGAAGACTGAACTGATAAAGTTGCAACTGCTGACGGAGAGTCAATGGAGGACGTCTCGCGTAGCAAGGTCGATCGAGGTCTTGACCAGCCTCGGCTCGATTTAAATGGTGAGCTTCCGGTACGGTGGATGAGGGACCAAGGAAGCGGCCTATGAGTGAAGCGCTAGGTCACCTGCGAAGGATCCTAGAGGGTGCTGACCATACGGTGCTCGGGCTCTGGGTCGCCGAAGATACCCACACGTGCGTCGTGGAAGATATTGGAATAAGGAGTAAGAGTGGTTTTCTGAAACCGGGCATGGATCTGGTTGATTGACCTTGCTGGTCCTCAAGGTCCTCAAACAAATGAGTCCATGGCTCTTTTATATGGATCTGTGGGTTGATCTTGCTGATCTTCCACGGAGACTCCATTCTATTATATGAATATATTGCCGGTTACTATGAGCTAGGAACCATGGAAAAGGCCCCTGAGAGAACAGGTGGTGAGCGTTTTGGTTGCCAATGATGCCATAAGTATACCGATGAAAGAATGACTGGAAATAAGGATTCAACCAGAGACTTTGAGGATTGTCATCAGTGACATAATGGTTTTATTAAAGGATTGTTTTAAAGCTAGTTGATGCTAAGAAAAAGGCAATTTCATATTGGGTGTGTAAGTGGTATGACTAGTTTTATGTTTGCATGAACTTCCAGCTAGGGGGCCTTGGAACTCTTTCCTTGGTACCCGGGACAAAACCTAACCAAATTCCAAATTGGATCCCATCACTACAGTGGTTGGGCGGTTGGCTAACCCATGGGATCGGATGGGGTTAGGCTGGACTGATGGATCCGTAAATCGAGATTTAATTTCTATTATTACGATAGATGAAGTAAATCCCGGATAGAAATTGTTCTATGGATAGGAATCAACGACTGTGCCTCTTGATGGGGAAAAAAGCGTTGATCCCAATGATCCAAGTGCAAGTTCTTCCTTGATTTGACCAAGTACCGTTAAAGGTGCAGTCAGATCAGTTTGATCAGTAATGATCTTGACTACGTTAGAGTAAAGAGTTATCCTGGTGGAATCGCCCGTGCTTTTCGGGTAAAGGAAGTTTTTCCGGTTTCGGTTTTGGACAAACCGACGGATTAGTCTCTTGTCCAGATATCCGTGGTGGGCGAGGCCCCGAGTGTAGGACCCCTGTCCCGCGCGAGAAGTGCTACTTCCGCTGCTAGTACCCCGAATCCGTTGCTCGGTGGGAACAGGGATCTCACAGACGTCCTTTGATGACTCCCCGCCGCCAGGCTGTTGCAATGTCAACTCTCCTTAGTTTAACAATAAGCCAAGTGCTTCTTCCAACATTCTGGCATAAGATAGTCCTTTACAAAAAACACAGTTTCTATGCAACTAAGAATTTCCCATTGAGTTGATTTCACTAGACCCTCTTTTCCAAAACCCAAACTTTCTTAATGAAGATCGCGAATCTCGTATCTCGGTGATCCATCCATCAATTACAAATGAATTTCTAACTATTTCTAGATGGTTTCACTCTTAGGGAAGACTTCTCTAAGTCAGTCGATTATCCATTCTTTGTACTGAAGAAATGGAAATGGTCACAAGACTTGGCTTAGTTTCTGATTTAAGAGATGGGCAGGCATCTTACTAACCCACCTTTCTCACGCGGTCATGGTCTAACCCTGAATTACTCGGATTTAATCCTAGATTTATTTCCTAAAGAGTTTTCTCCTATTTATGTAATAAAATAACTGTGATTTCCAATCGTAAGGGTAAAAATCCAAAATTATGAAAATTCACTCTTTCTTGGACATAATAGAATTATGAATGATTCTATTCATGAATAATGGAATTTAATAAGAATAAATCTTTTTCTAACTGATAAAATATGCTTACATCATTTTTATTCTCATAGAAATATTCTAAAATATTCCTTTCTCCATTTGAACCTTGGCATCAACATGCCCTAAATTATCTATGTAAAATATGATGAAACCTTCTCTTTTGTCACCAAAATTAATTTATGCATTTTCCTAATTAAAGGTACAATAACAATTCCTCTTTTTGATAAATATATAAAAATACCTATGTATATACATACCATGAATATACCTATTTTGAAATATGACAATTATTCCTCTTTTGATATTTAAAATGTTTGTACTTAGAATATCGTGAAAATTTCTCTTTCTGTATCTAGATTTTTATGCATGCACATATAAAAATAAATATAACAAAAATTTCTCTTTTCTCCATTTAAACTTTTTTGCATAAATACTATAAATGTATTTTCCATAAATGTAACAAAAATCCTTCTTTTAGCATAAAAATGTTTATGCCCAGAATATGATGAGAATTCTTCTTTTTGCATTATCCAATTTATGCATAATCTAGTGTTATATGCACATTATGTATGCATATATATTATGCATGCATATATTAGGAGGCTAACCCACATTAGGCTTGTGAGCATGGGAGCATGGGAACAAGCTCTGGTGGAGCATAGGTTAGGACTAACCTTATGGGTTAAGGAGGTTAGGGTCAGGCATCCAAGGGTCACATATGGGAAATGGAGAGTCAAGAGTCACTTGAGGGCCCTCCTATATAATAGGGACATGGGGCACACTCAAGGGAGGCTTGGGGGCTTGGAGGCCAAGGCTATGTTATCTTGAGGCTTAGGCTATGGTCTCTTGATGTTAGCTTGAGGCTAGGTTTTGTTATGCTCTTGTGGGTGAGGATCATATCTACTCACCTACCATTTCACACTATAGCTATATGCTATTGGATTGGAGTTATACCTCTTGATGGTGTGGGACATTAAGGTAAAGGTATGATGTATTTCATTATATTTCATGTGTGTATCCCTTGGGCTCCGGGGTGGTCGGGTGGATGAGTTTATATCTGATTTATGCATGTTTATGCATAACAATTATCTAGAGAGGTCTTAGGGTTTTAATAGTGGTATCAGAGCAATCTCTAGTTAATTGTTGTTATTTTTTCTTTTTTATTGCAATTTTGGTATTTTTTTGAAGTAAATTTTAATATTTACTAATAAAAATGTTATTTTGTTGATTTGTTTTGATGATTTGCACGTGGATCATTGATATGGCGATTGGAACGCATGTTACTACTATTCAATGGATGAATTGACGTTGCGAGGGAATTCCGTGAGTTGTGGGTACGTCGGGACGCCGATGAATCCCTGGTTCCTACTGTTATAATGCCATGTTTTCCTACTTTATTCCGAATGGTTTTCCTACTTTATTCTGAATGGTTTACAACGAGGAAATTACTTTGAGTATGAATTGTTCTGATCATCCACAGTCTAATGGAAAAACAGAATCTGCATGCGATTCTATCCTAATATAGGATTTTACAGCATCCAAAACGAACACCGGATCAAGCTTATACGTAAATTTCAGTCATGTTTAGTTAAAAATAAACCTTAATAAATGCACGACCGGGCGTCCGATTGATGAATGGTCTGAACCCCAACGACTAGAAGAACCTCCCGGATAAAAGAAATTTTCGCTCCCCGGGGCGGTCTGGCAAGCAAATCGAGGCCGATGCCCCAAATTTGGGGACCCCACTCCAAAATTTAGATCGTACACACTTACCAGGGTGCTCGTACGATGGCCGCACAAGAACCAAAGGACGACTGCCCACTGTGTGGTCCACACGTATCGCTACGTGGACACCCATGCTGCCCCAGACCAGATAAGGTACATGCTCCTTTCCCTGTTAACCGCCAACACCGTACCTTTCCCCCTGAGCCATGCAGGCCATTGATTCATAGCCTTTGCTGGTACACCATCCTTTTGTCCTTGCTTTGCGCAGCATCCGTACCCATACCCCACAGTTATATAGACCCCCGCCGGGGTGCTCCATCCGCCGGGGTGCTCCATGGGCAACACACATTTTTGCATAGCGTATGCTTTGTTGTGCCGTCGTCCGTACCTATGCAGTGTACTTGTTGTAGTACAGCTGCCCCTTACAGCCACCCCTCTCACACCCCCTCATTTTTTCCTTTTTAGATAAGGCAATTTTCCTCTATCCCCCTCTTGCTAGGAGGCAGTGTCCTTAACTCTTCTCCCCCCCTCCCCTCCCCTCCCCCCCGTGTGAAGAGACTTACAGCAGCCCTCAGCCCTTCTCCCCTTTTGCAAAACATTTTTGTGTTAAGGACATCTCACAATCCCCCCCCTCCATTTGCGTGGACTTTAGTAAGAGGTTTTTGCCTTACGAGAGGGTTCGTGCGTTGTGGTCTTTTGCTCATACGGTGAGCAAACGATCCCCTTACAAGACGACATCCAAGATGGCCCCTTACCAGAAACGTCAGAATATTGCCTCAAGAGGAGCGCACAAGGACGAGATTAGGGAAGATGCTCCCGATGCGGCTCCAACGCTCCCTTTACAAGCTCCTCAAGGAAATGGCGGCCAGGTTAGCTTGGTTATCTTTTAAAGAAGAGTTTTTTTTAATTAGTGTTAATAAATGTGTATCTTTTTCTTTTAAAATAATGACATAAAATTGTATGAAGTTACGAATTGTGTGATGTTGTATTCAATAAATTGCATTGAAATTGTCATCTTTAAAGAGTGCAAGTTTTTCCTGGCTTCGACGCTAACTTCGTTCCATGCTTGTGTAGTCGGGTAGCCTCGTTAGCAAAGCCCGCGAATGGTCCAAGGTACCCCTCATACCATTGGGAGAATAAGGTTCGTCGATTGAGGCGAGAGATTATGATGCCGCCTAGTTCTGAGGGCCCAGGCTAGTGCAGTGAAAAAAGCCCACCCTACTGTGCAGACATCCCTTTGAGGGGCGGGAGGATCGAGCGATGGAGCCTGAGAGGGCGACAAGTTGGCTTGAGTCCTCGCCCAGCAGGCGGTCGACGATGAGGTGTATGGTCCCGTAGGGTTTTGCCCAGCATGTAGAGGCTGGAAGGCCGAATTCTAGATCATCGGGCAGTATAAAGGAAAAGAATAAGAGAGCCGGTTTGGCTTGTATGAAATTGATTCATGTATAAACTTTTTTATAAATCTTGTCTTTGGCATTATTGTATTGTGGAAAAAGGCTGTTTTAACAAACCTTGTGAAAAGGGCCTTAATTAAGGAATATGTTTATTTATGTCAAACAGTGTGGTAGGATTAATTAGAAAATAAATTGACGGGTGAGTAGGGTGGAAAGTGGGAGGATGAAATGCCCCGACGGCACCATCCTACGGACGGGTGGACCCGATTAGTCGGGTAGCTTTCCAACAGATTAAGTGAAAGCCCTACGCTAGATAAATAGGTTCTTGGGCAACTCTATTCTAGAAGACTAGGCCAGCGCGGCTGTGCCTTGCATGGATGAGGAAAAAAGCGTTGCCTCTAGAAATCAAGTCTAGTAGTTGCCCAATTTATGATCAATTACCCTATGGGTGATTTGATTTTTAGAAGATCACGCTCACCCTCCAGGATAGGACTAGGTCTTACTTATGAATTGTATCCTTGAATCATCTACATGGTCAAGGTGTCAATAAATAGGAAATTTTCTCTAAGTTAAGACTTAGTGGACTATCTTAAGTGTTTCCCCTAATTTAGAAGGGGGGAACCTTACAATTGGTATCAGAGCCGATCTTAGCTCTTAGGAATTGCCATTTAAGGACTGTTTTGCAATGAATGTTTTACCTAACATAATGCTAATTAATAAAAACATCCTACTAAAACAAACAAGTTGAATTGATGTTTGAATGATTGTAGGAAGAGGATGATGTCCACCCTGGGAAAGATAATGTGGTAGCAGATGCACTTAGCCGCAAATCTTTCTTGAGTGCAATTTCAATGCCAAATAATCCCATACTCGTCAAGGTGGAAGAAGTCTCATCTCATGATCCAGATTATCAGAGGATGATGAAGTTAGTAGAAGAAGGGGGAAATTCAGAGAAACAGAAGAATCTAATCAAGGGATACTCCACTCATGAAGGAAGCCTCTACTTCAATCACAGGCTATGTATCCCTAAGGGTCTTGCTTTAAAGAAACTAATCCTCTATGAAGCTCATGATAGTCCTACTGCGGGACACCCAGTCACAATTTGAATTTTGAATTTCCCGCCAAGATTTGAGATTTTAAATTTCCTACCAAATTTAAAAATTTGAGTTTCCCACAAGATTCTAATTTCTCTCCAAAAATGGCCATAGGGCCTAGGGCCATTCTACCGTGAATCTAGCTTGGCCCTACGGTCAAGCTACCAAGAACAAATCAACATCCTGTTTGCTGGTAGGCCCTAGGGCCAAGTTACCATCACCAAGGCAACTCCATCTTTCAATTTTTCCTATCAATAAAAGCCTCCCCCTTTGTAAAAGCTTAATGGTGTTTATGCACCGTTACTCTACTCTTTTCCTGAGCCATCTACATTGAATTTTTTAATAATTCAATTGTTTTTGGCCTAATCCTCTCCAAATTGAATTGGTGGCCACTCTTGCTTCAAACAAGAGTAGAACCTTCAATCCCTCAAGCCAAAGGAGAGCTTACAAGCTCCATGTAAGCTAATTTTCTTACTTGTTTAATAAAAAATCTATGGTTTTCTTGATTTTTATGTTTTGCAGATGTTTGAATTAAATTCAAATGCTATGCCTTTGATGGAAAGGCCACCCCCTTCTCTTCTTTATATTCTAACCTTTCTTAATCCTAGAAAGATTAACTAAGTGATCTCTTGAATTTAGAAAATTATAGATTAGAGTTTCATAATTCTAAATTGGGTTAATCAAGTTCAATAAATGAAAGATAAAAATGAGAAATGGTCAGCCATACAAAGGAGCTTATGGCACAATTTTTCAAAATTTTATGAAAAAGAAAGTTTATTTTTATTTTATTCCAAAAG
Source organism: Cibotium barometz (assembly GCF_041138505.1). Lineage (NCBI taxonomy): Eukaryota > Viridiplantae > Streptophyta > Polypodiopsida > Cyatheales > Cibotiaceae > Cibotium > Cibotium barometz. The sequence continues at coordinate 61,166,917 of NC_141056.1, forward strand.
AGTAATTCCCACCATTTTTGCATCTAAAAGAAATATTCTAATTACTCCATGCACATATTCACCTATGAATATGCATGGATATCACTGATATTAATTATTAAATTTGATTTCTATGCATAGAAAGATGCATAAAGGAATTTCTTTGAGTATAAAAGTGTTATTCTTATTAAAATTGATTTTTATGCATAGAAAGATGCATAAAGGTATTATTTTTATTACAAAAGTGTTATTCTTATTAAATTTGACTTTTATGCATAGAAAGATGCATAAAGGAATTATTTTTATTACAAAAGTGTTATTCTTATTAAATTTGATTTCTATGCATAGAAAGATGCATAATGGATTTTTTTTAATTATAAAAGTGTTATTCTTATTAAATTTGATTTTTATGCATAGAAAGATGCATAAAAGAATTATTTTTAATACAAAAGTGTTATTCTTATTAAATTTGATTTCTATGCATAGAAAGATGCATAATGGAATTTTGTTTATTATAAAAGAGTTATTCTTATTAAATTTGATTTTTATGCATAGAAAGATGCATAAAGGAATTATTTTTATTACAAAAGTGTTATTCTTATTAAATTTGATTTTATGCATAGAAAGATGCATAAAGAAATTATATTTATTACAAAAGTGTTATTCTTATTAAATATAATTTTTATGCATAAAGAAAATTTTTATTATAAAAGCGTTATTCTTATAAAAATTGATTTTTATGCATAAATAGATGCATAAATAAATTCTTTTTATTTAAAAAGAGTTATTCCTATTAAATTTGATTTTATGCATAAAAGGATTTTTTTAATAGAAGTGTTATTCCCATTGAAGTTGATTTTTATGCATAAATAGATGCATAAAGATTTTTTATATCAAAATTAGAATTCTCTTAAATTCTATGTTTAAATTCTATGAGTATTTGATAAATAAATAATTAAAAACTCTAAGAGAGAAATTTCTATCATTTTATATTCACACGGATTGTAAAAAGAAAATTCAAGAAATCTATCGAGATTGAAATTCAGATAAATGATTAATTTATTTCTCATTGGAATTCGTAACTAATTTAGAAATCAGTTAAGTGAATATTCAAAGAAAGAAATTCAGTAAAATAGTGATTGAATTATTAAACCTTTTTGAGAATGATAGTTCAGGAAAAATCTTATCCGACTCGAACCTTCAATTAGACTATGACCAAGACCAAATTCTTTCGTCAGTTTCAAGGAAAGAAGGTGTGACCAGTTTAGAAAAATACACTCAAAACTTCCGCCAAATTGGAAACTAAGTTTGGGACCCTTCAAATTGATATGTGAATCAAGGTTTTAGAATTCGAGGAATTCTGGTATGAAAATTTCGATTAAGAAATTTTGGGGATACTGATTCAAGAAATACTCTTGTATTCAAAAGAAAATCAAAATGAAAACTTGCATAGAAACCCTCTTTTCTTAAAGTACTGTCTTACGCCAGAATACAGGAGGGGGAGAGGGGTCTCATAGCTCATCTCCGTGCCACTAGACTCTCCATCAACAAGAGAATGCCCTATAGAAATATCAGGCATACCAAGAGGCTCAACCACTTTCTCTTTACATTTATGTGATGTCATGTGAATCAAATAGATGTGAATGAATGGATGGATGGGATGTGATGTGAATAGATGTGATGAGATGCGATGTGAATCAGATAGATGTGAATGAATGGATGAGATGTAATGTGATGTGAATCGGGATGTAAATGAATGATATGGGATGTGAATGGATGTGAGTGTGTATGTGAATGGATGTGGATGTGTATATGAAGAATGGATGTGGATGTGTAAAGAAGAATGGATGTGAATGTGTATGTGAAGAATGGATGTGAATGTGTATGTGAAAATGGATGTGAATGTGTATGTGAAGAATGGATATGGATGTGTATGTGAAGAATGGATGTGAATGATATGTGATGAAAATGGATGTGAATGTGTATGTGAAGAATGGATGTGGATGTGTATGAGAAGAATGGATGTGAATGTGTATGTGAAGAATGGATGTGGATGTGTACGTGATGAAAATGGATGTGAATGTGTATGAATGGATGTGGATGTGTATGAGAAGAATGGATGTGGATGTGTATGTGAAAGAATGGATGTGGATGTATGTAAAAGAATGGATGTGGATGTGTATGTGAAAGAATGTGATGTAATGTAAAGAGATGTGTATGAATGAGATATGATGTGGATAGAATGTATGTGATGGGGGATGTGGATAGAATGTATGTGATGGGATGGTGATGAGAATGAATGTGATGGATATGAATGAATGAATGTGATGGATATGAATGAATGTAATGTGATGGATATGAATGAATGAATGAATGTGATGGATATGAATGAATGTGATGTGATGGATGTGATGCAAATGAATGTGATGGATGTGAATAGATGTGATGGATATGAATGATATGAATGAATGAATGTGATGGATATGAATGAATGTGATGTGATGGATGTGATGCAAATGAATGTGATGGATGTGAATAGATGTGATGTCATGTGAATCGGGATGTGAGTGAATGAGATGTGATTTAAATTGGGATAGATGTGAGTGGATGATATGTGATGTAAATGAATATGATGTGATGAGTTGGCTGGACTGATGGATCCCTAAAATGAGACTCAATTTTTGTTATGGTACGATTGATGAAGTAAATCTCGGATAAAAATTGTTCTATGGAAAAGAATCAATGGTTGTGCCTCTCAATGAGGAAAAAAGCGTTGGTCTCTATGATACAAGTGCAAGTCTTTTCTTTGATCTGACTATGGGACTTACAAGTTTGGTCAGATCAGTGCAGTTAATTTAAGGCTCTTGACTACATTAGAGTAAAATTATCCTAGAGGAATTGCCCGTGCTTTTCGGGCAAAAGAAGTTTTTCCGGGTTCAGTTTTGGAAGAACTGAGGGATTAGTCTCTTGTTCGGATATCTATGGGCAAGGCCCCAAGTGAGGGACCCTGTCCTGCACAAGAAGTGCTACTTCTGCTGCTAGCACCCTTGAATTCGTTGTGCGGAGGGGACATGGATCTTTCAGCTTCTGGTATCAGAGCAAGTTGGCTAAAGTGGATTAATCGAGAAACCAGAAATGTCAAAAATTTATGAAGTAGTAGTAAAAGGTTGTAATTGTGTGATGAAATTCATACAAATTGATATTCAGAATGAAGATTCATAAATAGGTAATTGGGTCTTCAAATGGAAGTACCGCAATTGTATGGAATCCCTGACTTGCTTGAGGCCTAGACATGATGGTAATTACCTTAAAATTCTAAGGACCATGCTCGTATATACCGAGGGTATAATTGCAGCTCTTTTTACTGGCAGTATATACAAGTAAATCTAAGGCCTTGAAATTTTAAGCAAAAATGCTATCCAAATGATGAATTTGAATGTGGTTGATATGATTTTAAAATTCTGGTTAAGAAGTGATGAGTTGATTTGGATTCTGATTGAAAAATGATGATTCCTGAATTTTGGTTGAAAAGCGATAAGATGAGAAAAACCACAATGAGGATGAATGGGACGAGTCCTTGTGATGATGTTTGTAACTGGAATGACGATAATAACTTCAGCAAATCACTATGAGATTAGTGGATTGTGCTGACAGATTGCTACTGTTAACACTTGACCCAGTGGATCAAGTTAAGGGATGACAAATTAAAAACCTGTATAATTGAAATTCCCATGGAGGAATGTTCATATGGAAATTTCGTTCTAATGGACCATTATTGTGTTAAGGATATGAATGATATAATCTGAATGAATTGTTATCTGATGATGAGTTCTATATAAGGGACTTTATCCGATGATGAATTGTTATCTGATGATGAGTTCTATATAAGGGATTTTATCCCAAGATTCTGTTGGGTTCACCAGACTATAAGGAACCCCAGAATCACTTGGATCTTAAGGAAAAGAGTTGTCCTCTAGTTTGCGAGATGAGGACATCTCGCATTTTTTAAGTGAGGTAGGATATAAGATTCCTCCAACCAACTTTTGAGGTAGGATATAAGATTCCTCCAACCAACTTTTGAGGTGTGCAGGTGTAAGAACCTCCCCTTCTGATCTTATAATTATTCCCCTCTTTGAAATAAAAGAAAGATCCTATTTTACCCTGTTTTGGCTTGGAGAGAGAAAATGTCTAGAGGGAGGTAATTCAAAATTGAGATATCCTAGTGTCTAAAATGGCTCCCCCTGAAACAAAAATTCAAAAAGAACTTTCCAATGTGCAATTGGAATTAATTAAAAATAGGTATAAAGGACCTTAGCCTAAGGGTCCAGATTTTCAGAAATTTTTAGATTATGGTCCAATTAAGGTTCCTATGGACCAATAAGATTAATCCAAATATAGGGAGGAGATAAATTAAAGAATAAAAGAAAAACCCCCCAAAAATGAGTAAATGCTCACATAAGATGAAGAGTGGACTAAGGACCAAAGAAAAGAATAAGAAAACCAAATTTTGACACCTCAGAGTGGGGATCTCCCCTCATGAAGTAAAAAATTGACCAAGCTGATCTGGAAAATTCTAGAAAGATGCATAATGGATTTTTTTAATTATAAAAGTGTTATTCTTATTAAATTTGATTTTTATGCATAGAAAGATGCATAAAGAAGTTATTTTTATTACAAAAGTGTTATTCTTATTAAATTTGATTTCTATGCATAGAAAGATGCATAATGGAATTTTGTTTATTATAAAAGTGTTATTCTTATTAAATTTAATTTTTATGCATAGAAAGATGCATAAATGTTAACCTATGAAGGACATTGAGACGTACTATGTTTTACGTCATTAATTTAAATATTCTGAGTCATGGGCCGGGCTTGTCGGCACCATATGTTAAGAATAAAGGGATTGGGTGATCGCCGATGAGAGGCGCACCTTGAATATGAGCAGGGTAAGGGTTAGGATCGGCCGGCCATGTATGGGCGCCCATGTGTGAACGGCCAAGTCACCTATAAGAATCAAATGTAACCCTAAAACCCTCATTCTCATCTGTTGTGAATACAAGAGTGCTCTTGCCTTATCTCCTTGGTTTCCTTCTCCTACGTGAGAGAGAGAGAGAGAGAGAGAGAGAGAGAGTGAGAGCGATCGAGCACTGTGTAGCGGCACGGCGGCGGAGAGGCGACGGCGGCTCCTCCTTCTTCACTGCGACGCGGGAATCCTTCAAGGCGGCGGTTGAGCGGTGAGTGACACACCTTTTGCATTCTGTTTGAGCTTGCTTTCCTGGTTGTATGCTTGCAGCCATTCGTGGCTCGCATACGGTGTTCGGCAAGTCCCCAGCTACGACCTGTGCGGCAAAAGCGCACATTTTTGGCGCCGCTGCCGGGGAGTTGCCCTGTACCAAGCTCCAGTTTGTAGCTCGAGCTGTTGCGTGAAGTTTAATTTTACACTGTAGGAAAGCAATTGTGTGTTTGTTGTTGAGGTGTTTTCGTGTTTTGCAATCTGTTTTCGCAATTTATCTTCTGTACTTCTGTTTCTTTTGTTATTTTTCCGCTCCGCGTGTGTGCGTGCGTTCTGTTATCTGGTTTTCTGCGTGCGAGGGGGGATTTCTGAATCCCCAGACCTGTGCTGTGTGCGAACTGCACCGCGGCCAAGGCGGCTGAACCCTAGAAAGAAACCCTAGAAAACTTATCTTAAAAAAAAGAAAAAATTAATTTCAGAAAAAAAATTTTAAAAAATTAAAAAATTAAATTTTATTTTTAAAGAAAAAACCAAACGTGTGAAGAGGAAAGATTTTTTATTTAGAGAAAAAAATTTTGAAAAGAAAAACCCCCAATTGACCCCGACCCCAACCCCGGCCTCGGTGTCGGTCTCGGTCTTTTGATATATATATATAGGAGAGTGAGCCTCCATAGCTTTCTTTCAAGTGAGAGCTTATGGGAAGTTGTGCCCTATATGTAGCCCACTCCCCAAGGAGTAAAGTGAGTATGTGGGATAAAGCCTTCACCCTTTCCTCCATAAGCAAATAGGCTTTCGCCCCTTCCCCCACAAGGAAACAGACTGTTTTGAGGACTACAGGAGCTCTGGATAGGCGAATACGGTGCTGTAAAGCACACTAGGACCCTTTGAACGATACGCTCGTTTCAAGCTATCACACGCCCTAGTCCAGGTTCGACCATAAGTAAGGGGGTCAAAAACGAGTTAAAAACAATATAAAAATAAGTAAAAACGGGGTGCGAAATACCCAAGAAACCACTTGTGTGGGCTTCAAGGGTAGTTACCAATGCACGTAGGGTACCCACGTCACATGCATCTATGCTCTGGTCGGGTGCTGGAGTCTGAGCCACTAGAAAGCGTTTCGGTTTACGCAGGCTCACACCATCCCTCCACGTTAGCATCTTGGCCTTCAGCTGGAACCCAAGGGAGTGCAACCCAAGATCCACGAATAGTGGATAGTGACTCGTCCTCTGACTCAGAAGCCATGGAAGGGCACCCTACCAAGAACCCTGAGGAAACAAGCCAAAACATGCCAGTTTGGGCCCCACAACCTGGATCTAGCATGTTTAGTCATCTAATAGAGACCTTTAGTAGAGCTACACGCTCTGAACTGAAAAGATGCAGGGGGGAAGAGAGCTTGAGCTCTTGCAAGCACACACACACACTCACAAACCCTAATAGAGAACACACACGGTGAGAGGCTGAAAATCTTCTTCTTCTCTACTCAACCCTCAACACACCATATACAAGAATAAGAGTACTCAACCAAATACATACACGGGTTCTCTATAATGTGAACCCGACTAAATGAGCTGGCGCTATAACTATGCCAGTCTCTAGAGTGGCTGTCACACAGCCTGTCATCCCACTGGCCGCATATCACCCAAGATCTCACCAACCATGCCAGTGGTGTAAGTGCGGGGCCTATCCCCCAGGCGGGTCATCAGTGTCCACCGCCTCACTAGAGCTCGATATCTCAACACTCCCCCTCGAGCTCAACTCCATCTCATGTACACCAAGCGAAGCCCTGAATCTGCGGAGCTTCTCTGTACCCAATGCTTTGGTGAAGATGTCAGCTACCTGATCCTCTGTGCTGACATAAACAAGGTCAAGGTCTCCTGAATCTGCACTCAACTTGCCATTCTGATCCAATGGCACAGAAATAGGCTTACAGCCTGTCATACCATACTTGGACAACATGTCCAAGCCATACTGTCTCTGCAGTAATCCAATACCATGTGGTGACCTAATCACCTCAATGCCCAAGAAATATCTGAGCTCCCCCAGATCCTTCATCTCGAACTTCTGTCTAAGCAAGATCTTTACATCAAAGATCTCTGCATCATGGTCCCCCGTAATGATCAAGTCATCTACATAGATGACAACAAGCACAACTCCTCTATCACCATGTCTCACATACAATGAGAAATCTGCATTGGCTACATGAAAGCCAAGAGTGACAAGATATTCAGAAATCTTGTCAGACCATGCTCTTGGTGCTTGCTTTAAGCCATACAAGGCTTTCTTCAACCTGCAAACATGCTCGGGGTGACCCACATCCTCATAACCAGGTGGCTGCAACATATACACCTCTTCTTGCAAATCCCCATGCAAGAATGCATTCTTTACATCCATCTGATGTAAAGACCATTGCTTTGACGCAGCCACTGCTATCACAACTCTCACCGTTGCCATCTTGGCAACTGGGCTGAAAGTTTCCTCATAATCAATCCCATATGTCTGCGCATATCCTTTGGCTACCAATCTAGCCTTGTACCTGTTTATGCTTCCATCACTGTTATGTTTAACTTTGTACACCCACTTGCATCCAATGGCTTTCTTGCCTTCAGGCAATTGCACTAAATCCCAAGTTTCATTTCCATATAGTGCATCCATTTCCTCATCCATAGCTTTCTCCCAATTCACATTTCCAACAGCCTCATCAATGCATGTGGGCTCAACAACCTGCACAACCTTTGCCATATATGCATAGTGATGTGCCACATAACCGTCATATGTAAATCTCTGCACAGGGTTCTTCACTCTCCCTGATCTTCGCAGCTTTTCATTCATGGCTTCCATAGCCTTCTTTACACCAGGTGTTCTCATAGCTGGGATCCCAAGCTCCTCATCAAGGCTCATATCTGAGCCACTAGACTCTCCATCAACATGAGAATGCCCTGCAGAAATGTCAGGCATACCAAGGGGCTCAACCACTTTCTCTTTTCCTTTACGTGATGTACTAATCACATTTGCAGGGCTGGTATTATGACGCAGCCTGCCACTCCATGGTCTATCAACAGACCCACTAGATGGGGACTCTCCTGGTCCACTCAAAGACTGTGATTGCTGACCTGCATTCTGTGCAACCACACTTCCACTCAAATCAGCCCCAACAGCTTCTTTTTCAGCAGCATACCAGCTGCTCATCTCATCAAAGACAACATCCCTGCTTACCCTCAACTCACGTGTAGCAGGGTTATAACACCTGTATCCCTTTTGCTCAAGGGAATATCCAATAAACACACATTTTTCAGCTTTCGGATCCAGCTTGGTTCTCAGCTCATCTGGCACATGCACATATGCAATGCATCCAAAAACTTTCAGATGAGATAAATCTGGTTTTCTGCCAGTAAACCTCTCCTCTGGAGTTACATCATGTATGGCTGCAGTTGGAGTCCTGTTCATGATGTATACTGCTGTAGAAACAGCCTCAGCCCAATAGCAATGCGGCATATTCTTCTCTTCCATCAATGCTCGCGCAATCTCTGCAATGTGCCTGTTTTTCCGCTCAGCAACTCCATTTTGCTGCGGAGTGTATCTGCAGGTAAACTGTCTCCGAATACCATTCTTCTTCAAGAATTCAGAGAACTCATTGGAGAAGTACTCTCCCCCTCCATCTGACCTTAGGCACTTTACATATTTTCCTGTTTGCTTTTCAACCAAAAACCTGAAATTCTGAAAGTGAGTGAACACCTCACTCTTCTCCTTCATGAAATATACCCACACTTTTCTTGTGTGGTCATCAATGAAAGTGACATAGTACCTGCAGCCTCCCATAGACACAGTCTTCGTAGGACCCCATACATCTGAATGCACAACATCTAGTGCATTTCTGCTCACATATCTGTTACGTGGAAACACATGCTTTGTCTGCTTCCCAAATTGGCATGCTTCACAGATTTTCTGCATACCTTCCACTTTAAATTTTGGCAGCCCTGTCACAATTCCTTTTGTCTGCATAGACTTCAATCTCTGCACATTCACATGACCAATCCTTTTATGCCATATGTCTGTGTCTGCAACAACTCCTGAACCATTTGCAAACATTGCAGCACTCATTTCAGGCATGTCTACATCCAACGTAAACATTCTGCCCACTCTGTTGCCTTTTGCAACCAACCTGCACTTGTCTTTAAAATCTTCAACATAACATCCATCAGGGTTAAACCGAACCTGCAAACCCTGCTCAATCATCTGGCCAACTGAAACCAGATTCTTTGTTATGTTCGGTACATGAAGTACATCTGCAAGGTACTTCACTTTGCCATCCTGCATAGACAATGGCACATCTCCAACGTGGGCAATTGGATGAGCAGTGTCATCCCCTGTTTCCACAAAACCTGGTCTTTCCGGGTTTTTCATCTCCTTGAACCACTCTCCATGACTCGTCATGTGGTTCGAAGCGCCTGAATCCACATACCATACATTATCCTTTTGTGCTGCATCAACATTTTCAGACATGGCATTTACAACGTGCTGCATAACAAACAACCTTTCATTGTCCTCATTATTTCTGCTTGAGGATGCATAGTTGTTTTGCTGCACTTTCCCATTTTGCATGTCAGCCTGCTTCTTATAACATTCTGACTGCACATGTCCTGGCTTACCACAATAGTAGCATTCACGTGCATCATTATATTGCCTTTGCCAATTTCCACGGCCTCTTTGACTCCCCCTGCCTCTGAATTTGCCTCTTCCACCTGCGTGTTGTTGTTGTTGTTGATTCTGGGACTGTTGTTGTTGCTGCTGCTGCTGGCCATAATTCTGATTACCTGTTCGGCCACCTCCTTGACCGCGTCCACGGCCTCCTCTACCTCGTCCTCTTCCTGAACTCGTGTAGAAGGCCTGTTGCTCTGAACTGTTTTTACTTTGTGAAGACTGTTGGTCTTCACCCAAGCTCTTCTCTTCGATAATCAGCATAGACACCAAATCTGTAAAATTGGGAATGTTTTCCCGAGTCTGAATGGACGTCTTGAACGCCTTGTATTGTGGCCCGAGACCACGTAGACAGACTTCCACCTTGTCATCATCATCTACTGAAACACCAATAGATGCAAGGGATTCCACAATACCCTTTATCTTCAGCGCATAGTCATTCACAGACATGCTCTTTTTCTCCACAGTATGAAGTTCATTCTTCAACTGTATCTTACGAGCCTTGGTATTTGTTTCATAAAGCTTTACCAAGGTGTCCCACGCCTCCTTGGGGGACTTGGCATCCTGAATGTGCCCAATCATGGTGTCCTGTATACTAATGGAAAGCCAATACATAACCTTCCTGGCTCCTTGGTTCCAGTCTTTAAACTCTTTTACATCTGCAGCAGTCGGATTTATATCCGGTATCTCCGGTGCCTCTTCATGCTCACCTTCTATGTAGTCCCAATAGCCTTTTCCCATCAGGAAATTAGTCAACCTGAACCTCCAAGCATGGAAGTTATTCTTGTCCAGCTTCTCAGCCACAATCTGTGTTATGCCATCATTAGACATCTTGCCAAACACACAACTTTACCAGAAACTGCACTCTGGTTTTTCTGCACAAATGCTGTATTTTCTGCACAGCGGTACTGCAGTACTCTCAAATGTCACAACCAGTGACTTCAATGCACATACATACACCCAATGGCAACTGTAGACCTCTTTGCAGCACCCACAGTGTCTGCACAGTCAATCTGTCTTCCTGCAGTTCTTTAAACAGAGTTCTGCAGAGAATCGATGACTTACCCGCAGTGCTCGAACTCGCCTGCTTTCTGAAAAACGGAGGTCCAGACGCGCCCGAAATGCGTTTTCGGTTTCAAAAATGGAGTCCAAAGGACTGTATAGTTGCCCTAGAGCTTCACTCCCGCGAAGAAAGCTCCTCAATCGGAGATCGTTTGCCGGTGCCTCCCGTAGAGCTCCCGACAAGGGTGTAGTCACCAACACAATAGGGAAGAGTAGTTGAAGCTCTTACCCTCGTACCGCTTCCTGTGGTTCTCTTGCTTGCAGCTCAGCCCTTAGCACGAACCAGGCTCTGATACCATGAAAAGATGCAGGGGGGAAGAGAGCTTGAGCTCTTGCAAGCACACACACACACTCACAAACCCTAATAGAGAACACACACGGTGAGAGGCTGAAAATCTTCTTCTTCTCTACTCAACCCTCAACACACCATATACAAGAATAAGAGTACTCAACCAAATACATACACGGGTTCTCTATAATGTGAACCCGACTAAATGAGCTGGCGCTATAACTATGCCAGTCTCTAGAGTGGCTGTCACACAGCCTGTCATCCCACTGGCCGCATATCACCCAAGATCTCACCAACCATGCCAGTGGTGTAAGTGCGGGGCCTATCCCCCAGGCGGGTCATCAGTGTCCACCGCCTCACTAGAGCTCGATATCTCAACATGAACATGCCACAAGCGAAGTAAATGAGGAAGGAGGGGTAGTAGATTCGCCATTCACATCTTATGTAGACCCTACCCTCCCAAAGAGTGTCCATGTGGATATTCTACCCACTTCGTTTAATGAGGGCCCTACTGAGCTACCACCTTCCTATGCTCTTCCTAAAGTAGAGGTCCCTAGAAGCCAACCCATAAGAAGTGACATTGCGTCCACTTTAAGAGAACCGTTTGGCACACCAAGTCTGGATGGGATATTTCTCAATGAAAATTGGGAATATGATCTACACACAGAGACTCTAACGGACCTATATACGGGTTACACATACCATGTAGGTTGGTTAGAAGTCCTACGATCTACATCTAGCGCCACTAATCTAGAAGAGCAACAGCAAATGATATGTGAGGTTATTCATAGAATTATCCAAATTGGGAGGCAAAATAGGGGAGTGAACCTAGTTTCCACTGGCCCTATGAGGTTTTTGGATACGGGCAAGGCCAAACAACCAACCCTATCACAATTGGAGACTCCCTCGGTGAGTCCCATAGACCCTTCATATGTTGTTTCGCCTGGAGTCTCAATGCAGGTTGAGCCCACGAGCAGTAACTTTAGCTTTCCAACCTTGGCTCAACTTTCCATTAAGGAATCTGCAATGCCTACCCCAATGATAAGCATGACAGAAAGCGCACCTGTTTACCACTGTAGTTAGTACGATGCCGCTACCTAGTGGAATAGTACCTACAACAGTGTGTGCCAGTGCCTATCGACCCTATGTACCTATCGCTACTCATGCTCATGTAGCTCCTACGCCTCTTAGTATGCCAATGGCGTATGCTCCACGACCGCCTTATCACAACCCTTATCCAAGAGGAGCTAGGCCTAGCCACATATCATATCCTACGTCATTTGCCAACATATCCTACGTCATTTGCCAACATACCCAGACCAACGCCAACTCCTATCAGCTAGGCTATCCCAGAAGTGCCTCCACCAGCTATGCCTGCTCACCTAGGTGATCTTGTAGCGTTTGCTCAGACGATCGGACGATCTATTGTTGCAGAAAACATGCAGGGCATGCCTGAGAGAGAACCTAGAAGCAAGGCAGTACAAGTGGCTAAGCTCACTCAAAACTTTAGTGGTAACGAGGATGTTAGGAAGCACATTGAAGTCTTTGAACACGTGTGTGATTCCTTGGAAGAGCACAATGAGCTGCATGAGTGTAAAGCCTTAGGCTTAACCTTGAGTGGGAAGGCCAGAGATTGGTATCGAACCTTAAGGGTTGAAGAGCGCACTCACTACCCCACTCTGAAGAGATTGTTCTTGAAAGAATACATACGTGAGGGTGTGCTTTGGGGAGTAGCATCTCAACTCCAAAAAGCTGAACGCGAGGAAGGGGAGTCAGTGAGAGACTTTATAAGTCGATTGAAGCATCTAAATTCTCGCTGCACTCCCGATGAGCGTTTCAATAATAACCAACTGCTCGATAGATTCATCCAAGGATTGCACCACGAGGACATATACAATGGCCTAGTCATTAGAGGTCTTACAACGTGGGAAGCAGTCACTGCCAATGCAATCTAGTTAGAAGACAACTTGATGATTGCAGGTAAAAAGGTGTCTTCGGAGACAAAATCCATTAGTTCGCAAGTATCTGGGCACGAGCCAATGACGGTGAAACCTATTGCCAAGGAGCCCAAGATATCTGAAATGTCTGTGACCGACCTTACTAAGGCTCTCCAAGAATACTTTAGGGGTAATCGAGCTCCTCAAAATAGCCATATGTACCCAAGGAGAGAGCAACAATGGTGTTCGGTTTGCTTAGGACCACATAGCACGAGTGAATGTCCCACATTTAGAGTCAAATTCAATGGGAATTGCAATGCATATGGTAAGTATGGCCATCAATCTAAGGATTGCCTAGTACTTAAGCGTATGTTAGCAAATCAGGCGCCCCTAGCCTGGTCAAACACACCTCAAGTACCCGCGCTAATGCCTGCACCACCTGTTGAGCAACCGTCACATCACATAGTTCCAAGGAACCCGAATGTAGTCCAATCTATGCCGTTACCACCGCCAGTGCTGCTAGAACCACAACCTCCACATCCAAGGATTACCCCTATAAACCAGATGGGTTGTGAGTCACATAGTGCATGTGGGGATTATGAAGAGGAGATAGACCCCACTGCTCCATATAGGATTGATACGTTTGAAATGATTCCCCAGTACTACATGGAGGATCATTTCGGGCAAGTCAAGCCTGTATATCAAGCGGCTGCTCTCGCCACAAGAGGGCAAAACCTTAATACCTTGGCGAGGAGACCACCTCTTCGATGCTACGAGTGTGGTGGACCGCATCGTGTAGCGAAGTGCCCTAATAGGCTACAAAAGATCGCTACTCAGATGCAACCAAATCAAGGGAGCACATCGGGAATGCCGGTACTTACATGTAATCATTGTGGCATAGATCATTTGATTGCTCAATGTCCAAATAATCCTAATGCACCCAAGATTACGCCATTGAATTTGGTTGAGGTCACCAACCAGGCACGAGGAACCATACCTATTGTACCCGCGAATGTAGTTACACAATCAATGCTTCAAAATCAAAACTACATTCTCGAGGAGAGGGATACTGCATCAATTGCTCGAGCAAAGAAAAAGAAAACGCGGCGGAAGAGATCGATTAATGCCACGAGCTCCAAGCCTAGTTCAAAGACTAACATAGGGACAGGAGACGACCCGTGTATATGAATGATCCTGAAGATGATTCCGATTCAATAGAAACCATGGGGACCAAAGCCACTACCTTAAGGGAGGAACCCACTCGGGAGCTCAACGAAGGAGAATCAAGCGAGTACATAAATAAGGGAAAACAGAAGGAAACTTCCTCGGCCCCACAACCAAGTCAGTTAATGCCCTCTCGGCCACCCAAACTGACTGAGACTCCCCAAGACAAGCCATGTGGGCCAAAAACCCTCAAGAAAAAGATTGGAACTTACCCAAACCCAGTTGAGGAGATTGAACAAGTGCAACACTTAAGGGGTTTGGTGGAAGAAACACAAAGAGAACTGGAGCCAAACCTGAGAAAAATCAAAATTCCAGACACAGTGTTTCCTACGCAAGTTCAGCCTCACAGGAACCATAAACCATTAGCTATACCTAGTATCATTTAGGAAGAAAGTGAGGATAGGACATCAGAAAGTGGGCAAACACCCTTTTTGCTTGAAAGAATGTTTAGTGTGAGGGAATGCCTGACCCCATCGAAGAGGAAGTAATTCCATCTTCACTAGTCCCTAGTCAAGGGGCGATATCTCAAAAAGTACCATTGAATGTGTCCAAGCTAATGGATTTCATGTCCTCTGAGATCAGAACCACGATCATATCCAAGTTATACGGAGATCCTGAGCTATTCTTAGCTCTTCGGGCATTTCTCAATGGAGAACTAAAGGCGGGGCTACGACAATTTGCAAATATGGATAGACCCAACACACTTCAAGATGAAGGGGAGCATTGGGATCTACAACCCAACTTAGATGAAGATTCGGTCATTGAAATACCTGTTAACAAGTTGGGACAATACTTTGAAGGTGACGAATCTAATGCAACCCTCCCCATTACTACCAAGGGATTAACTCTAAAGGGAATCCTTGATGGTGGTGCTGGAGTGAGCATTGTGACTAAAAACTGTTGGGAATCTATGGGGAGACCTCACCTTGAAGTCACTAACATAGTGGTTAAGATGGCAAACGGAACTATTGCTAAACCTATTGGAATGCTAAGGGACCTTAAGATCAAGGTTCTGGGATACAAGGTAAGACATACCTTCATTGTAATGGATTTCTCCAAGCATCCTATGTCATATCAAATGATCTTAGGACGTCCTTTCATGAGGGAAGCACCAATGGTGCATGACTGGTCGAAAAACCATGTCTATCTACAATTCCAGGACTCTGTCATTCGAGTTGATCTTGAGAATGGTCGTGCATATCCTTTAGGAAGCAAGGTTATCATTGATAATCGATTGGATACCACTATTCACTCCGCCCCATAAAGGTATTGCTATACATGCAAAAAAGAGACTGATGATGGGAAAGATTCTCCTTATATGGATGTTCTACCGGGTATGACTGAGTCGGATAAAGTGGATTGGCACCTAGCGGCAACCATAGACACATGGGGAAATAGAGGCACAAGTTGGGTAACACCTGAGGGGCAAGATATGCCACCATTAGTGCCAATAAACATGATAGGTGTTATGCACTTGACTCCTGATGGCGAGAAAGTGGCAAACTCCACTGACACTGAAAGTAGCAAAGACTCTGACTAATGCAACTCTGAGTATGAATCTCAAGAAGAAACTAACTCTGAGCCTGATGGGGGAAATGAATCAAATATTCACCTAAATGTGGAAGCAAGGTGCTCAAGGCCTAGGACAGTGACCTCTTGTAGTTCATCCGAAAGTGAGGGGGACACAAGTGAAGATCAACCAAGTGAGTCCGAATCTGATAGAAACAAAAATCAAAAACTTGGTAAGAAGAAAACGAGACATAAGTGCCAACGCTATCGAGCTAATGTACGCACTGCAATAAACAAGGAGAGATCCACCGCAGAATGGCTTAGTTATGTAGGAGCTATTGACGCTAATCGGAAGTTAGCGAATAATTGGGGACAATACCTCCAAAGTGTCATGTGGTGTATTCCGCAACCTCATGACGTCGCCCAATTAGAAATCGAAGAGAAGCCGAAACTAAGTCGTACTGCAAGAAGGCGGCAAAACCAAGAGTTGGCTCAGCAACAAAAGGAAGCAGAATTAAAAGAAAAAAGCCTGGCACAACAAGAACCAGTAGACTTACACCCCGCACCTGAGCATTTCAAATCATTTACCACAGGGGAACGTAAAGTGGTCTACACAAAAGCCCAACGAACGCCTACCAATGGGACTAGCGGTGTCTACGATGGCCCTGCGGTAGTTAAGGAGATAGACTTAGCAGATCCGGGTGAGGAGTCTAAACCAATTTTTATTGCTCAAGACCTCACCAAGGCGGAAGAAGCTGCACTTATGAAGCTTCTTAAAGAATTCAAGGACATATTTGCCTGGACATATCATGATATGAAGGGTGTTCCACCCTCGGTGGTGCAACACATGATTCCAATGATTAGCACTGCTAAACCAGTCCAGCAACGTCCCTACCTAATGAATCCTAAGTACGCAAAGATTGTACAAGAGGAAATTGAAAAGCTTGTAAAATGTGGATTCATATACCCAATTGAGCACTCAGAATGGGTTTCTCTGATAGTCATCATACCAAAGAAGAATGGGAAACTCAGAGTGTGCGTTGATCTCAAAAAGGTTAATGCAGCCACCAGAAGGGATCATTACCCCTTGCCATATTCTGAACATGTGCTTGAAAGAGTGTAGGCAAGGAGGCATATAGCTTTTTAGATGGGTACTCGGGTTATAATCAGATCACAATTGCAGTCGAGGACCAAGCTAAAACAGCATTTATCATGGAGTTTGGAGTGTTTGCCTTTCGCGTCATGGCTTTTGGCTTGACCAATGTACCTGCAACATTCCAACGATTGATAAACACGGCCTTTAAGGAATATCTAAGGGACTTCTGTGAAGCTTTCTTAGATGATCTTTGTGTTCATTCCTCTTGGGATGAGCACTTGATGTGTTTACGAAAAATATTTGAAAGGTGTAGATTATATTGCATCTCATTGAATCCTTTCAAATGCCAATTCTGGGTTAAACACAGAGTTATCTTAGGGCATATAGTGTCCAAAAATGGGATTTCCACTGACGAGAGTAAAATCAAGGTCATTCTGGAATTGCCCCCACCCACCAACTATAAGGGAGTCCAACACTTTATGGGCCACGTTGGTTATTATCGAAGGTTTATTCTATTCTTCGCCGAGATAGCTCGACCATTGTATAAGCTTCTCATTGAGTTTATTTGGACCGAAGAATGTGACCGTGCCTATGAGCTATTAAAGAAGGCCTTAGCGAGTGCTCCAATCTTGCGAATGCCTAACTGGGATTTACTCTTCCATGTGCATATTGATGCATCAAAATTTGCTATTGGGTGTGTGTTAACTCAACCTGGAGAACACAAGCTAGACTGCCCCATTAGCTTTGCCAGTCGCCAGTTGAACGATGCTGAGATGAACTACACCACTATGGAGCGAGAAGGGTTGGCAATGATATATGCAGTAAGGAAATTTTGTTATTACCTCCTTGCCACCAAGTTTGTTTTCTATGTGGATCATCAAGCATTGTTGTATCTGGTAAACAAACCATGCTCCACAGGAAGAATCACACGATGGCTATTGATTCTTCTTGAGTTTGATTTCAATGTTGTTGTGAGACCTAGCAAAAAACATGTTATGGCTGAATCATTTGTCTCGCATACCTAATGGTGAGGCTCCTACAGGGGTTGATGATGACTTATCGGACACTTCCCTGTTCATGGTGGAGACAATGCTTGAATGGAGTGAGAAGATTGTTAACTTTTTGGTTAATGGCTTTCCACCCAAGGAGCTTCGTAAAGATCTAGCTCGAAAGTTGATCAAGGAATGCGAACCTTATTGCCTGATAGCCGGGACTCTTTATAAAAGAGGAAAGGATGACGTTCTTAGGCGTTGTGCCCGAGAGGATGAGTATCTATACATTTTGCAAGAGGCACATATGGGTGTAGCCGGTGGTCACTTCTCAGGAGACTTAACTGCGCGAAAGATCTTACAATCGGGGTATTGGTGGCCCACTATGTTCCAAGATGTATCACTCTTTGTGAAGGGTTGCGATGAATGCCAACGATACAAGAAACCCCAGAGGAAATATCAGATGCCCCTACATCCAATCAAAGTAAACCAACCATTTGAAAAGTGGGGTTTAGACTTTGTAGGTCCAATTAGCCCAGCGGCCCGAAACACACAATCTCGCTATATTATTGTGGCCACTGACTATATGACCAAATGGGCTGAAGCGAAAGCGACACGTAAGGCAGATGCAAGGACAACAGCCAAGTTCCTCTTTGAAAATATAATCACATGCTTTGGTTGTCCTTTTGAACTTGTGAGCAACAATGGTACGCATTTTATAAATGAAGTGATTAAGGAGCTCACAACAAATTTCATGATATCCCATCATAAATCTACTCCTTATTATCCGCAAGCAAATGGCCAAGCCGAGAGTACAAACAAGACATTAATCTCTGTTTTGACAAAGACAGTTGAAGCTCATCGCACGGATTGGGATCTAAAGCTTACGACAGCTTTATGGGCCTATCGTACTACGTACAAAGTGGCTATTAATTGCACACCATTCAAAATGGTATATGACCAAGAAGCGGTCATGCCGTGGGAATTTGTCATTCCTAGTCTTCGTGTTGCTACTCAAGAGGGTGGGATGGTAATCCCTTAGTAGACCATCTGTATATCCTACGAAGAAAGATAATTGGCTGTATACAATGCCCTTGTGGAGAAGGATAGAAGGAAAAAATGGTTTGATCGCCACCTAAAGGACAAGGATATCAACGTTGGGGATAAAGTCCTGATGTATGGAGTGCGAAACGAAAAGAAGAAGCTCAAATATGCTGGTAAGGGACCGTACAGAGTATGTGAAATTACCCCGCAAGGTACCATCAGAGTGGAGACTCTTGACGGAGTTGAAACCATTGGATTCCTTAATGGGAGTAAATTCAAAAGGTACTATGACCCCCTGACCCAAGAGGAGTTACATGCAATCCATCAAAAGAAGGCAGCTAAAGAACAAGCTGAGCTTAAAAAGATACAAGTGAGAGTCGAAGCCAAAGAACGTCAACAACGTGCTAGGCAACAACGAGAAGCCAACTTGGGAATTACGCAAGTATGTTTCGAGGAAGCAGAGGAGGATGCACTGGAATCTGACCGGCCTCTAAGATACCCAATTGAGTTACAGAGTCCTTACGGGGAGGTGCTGTATAATGCATTATTGGATACAGGAGCTCAACACAATTTGCTATCATATGGCGTGTGGTGTCAACTTGGAAAACCACCTTTATCCAAGAGTGCTATCCAAGTTCAAGGAATCAACAAGAAAAAAACCCCTGTCTCAGGAGTTCTGCACACTCCGGTTGCCTATGACAAGGGGACCGTAATTCAAAGCTTTTTGGTTATGCCTGCGGGTACCATGGAAGGGACTATAAACTTAGGGCACAAATGGATGATGGACACCAAGTGCAATATCGATTGGGCAACTAGACGAGTCACAACGCAAGAGCCAAAACTAGGTATGACCGCTCAAAATCCCGCACCTAAGTCATCCACTCAAATGCTAGATAATGAAAAATCACAAAGTCCAGTGGGGCAAAGCCATCTTTGATTGTTTGCCACCCCTCTAACGCTTCAACGCCAAGAGTGGAAACATGCAGGGTGGTCTCTAAAGCTCCGCTTACTATGCCAAAAAACACATACAAATGGGTTCCAAAAGCTTCGTTAATAGCTACTTCCCCTGCTCAATCTCGTTCAGCCACCAAGAAGCCTCGTAAAAGGGAAGCAGCTACCCACCCGAAAAAGGGCAATGTGACATCACGATGGATCCCTAAAAAATTATTAGTAGCCCAAGGGTATTACGAAGGGAATAACCAGATTTGGGTCCCTAAGCATAAGCTGAATCCCTCAACATCACCTGTAAAACCTTGCAAACCAATTGTTGCCACCCCAACGACAATTCAAGACCGTAGTAAGGGAAAGGTAACAGAGTGTTCCGCACCACTTCTTCCAGAGTTAGTTTGGATTCCCAAACGATATCTATCATTACCACCTAGCTCAGGAAGGGGGGAGCCACATGAAGCTTCTAGCTCCTCATGCCAGGCACACACTGATATAGAAGTTTCTACATGCTCTACACCTACTCTTGTCAACACCCAACAAAAAACCGATGAGTCTACGTCTCCCCTTGTAATAGTATCATCGGAAACCATTTCCTCCATTCGTCAATGGGAGCGTACACTACCATCTCTGCAATTGGATATGGCCACAAGGGTCATAAAAAGCTATCTGCCCACATCACAACCTATGACTCGCTGGACGAATTGGTTCCAAGAGGCTGCAACATCATTGCAGAAAATATGATCTACCCAAGGAAAGGGGGAGCATGTACTCACGCTCGACATTCTATTGCTTCCTCCCTAACCTTCTCCCCTGACCATGTAATTGCCAAATTCAAGGGGATGTATATATATAGCTTCATACATAGAAAAGAAAAGAGAAAAACAAAAAATAGTAAAAAGAGCAAGAGCACAAAAAGAGGAGAAATACAATCAAGAACTAGATTGACCTGTCATAAACCTACTGATGCTATATCTGTGTTTACAGATATGGCAGATGCACGATCATCATACACTTCATCCACTCCCACCTTTGGTGAGAGGTATCATCTGTACCTTTCTCAGATATTTCACATGTGCTATCCTATAATTGAAACTGAATGGGATCATATAGATGTACTAGCCAGAGAGGAAAATGTTGAGGAATTAGAATGGCTAATTCGCCTATTGACCATGACTGACCCCTACTCCGTAGAGGACATATCCCCATTAGCCCAAAGCTTTCCTTTTCCACAAGATGACTATCCTCGCATGGTTACATTCTTGATGAGTTTATGTGGATGGAAAAATGAAAAGGAAATATCTGACAATGATGAATGGACGGATGAAACTCATGGCACTACTGAGGTTGACTTTATTTATTTGGATGATGCGGATAGAGGCTTAGCTTTAGGGCTAGAGCCAAGACTCTACAACATCCTCTTACCGTATCCTCAGTAGTAGTGTGGTGACTGGTAGGTAGGTTAGTGTTTTCAAGTTTTTTCTAGTTTGGATTCCTTAAACGAGTCTTTAATTTTTCACACTGATGTGCCTCTTGAGGTATAGTGCTTGTTAGTTTGGTTGTACAGGTGGAAAAGTTTGAGGTGGGTTCGCTTTCAAGTCCTGAGATAGCCGCAATGCTCATACATAAATATCTCATCAAATTGCAGACATTTTTCTCATCGAATCAAGGAGATCTCCAAAATACAGGTGTAATTCTTCCATACCCACTCTCTTTCGTTTTTACTGTTCAATTAATTGCATGAACTATAATGCATGACCACATGGAAATTGTCAATGTACTACTTAGTTTTTGAAGTTGCCTGATGTGCTAGCGTGAATCATTAATGAGTTTAACCTTATTGGATATATTCTTGAGAATGGATGCAGTCTTTAGTTAACCTTGGAATACGATTGTCTTAGGTCTAGGGTCAAACCATCTTAATGGTTGACCCCTGGCCATGTGTGTGTTGACCTCTAGGACATAGCTTTTACCCCTTGTCGAAAGAATACAAGAACACATTATAGTTCAGGAGCGAAGATTAAAAAAAAAAGGCCTACAATAAATGGCAATACAAGTCTATTATGTGCTCTAATGTTGGCCTATCGCCTTATTGATACTTGGTAGGCGAGGAGTATTCTACTCCAGACCGATGCCTTGGTTGGTAGGGGATAGCCTTGCCTAAGGTGAACTAATAGATTCCTGGATAATGCCTTGTGTTAAACATGGTACCAAGATCGATGTTAGTTTTGCCTTAGGAAGGTCGCCATTGTGTTTAAAATTTTTTTTTTTTTTCCGAGAAAAGATCCTTTCATTAGTTATGTAGAAAAAACGCCCGTAGGGCTACAAAAGAGATCTCTCCTGCTCCTAACAGAGAGAAGAGCAGTGAATACATCATGGCAGCCCGGGAGACTCTCCCTAGGTGCTGCAAAATACAAGCATCAGTCTAAAGGACCGAGCGGCTAAATCATACAATGGGGGGGGGAAGAGCCAAACAGGTGGCCTGTAGTGCCAACGGGGGGATCCCGTGTGTAGGGTGTAGAACGGGCCGCAGCGCCAAGTGGTATGAAAGGCCTGGCGCCGTAAAATCGCCTCATCCGAGTCTCCCCGGATGCGGTCGTACTGTCCTCGCAGGGTGTGGATCAACTCCTGCCAAATCCCCCGAACAGTCTCTGCTGGTGGCTCTAATCTCCCCTCAAAGGCCGTGAAGCACCGGGCCCTCCAGGTGAACCAGATGGTGAGGCTGCTGAGGAGCTCCCATCGTAAATCCCTCTCCTGTGTCCAGCTGTCGGACGAGAAATCCGGTGCCGGAACCAGGCGAGGCTGGCCCCTAATAAATCTGATGGCCTGACTGCCCTGCTCCATCTCATAGCCCATAGCAGGCCCTGACAAAGTCGACCAAGCAGCGGCACCCCACGTAAACATACCCTCTGGAGAGAGGGGGGCTAGAATACGCAGCATCCGCAGCCAGATCTGCTGTGCCTGAGGGCAGTCCCAAAGGCAATGTCTCTGTGTCTCCATAGGGTGGCCGCATCGGACGCAGGCCGCCGGAAGACCGCTATAAACAAGCCAAGTGCCAACTGCTGAGCCCCTGTGGGCGACCAGCCACTGAAAAGCCGAGATCCTGCGGGCCTGTCGACTAGCCCAGAGTCGAGCCCAGAAATCCTCCAGGAACTCCTGTGATAGTCCCTGCAATCGCCAATGCCCAGCTGCCGCTGGAGAAACCGTCCTCCTCGCCGTCAAAATATGCCGTCCCAGCCGAACAGTATACTGGAAAAAAGTGATCTCTGTGGCCTCAAGGGATGCATAAGGATCATGCCACTCGTACTCTCCGGGGTCCCACTGTAGCCGGGCCAAGGGGCGTGCTGCATATGCCCATATACGCCAATCCGGGAGCACGTCAGCAGGGTCGGGGTCAATATGCCACTTCCGAGAAGCGGCAGCTACTACCCGAATCCTCTGAAAGGTGCACTCTGCAACCAAGGGCGACTCCACCTCCACTCTCTGGAGTCGGCCCTCATCCTGAATCTCATAATAGAGGCATCTGCCATCCTCAGTGCTAGCTCTGACAGCAATCAGGATCTCCAACTGTGTGAAGGCACCCATCCACCGTGGGGCCACTGGCTCGAGAGGTGTGAACCACTCCTCTGAAAGTGCCTCCTGAATATCATCCCGCATAATCAACCCCCCTCTGAAGTGACTCAGCCTCTCCACCTGGGTCTCCTCTGGTAGACTGCAGAAAGCCTGCCAGTCTCCAAAACTACGAGCTGGGCCTGCCGCTAAAGGTCCCCAGGCTAGACGAGGCCGAGAACCCAGCATATGACCCTGCTCTGTACGAACCGCTGGGCTCCAGATGAGCGGCTGCCTGGCCCGCTCCTCAACACAAGACGGAGGCCGCTGAGAGAGCCCCGGTCTCAGCAACTCCCAAGCTCTCAGGATACTCAAAGCAAATCTGTCCTCCCATCCTCTACTGAGGCCTGTCCTCCTCATCTCTATGAATATCCAGCGAATCTCTGGTGCCCAAGTACCCCCTGCAGGAGGCGCCCGGGCCTGCAATCGCTGCAAGAGGAGCTCTTTCCAAGGCTCAGCGCCTGGAAGCAACCCCCGAACAATAAGCTTCCCCAATAAGGCTCTACTCTGATCAACTGGATCTATAATGCCCAAACCGCCCTGAGCCTGCGGGAGTGTAATAACTGCCCATGCAACCTTTGCCCGAGCTGGCTGACCGTCCCGCCCAGACCACAGAAAGTTCCTGATCAGCCTCTGTACCTGGCTGATGCAAGAGCTCGAAAAAATCCAGCAAGACGTAATGTACCACATGGTC
Source organism: Cibotium barometz (assembly GCF_041138505.1). NCBI lineage: Eukaryota > Viridiplantae > Streptophyta > Polypodiopsida > Cyatheales > Cibotiaceae > Cibotium > Cibotium barometz. The sequence continues at coordinate 61,191,222 of NC_141056.1, forward strand.
GCTAACAGCACCTGATTTGCCACCACCACCCTCCCAGCCAAGGATAGTCGAGCTGTACTCCAATACAATAGCTTCTTCCGAATGCTCAGAAGAAGCGGGGCAATCTGCTGCTCAGGTGACAAATCGAGGCCAATCTGGCATCCCAAATACCGCACTGCTGTGCCGGGAGGAATCCATCTAAAACCGGGGTCCGGACTCCATGCCGGAGTGGGAGCACTACTGATCCAAAAGGCCACTGTCTTGCGCCAATTGATCAATGCTCCCGAAGCTGCACTAAAAACCTGGAGCGACTGCTCTGCCCGAATAAGATTGGCCTCTTGGCCATGCAAAAATAAGCCCGTGTCGTCTGCAAACTCAGCATCAAGCAAATCCTCCCCCCGGACTGGGAGCTGAAGTCCTCTCAAACCAACCTCCTCTGCCGTCAAATACATACTCATAGCCTCCGCAAAGAAGAGAAAAAGGAAAGGGACGAGAGGACACCCCTGACGGACTGATCTGGTCAGCTCAAAACTCGGCCCCCGACCTCCTGCAATCAGCACCTGGCTGCGAGCTGTGGAATACAAAGCTGCCACCCCTCTGATCCATCCTGGCTCAAAGCCCAGGCGTAGCATAGTGCCCTCTAAGAATCCCCAATCAACTCTATCGTATGCCTTCTCAAAATCGAGAAGCATCACGACCAAGTCCTCGCCAAGAAACCTAGCTCGGGCCGTCGCCTCCCAGAAAGTAAAGATGTTGTCAAGGATACTGCGCTCCTTGACAAATCCTGTCTGAGTAGCATGAATCAACTCCCCCAGGAAGGGCTGGATCCTCAAACTCAAGGCCTTTGCCAAGACCTTGTATACAGTATTGAGGATCGTAATAGGCCTCCAATGCCGAATGTCATCCGATACTCCCTCCCCCTTGGGGATAAGATAGATCAAGCCCTCTGAAAAGCTCTGCGGCATCACCCCAGTGTCCAAAACATGCTGAAAGCCCCTGCGGAGGCCTGGCCCCAAAAGGTCCCAATAGCGCATAAAAAAGGCCGGCGTCAGTCCGTCCTCCCCTGGGCAACTATGTCGCGGCAGGACCCTCAAGGCCTCGGCAAGCTCAATCTCTGACAGAGGCGCACCTAGAACTGTGCGCATATGGTCTGTGACCCTCCTCTGCACATGGGCCCACACAGTCTGTCTGCATACATCTCGATCCTCAGTGGCTGGCTCCGCTGAAAGCAAGTCACGATAAAAAGCAGTGGCAATGGCTCTGATCTCCCCGAGCTCAGTAGCTATCGATCCATCCGGTCTAGCAAGCTGGCGAACCCCTGCTCGCGCATGACGGGGTCCAGTGATCTCAAAAAACTCCCCAGTCACTCTATCACCAAGCTGCGTCCACTGAGAGGCCTGACGACGATAGTAAAACTCATGTCTCTGCTCCTCTGCCTCTCTAACCTCCTGGCGTGCCTGGCTCAGCTGGGACGCCACCCACTCACATGCAGGCTGCTGCTCCTGAAGGCGCTGTAGCGAAGCAAGGCTGCGTCTCAGCCGTTGCTCCCGCTCGCGAATCTCTCCCAGTCGTGTCAAAGCTGCAGCGTGTAGAAAAGAGCTAAGATCAATGAGTCCCTGGGCACACTGGCCCGCTGCATCCTGGTCAGAGCACTGACTATCATGCCAGATCCTCTCAATGTCCTCAGCGAGACTGGGGTCTGCAAGTACCCTCTCTGGGATCCTCAACTGCAAGCTGGGCTCCCGTGTCCCCTCCTCCAAAGTCAGTATAACTGGCGCATGATCTGAAAATGAGGTGCCAGCAAGAATGCCGACGGAGCCCCCTCGCTCCCCCAACCAATCGCCCACATAAAAGCGATCAATCCGAGATAGATTAGTCCCTCCCTGCCGGCGATCCGACCGAGAGAAACTAAGACTGTCCTGAGACCGGGAGAAAGCCCCATGCTGCCATGCATCAGTGATCCTCAGTGTCATACAAAACCGGTCCCAAGCTGCAAGCTCCGTGCCGTGCACTGTAACATGACTGCCTCCCACCCTATCTGCCAGGTCCTCAAGCATGTTGAAGTCTCCCCCAACACACCAATGTGCGGCCTCTGGCAATGCATCTGTAACCTGAGTCCAGAACTCTGCTCTGGCACTAGCATGATTGGGCGCATAGATGTTGAGCACACCCAATAGCTCATCATGCATCCTCAGAATGACATACTGTGCTCTACCAGGCACAATGATCCCTCGGTCCACAATGGCCTGCCGCCATGCATCTGCAATAACCATGCATACTCCTCCCTGTCCACCCAACGGACCAAACCCTGCAGACCAGAAAGTGTCCCATCTACCAGGCATCACCGAACCATATCTCCGGATCCTGCTCTCACCCAAGTGGTGCTCTTGCATCATCAGAATGTCAATGCTGCCACCAACCAGACATCTCTGTAGCTCCTGCCTCAAGCAGCCTCGATAGCGTATAAAGTGTGCTCCGCCAAGGCCCTGTACATTCCATGAGATGATCCTCATGGATGTCCTACTGAGGTGGATGCTGTCTCAGCCGTACGGCGGGCCTTCGCAAGCGGCTTGGATGGAGAGTAGTCCCCATCCGAACGGCTGCGAGTCTGCCCACCCGGTGTACTGCAAGAATCCCGGATCAGGCGCCAGTGGCTGTGACCCATGGCGACTGCCTCCTGCTCTGACATAGTAACCTCGTGAATGCTCACATATCCTGGGTCGCGCGCCAAATCTGCAACTATGCGCACGACCAAATGTCGAATCCCGGATGTATCCACACCCTCGGGATCCAAGACAAAATGAGCCAACTCCCAAAGTCGGCCTAGCACATCTGTAACCTCCAAATCGCTCATGTGATGTGAAAACTCAACTGCCTGAGTCTTCAACGTGCTGAGAGCGAGCTCTAGAGTCCACTCCCGGTCACAAGGTCCACATAGAGGGAACGAGAAGGCCACTGCTGAGTCTAGTGCCTCCTCCCCGCGGGCCGGAGGTATCACTACATGCACTCGGATGGGTGCTGGCTCATGGGGGCCCTCTGCTCCAAAAAGCCGTGTGAAGGTATAATCAAACGCCGCCGAGCGCTGTCGAATGCCGAGGCGACTCAGCCGACTACGAATAGAAGAAATCCGTGAGGCCCTAATCGGCATAGGTCTCCTCTGTGATGCTCGAGCGAGGTCAGTGCTCAGCGCCCTCCGGACTGCAGGTGAGCGCCAGGGAGCTGCCAGGACCTCCCGGGAAGGCGAGGCGGGCGGAGGGGGAGGAGGGGGAGGCGAGGGAGGAGGAGAGGGAGCCGCTACCGAGACCGGAGCGGGGGCGGGAGGAGGCGATGGTGGAAGCGAGGCGGTGGGAGGGGATGGGTGTGGAGGAGGTGAAGGAGGGGGAGCTGGCATCTCCTGGTCCTCGGTCGCTGCAGGGGTCTCCTCCTGAAGGGGAGCAAATCTGTTCCTCACGGGAACCCAGTGAGGCTGAGACTGTGGCTGCTGCTGCAGCGGTACCTGGGCGTGCTGCGGTGGCTGTCTCCCTCGACGGCGCCCCTGTCCAGGCTGCCACTCCGAGGTCTCTGTGGCCTGAGCAGGTGTCCCTGAGGCAGCCTGCCGAGCCGAATCTGTGGGCGGGCCATCCGTGGCCTGCTGCTGTGGTGAGGGCCGAGGTCTCCTGCGAGGGCAGGCCTTGGCCAAATGACCGACCTGCCTGCAAATGAAGCACTGGTTCGGGAGCCCCGAGAACTCCACTCTCTGATCTATCCACCCCCCCCCTATCCTAGGTAGCTGAATGACCTTAGGAAGGGAGGAGATGTCAGATACTAACACTCTGACCGAAGGTAGCCCAGCTGCTCTGGCCACCACTGAAGCTGCTGAGGGGCCCGTCTCAAGAACCGAGCCCACCAGTGCTCCGAGCCTGGAGAGGAG